>NW_012267254.1:10989576-11047387 GCF_000151885.1 Dipodomys ordii
GGAAGGTGGCTCAGTGGTAGAGTGTTTGCCTTGCATGCATGAGGCCCTGGGTTCAATTCCTCAGCACCACATAAGCAGAAAAAGCCAGAAGTGGCGTTAGGCTTGAGCTGAAGAGCTGAGGGACAGTGCTCAGGCCCAGAGTTCAGGCCCCATGACCGACAAAAAAATAAATAAATAAATAAAAATAGAAAGAAGGGAAAATATGCAAATAAGCCATATTTAATTTTTTAACATAAGGAAATAAAAGCCACTAAGAAAGTAGAATTTTAAATCAACGAATGCTGTTCAAATGCTGCTGTCTTAAACCACCCCACTTGGATATCAAGCTTCCAGGATGGATGCTTATTGACAACAACACTGAAGTGACCAGATTGATGAGCAATTCATTACCAGATTATGGGATATATAGCAACATGTTTTTACAGAGAATGACAGTATGATGTTAGATGAGTACAATGAAGAAGAACAGCTACCTGACACGAACCTCAGAAAACAATTTAGAAAGTGTTATGGCTCAAAACTAATGATGAAGTCATGGGAGAATGCCACCCTTATGGCTGACATGGTCCTAGGATACGCAGAGAATAATGGGTATGTAACACTTGAGGAAGTGGTCTTTCAGGGAAGAATCATGTTTTCATTTAAGGATAGAAATTGGGAGAGTTTCCGTTTAAGGGAAATTTGTCTGTCTTAAGAATGAGAATTCCCTAGGGCACAGTGGAAACATCTAGAGGTAAAAACAAATCTAGATTTCCATTAGGCTATTTTGCTTAACCTGATGATCTCCAGTTCCAAGCATTTTTGTTCTTTTTTTTTTTTTCTTTTGACTGTGGGTCTTGAACTCTGGGCCTCCACACTGTCTCTGAACTTTTTTGCTCAAGGCTAGCACTTTAACACTTTAAGCCACAGGTCCACTTCTGGTTTTCTGGTGGTTAACTGGAGATAAGAGTCTCACAGACTTTCCTTCCCGGGATGGCTTTGAATGATGATCCTCAGATCTCAGCATCCTGAGTAGCTAGGATTATAGGAGTGAGCCACTGACACACAGCTTCCATGCACTTTCTTGAATGCTAGACTAGCACTTTCCCATTTAAACTACATTCGTAGTCTTGCTCCCAAGAATCTGAATATTTTATTCTTTCTCAGTATAAATGATGTTTGTGGAGGAAATTAAAATGTTCATGTCATGTCATAAAAGTACTCCCTTGGAATATAGGGAAGGGGAGATGAAGGACAATGATGGAGGAGTTGAGTGTGATCAAAGGGACACTATGTACATATAAACACATGTCAAAATGAAACCTTGTACAACACGCTTGTGCTAATAAAAATGTGAGACAGCCAGGCGCTGGTGGCTCACACCTGTAATCCTAGCTACTCAGGAGGCTGAGGGTCAAGGTTCAAAGCCAACCCAGGCAGGAAAGTCCGTGAAATTCTTTTTTTTTTTTTTTTGTCGGTTGTGGGGCCTGAACTCTGGGCCTGGGTGCTGTCCCTCAGCTCTTCAGCTCAAGGCGAGTGCTCTACCACTTGAGCCACAGTGCCACTTCCGGCTTTTTTTTCTGCTTATGTGGTGCTGAAGAATCGAACCCAGGGGCTCACGCATGGAAGGCAAGCGCTCTACCACTGAGCTACCTTCCCAGTCCCCGTGAAATTCTTTTTTTTTTTTTTTTGCCCGTCGTGGGGCCTGAACTCATCCTGGGAGCTGTCCCTCAGCTCTTCAGCTCAAGGCTAGCGTTCTACCACTTGAGCCACAGTGCCACTTCCAGCTTTTTCTGTTTATATGGTGCTGAGGAATCGAACCCAGGGCCTCATGCATGCAAGGCAAGCACTCTTCCACTGAGCCACCGTCCCAGCCCCTCCTGTGAAATTCTTATCTCCAGTTAACTACCAGAAAACCAGAAGTGGTGTTGTAGCTCTAGTGGTAGAGGGCTTGCCTTGAGCTGAAGAGCTAAGGGACAGCATTCAGGCCCAGAGTTCAAGTCCCACAACTGACAAATAATAATAATAAATTTCAAACCTATTTTAATTAGGTACCACATGTATAATGTGGTATATTTCTTTTTTTGGGGGGGGTCCGGTCGTGGGGCCTGAACTCTGGACCTGGGCGCTGTCCCCTCAGCCCTTCAGCTCAAGGCTACCACTCTACCACTTGAGTCACAGCACCACTTCCGGCTCTTTTCTTTTTGCTTATGTGGTACTGAGGAATGGAACCCAGGGCCTTGAGTATGCAAGGTAAGCACTCTACCACTGAGCCACCTTCCCAGCCCCTTCCTTTTTTTTTTTTTTACCAGTCCTGGGACTTGAAATCGGGGCCTGGGCACTGTCCCTGAGCTTCTTTTGCTTAAGGCTGGCACTCTACCACATGAGCCACAGCAACACTTCTGGCTTTTTCTGTTTATATGGTACTGAGGAGTCGAATCATGCATGCTAGGCAGGCACTCTACCATTAAGCCACATTCCCAGCCCATGTGGTATAGTTCTACAATTACAGTTGCCTCACAGATGTAAACTTTTTGCTACAAATCTCATTGGTTAAGCTATGCTCAGTTGTCCAAAGTATATATTACAGAAATAAAAGAGAAACCTTTGTCAGGGCTGGGAATGTGGCTTAGTGGTAGAGCACTTGCCTACCACACATGAAGCCCTGGGTTTGATTCCTCAGTATTACATAAACAGAAAAGGCCAGAAGTGGTGCTGTGCTCAAGTAGTAGAGTGCTAGCCTTGAGCCAAAGAATCTAAGGGACAGTGCCTCAGCCCTGAGTTCAAGCCCCAGGACTGGCAAAAAATAAATAAAAATAAAAATAAGAAACCTTTGTCATATAGTCAAAGTCTAGACAAACAGGAAAAATATTGAGATAACCTGTAATACTTTCCTAAGATTGCTGTAACAAATTATCCATAATTAGGATGAAACCAAGGATCTTGCACATGCTAGCCAATTGCTCCTACCACTGACCTACACTCTTAGGGTAGAAAGACCTTGTTGATCAAGAGTGTTAACTATACTTACACTTAACCTGTCAGGAAACAGCTCTACTTGGATACAGACCTATATTTATGTGATTATACATATCAAAACTGAAATCTAGCTTGGAGCAGGTGGCTCACGTATATATTCCCCGTAACTCAGGAGATTGAGATCTGTAGATTGCGGTTTGAAGCTAGCCCAGGCAGAAAAGTCCATGAGGCTATTCACTAAACTACTCAGAAGAAAAAACTAGAATTGGTGCTGTGGCTCAAATGATAAGAATACTAGTCCTGAGCAAAAGAAGCTCATGGACAGAACCCAGGCCCTGAGTTCAAGCCCCAGGACCAAGTAAGTTGCCAGGACTGGCAAAACACAAACACACACACACACACACACACTCACACAACCCTGTGACGAACTGAGTCCTTGCACATACTGTACAATATACTGCTAAGAAAGCCACATTTCAGATGGGACCATGTAGCCTTTTGTGGCCCTCTGTAATACAACATCCATCCAAATCAGAGCCTATACCCCTGCTACTCATCAGCCCAACTGGAAGACTCAAAGGCCTCCCTGGTAACAGCACACTTTGCAATTACAGCAAGACTGGGCACATACCAGAACAAAGGTGCACATACACCAACATTTAAACTAGGCCATCACCCAGTCTGTGTAGAGAACCCAGTTCTAAGCTGGGTGTGGTGGCACACACCTTTACTCCCATTACTTTGGAGGTGGAGATTTGCTTGAATTACATAGTTAGCTCAAGGCCAGTATAGGCTATATAATGAGGCCAACTCCGCCCAAAAAGTGGTTTTTGTTTGTTTTGTTGGTCATAGGGCTTGAACTTTGGGCCTGTGTGCTGTCCAGCTAAAGGTGAGCACTCTACTACATTGAGCCACAGTGCCAATTCTGGAGATAAGAGGCTCATGGACTTTCCTGCTTGGGCTGGCTTTGAACCATGATCCTCAGATCTCAGCCTTCTGAGTAGCTAGGATTACAGGCATGAGCTACTGGTGCCTGGCCCAAAAAATGTTTTTATAAAGGGGCTGTGGAGGGAATTATTCTCTGTATAGGACTGCTATTGCCCAGAGAGTAAGAGGAAGAATAGTCAAATTAAACTGCATCAAATTAAAATTTCTGCACAGAAAGAAAAAAAAAGAACTACTAGATCTAAGATCTATAGAATGGAATAAAACGTTAACCAGCTATACAACAGATAAAGGATTAATATCCAGAATAGACAGATGAATCAAAAAATTAAACAGCAAGTCAGGTTCTGGTGGGTCACACCTGTAATCCTAGTTACTCAGAAGGCTGAGATCTGAGGCCTGAAGTTCAAAGCCAGCCCAGGCAGGAAGGCCGATGAGACTCTTATCTCCAATTCACCACCAGTAAACTGGACATGGTACATTGGCTCAAAGTGGTAGAATGCTTACCTTGAGCAAAAAATCTCAGCCCCTGAGTTCAAGCCCTATGACAACAAAAAAATTAAACAAGCCGGGCGCTGGTGGCTCACGCCTGTAATCCTAGCTACTCAGGAGGCTGAGATCTGAGGATCGCGGTTCAAAGCCAGCCCGGGCAGGAGAGACCGTGAGACTCCTATCTCCAATAAACCACCAGAAAACCGGAAGTGGCGTTGTAGCTCAAGTGGTAGAGCGCTCGCCTTGAGCTGAAGAGCTGAGGGACAACGCCCTGGCCCAGAGTTCAAGCCCCACGACCGACAAAAAAAAAAAAAAAATTAAACAACAAAAGAACAAATAACCCAATAACCCAATTAATAGATGAGAAAAACAAATGATCAGTTCTCAGAAGAACAAATACAAATGGCTGATGTATGAACAAATGTTTGATATTTTTTTTAAGTTATTGTAAATTAGTCATTTAAATCTTTTTTTTTAAATTTTTTTATTGTAAAGATACTATACAGAGGGTTACAGTTACATGAGTGAGGTAATGAGTACACTTCCTCTTGAACATTGTTACCCCCTCCATTGTTTTCCCCCTACCATCCCCTCCCTCCCTCCCTTCCCCGAGGTTCTTTTTTTTTTATTGTGATTAAGTGATTACATAATTTCCAGAATTTCACAGTATTGTGGAATAATGATGCTCATTTAAAGTCACAAGTTCATTCTAACTTTCCTGGAGCAAATTGTCTATCACAGTCTGTAACATATAATGGTGTTCACATGTTATATACCATATATGTGATCAGCAGCATGGGGATATTTAGTAGTGGTTCAACCAGATGAGTGGGAGTTCTTTGTTTCTTAAGTCCTGTTAGTTTTGTCATATCCCCTAACATTTTGGATTTAGCATCCACTTATCAGGGAGACCATGTACCGTTTGTCTCTTCGTTCTTGGCTTACCTCGCTCAACATGATTCCTTCTAGCTCCATCCATTTCCCTGCAAATGCCATTATTTTGTCATTTTATTTGATGTTCTTAGCCATAATGAAAATGTACATTAAAACTGCATTAAGCTAGGAGGTCTGTAATCTTAGCTACTTGGAAGGCTGAGGTTGGGGATCATAGTGTGAGGATGGCCTGGACAGAAAAGTTAGTGGGACCTCTTGTCAACCCACAGTTGGGCATAGTGTACCCATCCCAAGCAACGTGAGACTGAAAAAATCATAGTGCTAGGTAGTGGTATCATGTTGACCTTAACAAGTGGATGGTCCTGCATTCAAACTCAGTATTCCAAAGTACACACACAAAAAAAGGAAAAAAACTGTAAAAAAAACTGTATTAAGATTCTATCTTATGCTGGGCACCGGTGGCTCACGCCTGTAATTCTAGCTCCTCAGGAGGCTGAGATCTGAGGATCACAGTTCAAAGCCAGCCCGGGCAGGAAAGTCTGTGAAACTCTTATCTCCAATAAACCACCAGGAAGCCGGAAGTGGCGCTGTAGCTCAAGTGGTAGAGTGCTAGCCTTGAGCTGAAGAGCTGAGGGACAGTGCTCAGGCCCAGAGTTCAAGTCCTAGGACCCACAAAAAAAAAAAAAGATTCTATCTCTCTCCAGTAAGGGTGCTCATCATCCAAAACACAAACCAGAATAACAAATGCTGGTGAGGATTTGGGAAACATGTACCAGCATACATTGCTGGAATGTAAACTAGTAGAGCCACTATAGAAATCAGTGTGGGGGCTGGGAATGTGGCTTAGTGGTAGAGTGCTTGCCTAGTATACATGAAGCCCCGGGGTTCAATTCCTCAATACCACATAAACAGGAAAGGCCAGAAGTGGTGCTGTGGCTCAAATGGTAGAGTGCTAGCCTTGAGCAAAAGGAGCTCAGGGACAGGGCCCAGGCTCTTAGTTCAAGCCCCAGGACAAGAAAGAAAGAAAGAAAGAAAGAAAGAAAGAAAGAAAGAAAGAAAGAGAAAGAAAGAAAGAAAGAAAGAAAGAAAGAAAGGAAGGAAGGAAGGAAGGAAGGAAGAAAGAAAGAAAGGAGAGAAAGAATCCATATGGAAACAAGCGCTGGTGGCTTATGCCTATAATCCTAGCTAAAAAGGAAACTAAGATCTGAGGATCATGGTTCATGGCCTGGAGAGTCCATGAGACTCGGATATGAGAAAACCCACACCAGTACTTAGCAAAACAGAACAGGATAATAATTCCAACTTCAGCTAAACACCTCCCTAAACAAGCCCTTTCCCCTTACCCAACAAGGCACAGGAAAATACTTCCTCAAGGATTTCTACACATGCTACCTCTCACACAAACTCTGAGACAGTCAGATGTTTCTCACAAGACCCCAGGGTCTCAGCTGTTTACAATAATGAGCCTTGATTCAACTCACAACGTCTAGGCTTACTACCATAGAGATCACATGGACCTAGCCTTTAATCAAAATGTTTCTGGGGCTCTGTTCTTCATTCATTCTCCCCTCCACCTTTTTTTTATTGTGTCCTCCTCCAACATCCCTCCTTTTACTGTCTAAATCTCTTCCATCCTATATGCCCAAGCTAGTCTTTACTATTATTTTTGTGTGTGCTGGTCTTATGGCTTGAACGCAGGGCCAGGACTCTGTCTCTGAGCTTTTTTGTTCAAGGCTAGCATGTTACCACCTGACCCACAGCTCCACTTCTGGCTTTTTATTGGTTAATTGGAGATAAGAGTCTTACAAACCTTGCTGCCTGGGCTGGCTTTAAACCAAGATAGAATGCTTGCCTAGCATGCATGAAGCCCTGGGTTTGATTCTTCAGCACCACATAAACAGAAAAAGCCAGAAGTGACACTGTGGCTTAAGTGGTAGAGCGCTAGCTGTGAGCGCAAACAGGCTCAGGACAGTGTCCAGGCCTTCAGTTCAAGCCTCAGCACTAAAAAAGAAAAAATAGAATAGACGCCAATTCTCATCATACAAAATAATCTTTATCCAAACGAACTGCAGGAAATAGAAACAATAGTTTTTTTCTTTGTTTTCACTTTCTTTTTGTTTTTGTTTATTCATTTATATAATCTTTGAGAGGGTAAGGGGAGGCACAGAAATGGAGGGACAAATGGTGAACAAATGCAGCAATGGTACTCACAAGACACTATATTGAAAATGAACAATACAACTTTTGGGTGGGGGTGGGAGGGAAACACTGGGAGAGAGCAAGGTAATAGGTGTCATTGTCCAAAAAGAAATGTACTCATTACCTAACTTATGTGACTATAAACCCTCTGTACATCACCTTCATAATAACATTTATTTTTTATTTATTTATTTTTGTTAGTTAAGGGGCATGAACTCTGGGCCTGGGTACTGTCTCTCAGGTGAGTGCTCTATCACTTGAGCCACAGCGCCACTTCCGGTTTTCTGGTGGTTAATTGGAGATAAGAGTCTCACAGGCTTTCTTGCCAGGGCTGGCTTTGAACTGTGATCCTAACATCTCGGCCTCTTGAGTAGCTAGGATTATAGGTGTGAGCCACCAGTCCCTGGCTTCAGTTCATTGTTTTATAAACAACAGAAGCCAAGCAAAGTCTCCTCTAGTCCTGTCCAGCCACATACCAGCCCTGCTCCCCAGCGGAATCATTGGCAAGCCCAGTATCATTACAGAACAGTGGTGGGGCCTCGACATGCTAATGAGCCTCAGCTGTCACCAATCATCTAAGAGGAAATCCTCACTCAGAACAGGACCTCTGTAATGCCAACTGTTCAGCACCAGAGGTTGCTTTTCAGCTCTTACCCCCTAGACGTGTTTGAGGATGACACACATGAGTCCTACCTGCATCAAGGATGCGCTGTCCCTTCCTCAGGTCTGCAGAGTGCTTCTGACCCCACCCCCTTTATGAACACTTCCTCAGGCCCTAGAGATCTGGGCTCTCCAAGATAACCTGAAAACCTCGTACTCTACACACCTTGCAGTGGGCCAAGCCTCTGCTCAGATGCCCCATCACCAAGAAGGAAAGCCGTGGTTGATCTCTCCTGCAACACCTCTATCTGCCTCTGTGCCACAAGGAATCCAGGTGTTCCTACACCCCAATGTAGATTTTAGGTTCTAAGAGACAGGAACCTCTTTTTCTTCACCCTTAGGTTCTCAGGATATACAAAGTTTTGGGCTTTGAACCCTGGCAGTGGGAGGCAGTCCAGTCTTAGACGTGTGTCTCTGGAAAGGCCAGTAGCAGAGGCCACACCACCTGCAAGGCACGAGACCCTAAACTCCAGCCACAGGCTGGACATGCGCTGGTCTACACGTGATCAGCTGAGCACCAGCTGTGGCTCAAGGCAAGAGAGGCTGTCAAATGAGGCCTGCTCTGAGCAAGTGGCAGCCAGGGCCACCTCTAGTCACCCCAGAAGGGCTCAGGAAATATGTGTTGGCTCAGCTCAGCTGCGCGGCTGCACACTTTGCCATCACGAGAGGCTTGTGAAGGGCCCTTCAAGTCCTGCCTGCCGTTGCCGAGGTTAATTGCGCAGGCAGGAAGAGGAGAGTGAGGTGGCCTCTGGGTCCTGGACAGGAGCGCGTGGAGGCAGCAGCACTACTGGCACGCATGGCGCTCCAATGTCAGGTCAAGGGGTGGCTCTCACATCCAGGGCAGCCAGGCCCCTGCTGCATGTGGACCCAGAGCCCTCTCCACAAGGGCTGGGGATATCTACTTCGATGTGCACTTGGGTGAGGGGTGATGCCATGTGCTCAGTTCCCCCTGCAGCTTTCTTGGGCTGCTGGGTTTTTCAGAGGGCCAGAATTTCCATCTAAAAGTCAGGGTGGTCCCATGCGCATGGGGACGGTTGGCCCCTGGAGGTGACATTGGAACAGTGTCAGTCCCAAGCAGGACTTCCTCCCTTCTGTCCTGCTGTAGATCAGAGGCAACTCAGGGGTCAGGAGGCCTTCCTGTGAGTTGTAGCCCACCAGGATGTGTCCAGGGGGACAATAGGCCTTACACTGGTGTGAGATGTGGCTGCCTGGAGGTAGCAGGCATTGGGCTTTCACTAAAAGGGGCTTCCTGTCAGCTCCAGTCTGGGTGGGATGCTGAGCAGGTATACTATGTGGGTTAATGTCAGTATCAAACCCCTGGAATTAGGCTTTGAGGAATGACTAAGTTTTCCATTTTTTATTTTTATTTTGCCAGTCCTGGGACTTGAACTCAGGGCCTGGGCACTGTCCCTGAGCTTTTTTTGCTCAAGTCTAGCACTCTACCACTTGAGCCACAGCACCACTTCCAGCTTTATATGGTTTGTATGGTACTGAGGAATCAAACCCAGAACTTCATGCATGCTAGGCAAGCATTCTACCTCTAAGCCACATTCCAAGCCTTCTCATCTTTCTGTTTTAAAGTGCAGTCTACCACTTGGGCCACACCTCCAGTACCATACAAACTCCTTTTTTTCTTTTTTCTTTTGGCTCCCGTCGTGGGGCCTGAACTCTGGGCCTGGGCACTGTCCCTCAGCTCTTCAGCTCAAGGCTAGCGCTCTACCACTTGAGCCACAGTGCCACTTCCGGCTTAAAAAGAAAAAAAGCCGGAAGTGGTGAGGAATCAAACCCAGGGCCTCATGCATGCAAGGCAAGCACTCTACCACTGAGCCATCTTCCCAGCCCCACAAACTCCTTTCTTATTGGCTTTGGGCTGGGTTTGGACAGTGGCACTGCCATAAGGTTAAAGAGAAGTCAGAGTATCCCTTTTTTCCCAGCCTTACTTGTGGAAGGGGCATGCCTCTTTAATTGCCACATTGGTTCCTAAGTATCTTTCTTCTACAACCCCAACTCCACCAAGTTTTACCAGTGCTTTCCTCCCCTTACTTCAGGAGCAATGGTAATGACTTCCTTCCTTCTGTTTCTAATTCCTAAGGACTTTACCATTCCTTGCTTCGCTTCTTCCTCATTCCCTTCATTCTCATTCTCACTTCAGATTGAGCCTTTGTTTGCCATCTAGTTCCCACCAGGCTTCTGCATCATACACAGAGGTTCTGTACACCTGGTACCAAAACATTGCAGTAAGTGTTTCCATACCACTAAGTAAGCCCTGGCCTTGAGTCCTGGAAAAATAGGCAAATAACAAATCTGAAGTAAAGGGGCTGGCTTAGTGGTAGAGAGATTGCCTAGCATGCATGAAGTCCGGGGTTCGATTCCTCAGTACCACATAAACAGAAAAAGCTGGAAGTGGCACCATAGCTCAAGGGGTAGAGCTCTTGCCTGGAGCACAGAGAAGCTCAAGGACAGTGGCCAGGCCCTGAGTTCAAACAACAGGACTGGCAAAAACAAACAAACAAACAAAAACAAAAAAAACACCAAAACCCCGTGAAGTAAAGAGGTGGGAAACAAGGATTTCTTCTCTGAAGGCTCTGGGGTGTTTTGCTAAGTGTGCCACACCCTAAACAAATAGGATGATACAGGATTGTTGTTGTTTGTTTTTGTTTTTGGTTGTGGGGCCTGAACTCTGGGCTAGGGCTTTGTCCATCAGCAATTTAGCTGAAGGCTAACACCCTACCACTTGAGCCACAGCACCATTTCTGGCTTTCTTCCGCTTATGTGGTACTGAGGAATTGAACCCAGGGCTCCATGTATGGGAGGCAAGCACTCTACCACTGAGCCAACTTCCCAGCCCGATCCCTAGTGTTTTATGCCTGATTCACTGGCTTGTTGTCTCTGGGAATTTCAGGCCCTCTGAAATGCAGATTTCTTTCTTTTCTTTTTTATTTTTGCCAGTCGTGGGGCCTGAACTCTGGGCCTGGGCACTGTCCCTCAGCTCTTCAGCTCAAGGCTAGCGCTCTACCACTTGAGCCACAGCGCCACTTCTAGCTTTTTTCTTTTTGCTTATGTGGTGCTGAGGAATCGAACCCAGGACCTCAGGCATGCAAGGCAAGCGTTCTACCACTGAGCCACCTTCCCAGCCCCAGTATTCAATCTTATAAAGCAAAAGGATGTTTTCCCCATGCCGGAGTAGAGCGTTATCTAACAGGCTTGTGCAAAATTGGTCTAATTCTTGAGGGAAATATATTTTATTTGACTTACCATCTACTATTGAATAGGACCAAGTGAGTATGAACTTTCATGATACGATGTTGATGTTTTTGTTGGGTGCAAATATTTCTGTTCGGACAAAAGCATGTAACAAGTTGTGTTTATTAATCTTCAGAAATTCTTTATTTTGGGCTGGGAAGGTGGCTCAGTGGTAGAGCGCTTGCCTTGCATGCATGAGGCCCTGGGTTCGATTCCTCAGCACCACATAAGCAAAAAGCAAAAAAGCCGGAAGTGGCGCTGTGGTTCAAGTGGTAGAGCGCTAGCCTTGAGCTGAAGAGCTGAGGGACTGCGCCCATGCCTAGAGCTCAGGCCCTATGACCGGACCCCCTCAAAACAAAACAAACATACAAACAGAAATTCTTTATTTCATTATCTATACACATTGCATTTTTTTTGAGGTTGTAGGGCTTGAACTCTGAGCATGGGAACTGTCCTTTAGCTCTTCATCTCATGGCAAGCATTCTACCATTTGAGCTACAGCACCACTTCCAGTTTTCTGGTGGTTAATTGGAGATAAGAGTTTCAGACTTTCCTGCCAGGGCTGGCTTTGAACGGGGATCCTCAGATCTCAGTATCCTGAGCTAGGATTGTAAGCCTGAGCCACTGGTGCTAAGCTCATATTGCATTTTAGAATATTTTTTTCTAGTCCTAGAGTTTGAATTCAGGGCCTGGGCTCTGTCTGTGAGCCACTCTATGCTTAAGGCCAGCACTCTACGACTTGAGCCACAGCACCACTTCTGGCCTTTTCTGTTTATGTGGTACTGAGAAATCAAACTCAGGACTTTATACATGCTAGGCAAGCACTCTACCACTAAGCTACATTCCCAGCCCTAGAATACTCTTGTACAAGAGAGAGAGACAGAGACAGAGATGGAGACAGAGTCAGAAGAGTCAGACAGACAGAAGGAGAGAGAGAAGGAGGAAGGGAGGCACTGTAGTAGAAATGGAATGGCTGTAACCTGATGATTAAGGCAAATAATGCAATCAGGATATGAAAAAAAAATACCTTCAAGGGCCTCTTATGGCCCATAGGAGGATAAAGTTCACACTTTTAGCTCCTAAGGCAACTTAGACTTGTTCTCAACTCACTTTTTATCCACCACATCTCCAGGCCCTCCCTAACATCCTTTCTCTGAGTTACATTGCAATCCACACAGGGCTCTTTCATGCTTCCCTATCCTTGCACACACTCCTCCCTTTGTCCCTAATGACTTCATCTCTCTTCTCTGTCATCCCAGACTCCTCTAAGCAAAGTTCACTAGGGTCTCTTTAAAATTTGTTTCCAAGATGCCTTGCTCATCTTAGGCTTGAGTTTAACACACTTTGAAATACCCCTATTACATAGTGATAAGCAAAATAAGCAAAATGAAAGAGTATATGTAGTAACTTCCTTTTTGTTCAAGAATGAAGGAAATATAAGGAATCAGTCATGTTTGCTTATCTTCAGAAAAGAAACACTGGGCAAATAAATTGGAAAACAACAAAATTGACCACTACAGAAGACTGGAGAAAGGACATGATGAGTGACACTTCTGAGTGCTAGTACATGATTTTGACTTTTTTTGTGGTGCTAAGGATGGAACCCAGGACTTTGAACATGACAGGCAAGCATTCTACTAGTAAGCTACATCCCCAATCTCTAGGGAAAAGAAATAAAAGGGAAGGGAAGAGAAGGGAAGGTAAAGGGGAAGGGTGGAGGGGTAGGGAAAGGGAAAGGGAGGGGAAGGTGAATGGAAAAATAAAAAGAATTGAGGGGCCACCTTAAGGGAGCCTACAATTGGTTGATCAACAAAATAATTGTGCCAGGTGACAGTGGCTCACACTTTTAACCCTAGCTATTCAGGAAGTTGACATCTGAGGATGGCAGTTCGAAGCTACTTTGGACAGGAAAGTTTCTAAGACTATTAACTCCAATAAAATGACAAAAAAAGCAGAAATGGAGTTGTGTCTCAAGTGGTAGAACACTAGCCTTGAGTAAAAGAAGCTCAGGGATAGTGCTCAGGCTGTGCCCAGGACTGGCACAAAAGAAATAATTGGCTAGGAATTGGTTTTGTGGTAGAGTGCTTGCCTAGCATGCATGAAGCCCTGGGTTCAATTTCTCAGTACCACATGAACAGAAAAGGCCAGAATTGGTGCTGTGGCTCAAGGACTAGAGTGCTAGCCTTGAGCAAAAGAAGCTCAGGGACAGTGCTCAGGCCCTGAGTTCAAGCCCCAGGACTGGCACAATAGAAATAATTGGCTAGGTATGTGGCTTGGTGGTAGGGTGCTTGTCTAGCATGCGTGAAGCCCTGGGTTCAATTCCTCAGTACTACATGAGCAGAAAAAGCCAGAATTAGTGCTGTGGTTCAAGTACTAGAGTGGTAGCCTTGAGCAAAAGAAACTCAGGGACAGTGCCCAGGCCCTGAGTTCAAGCCCCAGGACTGGCAAAAAAGCAAGAATTGCACTGATAAATACAAAATAATGAAAAATAGAAGTTCATAAGTATATACTAACAATTAGTCAATAGGCGTGGAGGAAGGATTCTTTAAGAAGAAGTATCAGATGACTAATGTAGAAAAGCATGGGGCTGGGAAGTGGCTCAGTGGTAGAGTGCATGCCTTACATGCCTGAGGCCCTGGATTCGATCCCTCAGCACCACATAAGAAAAAAGAAAAAAGCTGAAAGTGGTGCTGTGGTTCAAGTGGTAGCGCGCTAGCCTTGAGCTGAAGAGCTGAGGGACAGTGCCCAGGCCCAGAGTTCAGGCCCCACAACCAGACCCCCCCCAAATGAAAAAGAAAAGCATATGTAGAAAAACTGCCTGAATGAAGATTAGAGTACATAAGAATTATCAAAGGATACTAAATCCATAATGAGGTGGGTTTTTTTGTTTGTTTGTTTTTTGTCCGGTCTTGGGGCCTGAACTCTGGGCCTGGGCACTGTCCCTCAGCTCTTCAGCTTAAGGCTAGCACTCTGCCACTTGAGCCACAGCGCCACTTCTGGCTTTTTTCTTATGTGGTGCTGAGGAATCAAACCCAGGGCCTTGAGCATGCAAGGGAAGCGCTCTACCACTGAGCCACCTTCCCAGCCCAGGTTATGTATTCTTTAAAATAAAATATGTACAGCATGAAATTTATCATTTTAATCTGTGTGTGTGTGTGTGTGTGTGTTGCTAGTGATTGAACCAAGGGCCTTTCACATGCTAGATAAGTGTGGTACCACCAAGTTATACCTCCAGCTTTAAATCACTTTTAGATGTATGTTTTCAAGGGCCTTTCACATGCTAGATAAGTGTGGTACCACCAAGTTATACCTCCAGCTTTAAATCACTTTTAGATGTATGTTTTACTTTTGTATGTGTGTTGGTCCTGGGGCCTGAATTCAGAGCCTGTGCTCTATCTCTAAGCTTTTGTGCTCAAGGTTAGTGCTCTACCACTTCTAGCTTTTTTTGGTCGTTAATTGGAGAGAAGAGTCTCACAGACTTTCTTGTTCTGGCTGCTTGGAGCCCTGATCGTCAGATCTTGGCTAATATTGCAGGCATAAGCCACCAGCATGTGGTTGGAGGCATGATATTCATCTGTCCTTCATTAACAATGTTAACATTGATCATCTGGTCAAATTACTATTCTTCTCTCCCTTGAAAGTAATAAGCTGGGGTGGGGGTGGGGTCGCTGGAAAGGTGGCTCAGTGTAGAGTGCTTGCCACACATGAATAAGGCTTTGGGTTCTATTTCTCAGTACCACATAAACAGAAAAAATCAGAAGTAGTACTGTGGCTCAAATGGTAGAGTACTAGCCTTGAGCAAAAGAAGCCTAGGGCTGTCCAGGCCCTATGTTCAAGCCCTAGGACTGGGGGAAAAAAGTAATAAGCCCACAGATGAGACAACTTGAAACAATGCAAATATTCATCTCCTCATTTAAAAAACTTCATTGTGGGGGCTGGGAAGGTGGCTCAGTGGTAGAGTGCTTGCCTTGCATGAATGAGGCCCTGGGTTCGATTCCTCAGCACCACATAAGCAAAAAGAAAAGCTGTGGCTCAAGTGGTAGAGCGCTAGCCTTGAGCTGAAGAGCTGAGGGACAGCACCCAGGCCCAGAGTTCAGGCCCCATGACCGGACCCCCCCCCAAAAAAAAAGAATACATAACCTAACCAGGTGCTAGTAGCTCATGCCTGTTATCCTAGCTACTCAGAAGGCTGAGATCTGAGGATTGCAGTTCAAAGCCAGCCCAGGCAGTAAAGTCCGTGAGACTCTTATCTCCAGTTAACCACCAGAAAACTGGATGTGTTGCTGTGGCTCAAGTGATAAAGCACTAGCCTTGAACTGAAGAGCTGAGAGACAGAGCCCAGGCCCAGAGCTCTAGTCCCACCACCGAAAAAGAAAAAATAAAAAAGAATATATAACCTCTAGAGAGACAAATGCCACTTGTTACACAAAAGTGTAAGTTTTCTTTTCTTTCTTTTTCTTTTTTTGGGGGGGTCAATTAAGGGGCGCTGTTCCTCAGCTTTTCAGTTCAAGGCAAGCACTTTACCACTTGAGCCAGAGTGCCACTTCCAGTTTTCTGAGTAGTTTATTGGGGTTAGAGTCTCATGGACTTTCCTGACTGGGCTGGATTTGAACCATGATCCTCAGATCTCAGCCTCCTGAGTAGCTAGGATTACAGGCATTAGCCACCAGGGCCTGGATAAGTATCTTTTCTGATCATTTAAAATACTATTTATTGAAATGAACTCCAAGAAATGAAAACCATTTTTGTTGTTGTTAAAAAATAATACACAACAATCTACTAGTGAAGAAATTTTAGACAAACACACAATGAGAAAAAAAAACTCAGACAAGATCTTTCTATATAATGCAGGCTTGCCTGAAATTTATAATCTTCCTGTCTCAGCATTTCGTGCTCTGATTATAGGCCTTTTCCTCTAAGATCAAGAGAGATTTTTTTTTAAAGGAGGGAAAGTGTTGTTGGGTTTTTGTTTTGTTTTGGTTTTACAAGTCTTGACCTCTGGGCCTAGGTGCAGTCCCAGAGCTCCTTTTGCTCAAGGCTAGCATTCTGTTACCAGAGTCACAACTTCACTTCCGCTTTTTCTGTGATAAATTGGAGATAAGAGCTCAGGGGACTTCCTTGCCTAGACTGGCTTCAAATGCAATCCTCAGATCTCAGCTTCTTGAGTAGCTAGGATTACCAGTTTGAGCCATAGGCACCCTGCTGAGCAGAAAGTGTCTTTGCAAATGTATCACAGATGATAAAGGAAATCTATAGAAACATTCCAGATTAAAGGAGGATTCATTGAGTTCTAGCTCACTGCTAGAACGTGTGATTAGTAAGCACAAGACTCTAGGTCCAACACCCAGCACTAAAAACTAAATAGAGGTGCTGGGAATGTGGCTTAGTGGTAGAGTGCTTGCCTAGTAGGCATGAAGCCCTGGGTTCCATTCCTCAGTACCACATACACAGAAAAAGCCAGAAGTGGTGCTGTGGCTCAAGTGATAGAATGCTAGCCTCTAGCAAAAGAAGCCCAGGGACAGTACCCAGGCCCTGAGTTCAAGCCCTGGGACTAGCAAAAACAAACAAAAGACCCCCCAAAATACATAAATAAAGGCAGCTCATTTAGAGTTTGGGCCATAACCCCAGTTACTGAAGTTCAAAAATATCAAATCCCGAAGTCTAAAATCTTGAAAAATCAAAATTCCCAAAATATTGTTCTAGGAAAGAAATTCCAGGCATAGCATTTGAAACAATGGCATCTCTACATACTCTAACATGGCCTAGAACTCAAGATCCTTTTAGTCGGCCACCATACGCTAGGTAGTAAAATCTATTTTTTTTGTTGGTACAGGGGATTGAACCTAAGTACCCACAAACACTAAGCAAGCACTCTACCACTGAGTTACAACTTCAGCCCAGAAAAATACTTTAATACACATTTATGTTTGTATTTAATTTTACAGAATCGGGGATACAACCCACAGACTAGACAAGTGCTCTACCATTACACTATACTCCCCAGCCCTATTTTAAAAAGGGCTTTATTGGAGTTGGGAAGGTGGCTCAGTGGTAGAGTGATTACCTTGCATGCATGAGGCCCTGGGTTCGATTCCTCAGCACCACACAAGCAGAAAAAGCCGGAGGTAGCACTGTGGCTCAAGTGGTAAAGCACTATCCTTGAGCTGAAGAGCTGAGGGACAGTGCCCAGACTCAGAGTTCAGGCCCCACAATTGAAAATAAATAAATAAATAAATGAGATTTATATAAAGATGTGACAAGCTGGGTGTCTGTAATCCTACCTACTCAGGAGGCTGAGTTCTGAGGATTGAGGGCCAAAGCCAGCCTAGGCAGGAAAGTGCCTGAGACCCTTATCTCTAATAAACCACCAGAAAACTGGAAGTGGCACTGAGGCTCAAGTGGTAGGGCACATGCCCTGAGCTGAAGAGCTGAGGGACAGAGCCCAGGCAGAGAGTTCAAGACCCATCTCTGACAAAAAAAAATGTGACAGATGAATGAACATTTAATGGGACATTTTACACAACAAAATAAACAATAATATATGTAGTTTTTAAAGTACAAACACTGATGTTCCAGTTACATTCACATGGATTTAGTAATAATAATAATAATCAGAGGGTCTGGCACAGGTAGTGCATGCCTGTATTCCTAGCTACTCAAGAGGTTTAGAGGGCTGGGAATGTGACTTAGTGGTAGAGTGCTTTCCTTGCAGGCATAGGTTCCATTCCTCAGTACCACATAAACAGAAAAAGCTGGAAGTGGTGCTGTGGATTAAGTGGTACAGCACTAGTCTTGAGCACACAGAGGCTCAGAGCAGAGCCCAGGCCCTGATTTCAAGCCCCAGGACTGGCAGAAATAGAGTCTCAGAGCTGACGAATTTGGTTAGAAGCCATCCCAGGCAAGCTGAGCTGTGGCTAAAGTTGTAGAATACTAGCCTTAAGCAAAAAAAAAAAAAAAAAAAAGCTCAGGGATAGAGCTCAGGCTCAAAGTTCAAGTCACAGGAGCAATGCGCGTACGCACGCACGCATGCACACACAAATAATAATCATAAGCAGAAATCTTTATAAAGAAATAAGTAGGGCTGGGAACATGACTTAGTGTTAGAGTGCTTGCCTACCATTCATGAAGCCCTGGGTTTGATTCCTCAGTACCACATACACAGAAGTGGTGCTATGGCTCAAGTGGTAGTACTAGTCTTGAGCAAAAGAAGCTAAGAGAGGGCTGGGAAGGTGGCTCAGTGGTAGAGTGCTTGTCTTGCATGCATGGGGTCCTGGGTTCGATTCCTTAGCACCATATAAACAGAAAAAGTCGGAAGTGGCACTGTGGCTCTAGTGGTAGAGTGCTAGCCTTGAGCTGAAGAGCTGAGGGACAGCGCCCAGGCCCAGAGTTCAAGCCCCACAATTGAGCAATGGAAGGAAGGAAGAAGGGAGAGAGGGAGGAAGGGAGGAAGGAAGGAAGAAAGAAAGGGAGGGAGGGAGAGAGGGAGGGATGTTGGGAGGGAGGAAGGAAAGGAAGGAAGGAAAGAAGAAAGAAAAAGAAAGGAAAAAAGAAACTAAGTGAAAATAGTGAAATGCCTAAATGCACATCACTACAAAAGTAATCATGTCCCCTGAGGTGTGTAAATGAAGTCATTGGAAATACTATGATAGACAATGTAATCCTTTAGACAGACGGATCCAAAACTACAGTGACTTACAACTGCATATGCAGTGTGGTACATTTGCAACCAGCAAGCCTGGAGTTCTGTTGTCCAAGGAAGTAGAAGATTGTCACCGGTCTCAAAGAGACCAATTTGTTTTCCATATTTCTTTCATACCTCCTGCTGATTGGATGGTTCACCCTCACTGAGAGCAGATCTTTCCCACCTAGTCCTCTTAGACTCTCACCCTAATATCCCCCTGGAAACAAATACTCCACAGATACATCCCAGTAACATTTTACCGGTTTCTAGCAAATCTATTCCCTCTAAAAATGAGCCCTCATACCACCAAAAATGTATGAATCCTTCTACAGAATATGGCTCTCTACCCCGCTTCAATTTCCTTGTCTTTTTCTTGGCCAATCCTGGTACTTGAACTCCGGACCTGGGCACTGTCCCTGAGCTTCTTTTCCTCAAGGCTGGTGTTATGCTCGTTCTGGAGACCTCAAAGACCACCCGAGACCAAAGTTGATGTAATAGCAAAAGAGTCATTTATTGCAAGCTCCAGCCTGGACTCACAACCTTCACCGACGATGCAGCGGCTCAGAGTTGAGAGGTCCGACCTTCAATCTATCAGGGTTTTTATGGTGATTACAACAAGGGTAAGGGGTTTAGCAAGCAAGACTTGTAACAATCTTATTGGCTATGGGCCCGGGCCTAGCTGCAACCTATTGTTTTAGGAACAGTTGGGACTTTGGGAACTTTCTTACCTGACTTACCCCGGGGTAGAACATTCTGTGGTTTTTCCGGGAACTCACACACAGGGTCACTCTCCGGTCATGCCCACAGAATGGTGCCTAAATTTTAAGATGGAGTCCATTTGGCTCTTCAGCTAGCTCTCTACCACTTGAGAGCCACATCGCCACTTCCAGTTGTTTTGGTTTATGTGGTACTGATGAATCGAACCCAGGGCTTCATGCATGCCAGGCAAGCACTCTATCACTAACACAAAGCAACATTCACAGCCCTTCCTTGTTTTTTTTTTTTTGTCTTTTTAATAGAAATCCTACTTTTCAAAATTTCTATATTTGAGAGTTTTAGATCTTGGGGGATTTTTTTTTTTTTTTGTCGGTCGTGGGGCTTGAACTCTGGGCCTGGGCGCTGTCCCTCAGCTCTTCAGCTCAAGGCTAGCACTCTACCATTTGAGCCACAGCACCACTTCCGGTTTTCTGGTGGTTTATTGGAGATAGGAGTCTCACGGTCTCTCCTGCCCGGGCTGGCTTTGAACCGCGATCCTCAGATCTCAGCCTCCTGAGTAGCTAGGATTACAGGCGTGAGCCACCAGCGCCCGGCTGGGGATTTTTTTTTATAAATAGAAAAAAATGTTATTTATTGAATGAATCCCTATGTCACCAGCCTCCTATTCCACCAGTGCGCCCTGACTCATTTAGTTGGGCATCCAACTTGGCCTGTGAGTCTTTACACTTGCTTGCCCTTCTGCAGAGACCCCCATCTCACCCTTCTGAGATCTACCATGACAAGGCAGGCTGTTTGGGGGATTTTTTTTTTAATCGGGCCTTTTATCGTGCAGGATTATGACATTTGGAATTATGTCTTTCAGGATTTTGATTGGTCCTGCCTAAAGAGACCTCACTAAATAAAATGCCTCACCAGAGACTGGAACCTGTACCTGATATGGAAAAGGCTCTAACAGGCATTATTACATCAAATACAAAAACTGAGTATAGAATGGAGGATTGGATTAGATGAAAGTATTGTAACCATGTAAATTTCTTAAGTCAATAATTATCATTATCATACTTTGTAAGAAATATGTTGGGGGCTTGGAAGGTGGCTCAGTCGTAGAGTGCTTGTCTTGCATGCATGAAGCCCTGGGTTTGATTCCTCAGCACCACAGACGCAGAAAAACCTGGCAGTGGCTCAAGTGGTAGAGCACTAGCCTTGAGCTGAAGAGCTGAGGACAGTGCCCAGGCCCAGAGTTCAGGCCCCATGACTGAGTAAAAATAAAAATAAATAAATAAATAAATATGTTGGGGAGTGTTTTAGGAGGAAAGACTGTGATATAGAATACACAAAGAATTTAGGGGATGGTGGACGGACATAATATGAATAGCTGGATGAATGGATAATAGATGACAGATGCCATACAGCTAAGTAGGTAGAGAGGTAAGGTAGGTAGATAGATACATGGACTAAAAAAAATCACACAAATGAT
Organism: Dipodomys ordii; assembly: GCF_000151885.1. Classification (NCBI taxonomy): domain Eukaryota; kingdom Metazoa; phylum Chordata; class Mammalia; order Rodentia; family Heteromyidae; genus Dipodomys; species Dipodomys ordii. The sequence continues at coordinate 11,010,843 of NW_012267254.1, forward strand.
AAATCAAAGGGATAAAGATTTACAGTAAGTGTATGCAGGGTCTTACTTTTTTTTGTCAGTCATGGGGCTTGAACTAAGGCCCTGGGCACTGTCCCCCACTCTTCAGCTCTAGGTGAGTGCTCTACCACTTGAGCCACAGCGCCACTTCCGATTTTCTGGTGGTCCATTAGAGATAAGAGTCTCATGGACTTTCCTGCCTGGGCTGGCTTTGAACTGTGATCCTCAGATCTCAGCCTCCTGAGTAGCTAGGATTACAGGCGTGAGCCACTGGCACCCAGCTGGTCTTTCCTTATATGCCATCTTTTTGTAAGTTTTAATGTTATTTTCAACTAAAAGAAAGCAAAACAATGTCTTCATTAACGTATTTATCATACTCCTGAATATTTAGAATAACAGGCATGAGCCACCGGTGCCCAGCTGGTCTTTTCTTTTTTCTTTTGTCAGTCGTGGGGCTTGAACTCGGCTTGGGCGCTGTCCCTGCACTCTTCAGCTCAAGGTGAGCACTCTACCACTTGTGCCACAGTGCCACTTCTAGTTTTCTAGTGGTTTATTGGAGATAAGAGTCTCACGGACTTTCCTGCCTGGGCTGGCTTTGAACTTCAATCCTCAGATCTCAGCCTCCTGAGTAGCTAGGATTACAGGCGTGAGCCACCGGCGCTCAGCTGGTCTTTTCTTTTCTTTTTTTTTTTTGGGTCCAGTCGTGGAGCCCGAACTCTGGGCCTGGGCGCTGTCCCTCAGCTCTTCAGCTCAAGGCTAGCGCTCTACCACTTGAGCCACAGCGCCACTTCTGGCTTTTTTCTTTTTGCTTATGTGGTGCTGAGGAATCGAACCCAGGGCCTCAGGCATGCAAGGCAAGTGCTCTACCACTGAGCCACCTTCCCAGCCCCTCAGCTGGTCTTTTCTTATGTGCCACCTTTTTGTAAATTTTAATGTTATTCCCAAGTAAAGGAAAACAAAACAATGTCTTCATTACAGTATTTATCATATTTTGATTATGATTCCACCCATCTGTCAGCAATTCCAGTCAGACTATTTACTGCCACCATTATCAAGGCCAGGGCATGAGTAGGGCCCACAGGAGAGGTATGTTAAGAATGTTTGTTATTGGGCTAGAAGCTTAGGAAAATTCATCACTCTTGGAGGTTACTTCAGAGGTTTATTTCCTGAGCCAGGTGTTAGATAAGGGCACCAAATTAAGGAACCTCTCTGCTGCTGCTCCAACTAAAGCTGTTTTGGTGTTACAGCTTCTTCCCTTCAGGGCTTCATTTGATATTACAGGCACACCCCTGCAAAGCTTGTCTTGTGGATTCCTCACCTCTGAGTATGTTAAGCCTTTCCTCAAGTCCAATCAATTTTTTCTTGCTGTGTTGAAATTTACCATCTCCTGTTATCTCTGTAATTGAGCAGACACCCTAAAATACCTGACAACACTTCCACAGAGCATTTACAAAACCATGATTGTAAGCCACAAAAAGGTCACAGGATCATCTCAGGAAGATAACCAAATTAAGTGTCTGTCTCTAATGAAGAATGACTCATCAGTAATTCATGACAGTTAATTGTTGTTACTACTGCTTTAACTTTTTTCCATTTAATCATTATGATTAAATGGCATAAATATATATATATATAATGTATAAATACATACTCACATATATGTATATAAATTTGAATTTGGGGAACTAGCTGGTAGAACATTTTCCTACTATGCTTAAGACCCTGTATTCAGTCTCCAGTACTATAGAAAATAAATAAAATGTTGAGCACCTATTGTTAGAGATACTCCGCTGGTTCCTAAGAATAATACACCAGTAAATAAAGCAGGTAAATCTCATAGTTGGTTATAGTGGTACAAACCTGTAATTCCAGCTATTCTGGAGGTGGAGATCAAGAGTATCAAGATTTGAGCCCAGCACCGCGGCTCTCACATGTAATCCTAGCTATTCAGGAGGCTGAGATCTAAGGATCCAGATTTAAAGCCAGCCTGGGCAGGAAAAGTCATGAGACCTTTTTGTTTTGGTTGGTCAGGGGGCCTGAGAGCTGTCCCTCAGCTCTTCAGCTCAAGGCTAGCGCTCTACCACTTGAGCCACAGCTCCATTTCTGGCTTTTTCTGCTTATGTGGTGCTGAGGAATCGAACCCAGGTCCTCATGCATGCAAGGCAAGCACTCTACCACTGAGACACCTTCCCAGCCCCACTACCCCTTCTTTGTTAAAGATAACAGAATTAAATTATTAGGAATTTTCTTAGCAAATACACGTAGGAACATTGTATCCATTAATACCCAGCACAAACAGCATATTCAATTGTTTTGAAAGAAACATTTAAAACAACTCTTTACAACGTTTGGATACGATTTAGAGAAGGCTGTGGTCTTTTTGTAGGGCCTGGAGCTAAAAAAGTAGGAGGCTGTCTTGTGTATACATTTTTATAATTTGGGGAAGGGAAGAGACATAACAAAATACTTAAATAAGAATACAGGTTGGGGGCTGGGAAGGTGGCTCTGTGGTAGAGCACTTGCCTTGCATGTTCGAGGCCCTGGGTTCGATTCCTCAGCACCACATAAGAAAAAAAAAGCCGGAAGTGGCACTGTGGCTCAAGTGGTAGAGCGCTAGCTTTGAGCTGGAGAGCTGAGGGACAGCGCCCAGGCCCAGAGTTCAGGCCCCATGACCGGACCAAAAAAAAAAAAAGAGAATACAGGTTGACCCACTGTAACAATGAGATGTACAAGACATTGTGTTGAAAATGAACTTTACAGCTTTGGGGGGAGGGAGGAGTTGGGGAGGTGGGGAGGGAAGGGATGGTAGGGGAAAAACAAAGAAGGAAGTAACAATGTTCGACAGGAAATGTACTCATTACCCTACAAACAACTCTGTACAGTATTTTTACAATAAAAATATACATGGAAAAAAGAAAGTAGGAGGCTGTAAAAGCCTCTCAACCTAAATCAGCAAAGAAAGAAGTAATTCCTTTTCTTTCTTTCTTTTTTTTTTATTTTCTTTTGCAAGTTTGAACTCAGGGCCTGGGTGCTGTCGCTAAGCCTCTGTGCTCAAGGTATGGAGCTCTACCATTTGAGCCACAGCAGCACTTCTGGCTTTTTCTGAGTAGTTTACTGGGGATAAGAGTCCCATTGGGGCTGGAAAGGTGGCTCAGTGGTAGAGTACTTGCCTCGCATGCATGAGGCCCTAGGTTCGATTCCTTAGCACCATATAAACAGAAAAAGCCAGAAGTGGCGCTGTGCCTCAAGTGGTAGAGCGCTAACCTTGAGCTGAAGAGCTGAGGGACAGCGCCCAGGCCCAGAGTTCAAACCCCATGACTGACAAAAAAAAAAAAGAGTCCCACTGATTTTCCTGCCCAGGCTGGCTTGGAACTGCAATCCTTAGATCTCAGCCTCCTGAGTAGCTAGCATTATAGGCATGAGCCACTAGCCCCTGACCCCTGGCCCCTGGCTTTTTTTGTTCTCTCTCTTCCCCTCTGCTCCCCTCCCCTCCCCTTTCCATTTGTGTGTGTGTGTGTGTGTGTGTGCACGTGTGCACGCGTGCACGTGCGCACACTTGCGTGCTACATTAGGCCTTGAACTCAGAGCCTGGGTTCTGTCCCTGAGCTTTTTTGCTCAATGCTAGTGCTCTACCACTTGAGCCAAAGTTTGGCCTTTTCGTGGTTAATTGGAGATAAGAGTCTCACAGAATTCCTGCCTAAGCTAGCTTGAAACAATGATCCTCAGATCTTGGCCTAAGTAACTAGGATTACAGGTATGAACCACCAACACCCAGTCATAGGAAGTAGTTTCTGGTACCTGGGCTGGGGGACAGCAAGTACCCCAGAACCTGGGCTGCCTGACAGGAGGAGCTGGGACTTTCAGATAAGGGAAACTGCTAGACACTGAGAAACCTTTCAGGGAAAAAAGGCACACACACACACACACACACACACACACACACACACACACACACTCCAGACAGGAGGAGCTGGGACTTTCAGATAAGGGAAACTGCTAGCCACTGAGAAACCTTTCAGGGAAAAAAGGCACACACACACACACACACACACACACACACACACACACACACACACACACACACTCCAGCTGCATGTTGCTAGCTTACAGCTATAATCCTAGCTACTCAGGAGGCTGAGATCTGAGAAGGATCACAGTTCTCACAGTTCAAAGCCAGCCTGGGCAGGGCAGGAAAGTCCATGAGAATCTTATCTCCAATTAACCTCCAGAAATAGGAAAGTGAAGTTGTGGCTCAAAGTAATAGAGATTTGAGGAAATGACTTGAGGAAATGAGCTCAGGGACAGCACCAGGCCCAACAAAAACAAGAAAAATAAAAAATCCACCACACTCTGACTTCATTCTCTCCCACCCCCATAAACATAGTCTGTTTTATCCATGGTCAAGCCAGACTGACAATCTGAGGCTGTGGAGCTCTGGGAAGTGGCATTTGCCTCCCCTGAGTACAGAGCACCCTGGATCTAGAAGGCAAATAAATAAAAGATATGAATTGCAAGCTGAATGAACACCTGTAATCCTAGCTACTCCTATCCCCTGACTTCAAGCCCCAGGACTGGCACACACACAAAAATATATCCTAGGCCAGGCGCAGGTGGTTCACGCCTGTAATCCTAGCTACTCAGGAGGCTGAGATCTGAGGATCATGGTTCAAAGCCAGCCCGGGCAGGAAAGTCCATGAGACTCTTATCTCCAATAAACTACCAGAAGTGGCACTATGGCTCAAGCGGTAGAGTTCTGGCCTTGAGCTGAAGAGAGCAGGGACAGTGCCCAGGCCCAGAGTTCAAGCCCCACAACCGACCAAAACAACAACAAAAATACACACACACACACACACACACACACACACACACACACACACACACATATATATGTATGTATGTATGTATATCTTAGCCTGTTAATCTTTCTTCTTCACTTTTTTTTGCCAGTCCCGGGGCTTGAACTCAGGGCCTGGGCACTGTCCTTCAGCACTTTAGCTCAAGGAAAATGCTGTACCACTTGAGCCACAGTGCCAATTCTGGTTTTCTGGTGCTTAATTGGAGATAAAAGTCTCATGAGCTGGGCGCTGATGGCTCATGCCTGTAATCCTAGCTACTCAGGAGGCTGAGATCTGAGGATCGTGGTTCAAAGCCAGCTCCGGCAAGAAAGTCCGTAAAACTCTTATCTCCAATAAATCACTAGAAAACCGGAAGTGGCGCTGTAGTTCAAGTGGTAGAGTGCTCACCTTTAGCGGAAGAGCTGAGGGACAGTGCTCAGGCCCAGAGTTCAAGCCCCACGACCGACAAAAAAAAAAAAGTCTCATGGATGTTCTTGTGTGCACTGGCTTTGAACATCGATCTTGAGATCTCAGCCTCCTTAGTAACTAGGATTATAGGTGTGAGCCACCAGAGCCCAGCCTCCTTAAGCTTCTTTTGCTCAAGGCTAGCACTCTACCATTTGAGACATAGCACTACTTCTGGCTCTTTTTGTTTATGTGGTACTGAGGAATCGAACCTAGGGCTTCATTCATGCAAGGGAAGCATTCTACCACTAAGCTATATTCTCAGCCTGTAACCTTTCTTCTTTTTCCACATTGGATCAGCTCTTGAACTTTTAACTCAATAGTGGATTTCCTCAACAGTTTCTGCCCTTGTCAGCCCATAACTCCTTAACTAATTTCTATGTAAAACCAAAGATCATCCTTGGAAGCTAATGCTTGTCATTGCTTTTTACTTGTGATCTCTGCCTTCCTTGTTCATCTCCTTGACTAAGATAATTTCCTCTGCTCTGGGTAACCACACCCAGTTCAGTACATACCTGGAACATGTTATGAACAAAGGACCTCATAACAAATGACCCTGCTATATCTATATTTGCTTTGGTTCTGTGAATGGCAATTGAATGTCATAGAGTGAGGTGGCAAGCAGTTATTTGTGGCAGATTAGACTAATGGCTCACACTTTTTTTTGTGGGTCATGGGGCTTGAACTTTGGGCCTGGGCACTGTCCCTCAGTTTTCAGCTCAAGACTAGTGCTCTACTACTTGAGCCACAGTGCCACTTCCTGTTTTCTGAGTGGTTTATTGGAGATAGGAGTCTCACTGACTTTCCAGCCTTGGCTGGCTTTTAACAGGGATCTTCAGATCTCAGCCTCCTGAGTAGCTAGGATTACAGGCACGAGCCACCAGCACCTGGCCCATTTTTTTTTGTCACTTGTGGGGCTTAAATTCAGGGCCTGGGTGCTGTCCCTGAGCCACTTTGTACTCAAGGTTAGTGCTCTACCACTTCAGCCACAGTGCTACTTCTGTTTTGGGTTTGGGGGGGGGGTTTGGTTGGTTGTGGGGCTTGAACTCTGGGCCTGGGCGCTATCCCTCAGCTCTTCAGCTCAATGCTAGTGCTCCAGCAAGAGAGCCACAGAACCACTTCAGGTTTTCTGAGTGGATTATTGCAGATAAGAGCTCCTGGCCTTTCCTGCCCAGGCTGGCTTTTAACTGGGATCTTCAGATCTTAGCCTCCAGGATTACAGGTGTGAGCCACCATGTCTGGCACACTTCCTGTTTTTGAGTGCTTAATTGGAGATAAGACTCTTGTGGGGAATTTTCTGCTCAGACTGGCTTTGAACCCGATTCTCAGATCTCAGCTTCCTGAGTAACTAGAATTACAGGTGTGAGCCACCCGCCCTCGGCTTTAATGGCTCCCTTTTTGTTTGCTTCCAGTCTCTTCTCTCGTCTGGCATTCATACTCATGAATAGATTGAGATCATCAAGAATAAAGACACTGGACTTCAAACAACCAGGTTCAAAGTACAGCTCATCAGAAGAAGGATGACAATGATTGGAGAGACTAGGTGAACTTGAAAATCTAGTATTTCTTAACCTTGCTAGATGATGAAACTTTAAAAAGAAAAATGAAAAGGTAGGCTAGTTGAACTAGTTCTGTCATCCATGGGAAAGACAAATTGCAGTTTCAGAATAATGGTTACCTCTGGAGGGAAGAAAAGTGTTCTAAAATCAAGAACAGAGGGAGCTGCAACTGAAGCTACATTTTCTTTCTTTTCTTTTTTGTCAGTCCTGGGGCTTGAACTCAGGACCTGAGCACTGTCCCTGAGCAGCTTCTTTTGCTCAAGGCTAGCACTCTACCACTTGAGCCACAGCACCACTTCTAGCTTTTCCTGTTGATGTGGTAGTGAGGAATCCAACCTAGGTCTTCATGCATGCTAGGCAAGCACTCTACCACTAAGCCATATTCACAGCCTGTTTTTTTTTAACTTCCTTCCTTCCTTTTCTTTCTTTTCTTTTCTTTTCCTTCCTTCCTTTCTTCCTCCCTTGCTCCCTCCATCCCTCCCTCCTTTCTTTCTTTCTCTTTCTTTCTTTCTTTCTTTCTTTCTTTCTTTCTTTCTTTCTTTCTTTCTTTCTTTCTTTCTTTCTTTCTTTCTCTCTCTTTCTTTCTTCCTGCCACTTGAGCCACAGTACCATCTCTGTTTTTTTTTTTGAGTGGATAATTGGAGATAAGAGTCTCAAAGCCAGCTCGGGCTAGCTTTGAACCAGATCCTCAGATCTTAGTCTCCTGAGTAGCTAGGATTACAGGCATGAGCCACCAGTGCATGTGCTCTTTTTTTGTGTGCTGGTACTGGGGCTTGAATTCAGGCCCCAGATGCTGCCTCTCAGTTCTTCCTGCTCAAGGCTGGAAAATGCTCTACTTTTGGCATTTTGATGATTAATTAGAGATAGACATCTCATTTTCTTGCTCAAGCTGGCTTTGAACTACAATTCTCAGATATTTACCTCCTGAGTATCTAAGATTACAGGTGTGAGCCACCATGCCTGGCTCTTCGCTGACTGTTATTTCACCTCTCTGGAACTTAATTTCCTTTTGTGGAAAATGTGATGACAATATCAGCCTGTATCAAAGGTATTTTAACACAGAGATTGGCAGACCTTTTCCTACAAAAGATCACATTTGGCCTGGTGCTGGTAGCTCACACCTGCAACCCTAGCTACTCAGGAGACTGAGATCTGAGGATTGCGGTTCAAAGCCAGCCTGGGGAAGAAAAGTCCCATGAGACTCTTATCTCCAATTGACTTCTCAAAAACCAAAAGTGATGCTATGGCTCATGTGGTAAAGGGCTACCCTTGAGCACAAAGAGGCTGTTCTGGCTTGTTTCTTTAGATTTTTAAATTTCTTTTAGGCTTTCTTCCCTCACCCTTCAATCTTTCTGTATTCAACAGAGAGTTGTTGAGTAGATGTTTGTGATAAGAAATGTGCACAGGGGCTGGGAATGTGGCTTAGTGGTAGAGTGCTTGCCTAGCATGCATGAAGTCCTGGGTTCGATTCTTCAGTACAACATACACAAAAAAAAAAGCTGGAAGTGGTGCTGTGGCTCAAGTGGTAGAATGCTAGCCTTGAGCACAGAAAGGCTCAGGGACAGAGCCCAGGCCCTGAATCCTGAGTTCAAGCCCCAAGACCAGTAAGAAAGAAAGAAAGAGAAAGAAAGAAAGAAAGAAAGGAAGAAAGAAAGGAAGAAAGAAAGAAAGAAAGAAAATAAAAGCAGTAACGAAAACATGCTGCAAACTCAAAGATTTTACTGTGTCAAACATTTTTTCCAGGGGCTGGGAAGGTAGCTCAGCGGTAGAGTGCATGCCTTGCAAGCATGAGGCCCTGGGTTCGATTCCTCAGCACCACATAAACAGAAAAAGCCGGAAGTGGCACTGTGGCTCCAGTGGTAGAGCACTAGCCTTGAGCTGAAGAGCTGAGGGACAGCGCCCAGACCCAGAGTTCAGGCCCCATGACCGGCAAAAAAAAACAAAAAAAAAAAACAAAAAACCTTTTTTCCAGTATTTCAAACTCTTGGATGTTTTGCTTATATTTTAGGATAGTAGAGGCCTAGATTATTTGGAGCAGGTTCCTTACAAAAACACATGTTGTATATCCTTTCAAAAAAGAGAAAATTTGAGTTGGACATGATGGCATTTGCCTATAATCATAGCCACTTGGGAGGCAGAATCAGGAGGATGGCTTGAGCCCAAGACTTGAAGGCCAGCCTGGGCTGAAAGCCCTCATCACAAATAAATAAACAAACTAACTAACTAACTAAAAAATAGATTTTTTTCCCTTAACACAGCTAGGGACCCCATCTTTACCACTGCTACCCAGCTTAAGCAGAGACCCTCCAGCTGTGTTACCCCAAGAGCTCCTTGTCAAGGTATTGTCTTCAATTTCACCATTACAACTTGACAACATTTTCTAACCTTGTTGAGGAAACCTTGGGAACCTCTAACTAGGGCACTAAAACTGTCCAGAACTCAGGATGAACAATCTCCACGAATTCACAACCATCCAATTAGGAGCCAGACATTCACCACTGCCTAACCTCTGTCTAGAAAGGAGAAGATCAGGGCTGGGAATGTGGCTTAGTGGTAGAGTGCTTGCCTAGCATGCATGAAGCCCTGGGTTCGATTCCTCAATACCATATAAACAGAAAAGGCCAGAAGTGGTGCTGTGGCTCAAGTGGTAACAGTGCCCAGTCAGCATCATGAGACATTACAGTGAAAGACATGATCCACATATACATATACAAAAAGTACTTCCTAAACCAGCTCATGGTGAGACTAGGACTGCTGAGTAAAGCTCTTTTCTATCAAAGTAGTTTGTTTCCTTTCTGTTAATCTTTTTTTTTTTTTGTCCAGTCGTGGGGCCTGAACTCTGGGCCTGGGCGCTGTCCCTCAGCTCTTCAGCTCAAGGCTAGCGCTCTACCACTTGAGCCACAGCGCCACTTCCGACTTTTTGCTTTTTGCTTATGTGGTGCTGAGGAATCGAACCCAGGGCCTCAGTCATGCAAGGCAAGTGCTCTACCACTGAGCCACCTTCCCAGCCCTCCTTTCTGTTAATCTTGTGATAACTGTTTTTCTGAAAAGTTACTGCTTTGGCCAGGTGGGTTGGTCCCTGTTGATTACATTTTAGTTATATACATCCTTTTCCTACTGCATATCTGTTAGAAGCTCCTTGAGTTACACCTTGTTAATTAACCCACATCCTTTTGCAGATTGTGAACCTGAGCTCAGCCAATGTGAGCAGAGGGGTGGGGCCTGCTGTGTTAAGGTTAAAAAGGGAGCTCCCTGACTGCTCTGTGTGCTTGCTTGCCAGGTTTTTGGCTGATGGTATGCCCTTCTGCAGAACTAAACTTTGTCTTATCAAGTTCCTTTTGAGTTGGTGTGCTGATTAGTATGTGACACCTCAACATCCTGGGCCATTTCTATCAGGACTTAGGGTCAGGCCTCAGCTGGGAATGTTGAAACACCTGTGCTGGCATAGCTTTTCATGTCTGCACTGCAGTGGCAAGCTTTTCTGAGACTGAGATGTATATAACACCTTCTTCAACACACCATGACCCTGGCTTGACATAGACCTAACCAGAAACCCATCCCTTACTCAGTTCCCCGTTTATAACTATACCAAGATTGGGATAACACCCACACTCCATATCAGGACCACCAAGTTCTCAGCTGATTCTCAAGCTCCTATGGGAACACCTGCTAAGTATTATCCCCAAACCCTTTTAGTGAAGGCCCAATGCCGGCCACCTTCAGGTAGCTCCATCTCACACCAATGTATTGTTCCCCTGGACACATCCTGGTGGGCTACAACTCACAGGAAGGCCTCCTGACCCCTGAGTTGCCTCTGATCTACAGCAGGACAGAAGGGAGGAAGTCCTGCTTGGGACTGACACTGTTCCAATGTCACCTCCAGGGGCCAACCGTCCCCATGCGCATGGGACCACCCTGACTTTTAGATGGAAATTCTGGCCCTCTGAAAAACCCAGCAGCCCAAGAAAGCTGCAGGGGGAACTGAGCACATGGCATCACCCCTCACCCAAGTGCACATCGAAGTAGATATCCCCAGCCCTTGTGGAGAGGGCTCTGGGTCCACATGCAGCAGGGGCCTGGCTGCCCTGGATGTGAGAGCCACCCCTTGACCTGACATTGGAGCGCCATGCGTGCCAGTAGTGCTGCTGCCTCCACGCGCTCCTGTCCAGGACCCAGAGGCCACCTCACTCTCCTCTTCCTGCCTGCGCAATTAACCTCGGCAACGGCAGGCAGGACTTGAAGGGCCCTTCACAAGCCTCTCGTGATGGCAAAGTGTGCAGCCGCGCAGCTGAGCTGAGCCAACACATATTTCCTGAGCCCTTCTGGGGTGACTAGAGGTGGCCCTGGCTGCCACTTGCTCAGAGCAGGCCTCATTTGACAGCCTCTCTTGCCTTGAGCCACAGCTGGTGCTCAGCTGATCACGTGTAGACCAGCGCATGTCCAGCCTGTGGCTGGAGTTTAGGGTCTCGTGCCTTGCAGGTGGTGTGGCCTCTGCTACTGGCCCTTCCAGAGACACACGTCTAGGACTGGACTGCCTCTCATCACTATGTTCCAGGATGTGTATAAGTGAAGCTATATAAGCTTCTCCCCAAAGTTAAGAGTTGTTAAGGTTTGGGACAGGATGTATATGACTATCACCAATTAGTCTACCAAACATGACTGATGGATTTAGGCTGTAACCCATCTCATTGCATCTCTTATTTTAGTGTGACCTATCCATTCATAAAACCAATACTCTATCCATACCATATTTTAGTCAACCATAGCATGATACAATTCTGGTTTTCTCTATTGAACTATGAAAAACCTAGCTTCACAATATGAGAATGAACTGTCCAGTGAAGCCTTTATTATACCAGTATTTGTGGAGTGAACATAGGTTTTGTTTTTCAAGTATTATCTTCTGCCTTGCCCAATCTTGACATGTTTCTATTTCATAGTATCTTACATCTTTTTGTATTACTATAGTAAAATGCCTGAGTCAGGCAACATTTTTTTTGGTTGGTCATGGGGCTTGAACTCAGGACCTGGGCACTGTCCCTCGGCTCTTCAGCTCAAGGCTAACACTCTACCACTTGAGCTACAGCGCCACTTCCGGTTTTCTGATGGTTTATTGGAGATAAGAGTCCCAGGGTCTTTCCTGCCAGGGCTGGCTTTGAACTGCAATCCTCAGACCTCAACCTCCTGAGTAGCTAGGATTACAGGCATGAGCCATCTGTGCCCAGCCCATAGCTTTATTTTATTTTTCGTCGGTTGTGGGGCCTTAAATCAGACCCAAGGCCTTGTCCCTGAGCCTCTCTGTGCTCAAGGCTAGTGCTCTACCACTTGTGCCACAGTACCATTTCCGGTTTTTGACTGGTTAATTGTAGATAAGAGTCTCATGGGGACTTTTCTGCCCCAGCTAGGATTACTGGCTTGAGCCACTGGTGCTCAGATAGCTCTTAGTTTTTGTTTTTGTTGTTGTTGTTGGCTGTGAAGCTTGAACTCTGGGCCTGGGCACTGTCCATCAGCTCTTCAGCTCAAGATTAGTGCTCTACCACTTGAGCCACAGCACCGCTTCTGATTTTTTGGTGCTTAATTGGAGATAAGAGTCTCACACTTTCCTGCCTGGGCTTGCTTTGAACCACCATCCTCAGATCTCAACCTCCTGAGTAACTAGGATTACAGGCGTGAGCCCTGTAATCCTATCCTAACCCAGCTAGTTCATAATTTTAAAAGTCCAACAACATGGCATGAACATCTATGAAACTCCAGCAAGGACCATCTGGTTACATCACTGCATGGCAGGTGGTATCATAGAATAAGTGCAGTCCAGATGCACAAATCACATCATGAGGCAAAAAGCCAGAGAGAGAGCTGAGAAACTCAGTCATTTTTTGGGGGGGGTCCGGTCGTGGGGCCTGAACTCTGGGCCTGGGCGCTGTCCCTCAGCTCTTCAGCTCAAGGCTAGCACTCTACCACTTGAGCCACAGCGCCACTTCCAGCTTCTTTTCTTTTTGCTTATGTGGTGTTGAGGAATCGAACCCAGGGCCTCAGGCATGCAAGGCAAGCGCTCTACCACTGAGCCATCTTCCCAGCCCCTCAGTCATTTTTTAATAACCTAATCTCATAAGCACTAAAGTACTTCTGTACGACAGCATTCATCTCTTTTGAGAGTGCTGCCTCCATTACCTAAGTACCACCTCTTAAAGGTTCTACTACCTCTTATTCCTGGGGTACTGGCACTGGAGATGTGTCTTGAGTGGTAGAGGACTTGGCTATCAAGGGCAAGGCCCTGAGTTCAGACTCCAGTACCTCCAAAAGAATTTTGCCACACTGGGGACCAAGATTATAGCAATGAACATTTAAAGGATACAGTCAAATTATATGAGTTATATAGTCTATGACATTCCTATTTCAGAGTTGGGGATATCTGTATGCTCATAATTTGTATGCATACCGTATCTATTTTGAATGAATATAGACTCAGGACCAGGCATATTTGTCTAGACAGATATGGGTATATTCTTGGAGCAGACTGTATCATATTTGCTGAGCAATGGGAAGCACTAACCCAGATGCCTGCAGGTCAATGAGTGAATATATAAGCTTGATTTTTACACATTTAACTCGACACAAATATTAATGATTTCTAGAAAGAAATAAACTTTCTTATTTTTCTTTTTTCCTTTTTTGCCAGTCCTGGGGCTTGAACTCTGGGCCTGGGTGATTTCCCTGAGCTCCTTTTGCTAAAGGCTAGCACTCTACCACTTGAACCACAGTGCCACTTCCAGCTTTTTCTGTTTATGTGGTACTGAGGAATCAAACTCGGGGCTTCATGTATTCCCAGCCTGTTTTTTGTTGTTTTTGTTGTTGTTGTTGTTGTTTGCCAGTCCTGGGGATGGAACTCAGGGCTGGGCACTTTCCCTGAGCTTCTATTTTTGCTCAAGCCTAGCACTCTACCACATGAGCCAGCATCACTTCTGGCCTATTTTGTTTATGTGGTATTGAGGAATCAAACCCAGGGCTTCATGCATACAGGCAAGCACTCTACCACTAAGCCACATTCCCAGCCTTCATTTTATTTCAAACACCACTCATAGATTCAGAAAAATGTTTCCTAGTGAAAGAAAAAATAGCCATAAGCACAATTACAAAAGGTAGCTAATCCCAGAGCTTTGTTGTGACTGCAAGGGAGTAAAGGCAGCTGCAACTCTAATATAGCTGGATAGAACTATACAACTAGTGGGTGATATGGGAGGGAAAAACTGAGAGTGAGGGAAGCGTTGACATTGTCCAAGAAGAAATGTACTCAGCCAGGTGCCAGTGGCTCGCACCTGTAATCCTAGCTACTCAGGAATCTGAGATCTGAGGTTTGACGTTTGAAGCCAGCTAAGGCAGAAAAGTCTGTGAGACTCTTAACTCCAATAAACTACTCTGAAAAAGCTGAAAGTGATGCTGTGGTGCAAGTGGTAGAGTCCTTACTTTGAGCAAAAGAAGCTCAGGGACAGTGACCAGGCCCTGAGTTCAAGCTCTAGCACTGGCAAAAAAGAAAAAGAAACGTACTCTTTACCTGCCTTATGTAACTCTAACACCTCTGTACATAACCTTTTTTGTTGTTGTTGTTGGTCATGGGGCTTGAACTCTGGGTCTGGGCACTGTCCCTCAGCTTTCCAGCTTAAGGCTAGCACTTTACCTCTTGAGACACAGTGCTACTTCCAGTTTTTCTGGTGGTTTATTGGAGATAAGAATCTCATGGACTTTCCTGCCCAGGCTGGTTTTGAAGTATGGTGCTCAGATATCAGCCTCCTGAGTAGCTAGGATTACAGGAGTGAGCCACTGCCACCTGGCTTGAACAGTTCTTGAACTGAGTAGGATTCAGATTTGGTGTGATGGATTATAATATTAATATGAACTGAATATGTTATTTTTATTTTTGGTGCTGGTCCTGAGGGCTTGAACTCAGGGTTTGGGAGCTGTCCCTGAGATAGTTTGCTTAAGGCTAGGGCTCTACCACTCGAGCCACAGCTCTACTTCTGGCTTTTTTGTTTTATTAATTGGAGATACGAATCTTATGGATTTACCTTCTTGGGTTGGCTTTGAATCACAGTCCTCAGATCTCAGCCTACTGAATAGCTAGGATTACAGATAAGAGCCATCAGACTGAGAAAGCTGAGTCTTTAATAGAAATAAATCAAGAAAAAAGGATTTTTCAAAAAACTTGATGAAATGTCACTTTACAATATCGCTGCAAAATTCTAGAAAGGTATTGAACATAAAGAATGTAGTAACATGTTAGCTATGGCTAAATGGGATTCATTCAATTAATCTGCACCCCAATATAATGAAATATATTACTATTTGTGCTATTTACCTCTATTTTTGGTAACAAAAACTAAACCCAGGGCCTTAGTTTAAAATATATACTCTGTGACTGTACCACACTCCATTCCCTATAATACTAATAAAATTAACAGATGAAAGGTAGAGAATCATGTGATCCTCTTAATAGATGCCTAATAAAGGCATCTGGAAGAATTCAATATTTACTATTTACTTTATAATGTTTACTATTTTTTAAAGTCTTAGGAAAACAGGGCCAGAAAGGCATCACCTTAACATGATAAGAATAAATAGGCCTCAAACAAAAACCTAGCATCATCTTTTGTAGTGTTGTTTTTTCTGATCTATTTCTTGTGTGCTCTTATATGGCTTGAGCAGCAAGCACTTGAATAAAACACTTATTATTTAGAAGTGTTTTTTTTTAATTTAACAATCTACTGCCATAGAGAAAAACGTTTCAATGTCTGTCTTTGACCCAAGGCAGGGATGATGCCCTAAGAGACAAATATATTGTGCAAATCTGTGTAAATAAATCTGCTCTGCTAGCCCTTTGGCAAACTGAAGAGGAGCTGGTGTCCCTGAGTAGAACTGGGACAGCTTGCCCAGCAGGAAGGTAAAGGATTTTTGTGTGGGCTGAGAATATGAGAGTGTTGCCATCAGATTACAAAACATAATCAAGAGGTGTTATGTAATGAATAGCCTGAGCTGAGGACTGAGTGAGGAAGAAATGGAAAGACACAGAGATAAACCCAGCGAAGCAGAGACAGACAGGTCTAACATGAAGCCAGATACATAAAATATTTCAAAGACATCACAAGGGTCAGAGCACAAGAAGGCAAAACTAACAAGGCTAAATGAAGTGATCTACCTTACACAGTTAAGTCTTAACTCTCATTCCACACTTTACCTAGCTTTCTACAATTTGACTTACCAGTGTTTTGTTTGAAGAGAGAGAGATTGTGACTTTTTTGTGGTGCTGAGGATAAAACTCAGGGTCCTTAGCCAAGCACTGGTAGCTAACACCTATACTCCTAGCTACTCAGGAGGCTGAGATCTGAGGATTGCAGTTCAAAGCCAGCCTGGGGAAAAGTCATGACATTATTATTTCCAATTAACCACTCAAAAACTGGAAATGGAGCTGTCGCTCAAAATTGTAGAGCGCTAGCCTTGAGCAAAAGAGCTCAGGGTCAGCACCCAGGCCCTGAGTTCAAACCCCATAACTGCAAAACAAAAAACAAAACAAAACAAAACAAAAAAACAGGGCCCTGTATGTGTGATCTAGGACTGATGCCTGATCTATGCCCCTCCTTCACCCTGTTGTTTTATTTGCTAGTTTAAATGCTGCCCTTTGACCTATGCTGCAATCACTGAGCTTATTCTACATGGTTCTTTGATCCTGTTTTCACCTGTAGTTAGGGTTTATGTTTCCTACATTCTTCAACTCTTACATTTATTTTTTCTTTTAAAATAAATACATTATTGTATTTAGATCTACAGTAAAATATATTCACAATTTTTGGATAGCTATTATTTCACCAGGGTTTCCAGTCATCTCTTTGTTGTATGAAAATGGAACTCCAGTAGTATCTTCCTAAAAAGTTATTAAAAAAGGAACAGCCAGTTTCTCCTGAGTGGTCATTTTTTCTTTGTTAAATAAACTTTTCAAAACTGTGAAAAAAAGAGATATTAAATGAAAAATTTCCTATGTCTTGAAAGAATAAAATGGAAGTTTTGAGCTCACTTTTTCTTTATAGTTCAGTTTCTTTAAAATGTTTCTCTACTGTTAACTTACTTTCTGTAATTCTACCAAGTAATTTGATGCCATATATTTCTCTTTCTGTGGATCATTTAGGATTTTTTGTGGGGTACCTATCCATTTTTTTTTCTTTTTTGAGACACAGCCTCAAACTGCTTAGGCAGGCCTCAAACATGTCATCCTCCTACTTCAGTCTCCATAGAGGTTGGAATATTATCATCAGTGTCTGAGTAAGCATGTCTCTGAACTGATTTGTTAACGTGTTATTGAATCCAAGTACATTACTCACCACTCATAAAGGCTAATGCCTTGTGAACAAATTTGAGGAAGCAAGGAAAACAAATCATTTCGAAAACTAGCAAATAAAAAAAGATGCAACACCTTGACAATAAAATTAAATCTAAGTTTTTTTTTTAAAAACTCTAAAAAAAGATACAAGGTACAGCCAGGCACTGAAGTCTCATACCTATATTCCTAGCTATCCAGGAGACTGAGATCTGAGGACTGTGGTTCAAAGCTGACCTGGGCAGAAATGTTTGTAAGACTCTTATCTCCAGTTGATCACCAAAAATCTGGAAGTGGCACTGGGAGTCAAAATCGTAGATTACTAGCCTTGAACAAAAGAACTCAGAAGAGTGCCCAGGCCCTGAGTTCAAACATCAGGACTAGTACACACACATTCACACACACACACACACACACACACACACACACACACACACACACATATTAATGATTCCTAAAGCCAACTAAAATCAAGTAACTCTAGAGAGCTGTTTACGTTTTCCTCAGTTGCAAATATTCTCAAGTACATCATGGGATCTTTATGTACAATTAGGTGTCCTTTTATTTCCAAAAAAGTTTTGCTTCAATTGTAACGTTCAACATTATATTTCACTATTTGACTTAAAAAATTTCAGATGTACTGTACCTATTATATAGTAGTATCAATCACTATACTATATCATCTATTAGTTTCTTCTCTGTCCCTATATCTTGTTTTGGTCTTTCATTCCCACACTGTGTGTGTACGTGTGTCACTGGTCACTGATCCTATAGCCGTGGGTATGCTAAACAAGTGGTTTTTACCAGTGTGCCCTTTTTATTTATTTATTTGCTGTCATGGGGCTTGAACTCAGGGCCTAGACACTCTCCCCGAGCTTCTTTTGTTCAAGGCTAGCGCTCTACCACTTAAGCCACAGCACCATTTCCAGCCTTTTCTGTTTAAGTGGTTCGGATGAATCAAAGCCAGAGCTTCATGCATGCTAAACAAGCACTCTACCACTGAGCCATATTCCCAGCACCCTTTCTAAATTTTTATTCTGAGACAAGTTCTTACTAAGTTGTTAATGCTGGCCTCAGACTTGTGAGCCTCCTGCCTCCGCTTCCCTGACAAGTTGGTAGTGCTGGTGTGCAACCTTATATCTGATTTCTTATACTTTTTTCAATCACATCAATCTTATCCCCGCTAGGTATCTTGTAATTAGTCTTCTTAGATGACCTTATCTTTTTTATTTCCATTTCTTTCCTGAGCTCAGTCAGCACTCACTTCACATTTTCCTGTTTATTTCTACTGTGAATTTTTGGATTCATGGTCTGCTTTATCCTTTCATACATGTAACTCATTTAATTCTACTTAGAGCTTTGTGTTTTTCTCTGCTACTTGTGGTTCATTTTATTGGAGGGTGATTTTTCTCATGAACTGTATCTTTCCTTGTATCTTATAACAGATGTTGGGGTGTTTTTCTTTTTACTATTATGAAGCATCCTGATTTTTCCTAGTTAACACAGGAACAGTTGGTGCTATGAAAGAAAGGGATTTGGATGCGTTATTTGGTTTACTGATTGAAGAGCACCCTCTTCTGTTGATACAATAAAGTACAATTTCTTTAGTAAATGGTGCTTTGGAGAAGGAGGTGTCATATGATCTTCTGATTCTATCATTTTCCTCTAAGGGATTATATCTCCCTATCTTCTTGACTTCATGAGAAGTCAAGATTATTGCCTTTTTCCAAATGTTGGTAGCTCATGTCTATAATCCTAGCAACTCATGAGGCTGAGATCTGAGGATCACAGTTCAAAGCCAGCCCAGGAAAGTCTCTAAGACTTTTATCTCAAATTAACCACCCAGTAGCCGGAAACAGAGACGCAGCTCAATTAGTAGAGTGCCCCCCCCCCGAGCAAAAAAGCTCAAGGACACTGCTCAAGCCCTTAGTTCAAACTCCAGGTCTAGCCCCTTCAACTGTATTCTTAGTGTTATAATAATCCCCAAGATCTCAAACATGCTCATAACATTTACTTGGTCAGGGAGGGGTTTCTCTTTTCAAGAGTGAAAAATCTCCTCCTCCTTCTCCTCCTCTTCCTCCTCCTCTTCCTCTTTCTCCTCCTAGTTCTAATTCTGTAATTTTTTTTGCCGGTAGTGGGATTTGAACTCAGGGCCTGGGCACTGTCCCTGAGCTGCTTTTACTCAAGGCTAGTGCTCTACCACTTGAGCCACTTCTGGCTTTTTCTGTTTTTGTGGTACTGAGGAATGGAACCCAGGGCTTCATGTATGCTAGGCAAGCTCTCTACGCCTAAGCCACATTCCCAACCACAAGAGTGAAAATTCTCCTGGCATTAGTGACTCTAGTTTATAATCATAGCTACTCAAAAGGCTGGAATCTGAGGATCATGGTTCAAAGCCAACCTGGGTAGGAATGCCCATGAGATTCTTATCTCCAATTAACCACCAGAAAATCTGAAGTAGAGCTGTGGCTCAAAGTGAAAAAGCCTTGAGCTAAAGGTCAGGGACAGGGGCCAAGCCCAGAGTTAAAGCCCAATGACCACAAAAAAAAGAGTAAAAATCCTAGGAGGTATTACCATGATTTGCCTGTAGCCTGAAGAAGTCCCTTACCTGACAGTAATAGAGGTTGACATTGAGTGGAATACATTGTAAACATGTGTGAGAATGTACTAATGAAATCCTCCTTTAGGTAACTAATGAAAGTTAATAATTATGAAAAAGAAGTCTCTTATCTTTCTCACTCTTCCTGCCTAATATTTCATAGAAGTGGAATTATATATAGTCTTTTGTGACTGTCTTCTCTCACTTAGCATAATTTCTGCAAGGTTTAACCATGGTGCAGTACATATCAACATTTTACTCATTTAAGGCTGAATAAAATTCCAGTAGGAATATATCACATTTTCCTTATGCTTTCATCAGCTGATAGAAATGTGAGTTGTTTCTACTTTGTGTCTATCATGGGGGGGGGCTTCTTTTGGTGCAAGAGACTGAACCCAAAGCCTTGTGTGTATGAACTGTACCACTGAGCTACACCTGCGGCCTCATTTTTAGATTCTGACTAATGCTGCTATGAACATTTTAATTTCAGGTTTTTGTGTAAATATGCTTTTTCATTTTTCCTAGCTATAAAGCTGAGAGTGAGACTGCTGAGTCATATGAGAACTCTATGTTTAGTATTTTGAGCACTGGTCCAACTGTTTTTCAGAGTAATTGTACCATTTTACTTTCTTGCCATAAATGAATAAGGATAACTGCTTCTTCTCATGGTCAACAACATTTACTACTGATTGTAATTTTTTAAAATAATTATACTTATCGTAAGGGGTATGCAATGGTATTTCATTATGGCTTTCATTTCTCAGTTGCTTAACAATTAGTGATGTTGTTGAACCTCTTCATATCCTTATTGGCCATTTGTACTTTTTATTCTTGCCAGTCCTGGGGCTTAAACTTGGGGTCTGGGCACCCAGAGCTTCTTTTACTCAAGGCTAGCACTCTACCACTTGAGCTATAGCACCATGTCCGTCTTTTTCTGTGTATGTGGTACTGAGGAATGAAACCTAGGGCTTCAGGCATGCTAGGCAAGCACTCTACCACTAAGCCACATTCCCAGCCCTCTAGGTTGTTTTTTTTTTTTTTTTGGTCCAGTCGTGGGGCCTGAACTCTGGGCCTGGACGCTGTCCCTCAGCTCTACAGCTCGAGGCTAGCGCTCTGCCACATAAGCCACAGTGCCACTTCCGTTTTTTTCTTTTTTGCTTACGTGGTGCTGAGGAATCGAACCCAGGGCCTCATGTATGCAAGGCAAGCACTCTACCACTGAGCCACCTTCCCAGCCCTCTAGGTTGTTCTTACAGCTAGATTATAAACATTGAGTTCTCAAGCCCAAAGTAATAGTTTACTTCAGATTCCAAAAAGGTTTTTTGTTTGTTTGTTTGTTTTTGCCAGTCCTGGGGCTTGTACTCAGGGCCTGGGCTGTCCCTGAGCTGCTTTTGCTCAAGGTTACTGCTCTACCACTTGAGTCACAGCACCATTCTGGCTTTTTCTGTTTATGTGGTACTGAGGAATTGAACCCAGGACTTCATGCGTGCTAGGCAAGCACTCTACCACTAAGCCACATTCCCAGCCCCCCAAAAAAGGTTTTGTCTTAAATCTTGGTCATCTGCAAGAGTAAGATTGGCAAAAAGATCTCTTGCCACTAAGAATTATTCACAAGTATGTGTACATGTTCAAGATAAAAACTGTCTGCATGGCATTATTTACCATAGCTAAGATATGCAACCAACCCAGATGCCCCTCAGTAGATGAATGGATCAAGAAAATGTGGTATATATACACAACGGAAGTCTATGCCTCCATCAGAAAGAATGACATTGTCCCATTTGTTAGGAAATGGAAAGACTTGGAAAAAATTATATTAAGTGAAGTAAGCCAAGCCCAAAGAAACATAGGTCCCATGGTTTCCCTTATTTGCAATATTTAGTGTATGTATGAGTCAAGCAGAAAAGGTCAGATAATGTGATGTGAGGAAAATGAACCCTTAGATATGTATTTAAAGGTATTTTTCTTTCATGCATTTGTTTCTAATGCATTTATAAGATTATTTCTTTGTTGCTTTATATGTCCCTCCCCCACAGTATAACCCCTGCTTTCACTATATTTGATGTCGGTATAATTTGTGGAGGAGATGGGGAAAAACAAGTCGTTTAAGGATACAGGTGGACCTGTTGCAACAATGAGAAGTACAAGTTGTCATGTCGAAAACGAACTTTACAACTTTGGTGGGGGGGGGGGGTGGGTGGGGGGGGTGGGGGGAGGCTGGGAAGGGATGTGAAGGGTAAACAAAGAAGGAGGCTGCAATGCTTGATAAGAAATGTACTCATTATCTTGCCCATGTAATTGTAACCCCTCTGTACAGTATATTCACAAAAAGTTCAAATTAAAATAAAAAAAAACTGTCTGCATGATGTAAGAAGAGAGGGAGTCCAACCAGCTGTGATAAAGAAATGTAAATCAAGAGGAAAGTTAGAAAAAAAAAGTCCTTGGAAAGGGAAGTTGGGAAAACACCTTTGGATAAGAAACCCCGGGCGCCAGTGGCTCATGCCTGTAATCCTAAATTCTCAGGAGACTGAGATCTGAGCATCACAGTTCAAAGCAAGCCCACGCAGGAAAGTCTGTGAGACTCTTATCTCTAATAAACTACCAGAAAACTGGAAGTGGAGCTGTGGCTTAAGAGGTAGAGCAGCAAAAAAAACAAACAAACAAAAGAGGTAGAGCAGTAGCCTTGAGCTGAAGAGCTGAGTTATAGCACCCAGTCCCAGAGTTCAAGCCCCACGACTGACAAAAAAGAAAAGAAGGAAGGAAGGAATGAAGAGAAAGAAAGAGAGGAGGGAAGGAAGGAAGGAAGAAAGAAAGAAAGAAAGAAAGGAAAGAAAGAAAGAAAAAAAAAAACTTGGAAAGTAAGAATTGTCTTAAGCGTTTGTTCCAAAATAGAAAAGGTAGAAATTAAGACAAACTCCAGAAGGTTTGAGTACATGGCAGATGGTATGAGTATGTCATAAATTCTTATAAGATAAACCTTATTAAAATTGGTATGTAATTAAGTTAGCTGGAATTTAAATACTGATGCAAAATCAGCATGTCATTCTTTTTTTTGGTCGGTTGTGGGGCCTGAATTCTAGGCCTGGGGGCTGTCCCTCAGCTCTTCAGCTCAAGGCTAGCACTCTACCACTTGAGCCACAGCACCATTTCCGACTTTTTCTGCTTATGTGGTGCTGAAGAATCAAACCCAGGGCTTCACGCATGGAAGGCAAGCACTCTACCACTGAGCCACCTTCCCAGCCCCAGCATGCCATTCTTTATGTCCATCTAAAGTCAAGTGTCTTTAACCAGTCTGTGTATAAATTTGTAAGCAACTGACAATCGTATGCAGTCTCGCCCAGATCCTGCCTGGACCATCCTGACTACCTCTACCATGGTAGATTGGACTCCCGCCTGACTCCATCACATGCAGCTGATTCTTGGTGAAAGAACTGCTTTAGATTTACAAAAACTAAGACTCTTGTGTGACACTCTGCAAACCATACCTGACCTGAAAACGCTGGCTATGATGTTGTGCTATTGAAACAGGTGTAGGCCAGAAGAGCCTCTTGTGAACTTTGATTATCAGGTTTTCCAGGCAGCCAAGCTTTACTATATCTATGCTAAAAGTCTCATCCCATCTGTTGAGTTTTGTCATTGCAGAGTTCTGGCAAGTATTTGTTGGTCAATTCTGGACAGAGTACAGGTAAGCTCTACTTGTTCCCATTGATCTCCTTGTTGCTTTAATTGGAAATAATAAAAGGGTTTTTGTGGTGAAGATTGCCATTCAAAACAAGCCCAAGCAGAAAAATCCCTCTGAAATTCCATCTCCCAACTAACCAGCAAAGACCCAGGTGGGAAGCATGGCTCAAGAATTAACCAGCCAAATACTAAACCTGGCACTGTAACTCAAAGTGGTAGGGTGCTAGCCTCAAACAGAAGTGCTTAGGGACAGGCCTTGAGTTCAAAGTCCATGCTAACTGGGATGAGTTATCCCAGCAATGAGCAAACCCCAGGAAGAGGCTAGTCCTGACAACAAGGAACTGTGGGCAGGAGTAAGAGGAGATGATGTCACAGCAGCCACTTTGTGCCTGCCTTTTCAAATTTAACCAGAGCTCAGAAGTCGATGGAAATAAGTTAAGAAGTTTGTCCATCTAATGTCCATACCTGTCTACCTTCTAACTGGACAGGAATTTACATTCTTGATATTGCTACCTAGTTGTATTTATAGTGAGTTGTAGACTCAGGGTTGTTCACCTTGGCAGCTTCCTGGGTCTCCCATAAATACCCTGTAATACAGACATCTACCAAGACCTCCTGACCAGTCTAGCATGCTCTCCCTATCTAGTCATCAGGAGTCCGAAGTAGCAAAGGACATTTTCCGCCAACTGCAGGACTACCTGGTACGCAGGAGATAAGAATTAGCCAATCTAGCCAAGTCATCCAATTTTTAATTTTCTGCCCCAAATCCTTCCTTTTGCTGTTTGTGTGCTCCTTAATATTTTTATTACTGCCCAGCCCCTGCCACATGAGATTTCTTCTAGACTTCATTCAAGGACTCACATTTACCACCAAGGGACAGCTGCTGCTTGCTGCCTTCTCCCGGAGGGGACCACATGTCTGCAACCTCTGCCTTTTACCCCTAATGTCAATGCCCCTTCCCAGCAGAAAGCTGTGTCCTCTTCCATATCAAAGGGCTGGAGATGTTAGATCCACCCGGGAAGGGCCCTGTGCAAGTCCCTGTCTGTAAAGGTCCAAGGCTGCCCCTCTACTAGATTCATCTTGGCACATAGAGTGCCATCAGCCTAACCAGCTTCTTTTTTTTTTGGTCCAGTTGTGGGGCCTGAACTCTGGGCCTGGGCACTGTCCCTCAGCTCTTCAGCTCAAGGCTAGTGCTCTACCACTTGAGCCACAGCGCCACTTCCAGCTTTTTTCTTTTTGCTTATGTGGTGCTGAGGAATCGAACCCAGGGCCTCAGGCATGCAAGGCAAGCGCTCTACCACTGAGCCACCTTCCCAGCCCCCCTAACCAGCTTCTTACTCCTAAGTCTACCAGACTGGACAATCCAACTTGGAGCCATCCAGTCACCCTCACATCACAGAAATGCCAGACACTAAGAATACCAAGGGTAGAAACAACATCATCAGCCATCCTATCCACCCCAAACAAGTAACATCTAACCCATTTCCTCTTGGGATGGGTTTAGGAACAGCAGCCCTGCCAGACTGGCCCCTGTCTCATCAGATATTGATAACATAAATATCAATATGGAGAATCCTTCTCCTCAGAGTCCTCGCAGGACTACATGCATTATTACATCTGATTTCACCTGTCCCAAACTTTTGTCTGACCCAGGCACTGGAGATGGGACATGTGCTCAGGCCTTGCCTGGTTCTGGTGTGCAAACCTGCGGCGGATATAAATACCATCTATGCTGGCTCCTATAATTGGGGAAAGCCTTCACATGAAGGACCAGCTGATGCTTTTGATATGCACCCCTGGGGTTATAATGTCAGAAAATAACACTTGTGCCCAGGTTCAGAATTGCACCTGTGACTGTATAGAACTAAAGAGGGGCAACTCTTAATTATATCCCTGCTAATCTGCTTCATAACTTCCAAAGCTGCCTTAGCCAGCTAGCTGTTGTACCACCCCACAAGGAGCTCTTCCAGCCTCAACAACAAGAGGTCTAGTGCTGAATGAGAACTGTACATTGCCCTCACTGTTTCCTTGCTTGGGATACCAAGGCTGGTGGTAGGAGCCTGTAAGTGTGTCATATATTTGGCATCTATAGTGGCAAAAAAGTATTAACTACACTGCCATGCCACCTCCTGCAGAGTCTGCATGAGAGATCGCGCTAGATAAAGAGCTTCAAGGAAGCATGCCTGCAGGAAGGGAGTGTTGGTTCAAGGTTTCCCATACACTTGGCTGCACCTTTATAACCTCCACCTTTATTCTCACTATATTCTTCTTGGCTGTACATTCATTGCCTTTATTTTCATTTGGTGATTTTTCTATTGATCCGCGAACAGAGCATGTTGTTTCTTTCCAGTCCAATAGAGACGGCTTCTCTGAATAATAAAGACTAGGACCAAAGATTAAATGTGGGCAATGCCCCAATCGATCTATCATCTGATGTGACGCTGCCTCCAGAAACTCCTACAACTTCACAAGCAGTTTTGTGGCTCACGCATAGTAAATATAGAAACTTAAAATTTCCAGATATATTACAACAGGCAGAATTAATGAATTAAACTAAGCTAGAAGGAGTTATCCCAGAAGCTCAAAGAGTTCTAGAAAAAGGGATCCCTGATAATAATAATAAAAAAAGATTCCCCCAACAGTTATGACTAAGTTTAGTCCAGCTTACATTATAGGGAATAGATGGTGGCTTCCCACAAAATATAAAGTTAGTGACATCGCATTTCCTGAGCCGACCGATGAACCATTGCCTTATAGAGGAGTTTATAAAGATGAAAATAGATGGATTAATGTAAAAGGAAAAAGGGTATTTTGGAACTCATTAGATTTTATGAAAAGATTAGGTAGATCTAGACCATTATGGTGTTTATTATTAAAACAACAATAAGAT
The DNA here is from genome assembly GCF_000151885.1 of Dipodomys ordii. Taxonomy (NCBI): domain Eukaryota; kingdom Metazoa; phylum Chordata; class Mammalia; order Rodentia; family Heteromyidae; genus Dipodomys; species Dipodomys ordii. The sequence goes on from NW_012267254.1 coordinate 11,037,232, forward strand.
AGTTTAAAATAACAATTAGAAATTTATGTGAACAAATATTGGGATTAAAATGGTAAAAAACGGAGAATGCCTGACTGAACCTGAAAGTGGTTTTTAGGATGGTTTCAAAGGGACTTGAAAATATATGGAAAAAATAAAAAGAGTACAATATAAGTACAGCCATCTTAGGTTTGTTAATTATTAAACATTAAAAGGCTGAATAGAGGGGCTGGGAAGGTGGCTCAGTAGTAGAGCTCTTGCCTTGCATGCATGAGGCCCTGGGTTCGATTCCCAAGCACCACATAAGCAAAAAGAAAAAAAGTCGGAAGTGGTGCTGTGGCTCAAGTGGTAGAGCACTAACCTTGAGCTGAAGAGCTGAGGGACAGCGCCCAGGCCCAGAGTTCAGGCCCCACAACCGGACCGCCCCCCCAAAAAAAAAAAACAAAAAAAAACCCAATATGCTACACTTAGCTCAAATAGTTGGTGGGATAGTCATCAATTTTCATGAAATCCATCAATGCTTTGCTTTTCTTAAAAATTGATTATGTGCTTAAATAAACAAAGAATCTATGTCACAATCACATACTGTATAAAAATGTTAATTCTCCTCAGTAAAGATACACTCAGATGCAGCTCTTTTGAGTCTGTGTTTGTTTGTCACTTCACCGACTCCTTGCCCATCTATCCCGAGATCCCTGTCCCGTAGATACCAGTGCTCCTGCCGAGCTTGTCCATCGTGCTAAACCTCCTCTGCCATTGCACTGCTATCCTGTTTTTTTGGGGGGGGCTGGGCGCTGTCCCTCAGCTCTTCAGCTCAAGGCTAGCACTCTACCACTTGAACCATAGCGCCACTTCCAGCTTTTTTTTTCTTTTTGCTTATGTGGTGCTGAGGAATCGAACCCAGGGCCTCAGGCATGCAAGGCAAGCACTCTACCACTGAGCCACCTTCCCAGTCCCTGCACTGCTATCCTTGACAATCACACTACCTTGGTTACTCTTACTCCATCATCAAATGAGCAAGGAGATTAAAACATGTGCTGCTGTGACCTAACTGATAGCAGCTATGCCATCAAGGAACAAGTCAAACATCTCAGAAAACTTGAGGAAAATATCCAACAGAATGAAGGGGGATGGGACCTATTCCAGTGGCTTACTCGCTGGCTCATGCCTATCTTGGGTCCCTTAATTGCAATTTTTGTCTCATACTAATTGTGCCTTGCCATTCAGGTACATATAGAACATCCTTATGGATGTATGAGAGTTTTCACCAACCAGTCAGTCACCCAGATGCTCCTAGGAGGGTACCCAGTTGAGTGTCCCAGGTTGACCACTTCGCCCCTTTCTCAGCAGGAAGCAGCTCCAGAAGAAATTACCTTGGCCCTGCTCCCTACTAAGTGCCACTCTCACCCAATTATTAAACCAAAGAGTGGGGAATGTTAGCCCAGAAGCCTCCTCCCTCACAGCTTAACATGTCCTTTCCCTAGGCAATACTAGGCCCATGTAGTAAAGGCAGCAAATGATTAGTCCCTACCCTTTTTCCCTGAGAGATTACCCCTTTGGGATAGCTATAACCATATATGGCAGCGATATTGCCCAAATCCCAGAGGTATGAGAGGTCACCTGAGAATACGCAGCACTTCTCACTTCCTCTCACCTGGTGAGAAGAGATCTTGCTGGTTCCTTTACTGTCAATAAACCTTTCCTTTGTTCTTTGTACCTCAATGTCCATGTGGTTTTCTGGCAGTCTCTAATTTACTCTAACACTCCAATTAACCACCAGAAAACTGGAAGTGGCACTGTGGTTCAAAGTGGTAGAGCACTAGCCTTGAAAAAAAAGAGCTCAGGGACAGAGGCCAGGTCCCTAGTTCAAGCCCTACAACGGACCAAAAAAATTATATTTGCACTAAAAACATGTCCCAAAGAAATCTTAATCTTAGTATACTTGGATATCCAAAGTATAATGGATCATATACTAAAATTTACATGTGAAAAAGTAAAAAGAAAACTGACACTAATCTTTTAAAAGATCTTTCATATTACATGCCATTTCTTTATTGAAAATCTCCCAGTGGCTTTTAAGCCTACTCAGAATAAAATTCAGAATCTCTTCCATGACCCACACTGACTTATATAACCAGGCTCCTAATTACCATTCAGATCTTATCAAACACACATAAGTCACATTGTACCTCAAATGAATCAATCTTGTGTGAGCCTTAGGGCTTTGTACCTACTTAGTAGAATGCTTTATCCTGATAAACGCATGGCTGCTCCATTCACCTCATTTAAGGCTCTGCTCTAGTTTTATCTATCAGAACAGCCTTCTCTGACTGTCTAATAAAAATACCATTTTTGCCCCTTTTTTAATGCTGATTCTGGAGCTTGATCCTCTTGCTCTCTGCTTAAACATACTAGCACTCTACAACTTGAGCCACACCACCAGTACAGCTTTTTTGCTGTTTAATTGACCACATTTTTTTTAATTGACCACATTTTTACCTTTTACTCTTCATGCTCTTATCTAGTTTATTTCTTTATTCATTGTGCCAGTCCTGAGGCTTGAACTCAGGGCTTAGGTGTTTTCCCTGAACTTCTTTATGCTCAAGGCTAGTGCTCTACCAGCTCTACCACTTGAGCAGCACTTAAGGCTTTTTCTGAGTTGTTTATTGGAAATAAGAGTCTCTGAGGGCTGGGCACCAGTGGTTCATGCCTGTAATCCTAGCTACTCAGGAGGCTGCAAATTGAGGATCACAATTCAAAGCCAGCCCATCCAGGAAAATCCGTGAGATACTTATCTCCAATAAACCACTAAGAAAACCGGAAGTAGCACAGTGGCTTAAATGGGAGAGCACTAAGCTTGAGCTGAAGAGCTGTGGGATTGTGTTTAGTCCTAGAGTTCAAGCCCCATGACTGACAAAAAAGGGGGGGGAATGAGTCTCTGGAGGAGGGACTGGGAATGTGTCTTAGTGGTAGAGTGCTTGCCTAGCTAATTCATGAAGCCTTGGGTTTGATTCTGCATACACAGAAGAAACCAGAAGTAGCACTGTGGCTCAAGTGGTAAAGTGCCAGCCTTGAGCAAAAGAAACTCAGGGACAATGCCCATGCCCTGAATTCAAGCCCCAGAACTGGCAAAAAAAAAGATTTAATCAATGAATGTCAAGTATGAGCACAAAAAGACACATCACAGTAATAATGCTAAACAAAAGGCAAAATGATAATCCCTTTTTTGTGCCTACTGGCTCTGGTACTTGAATTCAAGTCCTAGATGGTGTGCAGGAGCTTTTGTGCCTCAGGGCTAATGCTCTGCCACTTGAGCCACAGCCCCAGTTCCAGCTTTTTCGTGGTTAATTGGAGATAACAGTCTCCAGGTTGGCTTCAAACTATGATACTCAGACCTCAGCCTCCTGTGTAGCCAGGATCACAGGTGTAAGCCACTGGTGCTCGGCTCAAGGAGACAATCTTGAAAATAGAAGGAAAAATTGATTTATTCACTACCAGAAATTCAATAAGGCTTTTCACTAGAAATAATAAAGTCCAGAAAGTAGTGAAACTGAATGCAGGTGAAGTTTTGTGAAATTTCTCTTTAAAAGTTGGGACTTAGGATCCTTGACTTCGATCACATAAGAATTTCTGGACAAGTCAGTTGGTTAAGAAAACTTGGCAGAGCTTTATTGAGTAAGTAAGGTGGCAAGCAGACAGAAAAGCAGGTAAACAGGCAAGTAGAAAGGAGAAGGCACGGGCTGGGATGTAGCTCAGTGGCAAAGCGCTTGCCTAGCAAATGCAACGTCCTGGGTTCAATCCCCAGTACTAAAAAAGAAAAGACAAAAAAATACAGTTAAAAAAAAAGAAAGGAGGGCTGGGAAGGTGGTTCAGTGGTAGAGCACTTGCCTTGCATGCTTGAGGCCCTGGGTTTGATTCCTCAGCACCACATAAGCAAAAAGAAAAAAGCCGGAAGTGGTGCTGTGGCTCATGTGGTAGAGAGCTAACCTTGAGCTGAAGAGCTGAGGGACAGTGCCCAGGCCCAGAGTTCAGGCCCCATGACTGGACCCTCCCCCCAAAAAAAATTGTGGCAAGTATTAATCTCACCAGATGGTTTTAACTGTGACATTTCCATACATACATTATACTCCATCACACTCACCCTCATCCCTCCTTCTCACTTTTTAAAACCATTTCAACAATTTTCATTGCTCTATTTTTGTACACAAATTTTTCTTTTTTAACTGAACTTAAAAAAATTGCACTTCAGCTGTGCACTGGTGGCTCACACCTGTAATCCTAGCTACTCAGGAGGCTGAGTTCTGAGGATACCAGTTCAAAGCTAGCCGGGGCAGGAAAGTCTATGAGACTCTTATCTCCAATAAACCACCAGAAAGAAGTGGTGCTGTGACTCAAGTGATAGAGCACTCGCCTTGAGCTGGAGAGCTGAGGGACAGTGCCCAGGCCCAGAGTTCAAGCCCCACGACCAAAAAAAAAAAAATAGTACTTCATAAAATACAGGTCATGGGCTGGGAAGGTAGCTCAGTGGTAGAGCGCTTGCCTTGCATACTCAAGGCCGTGGGTTCGATTCCTCAGCACCACATAAGCAAAAAGAAAAAGGCCGGATGTGGCGCTATAGCTCAAGTGGTAGAGCGCTAAGCCTTGAGCTGAAGAGCTGAGGGACAGCGCCCAGGCCCAGAGTTCAAGCCTCACGACTGGACCCCCCCCAAAAAAATAAAATAAAATACAGGTCATGATTGTATCAGAGATCAGATCCTAGTAGATTAAGTGATGAAATGATGATGACTTGGTTTGACAGATACCTTTTTTTTGATATCGTGAAAATAAAGAGTGATGGTATCATTTCTGCCTTATTGTAATCTTTCTTTGCTGTCTGATGAATGGTGGATTAGACACACAAGTGTAAATGTTAGCTGCATGGCTTGGTGATTAAGATGGAGACTCTGGGTCAGGTTGTATTTCACTATTCCAATGTATGTGGAAGCTTAGTAGCTCACTTTCTGGATTTCATCCCAGTCCTCAGCACTCATTTTGTGAATGTTTATGTGCTCATTTCTGGCTCTTTCTTCAAGTACTTACTTGTCTGGCCCTCGTCTTTCAGTTTGCCCCCATTGCCTCAAGGAATTCAGCTTAGTCATTAGGATGTTGATCATTTCAAAAGAATCAGAAAATTATTAATGTAATACTTCTTCTATTTTCTTGCCCTCTTCAAAATCCTCTATGTCGCAATATTTCTATATATACCAAGTAAGAAGAAAGAATATATATTATCTTCCAATTTGGGGAAGATGGCAGTTTGGATGAATATCTCTGACAGACTCTTTATTCTGAATTTTGTTTTGCAGGGAACACAGTAGCTAGGATAGGTAAGGAAATGGAGCTTGGAAGTGGCATGTAATGTATTTCTCTTAAGATCTTACACTTGAGGATGGAATCCAGATCTGATTGCTGTCCAGCTATCATTGCACATGGCAGTGATGCTAGCACATGACAATTCCTTCTTAGTGCCAATTAAGACTCGAGGGACTGTATTAAAGGGCAGGGCATATCTCTTGAAATTTGGGACAAAGGTGGTGATTCTGTTGTTCTCAGAGTTAGTTTTCTTTTGTGGAGCTCTTTCTGTGGAGCGTGGGACCACCCCTGCCATCATATTTCCTGAGGTGCTAGAGAGTTTGTCTGATTCAATAACTACTACAGGCCTTGAGGAAAACTGTTTTGGTGGTCTGTGTTGTTTTCTGCCACTAAGATTGGGAGAGATTAACACCTATGATCTGGGAAGATTGGGGCAAAGAAGCTTCCTCCTTGTGCTTCAGCAAAGGTATAATGACTCTTCATGTACTTTGCTGAAAATGTGGCTCAATGGTGGAGCACTTGCCTCCACATGTATGAGGCCCTGAGATCGATTCTCAATACCACATGCACAGAAAAAGCCAGAAGTGTCCCTGTGGCTCAAGTGGTACAGTTCTAGCCTTGAGCAAAAGACAGCTCAGGGACAGTGTCCAGGCCCTGAGTTCAAGCCTCAGACCTGGGTTGGGGGAAAAAAAACTAGTCTTTCGGGGCTGGGAAGGTGGCTCAGTGGTAGAATTCTTGCCTTGCATGCATGAGGCCCTGGGTTCGATTCCTCAGCACCACATAAGCAAAAAAAGAAAAAACCTGGAAGTGGCGCTGTGGCTCAAGTGGTAGGGTGCTAGCCTTGAGCTGAAGAGCTGAGGGACAGCGCCCAGGCCCAGAGTTCAGTCCCCACGACCGGACCCAAAAAATAAATAAATAAAAATAAAAATGACCTGTTTCATAATGATAACAATGATATTATTTGCAACTATGAAAATGAAATAAGTAGGTCTGGGAATGTGGCTTAGTGGTAGAGTGCTTGCCTAACACACATGAAGCCCTGGGTTCGATTCCTCAGTACCACATAAAAAGAAAAAATCAGAAGTAGCACTGTGGCTCAAGTGCCTTGAGTAAAAGAAGCTCAGGAACAGTCCCCAGGCCCCGAGTTCAAGCCCCAGGACTGCCAAAAAAATCAAGAAAAATTAGAAATAATAAAAGTTAGTCAAATATCTTTACAAAAGTATGGCAAGGGGGCTGGAAATGTGGCTTAGTGGTAGAGTACTTGCCTAGCACACATGAAGCCCTGGGTTCAATTACTCCATACCACACAAACAGAAAAAAGTTGGAAGTGGAACTCTGTTTCCAGTGTTAGAGTGCTAGCCTTGAGCAAAAGAAGCTCAGGAACAGTACGCAGACCCTGAGTTCAATCCCTAAAACTGGTAAAAAAAAAAAAAAAAAAAAGTATGTTATGTGTGCAGGATTTAGTTTCATTCAGTAATAAAGAACTAGGTGCCAGTGGCTCACATCTCTAATCCTAGCTACTCAGAAGACTGAACTCTAATGATTGTGGTTAAAAGCCAGCATGGTCAAGAAAGTCAGTGACACTCCAATTAACCACCAAAAAGCCGTAAGTGGCGCTGTAACTGAAGCTCAAAGACAGCATCTAGGCCCTGAGTTCAAGCCCCAGGCCAGTATTTTAAGAAGAAAGAAAGAAATTACATCATTTGCAGAAAAATGGATGGAATTGGATATTATCATGTAATCTGAAATGTCAGACCACAGAAATATTAATTATTTTCTTTTCTTTTCTACCGCTTGAGCCACAGTTCCACTTCCGGTTTTCTAGTGGTTTATTGGAAATAAGAGTCTTTTCCTTGCCCTGGCTGGCTTTGAACCGTGATCCTCAGATCTCAGCCTCTGGAGTAGCTAGAATTACAGGCGTAAGCCACAGGCGCCCGGCTTGACTATTTTCTTTCTTTGCATAAACCAGACTTCTTTTTTTTTTTTTTTGGTCGGTCATAGGGCCTGAACTCTGGGCCTGGGCACTGTCCCTAAGCTCTTCAGTTCAAGGCCAGCTCTCTATCACTTAAGCCACAGTGCCATTTCCAGTTTTCTGGTTGTTAACTAGAGATAAGAGTCTCCACCAGAAAATTGGAAGTGGCGCTGTGGCTCAAAGTGGTAAAGCAGGGGGTGGGAAGGTGACTCAGTGGTAGAGTGCTTGCCTTGCATGCCTGAGGCCCTGGGTTCCATTCCTCAGCACCACATAAGAAAAAAGAAAAAGGCCGGATGTGGCGCTATAGCTCAAGTGGTAGAGCGCTAGCCTTGAGCTGAAGAGCTGAGGGACAGCGCCCAGGCCCAGAGTTCAGGCCCCAGGACTGAACCCCCCCCCAAAAAAAGTGGTAAAGCACCCACCTTCAGCTGAACAGCTTAGGGACAGTGCCCAGGCCCAGAGTTCAAGCCCCATGACCACCACCATCACCACCACCACCAAAACACACACACACACACACACACACACACACACACACACACACACACACACACACGACTTACATCAGTGAAAAACTGTGGTGGGGAGTTTTGTGGGGTTGCAGACTTTATAATCTTGGCTAACCCACTGGGGAATTCTGGAATAAGGATTGCCCATCAAAAGAGCCTTACAGGGGGCTGGGAAGGTGGCTCAGTGGTAGAGTGCTTGCCTTGCATGCATGAGGCCCTGGGCTCGATTCCTCAGCACCACATAAGCAGAAAAAGCTGGAAGTAGCTTTGTGGCTCAAATGACAGAGTGCTAGCCTTGAGCTGAAGAGCTAAGGGACAGCACCCAGGCCCAGAGTTCAGGCCCCACGACCGACCAAAAAAAAAAAAAAAAGAGCCTTATAGGAATGGGAATGTGGCTTAGTGGTAAAGTGAGTTAAGATTTTAAAAGAATTAATCTTCAGAATATAAGAGGACATTTTATTAGCTTGAAATTTATTTTTTTGGGGTGTGTGGGTTTTTTTTTTTTGTCAGTCATGGGGCCTGAACTCTGGGCCTGGGCGCTGTCCCTCAGCTCTTCAGCTCAAGGCTAGCACTCTACCACTTGAGCCACAGCGCCACTTCCGGCTTTTTTCTTTTTGCTTATGTAGTGCTGAGGAATCGAACTCAGGGACTCAGGCATGCAAGGCAAGCGTTCTACCACTGAGCCACCCTCCCAGCCCTAGCTTGAAATTTCTATGTCTCCTTCCCAAATCAGAAACATTATTGGGTTTCTGTTTGTTTTTGGTGCTGGTCCTGGGGCTTGAACTCATGGCCTGGGCACATGGCAAAAATGCATATTTGTTGCTTAATTGGAGATAATTCTCACAGACTTTCCTGCCCAGTCTGTCTTTAAACTTGGATCCTCAGATCTTAGCCTCCTGAGTTAGCTAGGATTACAGGTGTGAGCCAGAAATGGTATTTTGGGAAATTGTAGTCTGGCCTGAGCCCATGAATAGAGGAGGAGGATACATTCTTTATACTGAGTGGGTCCCTGAGGACTCAAAACTTCAGTGGGCCAGAAGTGCTCCTGCTATGTACACATTGGACCTTCCTGTCAGGTTTAACAATGGTTTGACTGGGTATTAATGAAACAGGAAAAGCTTGTATCCTTCTACTACTCTGGGGTTCTGTGACAGTATTTAATAACATTCAGTGGGATATATCTTGCATATATCATTGTTTTTTCTGAAAATAATTGCAGAAATATTTGTGTTTCATGTGCTCCCCTGGGCTTTGTCTAGATTAGATTCTAATCACTAGATTTATACATCTGGTGTGGAGATCCAGCAGAATAATTCTTCCACCTTAGGACCTCAGTGAGTGAAGAAAACATGATGTTCCAGATAGTAACAATTATTCTGCACTTCAAGTGCAGTTCTTCTGATGGGAAATGTACTGCAACTGTAAATATACAGATTTCAAAGATTTAGAATGCAAAAAGTATTTAATAGAGCTGGTGGAGGAAGAGCATGGTGCAAATGGTAAGAGTGCTTGAATAATGAGCTTGATATCCTGAGTTCAAACCCCAGTGTTTTCAAAACAAAAGGAAAAGACAATAATTTTGCATTTAATATTTACAAAATGCCTATAATTTTATATGGAGTAATTAACATATTTGGGGTAATATGCATTTGTTGCTTGGGGTTGAATCCAGGCTGACCCAGATAAGGGGATATATTGCAATGAAGTTACACGCCAGGGCTGTAGCCAGTGGGGCTAGCTACCCCGGAGGCCGATATTCAAGGACTAGTGGTCAAAGCCAGAGGGGATAGATAGGACTGATTTTAAACCCAGTCGCTGGTGGTAGGAGTGGAGAGAAGTAATTTACATTTATGGCTCCCATATTTCTATTTGATGGTGCTGCACGCGCCCCTCAGTGTTGTTCTGTGACTAGCCTTCCAAACAATACAGGAATAAACTCCTTCTTATGGCTGGCATGACGTCAACCGTCAACCGTAAGAGAACAAACGTTTAATCCAGACTGCGAGTCTCTCAAAACCTTTAGATCGAAAGGATATCATGGAGAATTATCCCACTTCTATTCACTCAGGAAAGTGCCCATTGACGAAGGCACACGATAGAACGGCTGTACACATACCAGTAAAGGACCTACAGTCATGGAGACGCCATGACGGGTATGGGGCATAATGGCTGTAGCTTTTAGCGACTCTTTGTTATATGGATCTTGTGAAAGTCATCCTTCTGGTTGCGCAGCAGGCTGAGGATTCTGTGTCACTGGTACCACCTGATCGCTCGGTCGGGTCGGACAACTGCAGAAAGGAGACAAACTAAGTGGCCAGTGCGGCGGCGGAGAGGAGGGGCATCACCG
>NW_012267254.1:11047964-11059541 GCF_000151885.1 Dipodomys ordii
AGCGCTCTACCACTTGAGCCACAGTGCCACTTCCGGCTTTTTTCTTTTTGCTTATGTGGTGCTGAGGAATCGAACCCAGGGCCTCATGCATGCAAAGGAGGCGCTCTACCACTGAGCCACCTTCCCAGCCCCTGAGTCTTATTTCCAACCAAGCACCAAAGAAGCTAGAAGTAGCTGTGGCTCAAGTAAACGTAGAGTGCTGATCTTTTTTTCTTTTTTTGTCAGTCACGGGGCTTGAACTCTGGGTCAGGGCACTGCCCCTGAGCTCTTCAGCTCAAGGCAAGCGCTCTACCACTTTACCACAACTCCACTTCTGGTGCTTTTTTTTTGGTAATTTATTGTCGATAAGAGGCTCATGAACTTTTCTGCACCAGCAGGCTTTGAACCGCAATCCTCAGATCTCAACCTCCTGAGTAGCTAGGATTACAGGCCTGAGCCACCAGTGCCCTGTTAGAATGGGAAAAATGAGCAAAGAAAGCTGAGGGACAGTGCCCAGGGCCCAAGTTCAAGCCCATGGCCACCCCAAAAAGAAAACACATATTTGAATTAATAATCCTTCATATTGGAGTCTAATCTTATTCAAATGGAAGTACTAGTTTACAAACTGATGCGTTCAAGAATTTATTTTATTTTATTTTTTGCCTCTCCTGGGGCTTGAGCTCAGGGCCTGGGCACTGTCCCTGAGCTGATTTTTGCTCAAGATGAGCACTCTACCACTTGAGCTACAGGGCCATTTCTGGATTTTCTGTTTATCAGGTGCTGAGGAATCGAATCCAGGGCCTCATGCATGCAAGGCAAGCACTCTACCATTGAGCCATCTTCCCAGCCAAGATTCTTTTTTTTGCCAGTCCTGGGGCCTAGGCACTGTCCCTGAGCTTCTTTTGCTCAAGGCTAGAAGAATTTTTTTTGTAGAATTGTTTGTAGAGGTGAAAACTACCTGAATTTTTAGGAACAAGAGAATGATATATCCGGGCTGGGGATGTGGCTCTGAGTTCAAGCCCCAAGACTGGCATAAAAGAAAGAAAGAAAGAAACATGAAATAAAAAGACATGAAGCCAGTGTCAAATGCAATAGTACACAGTTGATTGTTATGTTCAGCTGAGAATCAGTCCTACTTGACTTTTAGACAATGATGGGATACACCTGTCTCAATATTCTAATGGATTTGCCATGACTTTGCTATCTCAGTCAGGATACAATATTGTTTCTTATTTTAGCTAAGTTCAAGGAATTTCAGAAGATTTCACTTAGTCACTTCTATCATACCGAGTTCTCCATTGGTGAAGGAACAATTTGAAGGTTGTCCAGCTACTCAGTATGTCCACTGTACACTCAAGCCAGAAAAACGACTACAGAGTAAATCTGTGGATCAACTGGAGGCATAGTAACACAAGAGACCAGCACTCTAATTCTTACTCAACACCTCTCACTTTAGCAAAGTCCTGTGATAGTGCTTTGGCTTTCCTGATATCAGCCTCCCAAAATATGGCTACTCATCTTTCCCCCAATATATAGTCACACTGATAAAAGGTCTTTGTTCTCTTGAGGAAGTATTGTTGGAATGATAACTTTATATGTTTGCTGAGACATTTCAGGGTCTTTTGTTGAGGGGACCTGGTTTTCTCTTTACCCAATTAGCTCTGGATCTCACACTTTGGTCAGCTACGAGACCAGAGACACAGAAAGAGCATTTTTAAAAATTTGTTTCCAACAGAGCTTAGTCTACCGCTCACCTATTCATGTCTTTATTTTTTCTTGTCAGTTTTGTGGAGTGCCTGAGATTTAATCCAAGACCCTGCACATGCCAGGCATTCAGTGTACCATTGAACTACAGCCCCCAGCCCAGAGTTTTTCAGTTTTATAAGCAATATCTTTGCTTCTGCTGTGAGCTAAGTTGTGTCTCTACTCCTCTTCATTCACATATCTAATTCCCAATAGTTAAGAATGTGACCCTATTTAGACATAGAGCCTTTAAGAGATAAGGTAAAATGAAGTCAAATAATTTGGTCCTAATCCATCATAACTGGTACAGAAAGAGGAGACTAGGGCACAGATAACACATAAATAAAGAGGCAACTATGGGAAAACTCAGCAAAGAGGAAGCCAAGGGGAGAGGCACAAGAAGAAATTGTTCCTACTGATATCTTGACCTAGGACTTCTAGTCCTAGAACTGAGAAAATAAATATCTATTAAACTATCTCTCTGTTGTATTTTGTTATGGAAGCCTAGTAAATTAATGCAGCATCTGTTTTTTATCTTGTCCTATCTTGTCATAGTTTGTTAGCAATCTCTAAAGACTTCTATAGGTCAAAGTTCCATCTTTGCCATTCCAAACTTTCTGGCCATTATAATTCTTCTACTTGCCTTGACTCTGACAACTAACTGCTGCTACTACCTGTCATCTGCTACTTTAGCATCCTATCACCCACATTAACACTAAGGAATCTAATTAAATAGATGTATCTTATATTATGAACCCTATGTCATAGGGACAGCCACCACAGAAATCTTTAACATTACCAGTAATACATTCCTTATTACCTAAACAAATGTCCTCTGAACACTTCTAGAGGACATCCTCAACTGCTATGCCCTCTGCTTTCACAAAAGTAAGCCATGTCTAAGTTGCTAACATTTTAGAGCCTTTTGACATTTTTCTCTGTTGAAGTAGTTCCAAACAAGTTCACTTCATTTACTCTATAGGCATGATTGGTTTCAAGTTTCATGGAGCTTTTACAGCACTATACCAGGCCTGGCTCCAGGTGTCTTTGCCAGAATGTAAGATCCTAAGTGATGAGGGAATGTTCCATTATCTCTGAACATTCTCATATCTAGCTTTACATTATTCTCTGGTGTGGTACCTAAAGATCCCATTACCAGTTTATTCTCCTCAGGCCTGCAGAAACAGTTTCACCAAATGCTACAACTGGTGAATAGTCTCTTTTTTCTGATAGTAGACATGGTATTTCCCTTCCTAAGTAGGATAAGTAATCGACTGTCACCCCAAGAATTGCCAGGGAGGCCCCTGGGTGTGTCTGTGAGGGTGTTGTCAGAGTGGATTAACTAAGGTGGGGAAGCCTCACCCTGAATGTGGGAACACTAGCCCACAAGCTGGAGACCTAGATAGAAGAAAGGGAGGTAGGGAGGATACCTTCAAGGGAAGGACACAAAAGTATAACTTCTCTGAACATTTAAAATACTATCTATTGAAATGAACTTGATGAAATGGAAACATTGTTGTTTTTGTTGTTACTGTAAAAAGTGGCTTGGGAGAAAGTTAATAGCATAGACAGATGCCAAAAGAACTGCTATGCCCTTCCTTGCCCTCCCTGCTGTGATGGATGGAAGCATCTAAAAATATGAGCTAAAATAAGTATCTCCCCCTTTTCAATGAGCTCTCAAGTATGTGTCACAACAATGGAAAGGTTAACCAACACACACACAAAAAATGGTACCGTATAAATGAAGTTTGTTAAGCCAGGAACCTATGGTTCAACCCTGTAATCTTAGCTACTCAGGAGGCTGAGATCTGAGGTTTGTGATTCAAAGCCATCCTGGGCAAGAAAGTTGGCAAGTCTCTTACCTCCACTAAACTACCAAAAGAGACCAAAGTGAAGCTGTGGCTCAAGTGGCAGAGTGTTAGCCTTGAGGGCAAAAATTCACAGACAGGGGTGGGAAGGTGGCTCAGTGGTAGGGCACTTGCCTTGCATGCCTGAGGCCCTGAGTTCGATTCCTCAGCACCACATAAGCAAAAAAGAAAAAAGCCTGAAGTGGTGTTGTGGCTCAAGTGGTAGAGCACTAGCCTTGAGCTGAAGAGCTGAGGGACAGCGCCCAGGCCCAGAGTTCAGGCCCCATGACTGGACCCAAAAAAAAAAATTCACAGACAATGTCCAGGGCCTAGAGTTCAAGCTTCAGGACCAGAAAAGAGAAAAAGGTAGGGTTTTTGCTGTAATGAGACCTGATAATGTGGTTCATAAGAATTTGGAAAGCAAGGCAATGGTGGCTCACGCCTATAATTCTAGCTACTGATGAGGGTGAGATCTGAGGAGCTTGAGGAAAGTCCACAGACTCTTATCTTCAATAAATTACCAAAAAAAAAGCCAGAAGAGGAGCTGTGGTAAAGTGGTAGAGCACTTACTTGCCTTGAGATGAAGAGCTCAGGGCCCTGACCCAGAGTTCAAGCCCCATGACCAACAAAAAAATAAAGAAAAAAGAATTTGGAAAAGTTTAGATATACAGGTCAGAAAAGGCATAGAGGGCCTTACTGGCAGCTGGTGGTAGTACAGAAGACCAAAATGCAAATAAACAAGCACACACAATACTTTGGCATAGACATGGATAGTGTGTGTGTGTGTGTGTGTGTGTGTGTGTGTGTGTGTGTGTGTGTCTGTGTCTGTGTCTGTGTCTGTGTCTGTGTGTATGTGTCTGTCTGTCTGTTCAGCCACCTATCAGCCAAGTGCCTGTCCCTGTCTCCAGGGATCCAGGTATGCCCATCACCTGAAGGGGTTAGGGAAGCCTCACCTTTCAGCACCATGACAGCAAGATGACATCTGCATTTCTCCAAAGCAGAGCCCTCCTAGCTCACCCCATTCAGCCAGGCATCTACACTTCAAAGGATGGCTTGTCTCCCCTGCAAGCCTCCAAGCTGTGTGGACAGTCCCCTCATCTCCTTCCTAGGCACCAGGATGACTGCCAGTAGCACCCTACTTCAATTATTACTTGAGCTACACCTCCCCTTCCAACTTTTTGGTGGTTAATTGGATGCAGAGTCCCAAGGACTTCTCTGCACAAGCTGGCTTCAAACAATGGCCTTCAAATCTCATCAAACAATGGCCTTCAAATCTCAACCTCCCGAGTAGTTAGGTTTACAGGTGTGAGCGACTGGCATTTGGATGGTATAAATGTTTTAAATCATTTGAAACACTTTGTTTTTTAATTTATTTTTATTTTTTTCTATTTTATGGACTTTATTTGTAACAAACACATAAAAAATCAATGTTAAAAAGAATCAAGGTTTGAAATAAGAAGTCAGTCTTTACACAGTGAAACACTTTGTTTTGATCAGGGAGCTCTGGGGCTCTCCCTACATGTACAAGGAAGTATTCCCTATGTTTAGCCATATAGACACTCAGAGGCCACTACAACCATGGTCCAAGGAGGGCTGGCTACTGTGAACTGAGTGGCAGGCCTTGGAGTCATCCATGAGATGCTGCTTTGGATGTGTACACAGTGGAAATGTATTGGGTCACAGAAGTCTCTACCCAGATTTCAAAGGAAGGTCTGAGAGACTAGGCAATATGTGACAGGTCAGGCTCACTGAATATGTGGATGAAGCTATAACATTGAAGCCTAAGCCGGGTGCAGTGGCTCATGCCTATAATCCTAGCTACTCAGGAGGCTGAGATCTGAGGATCACGGTTCAAAGCCAGCCCTGGCAGGAAAGTCTGGGATACTCTTACCTCCCATAAACCACCAGAAAGTGGGGCTATGTCTCAAGTGGTAGAGCACTAGCTGAAATGCTGAGGGACAGCACCCAGGTCCAGAATTCAAGCCCCACAACCTCCCCCTACACACACAAAAGTGAAGCCTAAGTTGGAATAGATACTGAAGAAAGTTTAGGGTACAAGGAACTTGGAGCATCTGAGGAAAATCCAAGGCAGTGAATAGAGGTACCCCCAAGGGAAGGGAGAAGCAGTAAACTGTAAACAGCAAGACCATAGAGCAGGGCTGTCTTCTGGCATGTTACTGGTTGTGCAGGCCAGGGAAGTCTCAGAGACAGAGAGATAAGACCTCTTCTCACTGTTTCCAGGTCCCTCCCTTCTTTCTTTCCTTTCTTTCTTGGCCATAGGGGTTGAACTCCAGATTTGGGTGCTATCCCTGAGCTTTTCTCCCCAAGGCTAGTGCTCTACCACTTTGAGCCACAGTTCTAGTGGCCACTTCTAGTTTTCTGGTGGTTAATGGTAGATAAGGGTCTCATGGGGACTTTCCTGAGTGGGCTGGATTTGAACCCAGATTCTCAGATCTCAGGATCCTGAGTAGCTAGGATTGCAGGCATGAGCCACCAGTGCCTGGCTTGTTTCCAGTTCTTATTTGGTGGAGGAGGTATTGGGGTTTGAACTCAGGAACTAATTTGAATTCAAGGCCTCATTTTTTTTCTGGGCAGGTCCTCTACCACTTGAGCCATACCCCTAGCCCTAATTTTTTACTTTAGCTATGCTTTGGATAACATCTTATATTTCTGCCTGAGGCCAGCCTAGAACAGTGATCATCCTACGTATGCCTTCCATATAGCTGAAATCTCAGGAATGTAGCACCATTTTCTGTTTGTTGGTTGAAATGTGGTCTCATTAACTTTAGGATTGCCCTCAAACTATGATCCTCCTGATCACCAACCACCTGCTGAGTAGCTTTGATTACAGTATGGGTCACCATACCTGGCCCTGCTTCCAAGTTCTTGTCACTGTCAGAGAGAGAAGTCAGAGATGAGACAAAGTAAAGAATTGAGAGAACATTGCATTATAGAATAAAAATACACACTCAAGGGGTGAGTTAAGGTTTCTCAAGAGTTACACTTTATAGTTTTTCTTTGGTGGGCTTTATACTAAATCTGGGGAATGTTATACTATGTTACATAGGTTGTACCTCATCCCAAACTCAGCACTTTTGATGCAACAGAATGACAGATATACTCTCACTCTACTTACAATTGCTAATGAGGTCCTTGTTTTTTTTTTTTGGTTGTTTTGTTTTGTGGGTTGTGGGGCTTGAACTTGAGGCCTGGGTGCTGTCCCTGAGCCTCATTGTGCTCAAGATGGGTGCTCTACCACTTGAGCCACAGCACCACATCTGGTTTTTGAGTTATTAATTGGAGATAAGAGTCTCACAGGGACTTTTCTGCTTGGGCTAGCTTTGAACCCTGGTACTCAGATCTCAGTCTCCTGACTTGCTTTAGGATTATAGGTATGAGACACCAGCACCTGGCTTGAGGTCCTTGTTTTCAGACCTTCTTCAAGTGATCCAATTTCCAAATTATATCATGAGGATTTGCTTTAAAGGACCATTTCTGTTATCAACTGGCTTACTTTGAATAAAACAGACCCGGGGATGAGTATTAGAGAGTACACGGTTAATCTAGGAGGTAATTCTAGGTATTAGTAATGTAAGGAAATGAGAAAAGGAAGAAGAGGAAAACAATAAAAAGTCTGTTAATGAGCTGGTTAATGCTTTGGGCAACTGGGACTCAATTATGTTGGGATCCCAGGAGGAGTAAGTAGAATATGGCCTCCGATTTTTCCAGCTAAGGAACAAGAAAGCTGAAATAATACATTTTCCTTACATTCATATTGCTATGTTTTGAATGTGAAGTGCCTCCTCAGGCTTAAATTTTCAATACTTGGTCCCCAGCTGGTGGCACTATTTTGGAGTTTCTGGACTTTCGGTGGTGAGGGCCAGTTGAAGTAAATGAATCACTCGAGGTATGCTCTTGGAAGCTTTGTCTTCTTGGAGGCCTTTTTCTCTTCTTTTCTCTCTTATTGCTGGCCACCATGAGGTACTTTACTTTTTCCCACCTTCCCTGCTATAAATAGCTTTTCCACACCATGGCCCAGCCAACCAACCACAGACTGAAATCTCTGAAACACAGAGCCAAAAATGCATCTTTCCTTAAATTGACCTGTCAGGTATTTTACCACAGTAACAAAACGTCAGACTAACACCACATATTTATCATGGATTGAGAGTTGTTCCTTTTTTTGCCAGTTCTGTGGCTTGAACTCAGGGCCTGAGCACTGTCCCTGAGCTTCTCTGTGCTCAAGGCTAGCACGCTATAACTTGAGCCACAGTGCCACTTCTGGCCTTTTCTCTTTATGTGGTACTGAACAAATGTCAGCAATCCTTAACTTCCAGCCTTCTACTTCTCATATAACCTCATATTTTTGGTCTGTTACCTACAAACAAATGCATCTGTTGGATACATTCATGCTCATGCACATATACATAAGTACATATGCCCATATACATAATTACTTAGATAATTAAACAGAATATAACACTAGACTATTCAGGAGGAGAGGCAAAATAAAAAAGAAAGAGGGGGGCTGGGAAGGTGGCTCAGTGGTAGAGCGCTTGCCTTGCATGCCTGAGGCCTTGGGTTTGATTCCTCAGCACCACATAAGCAAAAAAGAAAAAAGCCGGAAGTGGTGCTGTGGCTCAAGTGGTAGAGCCCTAGCCTTGAGCTGAAGAGCTGAGGGACAGCGCCCAGGCCCAGAGTTCAGGCCCCGCGACTGGACCAAAAAAAGAAAAGAAAAGAAAAGAAGTAAGGCTGGGAATGTGGCTTAGTGGTGGAGTGCTCAGGAACAATGTCCAGGCCCTGAGTTCAAACCCCAGGACTGGCAAAAAACAAAACAAAAAAACAGGAACAAGGAAACTTGTTTCAGATGCTATATTTTAGGGGTAGAGTGACCAGAAGTGTGATACAGGAGGTGTAATTGATTGGAATACAATATAAACTTATGAATGGAAATGTAACAATGAAATTCTCCTCCCCTGTAAAACTGATATAATTCAATTAAAAATAAAAATAGTCAGGCACCAGTGGCTCATGTCTATTATACTAACTACTCAGGAGGCTGAGATCTGAGGATCGTGGTTTGAAGCCAGCCCAGGCAGGAAACTCTATGAGACTCATATTTCCAATAAGTTACTCAAAAAAGACAGAAGTGGTACTGTGGCTCAAATGGTAGAACACTTTTTTTTTGGTGGGTCGTGGGGTCTGAACTCTGGGCCTGGGCACTGTCCCTCAGCTCTTCAGCTCAAGGCTGGCGCTCTACAACTTCAGCCACAGCACCACTTCTGGCATTTTCAGCTTATGTGGTGCTGAGGAATCAAACCAGGGACTCATACATGCAAGGCAAGCACTCTACCACTGAGCCACCTTCCCAGCCCCTTGTAGAACACTGCCTTGAGCATAAAGCAGCTCAGGGACAATGCCCAGGCCCAGAGTACAAGCCCCAGGCAAAAATAAAAATTAGGGGCTAGGAAGGTTGCTCAGTGGTAGAGCACTTGCCTTGTATGCATGAGGCCCTGGGTTTGATTCCTCAGCACCACATAAGAAAAAAGCTGGAAGTGGCGCTGTGGCTCAAGTGGTAGAGTACTAGCCTTGAGCTGAAGAGCTGAGGGACAGCACCCAGGCCCAGAGTTCAGGCCCCACGACCAGACCCCAAAAAATTAAAAAAATAAATATCAGGGTGCTGCTGGCTCGTGCCTGTAATCCTAGCTACTCAGAAGGCTGAGATCTGAGAATTGAGGTTCAAACCCAGCCAGTGCAGGAAAGTTCCCATGACAGAAGTGGCACTGAGGCTCAAAGTGGTAGAGGGCTAGCCTTGAGCACACAAGAGCTCAGGGATAGTTCCCAGGCCAAGTTCAAGCTTCACGACTGACAAATAAATAAATAAATAATAAAATAACACACAACATCTCTTTGATAAGAAGGCAAAAGTACAAATTTGACCTAGCTATGAAAAGTATATGCAAAGCTGGCAAGTTTTTTTGTTTAGTTTTTGGGTTTTTTTTTTGTCAGTCATGGTGCTTGAACTCTGGACCTGGGCACTCTCCCTGTGTTCTTCAGCTCAAGGCAAGAGCTCTACCACTTGAGCCACAGAGCCACTTCCGAAAAGTATATGCATATATGATGGATTTTTTTTCTTTTTTCTTTTCTCTTCCTTCTCTTCCTCTTCTTTCTCCCCCTCCTCTTCCCCTTCCTCCTTCATCATTTGGTGGTGTTAGGGATCAGACTCAGGGCTTCATTTATATTAGGCAAATGTTCTCCCACTGAGGATGTGTATGTGTACCCATTTGTGCTTTCTCATATAGCTCATATAGCATTTTTGGAGTCGTAGAAACAATCTAGCTGTTCATCTACAAGAAATGGGTTAAGAGAAATCTCGGGGCTGGGAAAGTGGCTCAGTGGTAGAATGCTTGCCTTGCATGCATGAGGCCCTGGGTTTGATTCCTCAGCACCACATAAGCAGAAAAAGCCGGAAGTGGCACTGTGGCTCAAGTGGCAGAGCACTAGCCTTGAACTGAAGAGCTGAGGGACCATGCCCAGGCCCAGCGTTCAGGCTAAAGACCATTAAAAAAAAAAAAGAAAGAAATCTCTTTATACAATGAGATAACACAGAGCCTATAAACAATGAGATAGATCTTAAATGTAGTAACATGAAATAATATTTATGATTCATCAGTAAGGGAAAATGCAGTTTGCAGAAGGACATTTCATATGATCCAGTTTATGTGGTAGAAAATAAATTGAAGCTTAGTGTCCTAGGGAAGGTAGAACACAAGGAATTGAATTATTTGTTTGATAGTTCCAGAACATATTTCTCTCTCATGGTCTTTTATATATATAGTAAAGATATTTTCTTATATATTAATATATTAGTATGAATTATTATAATCAGTAACTGTACCTTCAATCTGGCTATCCTTTCTAAAATCGCATATGCTCTATTCCTCTTATCATCTTCCACTTTATCCTTATGACATTACATGTTTGTTGTATCTATTCTTTCAAATATTCTTTTATCCCATGAAACCGCAAATCTAGGTGGTTCTGATCTAGCCTGTTAAAATGTCTTTCTTTAGGAACCACTTTTAATATTTAGGGCAGTATGGTCTCTAGGCCAACAGAGAACCTGTTAGAAATGCCAATTATCAAGCTCCACTCCAGGACTGAATCAGAAACCCTGGGAGCAGGTTCAGCAGTCTGTGTTTTAACAAGACCTCTGGGGAATTGTGGTGCATACCCACATCTGAGAACCACTGAGTTTAAGGTAAGAATGGAGACCATCTGTGGAACCAGCAGCACTTTTCCATTGGTTATTTAGCTATGTTAAATGCTGAGTGCTAAAGAAGTCAACAGCAGATACCAATGTCAAGTCCTTAATAAAATATCAGTGACATACTCTATATCTAGTCAGGCTACTTTGTGCCAAGCTAATGGCATTGACCCCTGTCTACCTTGGAGGAGATAGGAGGTTGTCCTGGATGGAATCAGAACATAATTTTGGATTTGGGTTTGCCTTGCCTGTTTATACTGCTTCTGTCCAATTCTACTTCTTTTCTGACACACGTTTCACTCTCTAGTAAACCCTTTTCACTCTCAGATCCAGCTTCTTGTTCCCCAAAGAGCACAATCTGCAACAATTGCTTTGTTAGGGGGATGTGCTGAACGATGTTTTCTCAAATTAATACCCATGGTGATTTGAAATGGAATGCAATTGGAGGGCAAAGCTTTGGGAAATCATAGGGCAAAAGCATTTAGTCCCTATGGTGACAACAATGATGACTGCAAAGGATATGGCTAGGCCTGTTTCTGATAACCTTAGGAAATTTACACAGAAAAGAGGACATATTGAGAGCCTTGAATGCACAGCACAGATCACAGTCCAAAAGCAAAGGGCACTGATGCCAGTATTAATGCAGTCTTGGGCTAGGAATGTGGCTTAGTGGTAGAGTGCTTGCCTAGCATGCATGAAGCCAAGGATACAATTCCTCAGTACCATATATATAGAAAAATC
>NW_012267254.1:11059636-11060058 GCF_000151885.1 Dipodomys ordii
AAAAAAAAAAAAAAAAAAAAAAGCGGTCTCTATTTTCCTGGAGCTACCGAGAATTAACACCTGGAGATCACACTCAGGGACTGATTATAGATGTTACAGAGGTATACTATCAATTAAAGGAATAACCTTGCCAAGACTCTTAGGCCAAGTTAAGGGCACTCCTGGGGAAAGAATAGGACCCTATGACATTAGGTAGAAGTATTTTTGGCATAAATAGATGAAGCTGAAAACATTTTAGCCCCCAAACCTCCTCATGTAAATGTCTGCCACTGCATAAAACCCTTTTAGTGACATCTCCTAAGTGCTTGCCTCACAATACTGATGCTCTTTATTTATTTTTTTTTGGTCGGCCGTGGGGCTTGAACTCTGGGCCTGGGCGCTGTCCCTCAGCTCTTCAGCTCAAGGCGAGCGCTCTACCACTT
>NW_012267254.1:11062793-11091483 GCF_000151885.1 Dipodomys ordii
GCACCACATAAGCAAAAAGAAAAAAGCCGGAAGTGGCACTGTGGCTCAAGTGGTAGAGTGCTAGCCTTGAGCTGAAGAGCTGAGGGACAGCGCCCGGGCCCAGAGTTCAGGCCCCATGACCAGATCAAAAAAAAAATCTTGGTGAGAGTAAAAGTATTATTATTTATTTATATATATTTATTCATCTATTTATAATCAGTGTTATATTCAGACATATACAAATATATATTCATATAATTATAATCAACATTATACCACCAGTTTCCCCAATAATGTTTTTCACTAATGTTTTGTGTAAAATACTCTTAATACTAAAAATGTTAAATGCCCTTGTAGTTTGAAAATAATCATATTATAATGATTATAATTGTATTATAATCATAATAATCTTAAATATTATATAATATACTACATAGAATATATTGTAAAGCATATAACATGTATTATTATTATTATTACTTAGCTACAAGGGTTTGAACTCAGGGCTTTATGCTTGTTAGGCAAGTGTTCTACCTTCAGTCCTGGCTTTAGCACTTTTTAGATAGAATCTTTTACTTTGTGCTTGAGATGGCCTGGTACTGTAATCCTCCTATTTCAACCTCCTGTGTAGATAAGGTAAGATCACAGGTGTATACTAATTTGATTGTTTAGATAGGGTCTTGGTAACTTTTTTTTTTGACTGGGACTGCTTCCTGTGGTTCTCATCTCTGCCTCTGAGGGAGCTGGGATTATAGGCATGAGCCATTGCACCTAGCATGTATCAATATTATTTAAAAGCTCTGTGAATATCATTTGTGGGACTGAGATGAAAGTGGGAATTGAGGGTTGGGAAGGTGGCTCAGTGGTAGAGCGCTTGCCTTGCATGCCTGAAGCCCTGGGTTCGATTCCTCAGCACCACATAAGCAGAAAAAAAGCCGGAAGTGGTGCTGTGGCTCAAGTGGTAGAGCACCAATCTTGAGCTGAAGAGCTGAGGGACAGCGCCCAAGACCAGAGTTCAGGCCCACGACAGGACCAAAAAAAAAAAGAAAAAAAGAAAAAAATTGTGAGTTGCTTAAGTGGAAATAGGCTCTGGGTTTCAACAGGAACAATAGCATTCTGATAGGGACTCTCCAGGTGACTGCACTTAACTTCCAGATCTAAAGTGGGTGAATTAACATAATAAAGCATTTGGGATGGTGGTAATCAAAGTGTTTTCAGTTTCATAGATTGCACTGGGGTATTATTTGTTGAATTCTCCAAAAATGAAATAGATATCATATAGAAGCAGAAAAATTCTAGGTTCAGGAAGCAGAAACTTGGCAGAATTACCAGACCCACTAAGACAGTTCATAGATCTGCAGCTCCTCCACTAAGAGGGAGGCTAGCTATATCTCAAAGAGAGTCTAACTGCAGGGGCTGGGAATGTAGCTTAGTGGTAGGGTGCTTGCCTAGCATGTATGAAGCCTTGGGTTAGATTCCTCAGTACCACATAAACAAAAAAGCCAGAAGTGGTGCTGTGGCTCAAGTGGTAAAGTGATAGCCTTGAGCAAAAGAAGCTCAAGGACAGTGCCCAGGCCCTGAGTTCAAGCCCCAGGTGAAGGGAAAATATACCTAGAGCCTTTTGAGAGTTATCAGATCCTGGCTCTGAATTAATGTTAATACTCTGACACCCAATATACCACAATGATTTGTTAACAGAATAGGGACTTATGCAGCAAGGTTATATGTAAAATCATGCTCCAAATCCATTCCATTTGCAACTTCCAACTTGACAGAATCACCACACAGTATTATTTTCCACAGATCCATGGAGGAAGGGGCCTTATAGGAAGAAATAACTCCTAAAACAATAAACTAAAGTAATACAGAATACCTAGAACAATGAGGATTAAAACAAACATCAAGAACTTAAAAAAGTGAAGCGGGGTGCTGGTGGCTCACACCTGTAATCCTAGGTACTCAGGAGACTGAGACCTGAGGATCGTGGTTCAAAGCCAGTTGGGGCAGGAAAGTCCATGAGACACTTATCTCCAATTAACTATCAGAACACTGGTAGTGGTGCTGTGGCTCAAATGGTAGAGGGCTAGCCTTGAACTGAAGAGCCGAGGGACAATGCCCAGGCCCAGAGTTCAAGCCCCAGGACAGACAAAAACAAGTGAAATGGAGCTGGGAATGTGGCTTAGGAGTAGAGGGCTTGTCTAGAGTGAATGAAGCTCTGGGTTCAATTCCTCAGTACCACATAAACAAAAAAAAGCTGAAAGTGTTGCTGTGGCTCAAGTGGTAGAGTGCTAGCCTTGAGCAAAAGAAGCAGAGACTGTACCTAGGCCCTGAGTTCAAGGCCCAAGACTAGCAAAAAAAAAAAAAAGTGAAATGACCTCACCATACATCCTTCTTTATCTTGTGTGTTAAGTCAATGGGAAAGGTCACATGGATTTTGGAGACGAATTGTGGTCTTATTAAGTAATGTGGCTTAGTGGTAGAGTGCTTGTCTAGCATGCAGGAAGCCCTGGGTTCAATTCCTCAGTACCACATAAACAGAAAATGCTGGAAGTGGTGCTGTGGCTCAAGTGGTAGGCGGCTAGCCTTGAGCACAAAGAGGCTCAGGGACAATGCTCAGGCCCTGAGATCAAGCCCCAAGACTAGCAAAAAAGAGAGAGAGACACAGAGAGAGAGAGAGAGAGAGAGAGAGAGAGAGAGACAGAGACAGAGAGAGAGAGACAGACAGAGAGAGAGAGAGAAAGAGAGAGAGAGAGAGAGATGGCCTGGGAAGGTGGCTCAGTGGTAAAGCACTTGCCTTGCATGCATGAAGCCCTGGGTACGATTCCTCAGCACCACATAAGCAGGAAAAAAAAAGCTGGAAGTGGCGCTGTGGCTCAAGTGGTAGACTGCTAGCCTTGAGCTGAAGAGCTGAGGGACAGTGCCCAGGCCCAGAGTTCAGGCCCCATGACTGGACCCCAAAAAAAATTTTAAAAAAAAGAGAGAGAGAGAAAAATTCCTGAGACAGTTCTGTCAGTTTGAGGGAGCACCTGTTTAGCATGCCAGAGACTCTGGGTCCAATTGTCCTTTCTGTTTTACCTCATGGCTCTCTTATATTCTGCTGATTTTTTTTAGGGGGGGGGTTGTCGTGGGGATTGAACTCAGGCCCTGAGTGCCATTTCTGTGCTTTTGCACTCAAGGTGAGCACTCTACTGGTTTTCTGATGGTTAATTGGAGATAAGAGAATCACAGACTTTCCTGCCCAGGCTGGCTTTGACCTTCTGAGCCTCCTGAGTAGCTAGGATTACAGCCATGAATAACTGGAGACTGGCTGATTTTTTTTTTGCCAGACTTGGGACTTGAACTCAGGGCATGGGTGTTATGAAAATGAAGGAGAATAGAAAAGCAATAAGCCGGACTCAATCTTCAACATGTGAGGACTGTTTATTGCTAGCAAGGTGAACAGACCTTCCCACGGTTTGAAGGTTGTACAAGGGCCTGGATTTTGGGGCCGGGTTTATATGGGTCTTAACAAGGAAACAAAGGAGTAAAAATCAGCCTGTAAGTACTGGGGGACTAGGGCCAGGTACTTTCTGTTAGGTCCAGAGTGGAATGTCCCTCCTGGAGTGAGGGGGACTTCCAACCAGGCCTAGGTTGGAATAACTCAAGCCTGTTCATGTGTACCTGTTTGCTTTCTTTCTTTCCTTTTCCTTCCTTCCTTCCTTCCTTCCTTCCTTCTTTCCTTCCTTCCTTCCTTCCTTCCTTCCTTCCTCACTTTCTTCCTTTCTTTCTTTCTTTCTTTCTTTCTTTCTTTCTTTCTTTCTTTCTTTCTTTCTTTCTTTCTTTCTTTCTTTCTTTCTTTCTTTCTTTCTTTCTTTCCCTTCCTTCCTTCCATTAGTCCATTGTGGGGCTTGAACTCTGGGCCTGGGCACTGTCCCTCAGCTCTTCAGCTCAAGGCGAGCACTCTACCACTTGAGCCTCAGTGCCACATACAGTTTTCTGGTGGTTAATTGGAGATAAGAGTCTCATGGATACTCCTGTCTGGGCTGGCTTTGAACCATAATCCTCAGATCTCAGCCTTCTGAGTACCCAGGATTACAATATAAGCGTGAGTGAGTCAATGGCGGTGCTCAGCACCCTGTTGTCTTCCTTGACCTGAGGAATAAGGCAGGAGTCAATCCTTCACTGGGCATTGTCCCTGAGCTTCTTTTGCTCAGGGCTGATGCTCTATCACTTAAGCCACAGCACCACTTCTGGCTTTTTCTGTTTATGTGGTACTAAGGAATTGAACCCAGGGCTTCCTGCATTCTACCACTGGGCCACATTCCAAGCCCATTTGTTTTTTGGTTGTGGGGCTTGAACTTTGGGCCTGAGTGCTGTCCCTCAGCTCTTCAGCTCAAGGACAGCGCTCTACCACTTGAGCTACAGTGCCACTTCTGGTTTTCTAGTGGTTTATTGGAGATAAGAGGCTCTCGGACTTTCCTGCCCAGGCTGGCTTTGAACTGTGATCCTCAGATCTCAGCCTCCTGAGTAGCTAGGATTACAGGCGTGAGCCACCAGCGCCCGGCTCAAGCCCATTTTTTTTAAACCATGCCTATTCCAGGAGAAAAATTGTTGTCTTTTAAACTCTTTATACTTAAGTCTGGCCCATTGCATTGATGACATTTTAATGATTCTGATGAGTAGGAAAAATTGAGCATCATAGATCTATTATGGCTAGAGGATTGGAGAAAAACCTCATGAAAGTTCAGGTTCTTCTTAAATGGATGAACCTTCTAGGGGTCTGTGGTGTAGAGAATGTCAACATATCTCTTTTAAAGAGTGAACTGGGCACTGGTGGCTCATGCCTATAATCCTGGTCACTCAGGGGGCTGAGATCTGAGGATCACAGTTTTTTGGTTTTTTTGTTTTTGTTTTTTTCACCAGTCAAGGACCTGGGCACTGTCCTTGAGCTTCTTTTGCTCAAGGCAAGCACTCTACTCCTTGAACCACAGTACCACTTCTGGCTTTTTCTATTTATGTGGTACTGAGGAATCAAACCCATGCTTGCTAGGCAAGCACTCTACCACTAAGCCACATTCTCAGCTGAGGATCACAGTTTAAGCTAGACTCAGCCAGAAAGTCCATGAGACTCTTATCTCCAATTGACCACCAATCTTCACCCTCCCCCTTCTACCACCCCCCCCCCGCCAGCAAAAAAAAGCCCATCACCACCACCAAAACCCAAAAAAACTGGAAGTGAAGCTAAGGCTCAAATGGGAGAGCACTAGTCTACAGCAAATAAACCTTGGGGCCAGGCAGTGGTGGCTCACACTTGTAATCCTAGCTACTCAGGAGGCTGAGACCTGAGGATTGTGGTTCAAAGACAGCCTGGGCAGGAAAGTGTGTGAGACTCTTTTTGTCCATCATGGGGCCTGAACTCTGGGCATGGGTGCTGTCCCTCAGCTCTTCAGCTCAAGGCTAATGGCCCTACCACTTGAGCCACAGCGCCACTTCTGGCTTTTTTCTGCTTATGGTGCTGAGGAATTGAACCCAGGACCTCATGCATGCGAGGCAAGCACTCTACCACTGAGCCACCTTCCCAGTCCTATGAGACTCTTATCTCTAATAAACTGTTCAGAAAAGCCTGAGATGTGCTGTGGCTCAAGTGGTAGAGTGCTAGCCAAAATGAAGCTAAGGGATAGTGCCCAGGCATTGAGTTCAAGTCTCACAACATGCGTGCACACGCGCTCACACTCACACACACACATACACAAAGTGCTGGTCACCAGTTTCTCATGTCTGTAATCCCTGGTACACAGGTGGCTGAGACCTGAGGATCATCATGGTTCAAAGACAGTCCAGGAAGGAAAGTTTGTTGAGATTGTAATATCTAACCACCAAAAAGTCAGAATTGGAAGTGTGGCTCAAGTGTTAGAGTGCTATCCTTGAGAAAAAAAAAAAGTGAAGTTGCTTTTCTTGCATCATCTACCACAAAGACACCCATCTTCAGTGGGCCTCTTTGGATTTAGGAGACAATATACACCATATTTGGGCAGACTGCTCTGACCTATTTACTTAGTAACCTGTAAAGCTGCCAGTTTTGAGTGGAATCTAGA
Source organism: Dipodomys ordii (assembly GCF_000151885.1). Taxonomy (NCBI): domain Eukaryota; kingdom Metazoa; phylum Chordata; class Mammalia; order Rodentia; family Heteromyidae; genus Dipodomys; species Dipodomys ordii. The sequence continues at coordinate 11,068,847 of NW_012267254.1, forward strand.
CAAATAGCTAGGCAGTAAATATGGACTTCAGTGCATGCTGTCCTGTTACTTGGGCTTTATGACTCAGCATACTTGTTTTGGAAGAGGCTGTGGCAGAGTCATTCTGCAAAGCTTAACAGAAGCCATACAGCTCTGACTCTTAAGGAATTGAAGGAAGTCCATTCTATCCTTGCTGAACAATTATTCTCCTTTGAACAGCAGCACCTGCTTTGCTCCTAGACCTAAGAATTGGTCAATTCAATACTCAGAAACTACAAAAATAAAGGGAATTTATTTGGATTCTTTTTCTTTTTTTGGTCAGTTGTGGGGCTTGAACTCTGGGCTTGGGCGCATATCCTTGCGCTCTTCAGCTCCAGGTGAGCACTCTACCACTTGAGCCACAGCACCACTTCCGGTTTTCTAGTGGTTTATTGGAGATAAGAATCTCACAGACTTTCCTGCCAGGGCTGGCTTTGAACCTCGATCCACAGATCTCAGCCTACTGAGTAGCTAGGATTACAGGCGTGAGCCACCGGCGCTCGGCTATTTGAGTTCTTATGCATTGCAATTCAGAGGACAGGTTCTGGTAGCTCTTGCTCCGAAGAAGGTAGGACAGGTGAAAACGTGTACTTTGAAAAGGAACTGGAGCTTTGTGACTGATAAAAGGAAAAGAATGTATAAACAGAACAACAGATAACCTCTTGATAGACATCTTGATCTTCTTGGATCAACATAATTGTCCAAACCTTAAAATCATTCCAGATATCAGAGGTCAAATTGTGGTTGTGACTGAATTTCACTTTCCCAGCAGCAAGTAAAATGGTGTTTCCACAATTGACTTACAACTCCATTGTTTTCATTGAGACCTTCCCCAGTGCTGAGGGCCATAATGACTGAATTTCTCACCATGAGAAGATATGACCTGATCTGCCAAATGTGAACTGGATATTAGCAGATAGATCCCATCACCAAATGATCATATGTAGCAGCAATCTATTGTTAAATAGACAATGCAGAGCTGGGAATGTGACTTAGTGGTAGAGTGCTTGCCTAGCATGTATGAAGTCCTGGGTTCCATTCCTCAGTGCCACATAAACAGAAAAAGCCAGAAGGGGCACTGTGGCTCAAATGGTAGAGTGCTAGCCTTGAGCAAAAGCGCAGGGACAGTGCCTAGGCTATGAGTTCAAGCCCTAGCACTGGAAAAAAATATGTTCTCTTTACTTGGCTTTTGTAACTGTAAACCTTGTGACCCTCTGTACATCACCATTATAATAACAACAAAAAATAAAAAATAACTTTAGCCTAAAACACAAAAGTTATCAGGAAGCTTATTTCAACTTTGCTTTATTGTGGATCTTAGAAAAAGTCTTGCATCATTCTTCAATGTTTCTAATTTGTCTTGTTTTATATTCTTGCTCTTTTACTGGATCATCTGTTTTCAATGAAATAGTACCAAGACTGACCTTACAATGACCTTAAATCAGTGTGTCACTCCATGTACAAAATTGTCACCATTTGAAACTATTCAATTCTCAGCTTTCAGTACAGATCTCAGTCCCTGACAAGTAACACTGATACTCATGAGCTAGTAAAATCACCAGGGAACATTATGCTTATCTACTGGCAAAATACTAGACACAGAAAACAAAGAACAGGCAAGTCAATAACAAGGATGCAAAAGACATGATAATTTTGCAACTTATTTTTGTTGGTCTTGGACTTGAGCTCAGGGTCTGGGCACTGACTCTGAGATTCTGTGCTTAACGCTAGCATTCTACCAGTTTAAGCCACAGCCCCACTTCTGTTTTTTTTTTGGTGGTTAATTAGAGATAAGTGTCTCACAGACTTTTCTGCCTTGGCTGGTTTTGAACCATGGTCTTCAGATGTCAGCATCCTGGTAGCTAGGATTGCAGGTGTGAGCCACCAGTGACTTGCTGATAGTTTGCAATTTTTTGGGGGGTGGGGGTGGGGGGGTAGGTTGTGGGGCTTGAACTCTGGGCGCGGGTGCTGTTCCTCAGCTCTTCAGCTCAAGGAGAGCACTATACCAAATTGAGCCACAGTGCCACTTCTGATTTTCTTAGTGGTTTATCGGAGATGAGTCTCTCTGAATTCCTGCGTGGGATGGTTTTGAACCTTGATCCTCAGATCTCAGTCTCCTGAGTAGCTAGGATTACAGGAATGAGCCACCAGCACCTGGCTAGTTTTGCAATCTTATTGAGCCAAAAGCCAAGTAGCTCTGAGTAATTCCCAAAGGAACCATCATAGCATGTAAAAATAGTCCTGAGCGCTTGCCTTGCATGCCTGAGGTCCTGGGTTCGATTCCTCAGCACCACATAAGCAAAAAGAAAAAAGCTGGAAGGGCGCTGTGGCTCAAGTGGTAGAGCGCTAGCCTTGAGCTGAAGAGCTGAGGGACAGCGCCCAGGCCCAGAGTTCAAGCCCCATGACTGGACCCCCCCCAAAAAAAATAGTCCTGCAAGCTCCGTGAAAAGGGAAAACCAAGGTCCCAAAGGACATCACTGTATGCCATTCATATCATATTTGTAGCACACTGAAAATGCATACTGCATATAACTCAGTGTTTGAAAAGAGAAATCTCTGGGTTGTGTGGCAATGTGAGCCACCATACAACAGAATATAGTAGCACACTGCCTCTAAACAGGGCTGAGTTTTGCCCTCCAGGAAATATTTAATAATGCCTGAAGACACTGTTAGTTGTAATAACTTGTGTATTTGTATATGTTGAGGAATTGCCATTGATTTCTAGTGGTTGAGGCTAGGAATGTTACTGAATATCCTACAATGCAGAAGATTCCCTCCCAAACATCTACACAGAGAATTATTCTTGCCTACAATATAAAAAGAGATCAAGTTAGAGGAATCCTTGCGGTAGCTTTTACACAGCAATATACATAAAAAGCAAGTTATGGTTTATATGGTTTATATAAACTGTAAGTTAGGGGCTGGGATGTAGCTTAGTGCCAAAGTACTTGCCTATCAAGTGAAAAGTCCTGGATTCAATTCTTAGTACCAAAAAAGAAAACACAAAAAGAGACAAAATCTGGGCAGGAAATTCCATGAGACCCTTACCTCCTATAAACTACTCAAAAAAGCTAGAAGTAGTGCTGGAGATCAAGTGGTAGAGTGCTCACTGAGCAAAAGAAGCGGGGGAAAGCACTCAGGCCCTGAGTTCAAGCACCAGGACTAGTAATAATAATAATAATATTTCAAGTAAAGACCTATTTGTTATGCAAAAGAAACAAATTTGAGGGGATGGGAAGGTGGCTCAGTGGTAGAGTGCTTGCCTTGCATGCATGAGGCCCTGGGTTTGATTCCTCAGCACCACATACACAGAAAAAGCTGAAAGTAGAGCTGTGGTTCAAGTGGTAGAGTGCTAGACTTGAGCTGAAGAGCTGAGGGACAGTGCCTGGGCTCTGACAAAAAATAATAGTAACAACAACAAATAGCAAGTTAGAGTTTTCTTTTTGTATTATAGAAACTACCCTGCAATATTTATTTCAATTTTTCCAGGAAGCATGATGGGACAAGAAGGCTCACAATGCTATTTTTTTTTAGTTTGTATACATTTAAATTTGTCCATAATAATGAATCACAAAAGGATCAGAGAACATTTTTTTGTTGTTGGTGGTGGTGGTGGGGCTTGAACTCCAGGCCTGGATGCTGTCCTTGAACTCTTCAGTTCAAGGTGAGCACTCTACCACTTAAGCCACAGCACCACTTCTAGTTTTCTTATACTTAATTGGAGATAAGAGTCTCATAGAGACTCATAGAGAGTCTCATATATGTTCCTGCCCGGGCTAGCTTTGAACCACGAACCTCAGATCTCAGCCTCCTGAGTATCTAGGATTACAATTGTGAGCCATCAGAGAACATTTATATCTTTGACTCTTTGAAATTTTATAGAGAATAGAAGTTATTGAAAGTCAATGAGGTATATTTTTCTCATGGTGACTTTAGAACTCAAAGTCAGTGATGACATTAAGTGATTAATTATATATGAAATGTGAAACTAGATCACAGTGTGCTATATTTCATATTACATTCTATTAAATCCATTGTTCCATAAAAAATATTAGAGGGGCTGGGAAGGTGGCTCAGTGGTAGAGCACTTGCCTTGCATGCATGAGGCACTGGGTTTGATTCCTCAGTACCACATAAGCAGAAAAAGCTGGAAGTGGGGCTGAGGCTCAAGTGGTAGAGTGCTAATCTACAGCTGAAGAGCTGAGGGACAGTGCCCAGGCCCAGAGTTCAGGCCCCATGACCAACAAACAAACAAACAAACAAAAGATATTAGATATAGCTGGTGGGAAACAATAATAAATTATTACTTGTTTACTATTGGATCAACCTTTTCTCTGCTGGTAGTGGGGCCTAAACTCAAGACCCGTGTTCTGTCCCTTTTTCCACTCTACCACTTGAGCCACACCTCCATTTCCCCTGAATCTACTTATTCTGAACATAGAATATCCCCAAAACAGTTTTTCAATGCAAATGAATGTGGTTCATCTGATATGGTCTGCTATGTTTAGAAGCTACTGTTTCCCGATTTGAGTCAATGGGTCTAGATGTTAGACAATTTTTGGTCTTGTCACAGAAAGAATTCAAGAATTGACACAGAGATTTAAGGAAGAATAAGTTTGTGAATGTAAAGCAAAGGCAAATCAGACCAAAAATACACTTTTCATGTGAGAGGATAGGCAGGCTCAAGATGGAGGTCCCAAGATTTAAGCTTTTATTGGGAGAGTCTGTGGATATGAGAGTGGTCAGTCTTGGAAAATTGTTTTATGTAATCAACTTCTGGAAACTGGGTCATCAAGTTGTCTCACGGGGGTGTTCATGGGTTTGGACAGTCAGATCAGTTATAATATCACTAGTCTAGGATGATGTTCCTTATCAATATCCAAGCCATCATTTTCAGCTATCAGATTTCCTAACATTCCGTCTAACTCCTATATCAATACTAGCTCTAAAGATCATATATTAACACACACATATCATAGGGTTTATTTGTTTACCTGTGTATTTTGCAAAATCTCTGCAAAATATGTGCTCTAAAAACTTTTTTTTTCTGGGGGCTGGGAAGGTGGCTCAATGGTAGAGCACTTGCCTTGCATGCATGAGGCCCTGGGTTTGATTCCTCAGCAACACATAAGCAGAAAAAAAAAGCCAGAAGTGGCGCTGTGGCTCAAGTGGTAGAGTGCTAGCCTTGAGCTGAAGTGCTGAAGGACAGCGCTCAGGCCCAGAGTTCAAGCCCCATGACCAGCCCCATGACCAGACCCAAAAAAAACCCAAAACTTTTTTTCTGGCTGTGTGCTGGTGGCTCATGCCTACAATCCTAGCTACTCAGGAGGCTGAGATCTGAGGATCACCGTTCAAAGCCAGCCCAGGCAGGAAAGTCTTCATAAACCACTCAGAAAATGGGAAGTGGTGATGTGGCTCAACTGATAGAGTGCTAGCCTTAAGCTAAAGAGCTGAGGGACAGTGCCCAGGCCCAGAGTTAAAGCCCCACAACCGACAAAAAATACTCTAAAAAGTAAATAAAAACTTTTTTCTCATGCCAGTGCTGGGACTTGAACTCAGGGCCTGGTCACCATCTCTGTGCTTTTGTGCTTAAAGCTAGAGCCCTACCACTTGAGCCACAGCTATACTTCTGAACTTTCTTTCCCAGTTTGATTTGGAACCATTATCCTCATATCTCAGTTTCCACAGTAGCTAGGATTACAGGTATGAAACACTGGTACCCAGCTTATTTATTTATTTACTTATTTTTTATTTATTACAAGCATATGTGGAAACGCAAGGCAGAGATTTTCTTTCCTTTTTTGTTTTTGTTTTGGGTCCGGTCGTGGGGCCTGAACTCTGGGCCTGGGTGCTGTCCGTTGGCTCTTCAGCTCAAGGCTAGCGCTCTACCACTTGAGCCACAGTGCCACTTCTGGCTTTTTTCTTTTTGCTTATGTGGTGCTGAGGAATCGAACCCAGGGCCTCATGCATGCAAGGCAAGCGCTCTACCACTGAGCCATCTTCCCAGCCCCAGAGATTTTCTTTTCTTTTTTTTTCAGGACTTGTTCCTGAGCTTTTTGCCCAAGGCTAGTGCTCTATAACTTGAGCACAACTTCATTTCTGGTGTTTTTTTGTTGTTTTGTTTTGTTTTGGGTACTTAATTGGAGATAAGAGTCTCTTGGATTTTCCAGCCCCAGCTGCTTTTGAACCACAATCCTCAGATCGCATCTTTAACGGTAACTAGGATTGCAGGCCTTAGCCAAAAGTGCCTGTCCTGAGGCCATCTTTTTCTCTGCTCTTTTGTGTGTTGGTCCTGGGGCATGAACTCAGAGCTTAGGTGCTGTCCCTGAGCTTTTGTGCTCCAGGCTAGTGCTTTCCTACTAGAGCTGCAATTTCATTTCGGCTTTTCGGTGATCTATTGGAGATACAGTGTCTCATGACTTTTCGCCCTGGCTGGGTTTGAACCAGGATCCTGTTTTTTTTTTTTTTTGGGTCCGGTCGTGGGGCCTGAACTCTGGGCCTGGGCACTGTCGCTCAGCTCTTCAGCTCAAGGCTAGCACTCTATCACTTGAGCCACAGCGCCACTTCTGGCTTTTTTCTTTTTGCTTGTGTGGTGCTGAGGAATCGAACCCAGGGCCTCAGGCATGCAAGGCAAGCGCTCTACCACTGAGCCAACTTCCCAGCCCCCAGGATCCTGTTATGAGCTTCCAGAGTGGCTAATGGGACCAGCATGAGGGTTGTTTCTTTTACATAACTACAGTACAAGTACTTAAAGTAAATCAACACTGATATAGTATCTCTCTCTCTCTCTCTCTCTCTATGTGTGTGTGTGTGTCTGTGAATCCTGGGCTTGAACTCAGGGCTTGGGCACTGTTCCTAGGCTCTTTTGCTCAAGGCTAGCATTCTTTTAAAAACATTTTTATTTTGTTGCAAAGATGCTGTACAGGACTGGGAAGGTGGCTCAGTGGTAGAGTGCTTGCCTCACACGCATGAGGCCCTGGGTTCTATTCCTCAGTACCACATAAACAGAAAAAAGCTGGAAGTGGTGCTGTGGCTCAAGTGGTGGAGCGCTTGCCTTGAGCTAAAGAGCTGAGGGACAGCGCCCAGCCCAGAGTTCAAGCCCCACAACCAACCCCCCCAAAAAAATTGTAACCCGAAGGGTTACAGTTATATGAGTAAAGTAATGAGTCCAACTCCACTTCTAGCATTTTATGGTTAAGAGATAAAAGAGTTTCACAAGCAAGGTGCTGGTGGCTCATATTTTAATCTTAACTACTCAGGAGGCTGAGCTCTGAAGACTGTGGTTCAAAGCTAACCTGGGTAGGAAAGTTCATGAGACTCATGTCCAATTTACCACCAGAAAATTGGAAGTGGTGTTGTGGCTCGAAGTGGTGGGTGCAGCCTTGAGCAAAAGAAGTTCAGTGACAGTGCCCAGGCCCTGAGTTCAAGCCCCTGGACTGGAAAAAAAGTCATGGACTTTTCTTTCTAGGCTAGCTTTGAACTACAAGCCTCAGATCTCAGCCTCCTGATTAGTTAGGATTATAGGAATGAACCAGTGGTGCCTGGAAATATTTCTTTAATTTTGTTTTATTGTTTTTTGTTTTGGTCTGTTGTGGGGCTTGAACTCTGGGCGTGGGTGCTGTCCATGTGCTCTTCAGCTCAAGGTTAGCATTCTACTGCTTGAGCCACAATGCCACTTCCGGTGTTCTAGTAGTTTATTGGCGATAAGAATTTCACGGATTTTCCTGTCCAGGTTGTCTTTGAACCGAGCCACTGGTGCCAGCTTTGTTTAATTTTGCATTAGCTTACATTAGTTATATGGAATGGGATTTTATGGTTATACTTCTTCACATTTCACTGATACAGCATTGTTACTTTACACATATTGAAGTTTAGTCAAGTGTGGTAGTAATTTTCTTTATAGTAAAAGCAAAACAATCTGGTTGGGATCAGTTATGTTCTTGTCTTCTAGAAGAAGTAATGTTTGTGGTGCATGACTCTGACAAGTTTGAAGAGTGAAAGCCAGATTTTTCTTTTTTGTTGGTTGTGGGGTTTGAACTCTGGGCCTGGGTGCTGTCCCTCAGATCTTCAGCTCAAGACTAGTGCTCTCCCACTTGAGCCACAGCACCACTTCCAGCCTTTTCTGCTTATGTGGTGCTGAGGAATTGAACCCAGGGCCTCATGCATGCAAGGCAAGCACTGTACCACCGAGCCACCTTCCCAAGCCCCAGAAACTTTTTAGATGGCTCCTGAGCATGGATTTGTTCAAAGTTCTTTCAGGGTTGAATTCAGGTTATACAAATTTTGCAGTGATTTGTAAGTAAAAAAAAAAAAGCCTGGTATCAGGGTGGCTCACGGCCGGGTGGCTCACACCTGTAATCCTATAGTATAAGAAAAGGAAAGGAAAGGAAAAAAAAAAAAGAAAGAAGTCTGGCGCCATTGTGGCTCACACCTGTAATCCTAGCTAATCAGGAGGCTGAGATCTGAGTCCCTTGGTTCAAAGCCAGCCCAGGCAGGAAAGTCTGATTAAACACACACACACACACATATATATATACATATATATATATTTACAATTATAACAGTGATGTTTAGAGGGGTTACAACTAGCTAAATCAGGTGAAGAACATGAGACTCTTATTTTCAATTAACCACCAGAAAACCAGAAGAGGAGCTGTGGTTTAAGGTGGTAGAGCACAGTTTTGAGGGGAAAAAAAAATCTCAAGGTTGCGGTACCCAGGCCATGAGTTCGAGGTCTAAAACGAAAACAATACAAAACAAAGCTAATTTTTTATTATTATTTTTCCTAACATCTCATCAGGAGACACATGAAGTTCTTTTACATTTCTGGAGGCATTTAATTTTTGTAGTACTTGGGAGTATTAAAATCAGGGCATGCCGCATACCAGTCATGCGGTTTACCTGCAGAGAACTTAACTTCCTGTTTTGTATTAGTTTCTCCTGAAAAAATACTTTAGGATCCGAAAGTAACATTGTTTCTTTATGATTTGCTGAGCCTTCTACTTTGGCTGGTCCTGTCAGTACTCAGAGATGAAGTTTTTCAAGACTACATTGTCTGACATAAGTTAAATAGTAACCTTCTCCATTTGTGTCAGGGTCATTACTGAGATACTTTTTGTTGCTGTTGTTGTTGTTGATCATGGGGCCTGAACTCTGGGCCTGGGCGCTGTCCCTCAGCTCTTCAGCTCAAGGCTAGTGCTCTACCACTTGGGCTACAGAGTCACTTCCGGTTTTATGGTAGTTAAGTTGGAGATAAGAATCTCAGGGACTTTACTGCCTGGGGCTGGCTTTGAACCGAGATTCTTAGATCTCAGCCTCCTGAACAGCTGGGTATTACAAGTGTGAGTCACCAGTGCCTGGCTCTGAGATACTTTTTAATCTCATTTTTGTATATTTTCTACAGAGCCTGCGCAGCTTGAGGACAGGTGTCAGAGGATACTGTTTCTTCAGTCGAAGTGGTTATTGATCATTTCAGAGCTAGAAAAATACAAAGTTGAACGAGTGCTTTAAGGTAGATACTGTGGAAGAAAAGGGTAGCTGAGTCAGTGAGTCTGCCATTTATTTGTCCTGTTCTAACGAGAAACAAGGGCGAGGACCAGGGAGGGCGCGGCCAGCTTAGTCACGCCGAGAAACGGGCCACAGATGTTGCGTAGGCGGCCCAGCCTTGGCCTTCGGTCGGGTGATGCGGAAGGTGGGGCGGGAAACTGAAAAGAGAACTCCCAGCTCCCGGCATTCCCCGTGGGCGGTGCTCCCCTTTGACCCTGCGCTCGCGTGCTACACATCCGGGCTTCTGTTACTAGTGAGGGGAAGATGGCGGACGCAACCGTGGTGCTTCCCGCAGAGTGGATAAAGAACTGGGAGAAAACAGGGAGATGCGAATTGTGAGTGTCGCTGCCACAGGCAGCTCAACGGCCTGGCCGGGTCAAGGCGTCGACAGTACCCTTAAATGTGGTGGTAGGTTGGGGGTGAGGAAGGGGACAATGTACCCCCTCCCCCACTGGGGCGGCGGTTGTTGGGTTGGCTAGGAGTTTCGAACTCCAGAACGAGAGGTGTTGGTAACTGTCGCCGTTCTCCTTTTTCCCTTCCGGTATTGCTAAATCCCCTGCTTTCACCCAGTGGCTCAGCTCCGTTGATCTCAGCCGATTTGTCGTTTTGCCCCTGTGGGTCTCCGCGCTCCCGATCGCTGTGGTGTCTTTTTGTCCCCGTCTGCCTGAGCTCACTTGGCTCCTTTCTTTATGGACCTGAGCCGGAGCGATTCGGACTTCCCATTTCTTTCGGTGCCATTTCTTCACTCTGCACCCATTCGACTCCTCAGTTTGAAGCCTGGCAACCTCCTTTTGCCCGAAGTCTGAGGAGGGCGAACTGTCCTGGACACTCTCCCCCCTCTGCGCTGCCCAGAAGCCTGGGGTATCGTGAAGAGCCCCGTTTGGCATCTCTCGTCCTCCCGGGGAGAGAGATCTTGGACTGTCCTGGCCTTGCGCAGCGCCGCGGGCCGTGGGGAAGTGTGGCTGGGATGCCATTCTCCCCGAAGACCTACAGCACTTCTTTGCTCCGTCTTTTCACCTTTAGAGCGATTTCGGGTTGGATTCAACTTTCACTGCAAATGCTTCTTATACCCCACTATGTCCTGCTACTGTAACTAAATGTGGCTACTCTCCAAGCTTGACTACCTACAATAACACGTTTCCCTTGGTCCTAAAACTTAATTTTTGCCCCCTCCCGGTAATACAGAAAACGGTAATTTGCCATACTTGTGGTTTCCTCGCCTAAAATAGAGCTCCACCCCCCCTTCCGGGAGTGGGGGGAGGAATTGTTTAAGCAGCAAAGTCAACCACATATTTAAAAACGAATAATGTTCTAATTTCATTTTTCTTAAATCGCCTTGGAAGATTAAAGCTCAATCCGGTGTGAGATTAAAATTTGTTAGTGATTTGGGTCGTCTTCCTGTACCCCACCCCAGTAGCTAGTTTATTGTGGCTAATGGGAAGACTTGAAACCTTGAAACTTTGTTATTTGGAGCGCCGTACCGTGTTGTGCCGCGAACGCGTTGCCCGATCTTGTTCTTGTAACATTGCCAGCCTATAAGGCATACTCTTCCCCCGCAGCCTCCCTTCCCCCTCGCACTGTTGTATGAAACTTAACAGTACGAGCTTGAGATTGAATTGCCTGAATAAGTGGCCGTCTTATCCACTTAACTAGCTGAGTGACCTTGGGTAAGTTCCTTAACCACTTTGTTTCCCCTTGAATAAATTGGAAATAATAAGTACTCTACTCAAAGGATTGTTGTGAAGACTAAATAATGCCTGTAAAGCACTTGGCTCATACTAAGTGCCCAAGTGATAGCTATTAAAAGTACTATTATTTCAGCCTTTCGATATTTAAACTTTTCTGGACAACACTTGAAGATAACAGTTGAGTTTACCAATTAATTGTTCTCATTCTTTCATGTGTATATACCCATACCCAAATAAGAGGCACTTCAAGGAACGGGATGATGTCTCATATTTCTTTTTATTTGACATCTATTTCAACATACTTATTGGTTTAAAACAATATGCATAACTCTATTTGATAAACATTCATTTTTGTAATTGCTAGGAACACTTTCCAGATTCTTGTCTGTGTTAGTTAACAAGTAACTAGTAAGTTACAAATATCCTATTAGGCCCCTTATTTTGTAGAGAAGGTGGGATAGCCAACAAAACCATCTTCATATGTCTGTAGGGTAATTTCCCCAAATGAATAAGCCAATTTATTGTTTATGCCTTTAAAACCATTTATTTAGAGGCTGTCACATTTGTACATTGCATAGCTTCTCCTTAGTTTATTTTTTTGTGATAGTGGTACCCGACATAGGTTCTTATCAGTGTGCTACATCCATACATCCACAGTCCCTCAGTTACTGTTTTTGACAGATTTACTGTTATTCTATCTTAGAATGACTGGTGAAATTCTCTGCTTGGTTTCTGAACAGCAGTGAGAAGAAAACTGATATATTTGGTCAAAATACCAGGTTAAACCAGAATTTTGTGTTCACTTTATGTATATATGAATTCACTTTGTATATTTATGTGATCCACAGTACATGTTACATTTCCTGTGTTAAAATTGTGGCTTAAAAAACTGTCAGCAGATTTATATGTATTGATTGTATTTATGGCTTGTGGAATGTGGTTTGAATTATAGTAGATCCAAATCAATATACTCAGTTTTATAATTCTGTTATTTTTAACATTCTTTTCATGAGTCTAAATATTTCTTTGAGATAAAGTTTCATTGCATAGCCCAGATTGGACTTGAATCTCAGGGAATACAGGGATTACAGATGTGATCACCATGCTCAGCATAGACCTTAAAGTTATAGAAAAAATGAACTTTTTAAAGCACATCACAGTTGGGTACTTGGCTTTCATTTATATGACTTCTTTGATATATGAAACTATTGTTACATATAGCTTAAATTGGGAGTTTTTATATCTTATAAAGATGCTACCATTTTCCTTTTGTTACAGGGGAAATGATATTGGAATTACAAAAACTGAGGCTTATGCCTATAATCCTAGCCACTCAGAAGTCTGAGACCTAAGGATCAGGGTTTGAAACCAGCCTGAGAATGAAAGTCTATGAGACTCTTGTCTCCAATTAACCACCAAAAAAGTGGAAGTTGCGCTGTGTCTCAAAGTAGCACTAGCAAAAAAAAAAAAAGTTTAGAGACAGTGCCTAGGACCCTGAGTTCAAGCCCCACAATGGACAAAAAAATGTGAAGGTAGAGTGAATCTATAGATTTCACTTTTAGAGCATGACCTATATGTAAAATTCTTATCAGGTGGATTTTTTTTTTTAGTTATTGACTTTTTTTCTGTCATCTTTATTGATCAGTTAAAAAATATCTAGTCCATTACATTCAACAAACATTTACATTTTTTCCCTCTAGAGCTTAGTACAAATATAACATACTCATCCGGGGTCACATGGCTCACACCTGTAATCCTAGCTACTCAGGAGGCTGAGATCTGAGGATCTTGGTTCAAAGCCAGCCCTGGCAGGAAAGTCTGTGAGACTCTTATCTCTAGTAAACCACCAGAAAACCAGAAGTGGTGCTGTAGCTCAAGTGGTAGAGTGCTGGCCTTGAGCTGAAGAGCTAAGGGACAGCGCTCAGGCCCAGAGTTCAAGCCCCACTACTGACCAAAAAAAACCAAACATTCTCATGAGAAATTACTGAGTTTTGAGGTTCATTTATTCCCACACCCAAACTTGGAGTCTGTTCCTTATTTGTTTTTGATCGTTGTGGAGTTTGAAGTTGGGGCTTCATGTTTACTAGACAGGTGCTCTACCATGGAGCCACAGCTCCAGCTCTTTTCTTTCCTCCAGTTATTTTTCGTTATTTTTCTTTTCCTTTTTTTTTTTTGTTTTGTGGGTCCGGTCGTGGGGCCTGAACTCTGGGCCTGGGCACTGTCCCTCAGTTCTTCAGCTCAAGGCTAGCGTGCTACCACTTGAGCCACAGGGCCACTTCTGGCTTTTTTTTCTTTTTTGCTTATGTGGTGCTGAGGAATCGATCCCAGGGCTTCAGGCATGCAAGGCAAGCGCTCTACCACTGAGCCACCTTCCCAGCCCTCTTTTTTTTTATGGTCAGTCATGGGTCTTATACTCTGAGCTGTTCAGCTCAATGCTAGTGCTCTACCACTTGAGCCACAGTACCATTTCCTAATTTTTATTTTCCAGTAGAGGGTATCTTTTTGTCCAGGCTGGCCTGGAACTATGACTCTACTGACCTTGGCTTTCTGAGTAGCTATGATTACCGAGCACTATACCTCTTCTCCTTCCCTTTCCCCTCCTCTCCCCCCCCTTTCTCTTTCTTTCTTTCTCTTTCTCTTTCCTCCCTCCCTTCTTTTCTTTTCCTTTCCCTTCTTTGCTTTTTTTTTTTTTTCCTGCCAGTCCAGGGGCTTAAACCCAGGGCCTTGAACTCAGAGCCTAGGCACTGTCCCTGAGCTTCTTTTGCCCAAGGCTAGCATTTGAGCCACAGCATCACTTTGGCTTTTTCTGTTTATGTGGTACTGAGGAATGGAACCCAGGGCTTCATGCATGCTAGGCAAATGCACTCTATACCACTAAGGCACACACATTCCCAGCCTGTGCACAGCCCCCCCCCCCCGTTTTCTTCCTTTCTAGATTCATTCTCCACTGAAGCCAGTGAAAGGTCCTTATAAAGTCTGTGTCAACTAGGAAATACAGTGATAATTGCTTGCACTGGTAACTATGAGGCAGTGTAAATGAGAACTTTTAAAGTGTTAAGAACACTTTACGATATGACACGTGGAGTAAGATGTGGTTTTCATCTCTAAATCTTTAAATGTACATAGACTCGTGAACACAATGTTGGGATTGTCTGTAACTCTTTGCCAATCATGAGTGATGATGGACTTTAATGCATAAGTTCTGTCTTTTAGCTTTCAGTCATTTTTATGGGGGTGGTGGTGGTGGTGGTGAATTTTCTCCTTCCCTTGGGTTGCCAGATGGCAGCATTTGAAAATGGCTAGGCAAGGTGCATCCAGCTCTGAAAGGTTCCTCAGGCTAGCACCACAAGAGGGTCTGGACTTGGATACACCTTAGACTAAGCTTACCTTTGGCATGAGTTTTAGTAGCTTTTTTTTTTTTTGCCAGTCCTGGGGATTGAACTCAGGGCCTGGACACTGTGCCTGAGGTTCTTTTTTTGGGGGGGGGTCCGATTGTGGGGCCTGAACTCTGGGCCTGGGCGCTGTCCCTCAGCTCTTCAGCTCAAGGCTAGCACTCTACCACTTGAGCCACAGCACCACTTCCGGCTTTTTTCTTTTTGCTTATGTGGTGCTGAGGAATCGAACCCAAGGCCTCAGGCATGCAAGGCAAGTGCTCTACCACTGAGCCACCTTCCCAACCCCTCCCTGAGGTTCTTTTACTCAAGGCTTTACCACTTGAGACATAACACCAATTCTTCCTTTTTTTGTGTATGTTGTACTGAGGAATCGAACCCAAGGCTTCATGTATGCTAGGCAAGCACTCTATCACTAAGCCACATTTCCAGCCCTTTTATATTTTTGTTGGACATGGGGCTTGAATTCTGGTCCTGGGCACTGTCCTGAGCTCTTCAGCTCAAGGCTAGCACTCTACCACTTGAGTCACAGCACCACTTCCAGTTTTCTGGTGGTTAATTGGAGATAAGAGTCTCTTGGTCTTTCCTTGCCCCGGCTGGCTTTGAACTGTGATCCTCAGATCTCAGCCTCCTTGAGTAGCTAGGATTACAGCTCAGCTCCTTACTTTTTTGAGACAGGGTCTTACTTTGTAGCTCAAGCTAGCCTTTTGAAGTCTGTCATTCTACTGTCTCATACTAGTGCTGTAAACATACCCTACCCTACAGGGCTAATTTTTCCTGTTTAATGAGATATATTAGCAGATGAGTTTTAACTTGGCTTTAACTAGTCTGAAAACCATCTTTGAAAAATGTGTGATAGTTGGGCGTAGGTGGCTCAAGCCTGTAATCCTATAATCTTAGCTTCTCTGGAGGCTGAGGTGGGGAGATTACAGTTTGAACCCACCCTTGAAGGCAATGTCCTTGTGACTCTTCAATTAACCACCACCCTCCCCCCCTTAAAAGAAACCTGGAAGTAGAGATGTGGCTCAAGAGGTAGAACATGCTAGACTTCAGCAAAAATGCTCAGGGATAGAACTTGAGCCCTGAGTTCAAGCCCCAGGACAGGCACCAAAACATGTGTGATCTATTTCATGAGACCTCTACCACTTGAGCCACAGTGCCACTTCCAACTTTTTCTGCTTACGTGGTGCTGAGGAATTGAACCCAGGGCCTCATGCATGCAAGGCAAGCACTCTACCACTGAGCCACCTTCCCAGTCCTCAAGGACAAATTCTTAATTGTGCCCTACCAAAAGTAATTATTATTATTTTTTGGGTCCGGTCGTGGGGCCTGAACTCTGGGCCTGGGCGCTGTCCCTCAGCTCTTTGGCTCAAGGCTAGCACTCTACCACTTGAGCCATAGTGCCACTTCCGACTTTTTTCTTTTTTGCTTATGTGGTGCTGAGGAATTGAACCCAGGGCCTCATGCATGCAAGGCAAGCGCTCTACCACTGAGCCACCTTCCCAGCCCTAAAAGTAATTATTATACAGGTAAATCTTTTTTTTTTTTTTGCCAGTCCTGGAGTTTTAACTCAGGGCTGCTTCTGCTCAAGGCTAGCACTCTTATCACTTAAGCTATGCCACTTTTGGCTCTTTCTGTATATGTGGCATTGATTTGAACCCAGGGCTTCTTCCATGCTAGGAAAGCACTCCACCACTAAACCACATACCCAGCCTCTCTTCTCTCTCTCTCTCTCTCTCTCCCTCCCTCTCTCTCTCTCTCTCTCTCTTGCTGGGCAAGTACTCTTACCACTTCAATCTAAGCTCCTGACCAAAGAACAATTTTTTTTTTGCTAGTCCTGGGCTTGAACTCAGGGCCTGGGCATTGTCCCTGAGCTAATTTTGCCCAAGGCTAGCACTCTACCACTTGACCCATAATGCCCCTTCCAGATTTTTCTGTTTATGTGGTACTGAGGAAACAAACTCAGAGGGCTTCATGCATGCTAGGCAAGCACTCTACCACTAAGTCACCTTCCCAGCCCAAAGAACAAGTTTTGTTAAGTAATTAAGTAGAAAAGTAAGATACTTTTCCTCTCAGAATAGTACATCTGTCACATACTTGTGCCCTATTATGTTTCCAGATATACAAGTTATATTTTCAGTGAAAAAAATTACAGAACTCCTAAATGTTTGTTTTTACAAAAAGTGTCAGAAAGGAAAAGGAGTACTCCCAGAATGTACTGTTGTTTTTTCAAGTAATACTTGGAACTAGTGTTACCGATTTCACATCTAAAAATAAAGGATTTAAGATTCTACATATGTACAAGATAGGGACTTTATTACTTTATTTTCAGTTTTTGTGATTTCATGTTATCATAGAATTTGCCTATGATTAAGCTAATAAATTTGCATATACTGGTAGCACCAGTGGAGAATTCTATATTTTAGTGGAAATCATTAACAGTGAGCTCAACATTTTTTAAAAAAATGCAACTCTAATGGATGATTTGTATTTCTGTTCTTAACTTGAAGATGTTAGCTTCAGGTCATTACTTGGTCTAATTTTGAAGTATTTTAATTTGTCAAATATGTATTTTGTTGAAAGAATTTCTTTTTCTTTAAAATAATTACCCAGTAAGAAAATTTTGTTAGGTCTTTATTGAGTGTTGTTAGTTACAATAAAGTTTAAAAATTTAATTGCCGGTTGTTTTGGATGCCATTTTTTTATACTAAATGATATTTGACATTTCCAAACTAAATAAATTTGGATGTTAAGTAAATACTGAATTTCTTTTTTTTTTTTTTTTTGTCGGTCATGGGGTTTGAATATTGGGCCTAGGCTCTATCCCTCAGCTCTTCAGCTCAAGGTGAACGCTCTACTGCATGAGCCACCCCACCACTTCCAGTTTTCTAGTGATTTATATTGGAGATAAGAGTCTCATGGACTTTCCTGCCTGGGCTGGCTTTGAACCATGATCCTCAGATTTTAGCCTCCTGAGTAGCTAGGATTACAGGCGTGAGCCACCAGCACCCTGCTAATACTGAATTTCTTGGAAGGCAGTAGGGGAGATAAAATCATTCTAAGAAATTTTAGTCTTGGTGGCTCTTTTTCCCTTTTCAAATTTTCTCTGATTTCAGCCAAAATTTTATCTGAAATCTTGATGTCTTTGTTAGCTTTCACTTGGCATTGAATTTCTTCTTTCAGTCTGTGTCTGAATTTAGTATAAGCCTTGGGAGGGGAAATGCATTCAGAAAACATTGAAGCAATATTAGATTATCTAACTTACTAGTTTCCTTTTTAAAATTATTTATAATATTTACATGAGTGCTATAAAATATGTAGGATTTTGTGGTGGTTCCAGGGCTGAAACTCAGTGCTTCTTGCTTGTTGGGCAGGTAGTTTCCCACTTAAGCCACACCTCCATCCCTTTTGAGCTTTTTTTCCTACTATAGTGGGCAGAAACATACGCTAATTTCCTCCTGCAGAGACCAGAACTTCTGCTAATTTGTCCTTATATATTTCCTGTTTACTTCATAAATACATGTTTCCACAATATATTTTGTCCCAATAGTAATTATTTTGGATATATATGTTCTAACAATGATAATAAAGGTAAGTTTTGCTTAATCAGATTTAACCTTTTTCTGATTGTCCTGTTTTTAAGAATTAAGAGGAAAACAGAACATCATCAGTCTTTATACAGGAAATGGACTTTGAGATGTGAGCATAATGAAGTAAGTAGTTCAGGCTTTTGTTGTGTTTTCTTTTTTACTGAAAAATGGGAAGCAAGTCAGGTGAAAAATAAAATATATTAAGAAGCATTCACAAGGACTGGGACACAGTTCAAAGGCTGGAGCTCTTGCCTAGCTGGTATGAGGCCCTGAAGTCAAACCCAGTATTGTGTCCCCTAATAAAAGATAAAAAAAGGAAGATATTCCCACAAAATACTGATGTCTTTGGAAAAATGTAGGGCCTTTTTCATTAATGTTTTATAGAACTTTAACATAAAGTAGATTTCTCTCCTGTTCTCAGAGAGATGAGACAGCATTTCTATACTAGATTCAACTTAACGGTGACATTTGAGGAACAGATTCTTTGTGTGTTAGTTCTGAGGCTTGAACTTAGGGCTTGGATGCTGTCCCTGAGCTTGTTTTGCTAAAGGCTAGCTAACAGTCTACCACTTGAGCCACAAGTCTAATTTTGGCTTCTTTTTGGTATTTAATGGAGGCAAGAGTCTCACAAACTTATCTGGCCTTCCACAGATCTTAGGCTACCTAGTAGCTTTCAGGCCTAAGCTACCCAGGCCTGAGCAATATTTGTTATTTTTGAGGAAGGGTGTCACAATGTTGCCAAGACTAGCTTTAAACTCTTCCGCTGAATTGGTCTCAATTGTTCCCTTCCAAGGAGCAGTTTCTTGACAGTTTATTACAGCATTAGCTAGAAACCCGATCAGTGAACTTCATGAATTGAAATCCTTTCACTTCCATTTGGATTGCATAGTGTTTTTTTTTTTTTAAGTCGGTCATGGGGCTTGAACTCTGGGCCTGGTCGTTGTCCCTGAGCTCTTCAGCTCAACATGAGTGCTCTACCACTTGAGCCACAGCTCCACTTCTGGTTTTCTGTTGGTTAATTGAAGATAAGAGGCTCATAGACTTTACTGCCTGGGCTGGCTTTGAACCATGATCTTCAGATCTCAGCCTCCTGAGTAGCTAGGATTACATGCGTGAGCTACCAGTGCCCAGCTAGTTTGCATAGTTTTGTATGCATGTGTTATTTTTCAACATTATATATTTGTCAGTTCAAAAATTCTCTTTAGCTGGATTATTATGTAGCTCTTCCAAATATTGTTTCATTGTATATTGTTGAAAACATTCTTTAGTACTGTTGCTGGACTAACCAGGAATATTTTTATGAATTGGGAAGTAGACATTCTGTCTCTCTTTTTCCTTTTTTTTTGTGCCAGTCCTGGGACTTGAACTCAGGGCCTGGGCACTGTCTCTGAGCTTATTTTGCTAAAGGCTAGCACTTTATCACTTGAGCCACTTCTGGCTTTTTCTGTTTATGTGGTACTGGGAAATGGAATCTAGGGCTTCATACATGCTAGGCAAGCACTGTACCCCTAAGCCACATTCCCAGACCACAAGTATGCTTCTTTTAGGACAGTGTCATCCTATCCTTTGCTCTGGGTTAATTTTTTAGAATGAGGCTCACCAAGGAGCCAAGTCTGAATAATTATATTTTGTTAGTCATATTTCATGTACAAATGGTACGTGTGTGTTTTTTTTTACCATAAAAACAGGATTGCTCCGGTCATAATTCAGTTTTATAAGTACTTTTCCTGTAGACAATCATGGTATTTTGATGTGTTGCAGAAATTCTTTATACAAACTTATTATTTTATCACAGACTGTTAAAAGATACTTTTTTTGTGCCAGACCTGGGACTTGAATTCATGGTTTCTACACTGTCCCTGAGCTTTTTTGCTCCTGGCTAATGTTCTACCACTTGAGCCACTGCTCCACTTCTGGCCTTTTGGTGGTTAATTGGAGATAAGAATTTCAAAGACTTTGTTCCCCTGGCTGACTTTGAACCATGATCCTCAGATCTCAACCTTCTGAGTAAATAGAATTACAGGCATGAACCACTAGTGCCCTTTAAAAGATACATTCTTAAAATGATACAACTGGGTACAGTGGCACACACCTCTAATCATAAGAGAAGACAAAAGAATTGCTGTTGTGCTAGTCTGGGCTACCTGTCCAAGAAAAAGACAAAGAAAAAATGTTCTTATGTCTTAGAGTTTCTTTTTCTGGGAGGAGTGCTAGAGATTTGAACCTAGGGCCTAGTACATACTAGGGAAGCGATTTAACTATTGGGTTATACCCCAGCCAGAACTCTTAAGTTTTGAATAATGTTACTATTTATTTAGACAGAAAGTCTGGTTATAGCAAGTTCAGTGGAAAAGGTGACCAAAATTTTAGGGTTGGTTCGTTTTTCATGTCATGTGTATCAGGAATCCAAGTCAGAAAATCCACTTGGTTGTAAATATGAATTTTTTGGAGGAGATAAAGCTAAAGGTAGAAGCAGTGAAGAATTAATGCTTTGGGGGGCTGGGAGGCTTAGTGGTAGTGTGCTTGCCTAGCTTGTGTGAAGCCCTAGGTTCCATTCCTCAGTACCGCATAAACAGAAAAAGCTGGAAGGGGCTCTGTGGCTCAAGTGGTAGAGTGCTAGCCTTGAGCAAAGTAAGTTCAGGAACAGTGCTCAGGCCCTGAGTTCAAGCCCCAGGACTGGCACAAAAAAATGCCTTAGCTGGGTGCAGGTGGCTCATGCCTGCAATCCTAGCTACTCAGGAGGCTGAGATCTGAGGATCACGGTTCAAAGCCAGCCTGGGCAGGAAAATCTGTGAGACTCATCTCCAATTAACCACCAGAAAACCAGAAAACAGAAAACTAGAAGTGACTCTGTGGCTCAAGTGGTAGAGCCCTAGCCTTGAGCTGAAGAGCTCAGAGAGTGCCCAGGCCCAGAGTTCAAGCCCTATGACCGACAAAAAAAAAATGCCTTAAAAGTGGATTAGATCACTCAGATGCATGAGTGAGTGCATGCATATGAGAGGGGGCGGGGGACAGACAGACAGGCAGATGGAGGGAGAGAGGGAGTGCTGGTAGGCAAGCACTAGCAAGCATCAAGCAATCTAGCATAAGGGTGATTTCCCTGAATAGTGAAGGAGGCTGGGGAAAGAAGAGGGGGAGAGCAACCTAATCCATATTCATTCTATACTTGCTTTGCTCCTGCTTCTTGGATCAAACGAAGGCTTCATGCGTGCCAAGCACACACTTATCACTGAGCTATATACCCCCTAGCCAAAAACGGTGAGATCTACCTTAATAGTTTTTCAGTGGACAGTTTGTTAAATATAAGCACAGTGTTATCTATCAGATATGTAGATCATTTAAATATTCTGTTACTGAAGTTATGTAAACTTTTTTTTTTTTGGGTCCGGTCGTGGGACCTGAACTCTGGACCTGGGCGCTGTCCCTCAGCTCTTCTGCTCAAGGCTAGCACTCTACCACTTGAGCCACAGTGCCACTTCCGGCTTTTTTCTTTTTGCTTATGTGGTGCTGAGGAATCGAACCCAGGGCCTCAGGCATGCAAGGCAAGTGCTCTACCACTGAGCCACCTTCCCAGCCCGTGTATCATTTTTGGAGACATCTCTCTAAATTGTTTGCTCATTTTAAAATCAAATTTTCTTTTCTGCTAGATTGTGGAAGTTCATTATATATTTTGGATATTAACTCCACATCAGATACAGGCTGAGCATCCCTAATCCTAGATTCAAAATGATCCAAAGTCTGGTACTTACTGAGCACTAACATGATGCTACAAGTATAAAATTCCTTAATTCCTTAAATGACAGATTGGAATCAAAACATGGGTATGCAACACAGTTCATGTAGTAGTAGTGTCTTAAAGAGGGAAAGACCTTTTTTTTTTTTTTTTTTTCCAGTCATGGGGCCTGAACTCTGGGCCTGGGCGCTGTCCCTCAGCTCTTCAGCTCAAGGCTAGCGCTCTACCACTTGAGCCTCAGCACCACTTCCAGCTTTTTTCTTTTTGCTTATGTGGTGCTGAGGAATCGAACCCAGGGCCTCATGCTTACAAGGCAAGCACTCTACCACCGAGCCACCTTCCCAGCCTGGGAAAGACCTTCTTAATCCCCCTTTATTTGGCTGTAGAAATGTATTTTCTGCACATGACATGTCCAAATTCCTCTATGCAAAGATGCCTAGAGAAAGTAATAAAATGCACCTGTATTGTGTCTTACACAATTTGAAAACCTTGTATAAAACTGTCTGCAAGACTATATGTATAAAGTATATAGGAAACATGAATTTTCTGGTTAGATTTGGCTCCTGTTCCCTGAGATATCTCATTATACAAATATATACAAATATCCCGATATCTGGAAAATATCCAAAATCTGGAAGTATTTGTTCCAAACCTTTCACATAAAGGGTTC
>NW_012267254.1:11091653-11114293 GCF_000151885.1 Dipodomys ordii
TTTTTTCTTCTTGTTTATGTGGTGCTGAGGAATCGAACCCAGGGCCTCATGCATGCAAGGCAAGCGCTCTACCACTGAGCCACCTTCCCAGCCCTTTTAAAGTTTCATTTTTTTGTTTGTATGCTTTGTATATTTGTGGTACCAGGGATTCAACTCATGGCCTTATATTTGTGAGGTAACCTCCCTGCCACTTGAGGCCTAGTTTTTTTGCTTTTACTGTAGTTTCTTTTTCAGATAGTGTCTGTCTCACACTATCTTTGCCTAACCTGTTTTTGTTTTGTTTTGTTTTGTTTGGTCGGTCGTGGGAGTTTGAACTCTGGGCTTGGGCCCCCGTCCCTACACTCTTCAGCTCAAAGTGAGCTCTCTACTGCTTGAGCCACAGCGCCACTTCTGGTTTTCTAGTGGCTTATTTGAGATAAGAGTCTCAGGACTTTCCTGCCCGGGCTGGCTTTGAACCGAGATCCTCAGATCTCAGTCTCCTGAGTAGCTAGGATTACAGATGTGAGCTACCAGCGCCTGCTCCTGGTCTGGTTTTGAACATAGATCCATCTGTCTCTGCCTCCTGAATAGCTTGGATTACAAGTGTGTGCCACTTTGCCTGGCTGTGGTTGTAGATTATAATAAGTTTGCTGGTTTATTCTTTATTTTCAGGTATTATAATCTCAGCCTCTCTCTAATGTTCATATGCTATAACATGGATTCTCTGAAGCAGGAGCATGCTGCCCGTTTTTTTTTTTTTCTTTTGTGTATGTGTGCTAACAGTCTTAGGGCTTAAAATCAGGACTTTATGGCTTCACTTTTTATTCAAGGCTGATACTCATTTAAGCCATACCTCCACTTAAAGTTTTTTCCTGGTTAATCAGAAAGTCTCAAGGACTTTTCTGCCTGGGCTGGCATTGAACTGTAATCCTCAGATCTCCTGAATAGCTACTATGACAATTGTGATCCACCATTGCCTAGCCCCATCCAGCTGCTTTGTTCCCAGTGGCCTCAGGCATCTTGAGTGTGCCAAATCTTGTCAGCACTCTGAGTCAGTTTAATCAAAAGCTATATCCTTCATTGCTTTAAGCATATTCATGCAAATATCTGTACAGTACAAAAGGTTTTATTATGAACATAATATGATCTCTCAGATCTCCAGTGAGTCTTAGGATCAGGGTTTTGTTGAAACTCACACTCAGAATGGCTGCTACTTTATTTTTATTTTTTAATTTTAATTTTTTGTGAAGATACTGTACAGAGGGGTTACAATTACATGGGCAAGGTAATGAGTACATTTCTTATCAAACATTGCAGCCTCCTCCTTTGTTTATCCTTCACATCCCTTCCCAGCCTTCCCCCGCCCCCCACCCAATCCACCTCCCACCTCCCCCCACCCCCCACACCAAAGTTGTAAAGTTCATTTTCGACATGACAACTTGTACTTCTCATAGTTGCAACGGGTCCAGCTGCTACTTTATTGAATTGAGGAAATTCCATGTCTCAGTGTTTTTAATAAAAAATGATGAATGGGGGCTGGGAATGTGGCTTAGTGGTAGAGTGCTTGCCTTGCATGCATGAAGCCCTGGGTTTGATTCCTCAGTACCACATACACAGAAAAAATGAGAAGTGGCACTACGGCTCAAGTGGTATAGTGCTTGCCTTGAGCAAAAGAAGCTCAAGAACAGTGTCCAGGCCCAGAGTTCAAACCCCAGGACTGGCAAAAATAAAATATGAATGAACTGGGTACCAGTGGTTCAGGCATTTCCATAACCTCAGTGATGGTTATTAATGTCCTCTCTAGCCAGGTGCTGGTGGCTCACACTTATAAATCCTAGCTACTCAGGAGGCTGAGAACTGAGGATTGTGGTTCACAGCCAGCCTAGGCAGGAAAGTCTAGGAGACACATCTCCAGTTAACCACCAGAAAACCTGAAGTGAAGCTGTGGCTCAAAGTGGTAAAGCACTAGCCTTGAGTGAAAGGGACAGCACCTAGGCCCTAGGTTCAAGCCCCTTGCTTCCACCCTCCAAAAATAATTCTCTCTACTTTCTGTTTTGAAATGGTTGTCAGCCATAATTCTCACGCAATGCTATATAGAACATTAGAAATTATTCCTCCTATCCAGCTGTCCTCACTCTACTCTCCTAGGATTTAGTAACTGTTATTCGATACCAATGAGGTCAAGTTTTTAGCTTGACTATGTAAGTGAAAATGTGGGATGTTTCTTCCTCAGCCTGACTTATTTCACTAAACATAATGTCCTCCAGTTTCAGCTATCTGTGTTGCTGTGAATGACAGCATTTAATTTTATTGCCTAAATAATATTGCAGTGTGTACCGAGTCTTCATTTTCTTTTGTGTTGGTTTGTTTTTATAGTGCTGGACATTGAACACAAAGACTCTGGGTAAATTATTCTGAGCCAAGTCCCATTCTCTACCTCATGTTTTGGAGGTACATAGGATACTAAGGACCTTATATTTGCTAGCCAGGAACTATGTCATTTGAGCCATGTCTCTGTCCCTTTTTTTGTGTTGGCCCTGGGGCTTGAACTTAGGGCCTGGGCACTGTCCCTGAGCATTTGTGCTCAAGGTTCTTTGAGATACAGTGCCATTTTTGGGTATTTATTTATTTTTGTCAGTTGTGGGGCTTGAACACAGGGCCTGGATACTGTCCCTGAGCTCTTTCACTCAAGCCAGAGCTCTGCCACTTTGAACCCCAGCACCATTTTTGGTTTCTTTTGAGTAGCTAATTGGAGATGAGTCCCATGGTTTATTTTCTGCCCAGGCTGGCTTCGAACTGCCATCCTCATAGCTAAGATGACAGGTGACTTCTACTATACCCAGCATATTTGTTGATATTTTATCTCACTTTTTGCCTGCCTGTGCTGGCCTTTCAACATTTTTTTGATCTCCCAGATAGTTGGTTGGGATTATAGGTGTGAGCCATGGTGCTTCCCATATTTTCTTTATCCAGTCATCCATGGATGGGTTCCTAGGTTGATTCCATCTTGGCTCTTGTGAAAAGTGCTGCAATGAACAGGAAAATGCAATATCACTTTGATATTTTATTTCCCTTGGGGTGGTGCATTCTTTCATCAGGAACAGAAGGTACATGTTGGTAGTTTGCTTTTATGGCACAATCAGCTATTGACAGATGGCTGGATTTTTATTAGAGATCGTCAAATGGTGATGTTCTAATTGTATCATTCCCTCCTGATTAGCATATATTGTTCAAAATAAGGGATTTAGTTATGATGCTCTTATATATACATTCAGTGTTCTTTGATTATACATACCCTGATCACCTTCACTTGGCTCTCGTTGGTTTCCCATTCTTCCTTTTCTACTTTTATGTTTTTAAAAAAGTCTAGATTCTCCATGTATCTCATTCCCTCTTTATTGGCTAACATAGTTAAAATATATAGATATTTGTTATCTAGTGTTCATATTAATGAATTTAGTTTTCAGAATAATGAATTGATTCATTATAGTGTCCTCTGGTTCTGACTGGTTATGGTTTAAGGGTTGGTTTTGTCCTTATGAACTAATGTATTTAAATGTGTATGCTATGTTTCCATCAATTTTAAAGTTGATAAAACTTATTCTATTACAATTATCTTTTAGGATTGGAAATGGATAGATTATTTTTTTCTGTTTTCTTCTAGCTTGCATTTATGCCGGCTTCTCAGTGAAAATAAAAGCCATGACAGTTCTACTTACAGAGGTATGATATTTAAAAGTATTCATAGCTACTTCTGGCTTGATTAAACATAATAATTCCTTATTCATTAAGTATGGGAACCAAAGGTAGGAGTTCACATTATATACAGTATGTATATAAGTGGATTAGAGTTGAAATTAAAATTATCAAAAGACTATGTATCTTGTATATATACTGATGTTATTTGACCTGTATTTTAGTCATATGCTGTTTCCAGACTTTTGTATATTTAGTTCAAGCTCAGTTGTAGCTGTACCAAGCATAAAATGAAAGAGAAAGCCAGCATGGAAAGAAAAAGAGTTTTGGTCTCGTTTGTATCAGAAAATTTCCACAGACTGAGTTTGGTGTTTTTACTAAAGCTAGTTATGTTCAGGTGGTGTCTGGGGATCTTGTTAAAGGCAGTTGTCATAGAAAACATTAAGAGCAAAGAAGTTGTTTACAGCATAGCACAAAATGGATTTGCTAAGTTAAATGCTATATAATTAAACAGGGTATTTGTTTTAGATTTAAAAGATTTTGCTGTTTAATATTTATTAATTGAAAGTTAGGCATGTGGATTTGGCAGAAGAGGGGCAAAATACAAGCACTTGTGTATAGCAAGTTTAAAATACTTTCTTTTTTTTTTGTTGTTGGTTCTGGGGCTTGAATTCTGGGCCTGGCACTGTCCTTGAGCTTTTTTTCTCTAAGGCTAGTCCTCTGCAGCTTGAGTTATAGCTCCACTTTTGGCTTTTTGTTGGGTTTTTCAAGATAAGAATTTGAAAGACTTCTACTTGGGCTAGCTTCAAACCTTGATCCTCAGATTTCAGCCTACTGAGTAGCTAGATTATAGGTGTGAGCCACTAGCACTGGCTTTAAAGTATTTTCATATATACCCTTAAATATTTTTTTATTGTTATTGTAAAGGTGATGTACAGAGGAGTTACAGTTACATAAGTCAGGAAAAGAGTACATTTTTTTTGGACAAATGTCATCCCTTCCCTTGCTATCTCCCAGGTTTTCCTTTTATCCCCACTCACAAGTTGTTTTGTTTTGTTTTGGTACGGTCGTGGGGCCTGAACTCTGGGCCTGGGCGCTGTCCCTCAGCTCTTCAGCTCAAGGCTAGCGCTCTACCACTTGAGCCACAGTGCCACTTCCGGCTTTTTTTTTCTGCTCATGTGGTAGTGAGGAATCGAACCCAGGGCCTCAGGTATGCAAGGCAAGCACTCTACCACTGAGCCAACTTCCCAGCCCACTCACAAGTTGTATAGTTAATTTTCAACATACTGTTTAGTGAGAACTGCTGCTGCATTTTATATGTACCTTTTAGTGAGGACAAAACCCATGTTTTTTCTAGTCAGTATTTTATTTGAACCTAGAAATCAATATATATAATTGATTAGTTATTTAGATTATACCTTTCTGACTGGAAGATTAAGAACAGAATGTTTTTCTATAAAACAGTTTATTTTATTCTATCATTAAATATTGCCTTGATGGGAGGAAGATACTTTTTATAGAACATTTGGTTGTAGGAAATAATTTTTAGATATTTGATTGAATACGATCCTTTTTTAAGTTGATCATAGCGCTTGAGTACAAAGGCCTAAGCACTGTCTCTGAGCTTTTATTGCTGAAGGCTAACACTCTTATTACTTTGAGCCACAGCTCCACTTCCAGGTTTCTGGTGGTTAAGTAGAGATAGTCTTACAACAGACTTTTCTGCCTCAGTTGTGATCTTCAGATCTCCGCCTTTTGAGTAGCTAGGATTACAGGCAGGAGCTAGCAGTGCCCATCTAAAGTTCTTTTTTGGCCAGTCCTGGGGCTTGAACTCAGTTCCTGGGCATTGTCCCTGAGCTTCTTTTGTTCTACCACTTGAACCACAGTGCCACTTTTGGCTTTTTCTGTTTTTGTGGTACTGAGGAATTGAACCCAGGGCTTCATGTATGCTAGGGAAGCACTCTACCACTAAGCCACATTCCTAGCCATAAGGTCCTTTTTTTAAAAAAGACTTAATGTCCCTTGCATGTGACCCTTCAAATTATTAACCTTTATTTTATTTTCAAGATTGTACAATTTGGTGGAGGATATGATATATAGCTCAATGGTAGAAAATTTAGCTATGAACTCTTAGGCTCAAGCCTCAGCACTGCAAACAAAAATACTGTATAATCACTCATAAAAAATTGTGATTTACCACTTGAACATGCCTCAAGTTCCAGCTTTTTGCTAGTTAACGTGTCTCAGATTTGTCTCAGTCCTCACATCTCAGCCTCCTTAGCCACCAGTGTCTGGACCTAGGTGCTGTCCTTCAGCTCTTTAGCTCAAGACTAACATTCTACCACTTGAGCCCCAGTGCCACTTCCTGTTTTCTGGTGGTTAATTAGAGATAAGAGTCACATGGACTTTCCTGCAGGAGCTGGCTTTAAACTGTGGTCCTCAGATCTCAGCCTCCTGAGTAGCTAGGATTACATGTGTGAGCCTTTTTAAAAGGCTTAGAACAAATGTCTTGTAAAAAAAATCCTGAATAAGATTTTATTTTTTAAGCAATAAATGAACCTGGAATCCCTCAAAGTTTAAAGGCTATAGTGAGGGGTTGGGAAAGTGACTTAGTGGTAGAGTGCTTGCCTAGCATGCCTGAAGCCCTGGGTTTGATTCCTCAGTACCATATATACAGAAAAAGCTCGAAGTGGTGCTGTGGCTCAAGTGGTAGAGTGCTAGCCTTGAGCAAAAGAAGCTCAGGGACAATGCCTAGTCCCAGAGTTCAAGCCCCAGGATTGGCAAAAAAAGAAGGCTATAATGAATCTATTACATAATAAGAACTTGTTTGGAGAACATGTTCAAGAAACACATGTGCCCCTGGGCTCCTGTAGCTACTCAAGAGGCTGAGATCTGACGATTGCTGTTCAAAGCCAGCCCATGTAGGAAAGTCTGAGACTGTTATCTCCAATAACTTACCAAAAAAAAAGCCAGAAGTGGAGTTGTGGCTCAAGTGGTAGAGTACAAGCCTTTAGCAAAATAAGCTCAGGGACAGTGCCTAGCCCTGAGTTCAAGCCCCAGGACTGGAAAAAAAAGGAAACACATGTGCCTTTAAAAGGTCTTGAAAGATTTTTCACCATGAACTGTGGACTGTTACCATTCCCAAACACTTTACCCACTAACACTAACATATCTGACTGTATATTACCATGATGACTATAGAGATTGATGTATGTTGATATGGTGTAAGTAAAAAAATATGACAGTATAAAATAATCCTTCATGAAACAATTAGCAGTGAATGTGGAAGTGTATGCCTATAATTCCAGAACTGGGGAGTTGGAGTCAACAGGATTGAGACTTGAAGGCCAGCCTGGATTATATAATGAGAGTCTGTATGAAATAACAAAAACAAGCCTGGTGCCAGTGGCTCACACCTGTATTCCTAATTGTTGCACAAAGCCCGCCCAGCCTAGGCAGGAAAAAGTCTGTGAGACTCTTATCTTCAATTAACCACCAGAGAACCAGAAGTGGGGCTGTGCCTCAAAGTGGTAGGGCGCTAACTAGCCTTAAGCTGAACAGCTCAGGGACAGTGACCATGCCCAGATATCAAGCCTCACAATTGCCCCCCCCAATAAAAAACACCAAAAAAGAACAACAACAAAACAGAAACTACCCATTTGGATACTAAATGCATTTTCTTTTTTTTTTTTTTAATTGTGAAAATACCGTACAGAGGGGTTACAATTACATGGGCAAGGTAATGAGTACATTTCTTATCAAGCATTGTTGCCTCCTCCTTTGTTTCTCATTCCCATCCTTTCCCATCTCCCACCCCCCTAAATGTATTTTCTTTTTCATCCCCATGCTTTAAATTATTTTAAAACTTTTTTCATTTAAACCTTAGTCTTGTTTGATTAAAATCCTACATGGATATAAGAGAATGGCTTAAGTATATAATACAGTGTTACTGCTCATTAGCTTTAACTTGGATTGTAGATCTTTAGTAACTAGTGGATTATTGTGATTGTTTTGGTTCACATATGAAACCACAAGTATTTATGATTGTGGTCTCATTGAATTGTCACTATTCCCTTTTTTTTAATCTGAGTGTTTTTTTAACACACGCATGCACACACGCGCACACACACACGCACACACACACACACACACACACACACACTTTCTCTAGTAGTCCAGTTATGGTGTGAAGGCCCAAGTTTGGTCCATGAAGAAAACTGACTTAATGCTATTTATTTATTTTTGTGTGTGTGTGTCCTAGGGCTTGAACTCAGGGCTGGGCTGCTGTCCTTGAGCATTGTTGCTCAAAGCTAGCACTTTACCACTTGAGCCACAGCTCCACTTCTGGACTTTTTGGTGCTTAATTGCAGACTACAGTCTTATGGACTTTCTTTCCCAGCCTGACTTTGAACCATGATCCTCAAATCTCAGCCTCCTGAGTAGCTAGGATTACAGGAATGAGCCACCTGATCCCACTTGAATGCTATTTCTTCCTCAGAAGCACCTTTGGAATTGAAGTATGGGCAGTTGTTTGTCCTGATCTTTCTTTCTGTCTTTCCATTGAATTAATTCAATTTTAGGAAGGCAATTTGCCTTGTATACAGCATGTGTTTTAGAAGTTACCCCTGCCTCTTACCCATATAACAACATTGTGATTATGACTGTTAAATATAGTGACATTAGACAGAACCAGGATCTGGTCTGTTCAATTTTTAAACCTCACAGAGTACTTTTAGGAATTTCTAGAAGCCATTTTAGTGGCTATACATTTTTTTTTTTTGTTGGTTGTGGGGCTTGAACTCTGGGACTAGGTTTGTTCCTGAGTGTTTCAGCTCTAGGCTAGTGCTCTACTACTTGAGCCACAGCTCCACTTCTGGCCTTTTTGGTGCTTAATTGCAGACAACAGTCTCATGGACTTGTTTCCTGGGCTGACTTCGAACCGTGATCCTCAGCTCTCAGCCTTCTGAGTAGCTAGGATTACAGGTGTGAGCCACTGGCACAGGGCTACTTTTTTGTGTCTTTGAGAAAGGGTCTTGGTCTGTGGCCTAGGGTGGCGTCCAGTTTGATCCCTTCCTACCTCAGCATCCTAGTTTTTGGATTAACAGGGATGTGAATTAGGTTTTCTGTTTTTATTTCTGATGTTTATAAAAATTCTGAGAAATAGGAAAGATAGAGATCATTTTCCAGAAATCAATGCCTTTTGTGTTTAAGAGACTGTCCTGAAACTATGTTTTATTTTATATTCGACAGATTTTCAGCAAGCCTTGTATGAGTTATCATATCATGTGATTAAAGGAAATTTAAAGCATGAACAAGCATCTAATGTTCTTACTGATATTAGTGTAAGTATAAACAAATTTATTTAAAACTTAATTTTTTTGTGTCTCTGATACAAAGATCCTTGATGTGTAACTTAATGTTTTATTTTATTCAAAATTATTGTAGTGTTTAACATAAAGTTGGTAAGTCATTTTTTTTCTAGACATGTATAGATATTTATCAGGTTGTAAGTAAAGCAAAAATGATAAATAAGCAAGTTGAGGAGAGGAAAAAACGTTCACTTTAATGAAGTAAGGCATTCTTAATTAAAAATGCTTTTCTAAAGCTGAGCACTGGTGGCTCAGGCCTGCAATCCTTGCTACTCAGGAGGCTGAGATCTGTCTGAGGAATAGTGGTTCAAAGCCAGCCCAGGCAGAAAAGTTCACGAGACTCTTATCTCCAATAAACTATTCAGAAAA
Organism: Dipodomys ordii; assembly: GCF_000151885.1. NCBI lineage: Eukaryota > Metazoa > Chordata > Mammalia > Rodentia > Heteromyidae > Dipodomys > Dipodomys ordii. The sequence goes on from NW_012267254.1 coordinate 11,101,067, forward strand.
AGCTAGAAGTGGCACTGTGGCTCAAGTGGTAGAACGCTAACCTTAAACACAAAGAGGCTCAGGGACAGCGCCCAGGCCTTGAGTTCAAGCCCCAAGTCTGGCAGAAAAAATAAAAGCTTCTTTAAAAATAGTTAAAATATTTTTCTTCAAATATAATATGATGAAGCTTTTTAAACAATTATGATTACAATTCAGGATTTTTATAATTGATACATAAGTTGTATTGTGCTCACATTGATCTAAAATTTTTCCTAATTTTTTGTCTGCTTACTCTGTTTTAGAAACCATTAAATTTTTAAACCTGTAGGTGGTTAATATTGCAGCATTTAATTTAGATTCAAATTTAGATTCAGATTAAATACTTTGTGGTGGTTGGTATTTGAGCTGTTAAATTGTAAGAGTGTATATTATAAACCAGAAGTTAAAGCATGGAGTTTTACAAGTGGTGTGCTATTCTAGTATTATTCTTAGGTTGTTTTTTACACTTATATAAATAATTTTATTTGTTTACTTGAGAACATTTTTTTTTATAATAACAAGTATTAAGTTGGGATCTGTAGGTTCTTGATCTCTATATGAATTTCCCTTGTGTGCTTTAAATTTCTCTGTCCTTTTCCTTTTTTAGGGGTAGGATATTTCCTTTATATGATTTTTAAAAATACATTGCTATTTCAATGCATTTTAAGTACTTCTACTTAAGGAAATTCTAGGTTTAGCTGTTGTGACTCCTCTACTCCTAATTGAGGTATGTTTGAGTGGTAGATCTTCTGCTGATAAAATAAGCAGCATTGTTAATGGTGAAGTGATTTATTTCTTAAGAATCTTAGATTTCGGAGCTGGGAAGGTGGCTCAGGGTAGAGCACTTGCCTTGCATGCATGAGGCCCTAGGTTTGATTCCTTAGCACCACATAAGCAAAAAGAAAAAAGCCGGAAGTGGCGCTGTGGCTCAAGTGGTAGAGCGCTAGCCTTGAGCTGAAGAGCTGAGGGACAGCGCCCAGGCCCAGAGTTCAGGCCCCACGACCGGACCCAAAAAAAAAAAAAAAAGAATCTTAGATTTCATGTTTATAAACTCTTGTATTGCTTTATTTCTCCTTCCCCCTCCTCCTCTTTCTTTTCTTCTCTGCCAGTCTAGGGCTTTGGACTTTTTGACACAAGGCTAGCATGCTACCACTTTAGCCACAGCTCAACTCTGGCTTTTTAGTAGTTAACTGGAGATGAGTGCCACAGACTTTACTTCCTGGGCTGCTTTCGAACTGTGATTCTCAGATATTAGCCTCCAGAGTAGCTAGGATTATAGGCATGAGCCACTCTGGTGCCTGTCTTATTTTTTTTCTTTTCTTTTTTTTGGGGGGGGGCAGTTGTGGGGCCTGAACTCTGGGCCTGGGTGCTGTCCCTCAGCTCTTCAGCTCAAGGCTAGCACTCTACCACTTGAGCCAAAACGCCACTTCCGGCTTTTTTCTTTTTGTTTATGTGGTGCTGAGGAATCGAACCCAGGGCCTCAGGCATGCAAGGCAAGCGCTCTACCACTGAGCCACTTTCCCAGCCCCTTATTTTTTTTCTTAAAAGCCAAAAAGGATGGAATGAATGTATGTGTGTGTATGTATGTGTATGTGTATGTGTATGTGTGTAGCTGTACAAAGGGATTTCAATCACTTTGTCAGTTGGTGGGTGCAATGTGTATTGATCAGAATCTTCCCTTCCATCATTTTCCCCAATCTCTCCCAAACCCTCTCATCTGTTCAGTATTTCTGGTCTTCCAAGTGTAGCCTGAGTACTTGGATTTAAGTAAATACATCCAAAGGTGTTTTTTTTTTTGTCAATTGTGGGACCTGAACTCTGGGTCTGGGCTGTCCCTCAGCTCTTCAGCTCAAGGTGAGCGCTCTACCACTTGAGTCACAGTGCCACTTCTGGCTTTTTCTTTTTGCTTATATAGTGCTGAGGAATCGAACCCAGGGCCTCAGGCTTGCAAGGCAAGTGCTCTACCACTGAGTCACCTTCCCAGCCCCACTTCTGGCTTTTTCTGCTTATGTTGTGCTGAGGAATTGAAACCAGGGCCTCATGCATGCAAGGCAAGCACTCTACCACTTAGCCACATTCTCAGGCCCCATCCAAAGTTCTTACCCTTGAGAAACTTAAGGCTAAAATCATAGTAATTTGTAGTGGATTTATGAATTCTAATTTTAAATATTTTTCTATTTAATGAAAATAGGTAGTTCAAATGAGCTTTATACAGTTTAGCAGATTTTCTTTTTTTTGAGCAAATTTTCTTTGTCCTAGCTTTCTCATAATAATACACTCTGTGTAATATGTTAGCCACATAAGTGTATTTTATATGTATCATTGTAATGGCTATTTTTAAAATTTCTTATAGTCTCTGAAAATCTATGAATTTTAGGGTTGCTATAGTTTTACCAAACTAAAATGACATTAATTGAATTATGATCCTTATTAATAGAAAATGGTTCTAAAATTGAGCATCAGAGTGGGAAGTCAGAAGATAAACGTAGAATAATTCTGATGTTCTCATCCAGAAACAGGATTTGGGCTACATTCCTCCAAAGGCTATAAACTAGAGTGAATAGGGAAAATATGGGTTTTGGTAATTTTTTTTTTTGTCCGGTGGTGGGGCCTGAACTCTGGGCCTGGGCGCGCTGTCCCTCAGCTCTTCAGCTCAAGGCTAGTGCTCTACCACTTGAGCCACAGCGCCACTTCTGGCTTTTTATTTCCTGCTTATGTGGTGCTGAGGAATCGATCCCAGGGCCTCATGCATGCAAGGCACTCTACCACTCTACCACTCTACCACTGAGCCACCTTCCCAGCCCAGATTTTGGTAATTTTTATTTTCAGAGAATCTTGCATTGTAGAACAAATAGCTGTTGTATATTTTTTAGATTTTTGGTCTTCGGATGCCATTATGATTTTTATGTAGCTCAAGTGTTGACTTAGCATTTGAATACGTGAATAAAATGTATCATTTTAATGGCTATTGGTGGGTCACACCTATAATCCTAGCTATTGAAGCCAGCCCAGTCAGGAATGTCTGGAAGAGTTTTTTTTTTTTCTTTTTGGTTGGTCATGGGGCTTGAACTCTGGGCCTGGATGTTGTCCCTGAGCTCTTCAGCTCAAGGTGAACACTCTACCACTTGAGCCACAGCACCACTTCCAGCTTTTTCTGTTTATGTGGTGCTGAGGAATTGAACCCAAGTCTTCATGTATGCAAGGCAAGCACTCTACCACTGAGCCACCTTCCTAGCCCTCTGGGAGACTTATCTCCAGTAAACTACCCAAAGTCAGAAGCTATAGCTCAACTAGTTGTACACTAACCTTGAGCAAAAAAGCTCAGGGACAGTATCCAGGCCCTGAATTCAAGCCACAGGACTGGCACAAAAAGAAAAACAAACAAATGTAACATTTTTGACAGTCTGGGTTTAGGTAGTTGTGAGGTATTCTGAATTCCAGTGCTTTCCTTGGTGCTTTCATGAGATTCTTTTATCAATTATTTTATGGCAAACTTTATTTTGATCATTCTAAATCATTTTATCTTTTATATTAAACATAATTTGAAGATGTTGGGGTTTTTGTTAGCTTATAAGCATGAAGTATGTTATTGTGAAGTTATAATGCTTAATGTGTGCTATTATTAACTATAAATAAATATATCTTTAAAATTAGGAATTTCGCGAGGATATGCCCTCCATTCTTGCTGATGTATTCTGCATATTAGGTAGGTATTAAACCTTTATTTTACCTGTAATATACTGCTTTTTAAAAATTAACAGTAATGTTTTATTTCAGGCTGGAGGCATGGCTCAAGGTACAGTGCTTACTTGACCCGGAATTCAAATTTAAGTACTACAAATTTTTTTTAAATAAATATTTTACACGTATGCATTTGTTTCTGTAAATCTAGAGAAATCTTTTACTTTGTAATCATTTTTAAAATTGTTTTTAGATATAATGCAAATTTTTGAGCATTTAGCAATATTTATATAAATTTGAGCGAAAATAACTCATTGTAAGCAAAAACAGCTAAGTTCTCTGACATTAACTATGAATTTACTAACCAAATAATGTCATTCAATTCAGTTTCCAAAGAGTGATATTAGAGTTTCATACTTACGTCACTCTGATTTTGCTGTTGTGCTTGTTTGATTCTTCTTAATTTTAGAAAGACCAAGAAGAGCCAAAGTAACAAAGTATTTGTGTTTGCCTGGGTGCTGGTGGCTCATTCTTCTAATCCTAAATGCTTAGGAGGCTGAGATCTGAGGAACATAGTTCAAAGTTAGCGTAGGCAGGAAAGTCCATGAGACTTTTATCTCTAGTTAACTACTAAAAAGCCAAGTGGAGTAGTGGCTCAAGATGTAGAGCACTGACCTTGAGCAAAAACAATAAAAAATCCTCAGACAAAGCGCCCAGAGTATCGGCACCAAAAAAATATACTTGGGTTTTGAGAATTAGAAACTAGCTTTGGGGATAATGTCTTTTCTATTTGTCCAGAAAAATAAGAACTCATGCACAATAAAAATACTTGTGTGACTTAGAACAAAGGTAATATCCCTTCATGGGAAGCATGGATTAAAAAATAATGTCTATAATAATTTCTTTAATTTTAGATCCTGATTAAGAGAACGTTGTTTATAGTTTTCCCATTGGTTTTGTGCTTTCTGTAATTTTTTTCTTTCTATAATACTGAGTCTAGGAGAAATCATTACTTGGCATTTAATACTTAAAGTAAGATATTCTCTCAGTTTGTCAAGCTAAAATGAATGATTTTAGTTCATCATTCTTAATTCCTAGAATTAGATAAATACTTAGATGTTACTGAGATTGCAAAATTTGATCTAAACACTTATAAATGTCAGTGTGTGATACTTCATAAGGTTTCAGATTTCAGAATACTGATGATGTTGAGAGCAGTTCAAAATATATGTGAACTGTGAGTGCTAGATGTGAAGTACAGGTTCTTGATGAACTATCCATATGTCCTTGATCATCTGTCTCATATTCATTGGCATAATTATTAGTAGTGCCCTGTTTCTTCTTCTTTTTTTTTTGTTGGTCCTGGGGCTTGAACTCTCGACCTGGAACTGTCTCTGAGCTTCTTTTGCTCAAGATGAGCTCTCTACCACAGCGCCACTTCCAGCATTTTTTGAGTAGTTTATTGGAGGTAAGAGTCTCACAGACTTTCCTCCCTGGGCTTCCTGCCTGCAGGAACTGCAGTCCTCAGATCTCAGTCCCCTAAGTAACTAGGATTACAGGTATGAGCCACCGGTGCCCGGCTGTAGTAGTGCCCTTTTTTATTCTTGAATCTGTTCTCCTTTGGATGATAAATTATATGTTTATGCTATCAAATTGATTGTTTTATGCTAAACAAAACACCTTTTAAACTTAATTTTTGAAGCTAGCACTAAAGATAGGTTATTTTACAATGAAATATGAAACAAGTTTCAGTTAAAATTTTTTGTGCAATACATTTTTAAGACTGAGACTGATTTTATGTAGCTAAGATTTATGAAAGCTCTTATTCCTTAGTAGTTTAGAATTACATTTGATTTTGTGAAAAGCCCTCAATTTTATTAATCCTTAATAGTTTTAGAATTATCTTTGACTAGTCATCAGTTGTTAATCTATTTGTTCTAGTAATTTTTTTATCCATTTATATGTTAGGATGTAGTTTCCTTTCATAGTTATGTACTCATATGAATTAATGTTATACATCTTTACTTTTTACTAGTAACATGAATTCTTGAATGTGATACTTGGTTATTCTTTGGAAATTTAGTCGATCTAGTCAATTTTTGCTCCATCATGCTGTTTTTCTATTATGTTGTTAAAAGAAAAATTAGTGCTATATCTCTTTCCAAGTTAACATAACTTAAAAAAGGGACTTCTGAAAAAAAGAACAAAAAGTGGAAAAAGGGGGAAAAAGACATGTAGTGTGAGGGAGAATGAGTATTTTAACTTGAAAAGGGAATTCTGAAGAGTTGATGTTCATAGGACCTCTAAGGTGGTGTTATGTATTTGATACTGATGACAAGTGTTGAACAAATTGGGATTTTTCACTAAAATAATTGGGGAACTTAAAACTTAGCACGGTAAAGGAGTCAGGGATAAGTGAGTTTATCTGAATGGTCTTATGAACTAGAACAGAAAGCACAAAGAAAATAGGGAAAGCACAATGAAGATAACAAAGTATTATATTGCTGTTTGGGAAAGCTCAGCTAAGAAATTTATGAAGGCCTATTATGCATTTGCTCACATGGTGAGAAGCTAAGATAATACCTTATTTAGGTCAGGTGGCTAATAAGAGATCAGAGGATGAATCTTCTCTTAGGTATTCTAATCTTAGGGACCTTGAGTGTGGATCTTAGGAACTTTTGGGCCCTGGAGGATGAATAGGTATTGGTTAAGTGAACAAGCCCACTTTGCTCTCAACTTCTTAATGTTAGTGTCCTTGAATTTATAGGCGGCAGAGGGCCTAGAAGACCAGATAATAACAACTGGGAGTTTCTGGAAAGACTTGATAAGATACCCATGAATTAAAAATCATAATGAGAAATTGAGATTGTACTGCAATTTATATCCTATAAATTACACTCTAAAATTTTCCTCCCTCTTTTTTTTTTGGGTCTTTGAATCCAGGGTCTCAAACATGCTAATCAGGGACTGATTGGGAAGGTGGCTCAGTGGCAGAGTGCTTGCCTTGTATGTATGAGGCCCTGGGTTCGATTCCTCAGCACCACACAAGCAGAAAAACCCAGAAGTGGCGCTGTGGCTCAAGTAGTAGAGTGCTAACCTTGAGCTGAAGAGCTGAGGGACAGTGCCCAGGCCCAGAGTTCAGGCCCTATGATTGACAAAAAAAAACAAAACAAACAAAAAACATGCTGGGCACTCAGCTACATGTCTTCCTCCTAAAATTTCCTTTACATACTTGTGCTAACTTTGGACTTAGCTACTGGGGTCAGATATGGGAAATGACAGTTGTCCAAGAAGGAAAGGTGGGGAAGGACTAGGAAATGTTTTTTGTTTTTTTATTTATTTATTTTATTTATTTTATTTTGGGGGGGTTGGGGTGGGGTCCAGTCGTGAGGCTTGAACTCTGAGCCTGGGTGCTGTCCCTCAGCTCTTCAGCTGTGACTTGAGTCACAGCGTCACTTCCAGCTTTTTTTTTTTTTTTTTTTGCTTCTGTGGTGCTGAGGCATCGATCCCAGGGCCTCATGCATGCAAGGCAAGCGCTCTACCACTGAGCCACCTTCCCAGCCCCTTTTGTCTTTTTAAACATTGCTTTTGTTGGATTGGGATGTAGCTCCATGGCAAAGCGCTTGCCTAGCAACGTCCTGGGTTCGAGCCCCATTACCAAAGAAGAAAAGACAAAAAAAAATAAAGTTAAAATATGCTTTTGTTAAGGAGTTGCACAAAGAGGATACAATACCATAAGTCAGGTATTAAGTACAGTTCTTCTGGGACAATATCATTCCTTCCTTTGCTTTCCCACATTTTCCCCTTCCTTGTCCTTGCTCACAGGTTGCATAGTTCATTTTGCATAGTGTATATTGGATACAGTGTCTGCATTTGTTCACTCTTACTTCCCCCATTCCTGTGTCCCCCTTAACCCTCCTAAAAGACAACATCAATAAAAATACCACCACTACCAAGAAAAATATGTTTCCTGGAATTTATTTTGGTAACTAAATCTTCAGATGTCCAGAGGAGTTACAGATATTTAGAAGAGTTACATCTTTGGGTTCCTTGCCTAAGTGCCAAAGTGTATCCTATCCCCCTTTAGTCTGATTATTTGGTTTTTTTTTTTATGTCAGTTGTGGGGCCTGAACTCTGGGCCTGGGTGCTGTCCCTCAGCTCTTCAGCTCAAGGCTAGCACTCTACCACTTGAGCCACAGCGCCACTTGTGGCGTTTTCTGCTTATGTGGTGCTAAGGAATTGAACCCAGGGCCTCATGCATGCAAGGCAAGCACTCTACCACTGAGCCACCTTCCCAGCCCCTAGTCTGATTATTTGTGTGTAACTGCATAAAGCCCAGTATGAGATATCATGTCCAGTTGTATTTTAAATTTAGTTTCCACATATGAGAGAAAACATGCGCTCTTTGTCACTCTGAGCTTGGCTTACCTCACTTAAATGTGATTTGTTCTAGGTCTATCCATTTCCCTGTGAATGACATAATATTATTCTTTCTGATGGTTGAGTAAAATTCTATTGTGAGGAAAATGTTTGAAGATAAATGTTTTGTTTGATGATAAATCTCCTCTTTTCATTTATGTTGTCAGTAGAAAGTAAATTGAAGCAAAGTGGTCGTAGGATGTCCATTATTTTGGAACCATTTAGAGGCCATTTTTCTTCACTAAATGTATGCCTTTTTATAGCATGCTCCTGTGCTACCAGCTTGCTTTTTGTTGTTGTTGGTTGTTGGGCCTGAACTCTGGGCCTGAGTGCTGTCCCTGAGCTCTTCAGCTCAAGGCTAGTGCTCTACCACTTGAGCCACATTGCTATTCCCTGGTTTTTCTGAGTAGTTTGTTGGAAGTAAGAGTCTCAGGGACTTTTCTGCCAGGTCTAGTATTGAACCAGTATCTTTATATCTCAGTCTCTAGAGTAGCTAGGATTACAGGCGTGAGCCTTGCTCTTAAAATTAGTTTTTTTTTTTTTTAACAGCTGTGGGGCTTGAACTCTGTGCCTGGGCACTGTCCCTGAACTCTTCAGCTCAAGGCTGAGCCACAGCACCACTTCCAGCCTTTTCTGTTTATATGGTACTGAGGAATTGAACCCAGGGCTTCATGCATGCAAGGAAAGCATTCTACCACTAAGCCACATTTCCAGCTCTTAAAATTAGTTTTTAGTTTTTGTTGGTCATGGGCTTGAACTCTGGGTATGTGTGCTGTCCCTGAGCTCTTCAGCTTAAGTCTAGCACTCTATCACTTGCACCACAGTACCACTTCCAGTTTTCTGAGTGGTTTATTGGAGATAAGAGTCTCAGGGACTTTCCTGCCCACGCTGGCTGTGAACCTTGATCCTCATATCTCAGCCTCCTGAGTAAGTAGCTAGGATTACAGGCCTGAGCCACTGGCTCCTGGCTTTTTCTACTAGAGTCTAGATAAATCATAATTTTCTCTTTTTTTTTTATTGTAGATATTGAGACAAATTGCTTAGAAGAAAAAAGCAAGAGAGACTATTTTACACAATTGGTATTAGCATGTTTGGTAAGTTTTAAAAACATTTTCCCTTTCTAAAATCTGAAGTTAAAATTACATGCTAATGGAGGATATTGACATTCACTTGATGTTATTATAAGATGAGATTTGGATTTTGAAACGATGTTTTGTAAATTAGTCATATCTCTATGAAATAAACAAGTTACCAAATTACTTAAGTGCTCTCTCTCTCTCTATACACACACACACATATACAACTTTTAGTGCTGTTATTAAGTTCCTAATAAATAATTAAAGGAAGTAAACATAGTTGTGGATAGCTTTTCAACTTATTTTTTTCCACAAGCCATTTTATTAAGTAGGAGGAAAGGAGTTAGTTTAAAAATAATAAATTAGAAAAACGAGGGAAGGACTAACAATGTTGGACAAAATATGTACTTTTTACCTTATGTATATAACTGTAACACCTCTGTACAATACCTTGAAAATAAAATTAAATTAAAAAAATAAACTACTGAATTTGTCATAGTCATTGATTTAGAAACCATTTCATGTTAATAAATTTAGAACAAAGAGAAAATACCAATACTGAGTCTTGGAAAAATGCTCTTGTCTTTACTATATTAGAGTTTGACTTATACACAAAACTATAGAAGGCTGAAAAGTGAACATATAAATGAATATAAGTGAAAATTCTATTGAGACATACTAAATTTAATGAGAATTTCACCTGTAGTTCTTGTCATTTGTAGGTGGTAATCACCATACATGTAATATTAAGTGAAGTTCCTGAAAGAGCTGTATATTATGTAGTTTGGTATTTTGTTAAATTGAAATTCTATGTTTTTAAGAATCATAAACATATATGTAAACATGTATATATATAAACATGGAGTAGGATTTTTGGAAAAATTCTTTTGAAAGTATACTTTCAATGCTAAAGGAGAAATGACTTAAATCTTTTTTATTAGTATTTAGTTTCAGACACAGTTCTAAAGGAACGTTTGGATCCAGATACATTGGAATCATTGGGGCTTATCAAACAATCACAGCAATTCAATCAAAAGTCAGTTAAAATCAAGACGAAGCTCTTGTAAGTATAGGTGGCTTATGTTGTAAATCAAGTAGCCAAATATTTTATTTCTCATTTTGAAGAATAGCCATTTCTAAGGACATTTTGAAGATTTTTTTTTTGTTTGCAGTTAGCAAAGGTTTTGTGTGTTTTTCTGCTTTTATTGAAATGGCAGTTGAATTTTAACAGTAAAATAATTTTCAAGTATGTTTATATATAAGGATTCATAATCAATGATAGAAATAGTGTGTTATTCCTTGGCATTTTTTTTCTTGTTACTGGTTTTCCTTCTTTAATTACATTGGGTTTGAAAAGATAATGCAAAGAGGTAAACTTTTAGGATTGTTTAAAACTTTTCAATGAGAAAAGTACACGGATCTGTGCAAGCTTGTTCATTGAAATTAATCTTATTCCCTTAATGGTATTTATCTGATTTCAGCTATAAACAGCAAAAATTCAATTTATTAAGAGAAGAGAATGAAGGTTATGCTAAGCTGATTGCTGAATTGGGACAAGATTTATCTGGAAATGTTACTAGTGATTTAATCTTAGAAAATATCAAGTCTTTAATTGGTAAGATATAACCTATATTTGTTTAAGATGTGTTACTAAGTAAACTTTTTAACTTACAGAATATCCATAAACACAAATTGAGTACATTGGACACATATAGTTTTCAGTTATGAAATAATTACGTGTCTTCCTTGTATTTTAGTATGTTACCAGTGACATTTGTGTGTTTATATCAGGTCCTGTTCTGTAATATTTCTGTCTTTTTAAGCATTTTTCATCATTTTATAATGGATAGAAAAATAAAAGTGAAAACTGTAATGAATGACTTGAACTCTTGAAACCTAGTGATGTTCTTTTGCACATTTTTGAGGTGGGGGGTGGGGTGTGGCAGTACTGGAGTTTAAACTCAGGACTTGCTGCTTGTTATTCAGGTACTCTACTGCTCATCTATGTCTCTATCCCTGAACTTGGATTTAAAAATTCCTTTACAAGGGATTTTGATATATAGCTTATATTATTTTAATTTTTATTACTTTATCTTTACAATTGCCTCTTAAAGTAAATGTAGCACAATGCTGCAAAAAGTATAACAGGAAAATGTTTAGAAGTTGCATTTCTGTAGCATTCTTTTTTGGGGGGGTCGGTTGTGGGGCTTGAAGTCTGGGCTTGGGTGCTGTCCCTCAGCTCTTCAGCTCAAGGCAAGTGCTCTACCCCTTGAGCCACAGCGCCACTTCCGGTTTTCTAGTGCCTTATTGGAGATAAGAGTCTCATGGACTTTACTGCTGGGACTGGTCTTGAACCACAATCCTCAGATCTCAGCCTCCTGAGTAGCTAGGATTACAGGCATGAGCCACCGGTGCCTGGCATGCATTTTTTTTTTTAAAGGAAATTTCATTGAGCATTTGGAGGAAGTCGTTACAGAAAAATAGAGTAAAGCTGGTGCTGGTGGTTCATGCCTGTAATTCTAGTTATTTAAGAGGTTGAGATTTAGGATTATGGTTCAAAGTCAGTCTGGACAGGAAAGTTTGAGACTCTTTATCTCTAATTATGCACCAAGAAGCTAAAAGTGGAGCTTTGGCTCAAGTGGTAAGAGTGCCAACCTTGAGCAAAAAAGCTAAAAGACAGTGCCCAGGCTTTGGATTCAAGCCCTAACACTGACATACACAAAAATAGAGTAATCTTGTTTTTCCAAAGGTGGAAGGAATCTCAGATATTATTGGTTAGTATTTTTTCTAATGTAAGGTAAACTTTACAGTACTGTGGCCTTAAGTTTTGAGACCTATGAGAGAACTCTTTATTTTCTTCCTTAGTGATTCCCTCTTAGGAGATCCTTGTCCTTATCGTCTCCCTTTCTTCCCTTTGTCTTTGTGGCAAAGTAAGAGCTGGTGGCCTAATCTTTATTTCCTTCCCTCTAATGCTTCACATAGGCACCCAAATAAAAACAGTATTTATTAGTCTTCCTTGTTCTTTGGTTCGACTTTTGGTAACTACAAGCATAAAAGGTAAGCTAATTTCTCAGTTTACATTTACCCTTTTCTTTGAAGTAACTCTAATCCTGGCAGCTGAGAAATAAGCCTGTATGGCTGCAGAACTCTTGATAACCTTAGTGGTATTGAAGCATTAAACAAAATCCTCCTGTAGAGGTTCCTTTCTTTTCAGTATATGCCTGTACATTTTACCTGCAGTAATTTTTTTAAAGTAGCTCAAGAAGGCTGACAAAACTGGTTTGCTATAGTTTTGTATTCCTGTATTTAGTAAGATAATATGAAAATCCTGTAGTATGTACAGTCTTTCATTCATCTGCTTTTAGTTTATTTCCTTTTTGGTTTAGTAGTATGTACAGTCCTTCATTTGCTTTTAGTTTATTTCCTTTTTTGTTTATATCTCTGTCTTTTTTGTTCTTATTAGTTTATTTATGTTATTTTGGGACTATTTTAGAGAAATTTCCTTGAAGGTATGCTTTTACTTAACTAACAAACTACTTTTCTTTAGCTTTTTTCCTATATAGATCAAGTAAGTTAGTGTTTCTGACAAACAATGTGAAAATCTCCACTGCAAGCTCATGGCATTTCCATGAGTGTAGACCATTCCTAACCTATTAGGCATGCTATGAAGCATGGTAGAGCAGATGCATTTAAACATTACCTTCTGTATCCTTCTCATGCTCCTTCTATCAGAACTCTCTATTGTTCCCTGGTTATTTTTCTTAGCACTTTACAGTATTTAATGTACAGTTGGCCTTCTGTGCGTCCGTGGAATGTATTTGTGGGGGAGGGAGAAAAATAATTTCTTTTGGGTTGGGTCGTGGGGCCTGAACTCTGGGCCTGGGCGCTATCCCTCTGCTCTTCAGCTCAAGGCCAGCGCTCTACCACTTGAGCCACAGCGCCACTTCTGGCTTTTTTCTTTTTGCTTATGTGGTGCTGAGGAATCGAACCCAGGGCCTCAGGCATGCAAGGCAAGTGCTATACCACTGAGCCA
>NW_012267254.1:11114577-11134308 GCF_000151885.1 Dipodomys ordii
GCTTTTTTCTTTTTGCTTATGTGGTGCTGAGGAATCGAACCCAGGGCCTCAGGCATGCAAGGCAAGCGCTCTACCACTGAGCCACCTTCCCAGCCCCAAGAAAAATAATTTATTCACAGGCTTTTTTTCCCCTTGTCAATAGTCCCTAATCAAAGTAACAGCAATTCATGTGGTACTTATAGTATATTATGTGTTATAAGTAATCTAGAGATAGTTTAAAGTATACAAGAAGATGTATGTAGTCTATGTGAAAATGATCATCTGTGGGTTTTGGTAACCTCAAGGGTGTCTTGGAATCATCTCTCTTATATACTGAGTAATGATCTATTTTAAGCCCCCTTCTACATGAATGTAAGCTCTTTGAGAACAGTTGCTTCTGTTTGCATTGTTTATTACCTTGTCCTCAGTGTCTGGTATGAGGTGCTAAATAAATACTAGGTGAAAATGAATAATAAATTTGCCCATTTTTTACAGGGTTCTCTCAGGCTTAGTGTTTGTTTCTTTCTTGTTAGATGACTTTTCTCTTTCCCCAGTGGTGTGAGAAAAAGAACTTTTAATTGATGGAAAAATTGAGGTCAGGACTTTTAATTCAATGAGTATTCCTTGAATGATACAATTCATTAAATTCTCTCTCAAAAGAAACTTTATCTTAGACTAGTCTGTACTGTCTAGAACAATTCAGACACAGCATCCTCTTGCTGCTTTTTTTTTTTGGGGGTACAGTTGTGGGGCCTGAACTCTGGGCCTGGGTGCTGTCCCTCAGCTCTTCAGGGCCTCATGCATGCAAGGCAAGCACTCTACCACTGAGCCACCTTCCCAGCCCCTCAGGGTACTTTTTATGATCTGGATAAATCCTACTTACCCTTTAGTTAAAAGGTAATTCTTTGTTTCTGGATCTTCAAAAATGTTTATATTCTATTAGAGAGCCTGGGAGTATGTAAAGCATGAGCAAACCTGGCAGTATAAATGATAGTGTTGTATAATAGTGCCTGTGATAGCAAGTCTGATATGAAATCTAAATTAAATAGGAGTGAAGAGTGATTAGTAAAACTGTTGACTTGCCAAGTTGATAGTTCTTGTCAAGTAGATCTTGCTTTCATTAAGATGGTAGAAATCCGAGGAAAGACTGTCAGAGGTTGCCAGGACTCAGCTGGAAAGGGAGCTGTGGCTAGCTCAGGGACAGTGCCTAAGCTCTGAGTTCAGTCATTGGTCAACAACCTGTTTTATTGGATATCAACCTGTTATCCTACTACCTAGTAGGATAATAAATAGGTTTTGGCTTTGTGGGTTATATAGTTTCTATTGCACCTACTTAACTATTGTTGTAGGGTGAAAGCAGACATAGGCCATATATAAATAAGTAGGTGTGACTGTGCTTTAGTAAACCTTTAGTGTGTGTGTGTGTGTGTGTGTGTGTGTGCATGCGTTAGTATTTGGGTTTGAATTTAGGGCATGAGTGCTTTCCTTTAGTGTTTTCTCTCAAGGCTGGTACTCTACCACATGAGCCACAGCTTCACTTTTGCATTTTGGTGGTTACTTGGAAGTAAGAGTTGCATGGGTTTACTTTGAACCATAATCCTCAGATCTCAGCTTCCTGAGTAGCTAGGATTACAAGTGTGAGCCACCAGTGCCCGGCTTGTGTCAATCATTGTTATAAACATCTGTATTATTATTCCATGCATATATACAGATAAATAATTGGGTTTAACTCACAGGCTATTGTTGATTTTTGGTCTACACCAAAAGCTCTAGCTAGAAATTAGTCAGAGATCTAGTTTACTTGAGCTTAGCTTTTTTTAAAAAAAACAAAAAACAAAACAAAACATGTTTCCATTTCCTGGAGTTGAGCTTAGCTTTTGAAAGTGAAAATGATTCCCCCTGATTTTGGATTTAGTGGTCCATGATTTTTTTTTTTTTTTTTTGCTTAGGCTGTATTCCTTACCCTTCCTCCAAGAAGTAGAGTTCATGACTTAAATTTGCTGGTTGGTGTCTAAGGATATAGACTGGTCTGGGGAAGGGTAGAAATGGGAGTCTTTGTCCCTTCAATCTCACAGGTTTAGTTGGTTGCTTGTAAAGTGACCAGAGGAGCTAAGAAAATTGAAGGGATTGGTAGGATTGGGAAAGATGATGGAATATGAAGGGGTAACATTGATCAAGATGCATTTTACTTATAAATATGTTGACTTGAATTCTCTTTGTACAACTACTAAAAGATAATAAAAAAAACAAAGAATGCCAAAGCAGTTTTATTCTTGGAATGATATGTGATATTCAACTTCTTTTCTTACATTTTTTTTTTTTTGCCAGTCCTGGGGGTTCAACTCAGGGCCTGGGTATTGTCCCTGGGCTTCTTTTTGCTCAAGGTGAGCACTCTTATCACGTGAGCCACAGTGCCACTTCTGGCTTTTTCTGAGTACTTTATTGGAGATAAGAGTCTTAAGGACTTTCCTGCCCAGGCTGGCTTTGAACTTCGATCTTCAGATCTCAGCCTCCTGAGTAGCTAGTATTACATGCCACCAGAGCCACCAGTGCTGGGCTAGTTTTTCCTTTTTTTTTTTTAACTGGGACAGGAGTTTGAACTCAGGGTTTTGTAATTGCTCCTCTACTTGTTTGTTAGGCTGATGTTCTACCACTTGAGCCATGCCTGTAGCCTGGCTTTTTGCTGTTTTTTTTGGTTGTTTGTGGGGCTTGGGTGCTTTCCTTCAGCTCTTCAGCTCAAGGCAAGCAATCTACCACTTGAGCCACAGCACCACTTCTGGTTTTCTAATGGTTTATTGGAGATAAGAGTCTCAAGGACTTTCCTGCCTGGGCTGGCTTTGAACTGTGATCATCAGATCTCAGCCTCCTGAGTAGCTAGGATTACAGGCATGATCCACTGGCATCCGGCTTTGCTGGTTATTTTAGAGATGAATATCAAAGACTTTTTTTCCCAGGCAGATTTTGGATCTCAATCTACTGATTACCTAGGATTATAGACCTTTAACTGAAGTTTTTCTTCACTGAAATTTGTTTACAATATGTTAGAAATAAGTTTTTAACCCTCTATTATGAGAATGAAGCAAGTGGTTGTTAGGGGTTTGTTATTTATTTTCCCACTTATTCCCTTCTAGTATGGTTATCTATTTGTCCAAAGGCATAAGGGTATCATGGGTATGTGCTTTTGTGTATGTATATGTGTTTCATTTTGTAACATAACTGGTGTTAGAGGTAGTAAGCTAGACTTTGCTGGTGATCACTTTCAAGATCACATGTTTTATTCATGCTTTGGGTGGACAAAAGCTTTTTTAAGATGCTTGAACACAAGAGTGTTTATGCTCTGTCACAGCTGTCATTAGAATTTTTTTTGAGTATTCAGACTTACTGATTATAACTAGAGTCTCACTGTATGAAGTAGCATAGCTGACTTAAAACTTTATGGTCAGTGTTTATTTACTGTCCATTTAAAGCTTAGTTTTAAAAATAATTTTGCAAACTTTCAATTTGATTTCGTTCGTATGGATGTAATTTATTGAGCAAATTATGTTATATAAAGTAATTGTAGTAGAAAAATCAAAAGCCTGTTTTTCTTTTTTGAATGACCTAAAGGTGATAATCTGTTATAAATAAAAGTGCACACATTTTCTAGATCACTACCTTAATTAGAAATTACAGATCACATGCAGAATAGCCTTGCTGAATTACTACTGTTAAACATAATGTCAGTGATTATATTTCTGCATATTTAAAATGTGAACTTCAAAGTAATCTGAATGAAATACTTGAAAAAGTGCATCCATTGTTGCCTTTTTATTCTTTACAGATTTTGTATATATCATCTAATGAATATGCCAGCCTATTTTTCAGAATTAATATTCAGTGACTTTATTGTCCTTTATAATAGTATAGTATTGTTCATTTTTGCTCAGTGATTTTTTTTCTTCAAACATTTTATTTATTTATTTTTTATTGTGAAAATACTGTACAGAAGGGTTACAATTACATGGGCAAGATAATGAGTACATTTCTTTTTTATTTTTTATTGTGAAAAAATGTACAGAGGGTTCAAACATTTCTTTATATATATACTTAGATAAATTTATTGTAAAGATACTGTAGAGAGGGGTTACAGTTACATGAGTAAGGTAATAATTACATTTCCTATCGAGCATTGTTACCCCCTCTTCAATATTTCATTGAGATTAAGTGACTACATAAATTTCACAATACTTTAGCATAGTTATGCTTAGCTACAGACACAGATGCCTTTTAATCTTCACAATGATAGTCATCATTATTTTAATCTACTTAGCTTATGAGCTCTATGACCTTTAACAAAGAAACTATTTCTTAAAAATCAGGTGGTATGGGCTGGGAAGGTGGCTCAGCGGTAGAGCGGTTGCCTTGCATGCTCAAGGCCCTGGGTTCGATTCCTCAGCACCACATAAGCAAAAAGAAAAAAGCCGGAAGTGGCGCTGTGGCTCAAGTGGTAGAGCACTAGCCTTGAGCTGAAGAGCAGAGGGACAGCGCCCAGGCCCAGAGTTCAGGCCCCACAACCGGACCCAAAAAAAATAAATAAATAAAAATCAGGTGGTATGTATATTTCTTTCCTTTTGCTTAGTGTCAGCTGTTCCATTTCTCTTTCATTCCCTCCCTCACCACTGCCTTGAGTTGTCCAGTGCAACTGATGGGCCTCTCTGTTGTATTTTTTACCTGTTTTCTACTGATCCTCTGCTCTGCTCCCACCTTCCCTCAGATGTGCATGCCACTTAGTGATTTCTTTTAAAAATTTCTATTTTGTATGTGTGTGTTTTGGTTACTGTGGTTGAGCCTTGAGCTCTTGCTTATTTCTTGTTTAAATTTTTTGCTTCAGAGTATTGATCTATTTTGATATTTTGCTGGTTAATTGGAAATAAGAATCTTACGGACTTTTCTGCCTGGTCTGCCTTTGACCTGTGATCCTGAGATCTCAGCTGCTTGAGTAGCTTGGATTAAACACATGAGCCACCAGTATCCAACTTAGCAATGTATTCGTATATTAAATGTAGAAGTGAAAAGATTGCAAAATTTTGCTGGAATGGACTTTTATAATCTGTTGTCTATTACAGAATTAGTATTTTTCAGTTTTACTAAGGCATAATTGATGTTTTATAACTGTACCTGAATGTATTTTTTTTGTCAGTCATGGAGCTTAATCTCTGGGGCTGGGTGCTGTCCCTAAGCTCTTCAGCTCAAGGCGAGCGCTCTACCACTTGAGCCACAGTACCTACTTCCGTTTTTTTCTGTGTATGTGTATGTGGTACTGAGGAATCAAACCCAGGGCCTCATGCATGCGAGGCAAGCACTCTATCACTGAGCCACCTTCCCAGCCCTGCATGAATCTATCTATTCAAACACACCTCTCAAACAAGATGGTGGTCTTTCTTATCAGTCAGCTCCAAGATTTCTCTTACTTGTTTGTGTTATCTCCCTCTCTATTTCTTTTCTCCTGAGGCCAGATCTGTTTTCTGACAGTATAGACTAGTTTTTTTTTTTTTACTGGAATTTTCTGTAAATGCAATCATACAGTATATAGTATTTTTATTTAGCTTATTTCATTTTGACATTGTTATTCAACTATAATTATTTTGTGATTTTTATAGGTTGTTGTCTGTATGAGTAGTTCTTCACCTTTTTTTTTTTTTGGGTTGTTGTTGGTCATGGGGCCTGTACTCTGGGCCTGTGTCCCCCAGCTCTTCAGCTGTAGACCAGCGCTCTACCACTTGAGCCTCAGCCCCACTTCTGGCTTTTTCTGCTTACTTGGTGCTGAGGAATTGAACCCAGGGCCTCATGTATGCAAGGCAAGCACTCTACCGCTGAGCCACCTTCCCAGTGCCTTATTTTTATTTTTTTGGTTAGTCATGGGGCTTGAACTCTGGGCTTGGGCGCTGTCCCTGTACTCTTCAGCTCAAGGTGAGCACTCTACTGCTTGAGCCACAGCACCACTTCCTGGTTTCCTAGTGGTTTATTGGAGATAAGAGTCTCATGGACTTTACTGCTCGGGCTGGCTTTGAACCATGAACCTCAGATCTCAGCCTCCTGAGTAGCTAGGATTACAGATGTGAATCACTAGCACCCAGACAGTTCTTCACTTTTTATTTCTGAATACCCAACCTTTCTGCTTCCTTCCCTTCCTCTTTTGGGTAATGCCTAGGTATGTAATGACTAAAATATATGTTTTTCAATTTTAATGAAGCTATCATTTTTTAAAGAAGCTATCAGTTTTAGCTAGGTAGTTTTTTTTTTCCAGTCCTAGGGCCTGAACTCAGGGTCTGGACATTGTCCCTGAGCTTCTTTTATTCAAGGATAGCACTCTACCACTTGACATAGCACCACTTCCAGCCTTTTCTGTTTATGTGCTACTGAGGAATGGAACCCAGAGATTCATGCATGTCAAACAAGCACTCTACCACTAAGCCATATTCCCAGTTTTTTTTAAAACTTTATATTTCCAGCAGCATTTAAGGATTCTTGTAGTTGTTTTTTGGAGTCAGTTTTATGTTTGGGAGTATAGCAGAAGGCAAATATTTAGGTTTTTCTCCCAGAACTTTATGATGTATCTTTTTTAGAGAATTTATGAAAATTTGAAGCCCTTTTTTGGTAAGATATCACAGCTTTTGTCCTTCTTTTCCTTAGTCTGACAAATGGAAGAAAATGTATCATTAGTAATACTTGTATTTGAAGTATTTAGTTTTCCGATTGTTAAAACTTGAATTGAGTGAAGTTGATAGATACAGCTCTTGAAAGTCTTACAAAAGTGTTCGAGTGGGAATAAGTTAGCAGGTTATAAATTTTCTTTGAAAAATCTAAGCCATTCATAAGGTACAAGTGTTTAAATTTCACACATGTTCCTCAGTCAAACACTATTGTATTTTTTCTAGCATTAAAAATAGATGTTTGCTAGGCGCCGATGGCTCACACCTCTAATGCTATCTACTCAAGCAGCTGCTGAGAGGATCATGGTTCAAAGCCAACCTTGGGTTGGCAAGTTTGTGAGACTTTTATCTTCAATTAATCACAGAAAAAGCCAGAAATGGTGCTGTGACTCAAGTGGTCGAATCTAGCTTTGGTCACAAAGAGAATCAGGGATTGCGCCTAGGCCCTGAGTTCAAGTCCCAGGATTTTGCAAAAAAACAAAAACAAAAGATGTTTATATTCTGTTTCAGTGAAATGATTAGTTTGTACTTAGGTGTTATAAATAAAAATATAAACATTTTTCTACATTACTACTTTAATTAGGAATTACAGAGCATAGTATATGGGTTACTTAAAATTCCATTCCATTTGATACATAACACATTGGAACAGATATAAACCTAAGGAAACAGATATGTCATACACATTGTGGGTCATAAGAATATATGCATATATTTTGGTGCAGGTACTGGGGCTTGAACTGAGAGCCTGGGCACTGTGCCTTAGGTTTTTTTTGCATAAGGCTCTACCACCTGAACTATATTTCTGCTTCTAGCTTTTTGCTGGTTAATGGGAGATAAGAGCTTCATGGATTTGCCTGATGGGCTGGCTTTGAACCATGATTCTTATATCTCAATCTACTGAGTAGCTGTGATTACAGGTGGGAGCCATTGGTACCTGGCTCATGAACATGTTTTGAGAGAAATAGGGTATAGAATTGCCTCTATGAATTAAATTATTTTTCTTTTTTTCATACAAATGGTGTCTGTACATTGTGTCTGTACACAATGTCATCATGGTAACAGCAGAAGCAAAATGCATATAGAGTTACTGATATATTAAGAGTAGAATGACACCCGGGCACCAGTGGCTCACGCCTGTAATCCTAGCTACTCAGGAGGCTGAGATCTGAGGATCACAGTTCAAAACCAGTGGGGCAGGAGAGGCCCTGAAACTCTTATCTCCAATAAACCACCAGAAAACCAGAAGTGGTGCTGTAGCTCAAGTGGTAGAATGCTAGCCCTGAGTTGAAGAGCTGAGGGACAGTGCTCAGGCCCAGAGTTCAAGCCCTATGATTGACAAAATAAAAAAAGAATAGAATGACAGCTTGAAGTTTTACCAGGTCCATGTCTGATTGGCCCTTTTTAGTTCACCATAGGAGATTAACATGGATAACAGTGCACAGTGTTTCTTTCCCTTCCTTTACCTCCCTCCTCTACCTGTAATGCTTATATTTTACAACTGTGTTATATATGTAAGATAAACTAAATTATTGATTCTAAGAATGACGGTGGTCCAGTTTCATGAACCTAAACTTTTGTTGATTAACATTCCAAACTCTTCTGCCTAAAAGAAATATGTAAATCCCTTTATTTGTCTAACTTATCAAATGCATTGTTTGATTTTCATGGTTTGCTAAGAATTAATAGTGTTGATCTCTTTCATTTGCCTGAGTGATCAAGAACTGATGAGGCAGTGCTACAATATAGAAGAAAATTACTTAAGTCATGTTATAGGTGTTGGATTTCACCCTTTTGCTTGCCATAAACCTATTTTGTGATCTTAGTCAAGTTACATTTTCATCTGTAGAATGTGTTGTCTGAAGAAGAGGAAGCCAACTTAAAAAAAATTTACTAAGTTAAAACACTGTTATTTTGGTTATTGCTAAAAGCTAATGGCCTTACTAGAAATGACATAACAACTTTTGAACATGTGTATATTTCATCTGTTACAGGATGCTTCAATCTGGATCCCAACAGAGTACTGGATGTCATTTTAGAAGTATTTGAATGCAGGCCAGAACACGATGACTTCTTTATATCTTTATTAGAATCTTACATGAGTATGTGTGAACCGCAAACACTGTGTCATATTCTTGGGTTCAAATTCAAGTTTTATCAGGTAAAAATATATGTATAGGTTCACTTCATAATTTTATGTGTATAATTTAGTTTGAGTTTTGTTTACAAGTGAGTGGTTTCAGGTCAGACATTCTAGCAGAGAAGATAAGTTAATGGAGAGCTAACAATATGTTGTGATAAGTACTATATGGATAGTTTGAATAATGTGAAAGCATAATTAAATTTGCCTCAGGAGATACAGGATCAGGGAAAAACATTGTTTTTTTAGCCTGTCCCTTGAAGCATTTTTTGGTGGTACTGGCATTTGAACTCAAGGCCTTCTGCTTTCTAGGCAGGAGTTCTACCACTTAAACCATACCTCCCCTCACACCTTCTTTGGCTTTAGTTATTTTTCAGATAGGGTCTTACACTTTTGCTCAGGGTGGCTTCACACTTCAGTCCTCTTCCCTAGGGCTTCCTTTGTAGGTGGTATCATTGATGGGTGCTGTCATTTCTGACTAGCTGATTAAGATGACATCTTGTTAAGCTTTTTCCTGGGCTATCCTCCAATTGCAAGCATCTTGATCTCTGCCTCCCAAGTAGCTGAGATTACAGGCTTGAGCCACACTAATCCTGGTGTTGTTGAGAGTTTTCTATATAGGAATATAGGAATAATGAACTGTGAGAATGAAGCCTACAAGTCATTAATATAGACAAAAACAGAGATTCAAATGTTCCTTTAGATTTTAATAGGTACCACGATTACCTTGAGCTTAAGAACATAAAATAAACTTGAATTCCAAGGGTGGACAAAATTTAATTTGTCCCATGATGAATTAGAATTTAGGTTAGGGCTGGTAGATTTCAGAGCATACCACAGTGAATATGATGACTTACTGTATAACATCAAGTTAATGGAATGCTATTTTTTAAATTTAACATCTTAAAAAATAAAAATCTTTATGTAAAAATATTCTTCATAATGTAATAATCTTGTGAGCTGAATTAAAGTATACATGGACAGTTTGACAATATTTGAATAATCCTTTTTTGTAGATTATGGGAATTTTCTTATATAAGAAATATCCCAAAATACTTGATTTATGTCCAAGGCGTGGTGGCACACCACGGGAGGCGGAAATCAGGAGGATTGAAGTTCCTGGGCAAGAAGTTACCGACACTCCACTCAACAAATAAGCTGGGCATGGTGGCACATGCCTGTAATTCAGCTATGAGAGAAGCATAGGTGGGAGAATAGCAGTCCGAGGCCGGCCCCAGGCAAAAAAGTGAGACTTTATCCAAAAAATAAAGCATAAAAAGGTCTGGGGATGTGGCTCAAGTGATAAGAGCACTGCCTACAAGGAATGAGGTTCTGAATGCAAATGTCAGTACCAAACAAAAAAAAGTTCAAAACAACAAAAGCCCATTACACAAACAAATGCACAAACAGCTTGATTTAGAAATAACCTGTCACTGGAAGGAGTAGTTCTTATAATACTTCCTTGTTTCTATTGTCAGACGGGGTCTTTAAATTGTGAGAATCTGTAGTGTTAAGGGCCTCTTTGAGTGGAAGAAGCATTGTCAGAGATTTTTAGATTGTTTGTGGTCTTGGAAGGAAAGTTACGAATATTAAGAACTATATATGGGATGTAACCTAAGGGATATAACTTAATGTCTATTCTCCTATGCATGTATGGTCAACTTGTTTATTGGTCCCTTGCCTAATTCCATCTTCATTTTCCATTACTGCCTGAAAATATTTGTCCCCCTCATTGTACTCCTCATTTTTATCAATTTGTAATTGTTTGACTCAACAGGCTGCCTTTTTTCTTCACTTAATGCTATTTCTTTAGGCAGAATTGACTATTCTTGATTTAAGAATGATTTTGTTTTAGTATCAGCCTGTGATCAGCTGTTGGGAATGTTTTAAACATGACAAATTTTGAGCCTAAGGCAGGTCCATCTCTATTCCTCTGAAAGAGATCACTACAATAGACAATTTATGGAGAACATTAGTACAGCATGACAGACAACAGGAAGAGAATTACTAGAAAGTGTTAGTGTACTAAAAGAAAAGCTTGGTTGAAGTTACCTTGTCACAAGAAAGAAGGATAAGATGATCATTCTCACCTATGTCATAAACCCTTCATTTTTGGATTTAAAATGAAGTAATAGGAGTAATTCTGTATAATATTTAGGCTTTATTAAACTCCAAATTAATTTATTTAGGTTATATTGCTTGAGTACCTCTTATGTGTAACTGTTCTAGGTGATGGAGTGACATACATAATACAAACCAATGCCTTCTTGCCTTGGTTCATAACTGACCCTCTACCACTTGAACACACTTAAGATTAATTAGAGATGAAATTTCTAGGATTTGTCTGCCTGGGCGGGCTCTGAACCACAATCTAAAGAATTCAGCATCCTGTATAGCTAGAATTATAGGTATGAGCCACTAATACCCAGCTTCCTGTTTACATTCTAAATAAGTTAAATATTACCATTGAAAGTGATCACCAACATGGGAAAATGTGCAGCAGGATAAGGAGAATGAGTCCTGGACTTACAGATTGCAGTTTTAAGTAAAATAATTAAAAAGCTATGATTTAAGCAAAGATCTGAAGAATGTGGGAATGTAAACTGTGCAGATGTCTATTGAACAGCCTTAGACAAAACGAATAGCTAGTACTATGGTCGTAAAATGTGACCAATGTAGCTACATCAGAGATGATGGCGGTTGGATCATAAGAATTAGTGCAGGGTTTTTAACTTTGATGTTATATGGAACCCATGGAGGGTTTCTGGTAGGAGATGGATGTTACCTTAGCTTTTCCTTATGTTTCTCTCATAGGTTTTTATTTTATTATAAGCATTTGCAGACATATAGAAAAGACTAAGTGATATATTTGATTATAACTTCATAACCTAGAATTAAGTTCACTAACACATAGTCATTTTTTATAATATTAATTTATATTATATTTATTGTGACAGTTTCTCCTTAATATTGAAGTTGATACTGTTTAGAAGAGGGTGCTAGGTGCTGGTGGCTCAGGCCTGTAACCCGTTACTCAGAAGGTTGAGATCTGAGGATCAAGGTTTAAAGCCAGCCCAGGTATATCACAGCAAACAAGCTGGATCTTGTCTGATCTTAGGAAAAAAAAAACAAAATGAAAAAAAATTAGGGAAATTTTTTGCTGGTGGGCCATGCCTGCAAAACATTTGGTATATGATGGGACAGACATGTGTGCTTCTTCTTGGATGACCAAAGCTGTTTCTATTGATAATTTTCTATGAATTTCATTTTTTCTTCTTTTTTTCTTTTGGTTGGTCATGGGGCCTGAACTCTGGGCCTGGGCACAGTCCCTCAGCTCTTCAGCTCAAGGCTAGTGCTCTACCCCACAGCGCCACTTCAGGCTTTTTTTTTTTTTTTCTATTTATGTGGTGATGAGGAATTGAACCCAGGGCCTCATGTATGCAAGGCAAGCACTCTACCACTGAGCCACCTTCCCAGCCCCTTTCTATGAATTTCAAATCATATTGTGAATATCCAACAGGTCATTGGCAGAGAAAAAGGTTTCCTTTCTACTTCGCTTTAAAGTAAGGACATTATTTTATTTAACCATGCTGTCAATTCATACCAAATTAAGTTACTCTCATATAAGAAAACTAGACCATGTTTAGATTTTATAATATTTTACAGTATTAGTTCACAGCTGCTCTGTTCAAATGATGACTCTAGCTGGGCACAGGTGCCTTATACCTTGTAATCCTAGTTACTCAGAAGGTTGAGATCTGAGGATCTTGGTTTGAATCCAGCCTGGACAAAAAAGTCTGAGAGTCTTGTCCCCAATTAGCCACCAAAAGGCAGAAGTGGATCTGTGGCTCAAGTAGTAGAGTATTAGCATTGAGCCCACAATTTCAGGAACATTCCAGGACACACTCCCCCCCTTCCCTCTCTTTCCCTCCTCTCTCTCCCCCTTCTCTCTCTCACACACGTGCATGCGTGCATGCACACACGATGATCCAAAATGACAGATAGCATAGGATATTTCAGTCTTTTTTAAATCACAATAGCCCTGCATCCAATTATTGATCTTTTTTTAATTTTAATTTTATTTTCTAATAAGTTTTTTATTGTGAAAATACTGTACAGAGGGGTTACAGTTATATGAGCAAGGTAATGAGTACATTTCTTATCAAGCATTGTTGCCTCCTCCTTTGTCAATTATTGATCTTGATTTGTTGATGAAACCATTTTCTAGAGGATAGTATCTTTTGGATTATCTAATTACTTTTTCATAGTTGGTTTAATTAAGTATTTTACAAGTTATATGTATTTCATATTGTATAATATTTAATGTTTATATTTAAATGGTTCAGTAAGTTAATGATAATCTGATTCTTCATTATGTTATGTTCAATCTCATCACTTGCAAGGTATCTGTATGTTGATACTTTGACACAATATGAATGTCTGCTTTATCATCCACCTTACGTTGAATAATTTAGAATCTATAGATTAACCCTTAAGGGTTTTAAATTGCTGACATAATCAATTTTATCATGCCCTCTATATCTATTAGCTGTATTTATTTAACAGAAGAATTGTCCATTGTCAGCTAAAGTCATTTGGTTTCCCTGAAATGCAGTGCTTACTAGAAAGTCAGGATAAGTGCTTTAATTTTCTTCATTTAATGACCAGGTATTGGAATGAAATGGTTTTGTAGAAGCAACCTTTAATCCTAACTTGAGTAGTGAGAGGGACGGGTGGGACAGATGAAGAAGGCAGGAGAATAAGAATGAGAATGAACGAGAATGCAAGTTTGTTGAGCACCTGTATATATTTGTGTTGACTTAAGTTTTCAAAGGATCTATCTGATTATGGTAGCAGTGTATGCTGATGATATTACAAATACATTTTTTGGGGGGGGTCTGGTCGTGGGGCCTGAACTCTGGGCCTGGGCGCTGTCTCTCAGCTCTTCAGCTCAAGGCTAGTGCTCTACCACTTGAGCCACAGTGCCACTTCCGGCTTTTTTCTTTTTGCTTATGTGGTGCTGAGGAATCGAACCCAGGGCCTCATGAATGCAAGGCAAGCAATCTACCACTGAGCCACCTTCCAAGCCCGTATGAATACATTTTGAAGGTATTCCCAGTATTTGCTTGTGGGTCAAATAGAGAATATGAGAAAGTTGAGTTAAGGAATATTTTGAAGGTTTTTGGATTGATAATTAAAATGATGGTGTTATTATCAACTGAGATGGGAAGACTTTCAGGTGCAGTAGAATCGGATGTTGTAGGCAGCAATCTATAATTCAGTTGTGATTATGTTATGTTTGATATATCTGTTAGGTATCCAAGTATAAATAACTGATATATGAGTCTGGTAACTAGATCTGAGTAAATAGCTGGATGTATGAATCTGGTGTTTTAGAACAAATATCAAGACTACAAATAGAAATGTATCTTATCAAGAGCATATAAATACTACTGAAAGTTGTGATGCAGAAGAAACTACCACAGATTTGTAATAGGAAGATTAAGAGAACCAGTGATGGATCTCTGAGATACATCAGTATTAACGGGGTAGTGCAGAAGAAGCAGAA
Source organism: Dipodomys ordii (assembly GCF_000151885.1). Classification (NCBI taxonomy): domain Eukaryota; kingdom Metazoa; phylum Chordata; class Mammalia; order Rodentia; family Heteromyidae; genus Dipodomys; species Dipodomys ordii. Next base: position 11,128,958 of record NW_012267254.1, read on the forward strand.
CCAGGAAGAAAGAGAAGAGAAGAACTGGATTTGGTAGCTGTGCCATTAGTCCTAGCACTGCTGGGCCAGGAGAATCATGAGTTTCAGGCCAGTGAAGCCTTGTCTCAGAAAATAGGGGGGAAAAACGGTGGAGAAGGAACAACATGTAAAGTAAGAGTCAAGCAGAATGTGGCATTTTGGAAGCTAAATGGAGGAAGAAAAGATAAACTTTGTCAAATGTTTTGATATTATTTATTTTTGTGCCAGTGTTAGGGATTTATCTCAGAGATTTGCATTCACATTCAGCTTTTTTGCTCATAGCTGGACTTGTACTGCTTGAGCCATGCCTCCAGTCCAGCATTATGAACATTTATCAGATATATACCCTCAGACCTTTTCTGTCTGTGCTAGCTTCAAACTGAGATCCTTAGATCTCAGTTCCCTTGGTACCTAGTATATACAAGAACTGCTTGTGCTCTGCTTGACCTATCATTTAAGTCTGAAACTTGATGAATGCAGTTATGTTAAAAGAAGACCAAAATTGATTGTTTTAGTAAAATTTATTATATTTAACAGAATAGAAATAGTGGAATTGGAGACAGGGAGAATCAACAACTCTGTGCAGACAAATGGGTTGGTAAATGGTAGGTAAAGTGAACTCAAGGAAGTAAGTCCTTTTTGTAATACTGGGAGAGAGAACAGATTTGTCCGCTGCTAGAAATGATTGAGCAGAAAGAGTGAAACTGGTTATAGTAGGAGAGAAAGGAAAGAATTAGAAAATAGCATGGGATTCAGTGCTGTAATAGATGGACTGACTCTAGGAGCAGAGACTTCAACTGTAATAGCTATGGAGGTAGCATATGTAGGTGCAGTTAAGTATGGTTGTTAAGTGTGATTGTGGGAGTTTGGAGAAACTCAGCAGTCACTATTTTTTTCACAGAATTTCAAATTATCATCTGAGAAAAGAGGGGATGAGACATTTAAGAAAGTGTTGACTATAGTGGAAGAGACGACTAGAATATTACAGTCATACACTTGTGGTTGCTTTGGGTAATAGTAAAGTTTGTGGTTGCTTTGGGTAATAGTAAAGTTTTGGATATAGAGCGAATGACTAGGATAGTGTCAAGGAGAAGATTTTTGAAAGAAAGGAGTTTGAGGAACTGAAAGGCCTGTATGCGTATGAAGATCTCCAAAATTTAAGAAAGGTGTATGTTGGGCATGGTGCTATGTACTTGTAGCCCCAGCTTCTTGAGAGGTAGTTGTATTTAGGAGGTGAATACTAGCCTATAAAACATAGGTAGGAAAACCCTATTTCAGAGAGAGGGGTGGGGGGAAGAAAGAAGAGGGGGTGGGAAGAGAGAGCAGAGAGAGTAGGGTCCAAAGGAGGTTGATAGTGAGTCTGAAGTTAATTGCAAGTCAGAAATGAAAGGCTGAGATTTGACAATTGCAGTTCAAAGCCAGCCTGGTCAAGAAGGTCTGTGAGACTTTTATCTCCAGTTAACCACAGAAAGCCAGAATTGGATCTGTGGCACAAAGTGGTAGAGCACTAGATTTGAGTAGAAAAGCTCGAACAGTGCCCAGGTCCTGATTTCAAGTGCCATGACTGGAAAAAAAAAGTGAATAAATGCCCCCATCAAAATAGTCTAGTTTGTAGAGCTTCCTATTTTTGTTGATAATCCCCATCCCAGTTGTGGAAAGAGCTTTTAAGACAGGTTTTATTTTTAGTGTTGAGCAAAATAACAGTGTTTGAGTTTTGTTTGCATTTGACCACTTAGATATTTCTGATTTTTTTTTCTCATGGACTCCAAGCAGTTTAAAACTTAGCTTTAATGTTGATAGCATTCGAAGATCCTTGTTTTTCTGTAAGGCCCTCGTGGCTGGACTAGAATTTGCCTCAATATTCTGTAGTTTAAAATATTGATTTAACCAGAAGCTGGTAGCTCATGCCTGTAATTTTAGCTTCTCAGGCTGAGATATGACGATCACTGTTCAAAGCCAGTCTAGGCAAGAAAGTCTATGAGGCACTTATTTCAGATAAACTACCACAAAGTTGGAAGTAGAGCTATGGTCCAAGAGGTGCAGCACTATCCTTGAGCAAAAGGCTCAAGAACAGTGCCCAGGCCTGAGTTCAGGACAAAATTTTTTAAAAAATAAATACAAAAGAAAGAAAATGTCTGGAGCTGGGAATGTGGCTTAGTAGTAGAGTGCTTGGCTAGCATGCCTGAAGTCCTGGGTTCGATTCCTCAGTACCACATACACAGAAAAAGCCAGAAGTGGTGCTGTGGCTCAAGTGGTAGAATGCTAGCCTTGAGCAAAAGAATCTCAGGGACAGTGCTTAGGCCCTGAGTGTAAGCCCCAGGACTGGCAAAAAAAAGTCTATTTAGCCATCTGAATGTGTATAGACACTTATTTAAAAGGGGAAGTTAGTATACATGTAGATATATGTAACATGAAATCCAAGAAATAAAGGTATAAGGAAAAAGTACAAAGCAAAGTCATAGTTTTTGTACTTCCACATTTATCCTTTCACTTCTATTTGCATGTTCACTGAGAACTACTTGAAAAAACGAGTGAAGAAATTACACATACAAATATAGACAAACATGAATATTGAAATTAACTCCAATATTAATGTGCTTTTAAAAGTTGTCTATAACACTAACCCTCTATACATTCCTTTTATAACAATAAAAAATAAGTTTTTTAAAGGTATCTTTCCAGAATTGATTTCTTTGTGATCATCAGATTTTTCAATGTTGAAAGGAATGCTGACATAACCAGTTTTATCCTGAATTCAGATGTTTAATAGATTTAATTTTGATAAGAACATTTAACTTTATGCTTGAGTTATTAGATATAATTGTTCTTAATTATTGGAGGCAAAGATATGATTTAAATTGTTGTTACTCTAAGTAGAAATTATTCTTTTGTTTTTTAAGGAACCAAGTGGTGAGACTCCATCATCTTTATACAGAGTTGCAGCTGTACTTCTACAATTTAATCTTATTGATTTAGATGATCTTTACGTACATGTAAGTCAATTCAACTGGGCTGCAAAGAATATTTGGTTGTCCATACCAGGGGAGGGAAGAGGAGTAGGTAACAATATAATATTCCATGATTGATTCCAGGTGCTCAGTTCTTAGTTTATGAAGACATAATTGCACTATTAATTTCTGTTTACTTTGTAAAGTGAGTTAATTCCTTGGCCAGTTGTAGATTTAACGGTGAATTAAAAAGTTCAAGTTGCTTTAATCAGCAGCACAGCATGTCTTAATGGAGACAATCCAAATTTAATTGTTGTATTAGGCTTTTTGGGTGTATGTGTGTGTGTGTATGTGTGTGTGTGTGTGTGTGTGTGTGTGTGTGTGTGTGTGTGTGCAATCCAGGATTAATTGTTGTATTTGGCTTTTTGTGTGTGTGTGTGTGTGTACACGGCATGTCTTAATGGAGACAATCCAAATTTAATTGTTGTATTAGGCTTCTTGGTGTGGGGGTGTGGGTGTGGGTGTGGGTGTGGGTGTGGGTGTTCGTTCCTGGGCACTGTCTTTTTGTGGGGGGCTTAAAGTCAGGGCCTGAGTGCTGTCCCTGAACTCTTGCTCAAGGCTAGTACTCTACCACTTTGAGCCACAGTGCCACTTCTGGTTTCTGCAGATTAATTGGAGGTGAGTCTCACAGACCTTCCTTCCCGGGTTGGCTTTGAACCCTGATCCTCATACCTCAGGCTCCCCAGTAGCTAAGATTACAGGTGCAGGAGCCACCAGTGCCAGGCTAGATTATCCATTTCTATTAGATAGAAACATTTATCTTGTAGTTCACTATTGCTTCTAGCAGAAATTATTAATAGTGTTTTGACTGTAATTTTCCTTGTGTCAGGGTTATTACATAAAATGTTTACAGTAACTGTCACAGACACACTCAAAAGGGAACTGTATTGAGATACTTGAGTCTTCCTCACAGTGGAGGGTGGAGTATACACGTATTAGTTTCTCATTCGTAAAAATGTAGATACTTCATTTTTAGCTTAATTTAGAATAAAGGATAAAAAAGTTACAGGTTTTTTTCTTCTTTTTGGCCAGTCCTGGGGTTTGAACTCAGGGCCTGGGCACTGTTCCCAAGCTTCTTTTGCTCAAGGATAGCACTCTACCACTTGAGCCATAGTACCACTTCTGGCCTTTTCTGTGTATGTAGTACTGAGGAATTGAACCCAGGGCTTCATGCATGCTAGGCAAGCACTTTACCACTAAGCCACATTTCCAGCCCCAACTTGACATTTTTTTGTTTGGAAGGTTCACGTCTAACAATTTAAATTTAATCCATGTGCAGTACTTCAATTTGGAATTTGGCTGTAATTTCAAGGAAAAATACATGGTTTGGGGTTTGGATTAGTGTGTGTGTGTGTGTGTGTGTGTGTGTGTGTGTGTGTGTGTGGAATTTGGCTGTAATTTCAAGGAAAAATACATGGTTTGGGGTTTGGATTAGTGTGTGTGTGTATGTGTGTGTGTGTGTGTGTACAGGACCTTGCAACTAACTAGGCATGTAGTCTACCTCTGAGTGACATTTCCAGTGTTTTCAGTAGAACACGTAAATATTTTCTTGGGTAAATTTATGAATTCAGTGGTAAACATTATTGTTATATTATTTCAGGATCTTTAACATAAAGAGCATACAAAATTTTGCTACCTGATTTAAAAATATTTCCAAAGTCTTAAATACTACCAATAGTTGTGACATTTATTTATTTTAAATTTTTATTTTTTGTGAACATACTGTATAGAGGGGTTACAATTACATGGGCAAGATAATGAGTACATTTCTTATCAAGCATTGCAGCCTCCTCCTTTGTTTACCCTTCACATCCCTTCCCAGCCTCCCCCCGGTGACACTTATTTAGAAGAAAAATCATAGTCACAAATGGACTAGACTTATATCAGTTGAAAATAGCTTTTGATTTTTGAATAAGAAAGTTTATTAGCTGCTAATAAAAGTTTAATCAATCTCTTTTAGCTTCTTCCAGCTGATAGTTGCATTATGGATGAACATAAACGAGAAATTGTGGAAGCTAAGCAAATTGTTAGAAAACTTAACATGGTTGTATTGTCTTCTGAAAAAATGGATGAGAGAGAAAAAGAAAAGGAGAAAGATGACGACAAAGTAGAGAAGGTACATCATTCCTATAAAATTAACATTATAATTGTGAAATTTAACTTCTAATAGTCACCTTACAGAAACATAATTGTAAAATTTTGATTGTTTTAATGATCACAAACAAGGGTAGATACTAAAGCTACCAGCACAACTATGTTTATTGCAGCATTATTTACCATAGCTAAGATATGGAACCAACCCAGATGCCCCTCAGTAGATGAATG
>NW_012267254.1:11134375-11146705 GCF_000151885.1 Dipodomys ordii
AATGAATGGATCAAGAAAATGACACACACACACACACAGAGGAGTCTATGCCTCCATCAGAAAGAATGACATCACCCCATTTGTTAGGAAATGGAAAGACTTGGAAAAAATTATATTAAGTGATGTAAGCCAGGCCCAAAGAAACATAGGTCCCATGGTTTCTCTTTATTTGCAATAACTAGTATATGTCTAGGACAAGCAGAAAAGGTAAAAAGCTATGTATATATGACCATATAAATTGAAGCTAAGTGAAATGAACCCCAAGACGGGCATAAGTGGCATTTTCTTTCTTGCTATTGTTTTTAATGTACTTATTAGGTACTGTGTGATTTTTTTTTTTGTTTCTTTTGTATGTTCTTTCCCCATGGTATAATCCCTGCTTTCACTGTATTTGATGTCTGTGCCCTGCATCTTGTATACACACTTCTATAATTTGGGGAGGGGAAGGGAAAAAACAAAATGCTTAAATAAGGATACATGTTGACCCATTTTAACAATGAGATGTACAAGACACTATCTTGAAAACGAACTTTACAACTTGTGGTGGGGAGGGAGGGAAGAGTTGGGGAGGTGGAGAGAGAAGGGATGGTAGGGGAAAAACAAAGGAGGAGGTAACAATGCTCAATAGGAAATGTACTCATTACCTTACTCATGTAACTGTAACCCCTCTATACACTATTTTTACAATAAAAAATGTATTTAATTTTTTTGATTGTTTTAAAACCTGGTTTTGGAAATACTCATTTTACAAAAGTGACCTGTTTTTTTTCTTTTGAGTGCAACCTTCCTGAAAGAAACAATATTTTTGTGTATGTTTCACAATGTATTATAAGAAAAATTACAGTATTTATCGATTGTATTTTTTTTGGGGGGGGGGGTCCGGTCGTGGGGCCTGTACTCTGGGCCTGGGCGCTGTCCCTCAGCTCTTCAGCTCAAGGCTAGCGCTCTACCACTTCATCTACAGTGCCACTTCCGGCTTTTTTCTTTTTGCTTATGTGGTGCTGAGGAATCGAACCCAGGGCTTCAGGCATGCAAGGCAAGCCTCTACCACTGAGCCATCTTCCCAGTCCCTCGATTGTATTTTTGTTCTGTGTATTAATCTTCCTCAAATTCCAAAGGGATTTGCGAAGGTGAATTGATTTTAGTTCCCTTTGATATAGAATAACATTAAGCATTAAGTAACTTTAATACACTAAGTAAATTTTATTCATAAACTCTATTTCCTTTGTATGCTAAATGAAAACACAGATCCATTGTTTTTCTTCAGGAGCTAAAATGTTAAAGGCTTTCTGGTTTCCCAGGAATGAGAACTATTCTTGTTGTATATAGCTGAACAATAGTTCAGCTCAGTCTTTTAAGAGAAAAAGTATTTATTGTTCTTGATGTCTATATCCTAATTATTTTTGTTTTTACTTTGTTTATTTTTAGCCACCTGACAACCAAAAACTTGGTTTACTAGAAGCCTTGTTAATGATTGGTGACTGGCAGCATGCACAGAATATTATGGATCAGTTGCCTCCGTACTATGCAGCTTCACATAAACAAATAGCTCTGGCTATTTGCAAGCTCATTCACATAACTGTTGAGCCTCTCTATAGAAGGTATGTTACTGTGTATGGCACTAATGATTGAGGTAGGAATGGTTGAGAATGACTAAAAAAATCTGTATTTACCTTGTTTTCTCAAACAAAGCACATTTGACACATTTTTTTCTCAAGATAACTGTTTATAAGGTATATTAGTTTTATGTATATTAATTAGTGAGTTCTAATGTCTAGTTGTTTAAAAGTGTGTTACAGTATAGTATGAAACTATAGGTTTAATGAAGATGCATTCCACTCAAACTGACAAGTTGAATTAAAATCCCTTTGGACAACTACTTAAAGATAATAAAAAAAAGTAAAACAAAACTGTAGTTCTGGGAACTTGATACTTCAAGATATACTCACTTTAATTCAATCTCTTATTTATTATGTAGTATCCCATTTGTTATTAATTAGTGAGACACCAATTAGTAAACCTCCCTAACCCTAACAGTTATTATCATTAACCTATGGGGTATAAGGTTACTATTATAATAAACATAGGTTGAAGGAGTGTGACAGAGCAGGTAAATCTGACCAAGGTACATTGTATTTGTATACCGCATGTCAAAAAGAAACACCCTGATAGTGTATGTTAATGTCAATAAAATTTTGGGAAAATGAAATTAAAATTGAAAAAAAAGCAACTACAGGTTTGACTTGGTTGTATTTTCTACATTGAGAGTTAAAATTCTATTCTTTTTTTTTTTTTAATTTGCCTCTTTTTTCGGAAGGTAGAGAATTTTGCCTAATGGAATATTCATTCCTCTGTCCTAGGTTGAGTGACTGGTTGAGGACATTGCTACTATGCATACCTTCTAACCTGACATACATGCTGTTGTTAAAGTAATTACCAGTATAGCCTGTCTCATTATCTGTCCCTACTGTGTCAAGTAGTCCTCTGGCTCTCAGCCTACTTGCAGTATACTTAGGAGTAGTATTGGCAGCAGTTCTGTCTTCAGTTTCACAGATCATAGCCTGCCTTGTGACTTGTGCATAGCGACTGGCAGCTGCATTCAGTGCCACTTGGGCTGTAGACTGCGAAGGCTTCTTTTCAGAGAATGATGCCCGTGATTTCATAGCCTGTCACCTGCTCAGCAGGTGAGAACTCTGGCCATGTGGTACTTTTTAGTATGACATCTTTGATTGTTCAGCTTACTTTTCCTACTACCATTTCCTACATACTCAGTGTAGGTAAGGAACCCAGATAGAGTAATAAATGTTTTTTATTCACTTAAGTCAGTGTTGTTACAGCCATATTCTTATGTCTCATATTCCAATATACCTGAGGCCCATTCCTTATTCCCCATTCCCAGATCCAAATTCTTGAAACTAGCTATATAATATAATTAAATGCTGAGATTTACATTTCCCTGGTTTCCTTTTCTTGTTAATTTGAAGCATTGTTCTTTGAGCTCTGATTTTATTCTGTATTAAATATTGTTTTTGTTTTTCCATTAGTTGGGAGTTGGAGTTAATTTGATATAATAAGGAATGATTAAAATACAGAAGGCAAATGTGAACAAGAAAATATTTATTTACTGATTTGTGTTAACTTGAAGGATACAATATAGTATGTGTGTATATATGTTTATAAATTTGAATTCTTTTTATAGAGTTGGTGTTCCTAAAGGTGCTAAAGGCTCACCTGTTGATGCTTTGCAAAATAAGAGAGCACCAAAGCAAGCAGAGAGCTATGAAGATTTGAGGAGAGATGTATTCAATATGTTCTGTTACCTTGGTCCTCACCTTTCTCATGATCCCATTTTATTTGCAAAAGTGGTGCGCATAGGCAAGTCATTTATGAAGGAGGTTAGTAAGATGTTTCTTCATGGAAAAAAGTAAATTTTGAAATGAAAAGACTGAGAGTATATTTGTACTTAGTATTTTTAGGAACAAGTAAAAAAGTAAGCCCAAATTAACAAAGGCTATGTTGAGTAAGGTTTGTGGGAAGTTCATTTTGTGTGTGTGTGTGTGTGTGTGTGTGTGTGTGCGCCCGTGTGTGCGTGCATGCGAGCGCTTTTATGTACATGTCCCTCTTATTTTTTTTCTTCCTTGATGTTCTAATCAGCCTTTGTTAGGAAGATTTCTTACTGCCCTTCTAAATGCCTTTGTCTTCTTTCTCATTTCATTTTCAAATTTTCCTGCTTTATAATTTTAGAGACAAAAGGATACTAAAAACTCATAAGGACAGCTTAGAAACAGATTTTATTTCAATGAGAAGATATATTTGTATGTGCAGCTTTATTAGTTTTATTGTATCATAGTATTCTAGGGAAGGAATAGCTTAAGTGATTAAAACTCTTTACATATTAAACTAAAAAACTCTAGTTTTTTCAATTATGGAATACCTTAATATATATTCTGATATATGACACCAGAATTACAAATTCATTATGACCAGACAAAATGGAACAATTCTTTAGCTGTGTTTCTGTCAGTCTATTCTTCTGTACCTAATTCCTTATTTATTGATAGAATGTATATTGACTTGTTTCTCTGAAAGGAAACTATATCTTCCCTCCCTCCCTCCTTCTTTAATTCCTTCCTCTTCCTCCTTCCTTTCATCCCTCCCTTCCTCTCTCCCTCCCTCCCTCTCTCCTTCATTCTATCCATCCATTCATCTATCCTGTTTTAGGGCTTGAACTGAGAGCCTAGGTACTGTTAACACTCTACCACTTAGAGCTATAGCTCCATTTCTGATTTTTAAGTGATTATTGGAAAGAAGAATCTCACAGACTTTCCTTCCCAGGTTGGCTTTCAACTGTGATCCTCAGATCTCAGCCTCCTCAGTAGCTAAGATTACAGGCATGAGCCACCAGTGCCTGCCTCCTTGCCCTTTCAATTTTCAGTTAGAAAATATAGGGCTGGGAAGGTGGCTCAGTGGTAGAGTGCTTGCCTTGCATGCATGAGGCCCTGGGTTCGATTCCTCAGCACCACATAAGCAAAAAAAAAGCTGGAAGTGGTGCTGTGGTTCAAGTGGTAGAGCACTCGCCTTGAGCTGAAGAGCTGAGGGACTGCGCCCAGGTCCAGAGTTCAGGCCCCCTGACCGGACCCCCCCCCAAAAAGAAAATATATGCATTTTTTCTTTTTATATGCATTTTTTCATAGAGATAATAAGATGTTTCCTAAATTAGTGTTAAGTGAAAATGTTAGCCTTCCCTGTTATGGTACCATGCATTACAATACTGAAGCCTGAAAGTACATACATACTGAAAATACTCTATATGATTATCTATCAAGAAAGTAAGATACTTATTAGCTTCATATTAACTTTTGCCCTTCTTCAACTTGATATTGAAATATAGCCCTTCTATAAGTCTTGTTTTTAGGTGCCAATGCTTTAGTCATTCTTTGGCTTGTCCACATTATTCTAATACTCAACCCATGTGTATGTGTGTGGGGGTATATGCACGTGTGTGTTTGTGTTTGCATAAAACTTTATATATGTAACAATTTATTATCACTCTATTTTATTTTAAATGACTAGACATTGCCAAGCACATCACTTTAAGGGCCCATCTGCAAATCGCTGGTATAATATACACCCATTTTTTCCAGTCCCATTTAAGAAATTGTTTTGTCTTTGTCAGAAATGCTGTTAATATTTTGGGTTTATTTTTTTAGGAATTATTTTGGTAGTGAATTAAAACGTTTAAACATTGTTCAATATTTTTGTTGTATTAATGTTTAATTTTACTTATTCTGTAGAGGAAATCTGGCTGAAAAAATGCAAATGCCTTATAACTAAATGATTGTGCTAGATGCAGGTGGTTTTTTTTTTTTTTTGCCAGTCCTGAGGATTGAACTCAGGGCTTGGGCACTGTCCCTGAGCTTCCTTTTGCTCAAGGCTAGCACTCTACCACTTGAGCCACAGTGCCACTTCGGTCTTTTCTGTTTATGTATAGGTACTGAGGAATCAAACTCAGGGCTTCATGAATGCTAGGCAAGCACTCTACCACTAAGCCACATTCCCAGGCCTGGACGTGGTTTTATAATATTTAATAATAAAAATGTAGATCATATTTAGGATGCTTTGATTTAAATGATCTTGAAAATGAGAAATGAATTGGATTGTAAAAGTAGTACTTAATGTTCATGGATGTGAAGAATGGCTTAGAGTTTAGAATTATTCATGAAATTTTAAAATGTTAATTGCTATTAGGTTATATTTAAAATCTGCATGTGTGTTTCATGTAAAAACAATAAAAGTTAAATAATTAAATATAAAAGTTAATTTTTTCTAATCAAGACACTAAATTGATGGCATAATTTCAAACTTTGTGCATTCAATTAATTTTTGAAATTTCAGTTTCAGTCTGAAGGAACCAAACAAGAAGATAAAGACAAAACGGTAAGAGACTGGTAAAAAAAATCTAATAATGTGTCAAATATTTGTCTAGAAGTGCAGCATACTACAAATTTTAGTATGAGGAAGACTTAATTATTTGTTTAAATAATGAATTTATATTTTAAATGCTAATATAGCTTTTAGTAACTCACACTGTTGTTTTTTAAGATTAATATTGTATGTTGAAGATTAACATGCTGAGAAAGGATCAACAAATACCCTTCCTTTCCTCATCCCATGCTATCTTGGGTGGAGAAAAGTGTAGGAAACTGTTATGAGATCTAGAAATTGTCATTTCTCTTAAGATTATCATAATTTTGAAGGTAATGTGAATCTCTTATTGAAATAATTTTGTTCTCCTTCTCAGGAAGTTATCCTTAGCTGTTTGCTTAGTATTACTGATCAGGTACTACTTCCATCTCTTTCTTTGATGGACTGCAATGCTTGTATGTCTGAGGAACTGTGGGGAATGTTTAAAACATTCCCTTATCAACATAGGTAAATAATTGTTTCATATTTTTAACAACAAGAATTCTAGTGTATTAGACTTTAGTATTGGACTTTTCCTAATTCTTCGTTTCATCATTTTTTTAAAGATACCGTCTGTATGGCCAGTGGAAGAATGAAACCTATAATGGTCATCCACTTTTAGTAAAAGTCAAAGCTCAAACAATAGACAGAGCCAAATATATCATGAAGTAAGTTTAAATTAATTTTTCTTCATATTCTAAGTTACATCTGGCTCTAATTTATTTTACAGTTTTAAGGAAGCTCATAATTATTTGCTGAAGGTAAAGCTGATTCTATGCTGCATATAAAATGGCTATCAATTTTTGTTCTAACACATTTTAACTTGTAAGATAGTGTATAAATCTAATAAACATCCTGTTAAATGCATCACATTATAGGCTACTGTAGGATACTGTATCCTGTTGCTATTCTTTAACTTGCATAATACAGTTACTTTGCATAATGCAGTCAAAGTTTTAGGCATTTCCTTCCCAAAAAGTTACCATAATAGAATTATGAAGAACTTCTACTGGGAACCAGATTTTGAGAAATCTCTACATTTTATTGGTTTGCTTTAACATTTATAACATTGCAATATAAAAATGGTATTGGTTCTACTTCCTGGTGAACTATTTGAAGTTGAAATGTAAAAATTGTGTATCCAGTTTAGTATCATTTTAGAGACTAAAGATACTTGTTATATTTCACATTTTTAATGAGACTATCATCAATTGTCGTTTCTTTGATAAAATTCATGTATATTCTTATAAGTCATGCAATCTCTAGTGTTGCTAGATTTAATAGTATGCAATAATATCGTCTTTGCCTGGTGATATTGTCTCTGGTTACAGTCTTCTGGGAAAGTAGACATGTGTATTATCACAATCTTGTTTAATAGTTGCTGTTATAATGAGGTATAAAATACTATAGAAAGAAAGAGAATTATCTAATCTAGTTATTACAGGAAAAAGTTATTATAAAGTATTATTGCAGGAGAAAATATCAGTTCTGGTTTGCCTGAATGAGTTATTGGAATTCTCAGATGTAGCTTCTAGCTTAACAACAGGCATCATCCATGGAGCCAGTACTACATATGCTAGGTACTAAATGAAGTACTTTACTAGAGAATTTAATATTAAGTATTATTAAATTAATGAAATCCTTCTCATCTGTTTTCTCTACAACCATATTTCTTTTATCTGACGTATAGTGCTTTGTATTATTCCTTTATTTCAAAGACCTTTGATGACTTGACCATTGCTGGACATGTTCTAGGGGTTTGGTACATGCCTATACTCCCAGCACTCTAGAGTCTGAGACAGGAGGATAGAGAGGTCAAGGCCAGCCTGGGTTACACAGTAAGACCCTGTTTCAACATGAAACATAACAAAACAAGGTAGCTCATGCTGACCACCTTAGCACCTCAATAGGCTAAGATCTAATGATCCTACTTTAAAGCTAGCCTAGGCAGTCTCCTGAGAACCTAAGATTACAGGCATGAGCCACTTTTACTTGGCTACGAGAACCTTCTTAGAACAGTTTTATCAAGTTCATTATTTTGAAAATTATTCCATTCTTTAAATTAGAATTTGAACTCATGTGCTGGGAATGTGGCTTAGTGGTAGAGTGCTTGCCTAGAGTGCATGAAGTGCTGGGTTCAATTCTTCAATACCACATAAACAGAAAAAGCCAGAAGTGGCACTGTGGCTCAAGTGGTGGAGTGCTATCTTTGTGAGCTAAAGAAGCTCCTGGACAGTGTCCAGGCCCTGAGTTCAATCCCTAGGACTGACAAGTAAATAAATAAATAAACAAAAATTATAATTTGAATTCATAATTTACTTCGTTGTATTTTCATTTTAGAAAAAATAATTTATTTCACTTGTATATTTGATCTTCTTTTGTGGGGAGGGCTTGACCTTGGGGCCTGGGTACTATCTTTGAGCTCTTTCTACTCAAGGCTAGTGCTCTACCACTTTGAGCCACAGAGCCACTCCTCACTTGTATATTTGTAGCCTTTTCATGGTTCAAGTTTCTGGATTCATTTTGTAATAATCTCCAAAATGTTGTTTCTGTGTAATGATTGGTTTGAGCTCTAAGAATTTCTTTCTTTCTTTCTTTTTTTTTTTTTTTTTTTGGGTCCGGTTGTGGGGCCTGAACTCTGGGCCTGGGTGCTGTCCCTCAGCTCTTCAGCTCAAGGCTAGCGCTCTACCACTTGAGCCACAGCACCACTTCCGGCTTTTTTCATTTTGCTTATGTGGTGCTGAGGAATCGAACCCAGGGCCTCATGCATGCAAGGCAAGTGCTCTACCACTGAGCCATCTTCCCAGCCCCTCTTTTTTTTTTTTGTGCCAGTACTTGGGCTTGAAGTCAGGGCCTTGCACTTTGTACCTAGTTTCTTTGGTCAAGGCTGGTGCTGTACCACTTGAGTAACACCTCTGGGGACTTTTCTGCTTGGGCTTGCTTTGAACTGTAATCCTCAGTTCTCAGCCTCCTGAATAGCTAGAATTGTAGATGTGAGTACTGGTACCCTACTTTGAGCTGTAAGAATTTCTTTGATTTAAAATTGTAAGTTTTTGTAAAAAAAAACAACAAACAATGAACAGAGGAACAAATAAACAGGAAGAAAATTAGTAAAAAATTGTTAACCTTTAATATGGAAAGCAGAGAACTTTTTTTTGGGGGGGGTTCGGTCGTGGGGCCTGATCTCTGGCCTGGGTGCTGTCTCTCAGCTCTTCAGCTCAAGGCTAGCACTCTACCACTTGAGCCACAGCGCCACTTCTGGCTTTTTTTTTTGTCTTTTTGCTTATGTGGTGCTGGGGAATCGAACCCAGGGCTTCAGGCACATAAGGCAGGAGCTCTACCGCTGAGCCACCTTCCCAGCCCCGATTTTTACTGCTTTATATACTATTACTATAAAGTGGAATTATAGCCAGGCATCGGTGCCTCATGCTGATAATCCTTTCTACATAGGAAGCTGTGATCTGAGGATGTGGTTTGAAGCCAACTTTGGCAGGAAAGTTCTTGAGACTTTTATCTTCAGTTAACCACAAAAAGCTGGAAGTGGAGCTGTGACTCAAGTGGTAGAGCACTAGCCTTGAGTGCAAAAGCTCAGGGACAGTGCCCAAGCCCAGAGTTCAGGCTCCAGTCAAAAATAAAGGTGAAATCATATGTTATAAATATTAAGCATGTAATATAAACTCTGGATAAGCCTAGCCAAAATAACCCCCCTTTTGCAGTAGTGTAGTTATTTAGTTGGATCCACTTTGTATAGTTGGGAAGGAATTATCTCATGGTGTGATTAAACTTGTATGCATAATGACCAATATTTTTAAAGATAATTCTGCCACTTTTGTCTTGTCTTCCCTTGTAGGCGTCTGACCAAGGAAAACGTGAAACCTTCAGGAAGGCAAATTGGGAAGTTAAGCCACAGCAATCCAACCATTTTGTTTGATTATGTATGTTTTGAAATGAATATTATTTTATGGGATTTTCCTTTTTTTAAAAAAAGTCAGAATATATGGAAATATAATATAGTTTTAAAATGGAATGATGTACTTGAAAAATGTTTTAATAATATTTTATTGAGATTGATTACACAGATTTCACAATATTATGGATAGTGTTACTTAAAGTCACATACACATTTTAACCTTCACAAGGCAAATTGTCATTATCATGTTTTATAAAGTTTGTGAATTCTATAGTAAAATTGTTTTAAGAAAAAATGAGCAAATGTCAGGTTATGCTAAAAATAAAACAGTTCGTTATATATTAACATTGGCTCCTTACTAATAACTCATTAGCAGTGCTGCTGTTATAGTCAGTCTAATGTTACTTTGTTGAACATGATTTGATTTCTGGGAGCATATCTTTGTCTTTTTGGAGGGGAGAAAAGAGGTGGTGTGCAGAAAGGGAAGGAGGAAGAGTGAGCAAATGGAAGGGAGTATTATTGTATTTTTAGAAACATTTGAATAGCATTTTATTGTGATTCAGTTTAACACTGGTGTTTTGTAATTCTGAAATACATTTAACATAAGATTAACTTCTATCTCCTGCAAATCTAAGTTTAGTTTCCTCTAAAATCATTTCTTTTTGGGGTCGGGTCGTGGGGCCTAAACTCTGGGCCTGGGCTCTGTCCCTCATCTCTTCAGCACTCTACCACTTGAGCCACAGCGCCACTTCCAGCTTTTTTTTTCTGCTTATGTGGTGCTGAGGAATCGCCTCCTGCATGCAAGGCAAGCGCTTACCACTGAGCCGCCTTCCCAGCCCAAAACCATTTCTTAATTGGAAAATATAGTCTAAAGTATTCTCTAAGGAAATGATTGAATAGTAATTTTATATTCATATGAAATGATAGGTAACCACTTTTATTATAAACACTGTTGCATTTTTTTTGAAAAATTGTAGCCACAATTTAGATGACATAAATCCTGTTTTGTTTAGTTAATACCATCTGTTCTTTGTTGATTCCTTTCAGATCTTGTCACAAATACAGAAGTATGATAACTTAATAACACCTGTGGTTGATTCATTAAAATATCTTACTTCATTGAATTATGATGTCTTGGCCTGTATCCTTTCATGTGAAGAAATACATTAATTTCATAGATTTTTTTCTTGAGGGGTTCTAGGGTTTGAATTAAGGGTCTTGGGTTTGATCGGCAGGCACTCTACCACTTGATACATGCCCTGGAGAGACCAGATTTTTTATTTTCAGTACCAGCATTGCAGCTTGACTCAAGGGGCCTAGGCATTGTCTCTTTAACATTTTACTCTCAAGGTTGGTGCTTTACCATTGTGCCCATAGTTCTATTTCCAGTTCTTTGGAGGTTAATTGGGGATAAGAGTTTAACTACTTAGGAGGCTGAGATCTGAGGATTGTGGTTTGAAGCCAACATGGGCAGAAAAAGCCCATGCAACTCATCTCCATTAAACTACTCAAAAAAGCCAGAGGCGGCACTGTGCTCAAGTGGTAGAGCACTAGCCTTGAGCACAAAGAGGTATCCTTGCTAAAAGATGTAAATGAGATTAATGGTGAAGAGTTGATGCTACAATGTAATGTATGTGTCAATACTTTGCAATAATTTATTGGTAAACAATTATTTTCCCAAGATACAGCAATTTTTCTGTATTTATGGTTCTCGGAGATGTAGTTATTTTTTTCTTAACTTATGAAAGATTGTATCATAGAAGCTTTAGCTAATCCAGAAAAGGAGAGAATGAAGCATGATGACACAACCATCTCAAGCTGGCTTCAGAGTAAGTTATTTTACAAAGGGTGGACTTTTTACTGTTGTTAACTGCATGCTTTGAATTCTGTTACCTAAGCTTAAAGTAGAATATCTAACCATTCAGTTTGTTCTGTGAAGGGACCAAGTCCTAGTTAAGTAAGATTTAATAGTAAATTCATATTAATTTTATATAGTTAAATTATATTAATTTTCCTTATTCAAGAGAGTATTATTACCTCTTGATAAAACTTGGGGAAGCAACTTTTATTGGGGTGTTGGAAAAATACCCTTCTCTTTCCTCCCCCTTCTCTTCTTTATTTTCTCCTTCTCTTCCTTATTCTTTTTTAAAAGTAGGGAACCAAGAGTTTATTAATGAAGTGAAAGGAAAATCCACTAAGGGGAATGAGCTGCAGGACTCAAAAACCAGTTCCTTTTTGTTGTTTTTCATAGCCCAGGTTGGCCTCAGATTCATAATCTTCCTGTCTTCACCTCTGAAGTCCTTTTAATATTAAGGAAACCAATCTTTCCCTTTCTTTCCTGAGGTTCTTTTTTTTTTGGGTGGGGGGTCCGGTCATGGGGCCTGAACTCTGGGCCTGGGCGCTGTCCCTCAGCTCTTCAGCTCAAGGCTAGCACTCTACCACTTGAGCCACAGTGC
>NW_012267254.1:11149670-11154018 GCF_000151885.1 Dipodomys ordii
GCTAGCGCTCTACCACTTGAGCCACAGCACCACTTCCGGCTTTTTTCTTTTTGCTTATGTGGTACTGAGGAATCGAACCCAGGGCCTCATGCATGTGAGGCAAGTGGTCTACCACTGAGCCACCTTCTCAGCCCCTGTTTTGAAAATTTTAGAAGTCACAAGAGTTATTTCCATTGATTTTTCATTTTGGGCTGTTTTTTTGCTCAAGGCTAGTGCTTTACCACTTTTAGCTACAGTGCCATTTCTAGCTTTAGATAAGGGGTCTCATTGCCTGGATTGGCAGATCTCATCCTCCTGAGTAAATCAGGATTACAGGCATGAGTCAGTGAGAATTGATACTTGCTAAGCCAGGTATTGCTCTGCATAACTATAATCTCAGGATTTAGGAGGCTACCATAGGAATATCACAAGTTTGAGGTTAGCTATGTAGCAAGACTGTTATTGAAACATGTTGACACATTTCTAATGTGCTTAGGGTTGGCTAAATAAGTACTATCTTGGGCTTAGATGTCAAAATTTGGAGCTTCCCTTTCCCTTGCATTTTCCTTTCCTTTTTTCTATATGGTTGTGACTATTCTACAGCTTTAATTTTAGTAATAGGATTGTTTACAGAGATGGCTCTTTGCTATTAGAAATATATTTGCTGTTTGAGGAGAATGACAATGTGAAGAACATTATGGTTTTATAAAAATGCAGTATAAATTATAGATTAAACCTTAATTACTAAAATTGATAATGGTGCTGTGCTTGTATGACATAATAGCTCTATTCTTAGGGTTTTTTAAATTTTTTTTGCTGGTCCTGGGGCTTGGACTCAGGCCTAAAGTGGTACGTATGGTCCTTGAGCTTTTTCACTCAAGGCTATTACTGACCACTTGAGCCACAGCACAACTTCTGGCTTTTGGGTGATTTATTGTGGATAAGAGTCTCTTGAATAAGCTGGCTTTGAACTATGATCCTCAGATCTCAGCCTCCTGAGCAGCTAGGATTATAGGCCTGTATCACCAGTGCCCTGCTTTGGGATTCATTTTTAGGAATTCCAGAAAGTAGAGGCCATGATTTAAATAATTTACCCCCAGATACTTAAAAAGGTTGTTTGTATGCATGTTAGTTTCTTGTTGTGTGATAAATTTCTTAGGAAAAAACTTAAAAAGAAGAAAAGAATATTGTGATTTAGGATTTCAGAGGTTTCAGTTCATAGTTGGCTAGCTGCATTGTTTCAGAGCTCATAGTGAAGTAGAACATGGTGGAAGGAAGCAAGGAGTGAGCAAGGAAGGGACCAGTGGCAAGATACAGATTCCAGGACCATGAAGCCTTTCACCCACTTCCTGTAGCTAGAACTCATTACTGAAAGTTTCCAGAACTTCGTGGTACCACCAAACTTTCAACATATGACCTTGTTGGAGACATTTCATATTCAAACTATCTCTGTGTCTATGTGTGTTGAAGGGAGGAATATGGAATAAGGGGGGCAAAATTACAAAGTAAGTAAATTAAAACAAGTAATAAAAATGTTAAAATAGGTGAAGTTGAGGTTTAGCATATATACTGTATTTTTGTGTTTGTAAGCTAGTAAGTAGTAAATGAATGTAAATACAAGCATGCAATAGTAGTAAATGAAAGTAAATGGTAAGCATGAGTGCTTTTTAGGATACTCTTAAGGTAGTCCTGGGAATGCAATTTTTTCTTAAAAATCACATTAGCCCTCCCCCCCCCTATAATTATATTTAAAGAATGAAGGTGTTTCAATATATTATAATGTATGGTTACTTTTCTATTTTAAGCTTTAACTAGATTATTTAAGCTTTAATTAGATTATTTCTAATTATTTTTTCTAATAGTTTTGATCTGCTTATACTGAAAGAAGTGGTACAGAAAATGGCAGGAATTGAAATTACAGAAGAAATGACAATGGAGCAACTAGAGGCCATGACTGGTGGGGAGCAGCTCAAAGCTGAGGTCAGATTGCTTTTTTTTTTGTTGTTTCTTGAGTTTTTAGATTTAAGATGTACACTGGTTCCTCATTTCCCATGGCTTTACTTTTCAAAAATTCCAGTTACTCATGATCAACCATGTTTCCAAAATCTTAAATGAGAAAATGCAGAAGTAGACCATAACTTTTATTTGAGGTCCATTCTGTATAGCATGATGAGATCTTATGCCTTCCTACTTACTCTTGCTTAGAATATGAGTCATCATTTTGACCAACATATCTATCCTATATATCTGCTGTTTTGGTTATCAGATTGATGTATTTGGTTAGCAAACTATATTTTGGTATACTTGTATTCAAATAACTTGTACAGTAAGTCAGTAGCCTTATGATGGTGCATCACAGTGCCTATGTCCTTCATGGTGTGTTATATGAAATCATCCTAGGAAAAGTGAGGACAGGACAATAAGGTATTTTGAGAGAGAATATGACCACATGCACATAATTTTTTTTTTGCAAGTCCTGGGGCTTGAACTCAGGGTCTAGGCACTGTCCCTGAGCTTCTTTTTGCTAAAGGCTAGCACTCTACCACTTGAGCCACATCGCCACTTCTGGCTTTTTCTGTGTATGTGGTACTGAGGAATGAAACCCAGTGCTTCATGCATGCTAGGCAAGCACTCTACCCCGAACCACATTCCTAGCCCTCACATAACTTTTTAAATACAATATACTATTATAATTGTTATTAATGTGCCTCATTTGTAAATTACCTATCATAATATGTATGTCTAGGAAAAAATAAAATGTATAGATTTGTTATTGTTTGTTGTTTCAAATAACTTCTGCAAGTCACGTATAATAAATGGGGTTATATAATGCATGGTCATAAGTAAAGAGTAAACAGTATATAAATAAGTACTTGATGCTACATGTAAAAACCACACAAACCATCCATTTAAAAATTGAGATATACTAGTTAATAAACCCTTTTAGTAATCTAAAAGTATATACAGGCCAAGAAGTTACATAGTTGTGCTAAAAATTAATGGTAGATCTTCTGTGGTATTTAGTATCCTATGTTGTTTCTTTTTTTTGTTGTTGTTCGTGGGTCTTGAACTTTGGGCTTCGGTGCCGTCCCTCAGCTCTTTAGCTCAAGGCGAGAGCGCTACCACTGAGCCATAGTGCCACTTCTGGTTTTTTGGTTGTTAATTGCAAATAAGAGTCTCATGGACGTTCCTGCCGGGGCTGGCTTTGAATCCCCATCTTCAGATCTCAGCCTCCTGAGTAGCTAGAATTATAGGTGTGAGTCACTGGCTCTCAGCTTGGTATTTGCTATTCTTAGTGATATATATTTTAATATACTTTATTAAAGCTCATCTACATTGAAAACAATCCTTTTAAGAGACTATAAGTTAGCAGATGGAAACTTAAACATTTAGGACAGAGTATACTCAATAATAATGTTATTAAAATAAGTAATTGAAGGAGAAGAAATGTAGAATAGAGCAATTTTTATTTTAAGATCACAACTCAGCTTTTTTTTTTTTTTTTTACAATGTCCTCTTTAAGTCAGATAACATGGGCTGCATACTATAAACCAGTAAAATTTTGTCTTCTCTTATGCAGGGTGGTTATTTTGGCCAGATCAGAAACACTAAAAAATCTTCTCAGAGATTAAAAGATGCCCTATTAGATCATGATCTTGCTCTTCCTCTTTGTTTGCTTATGGCTCAGCAAAGGAATGGGGTAATCTTTCAAGAGGGTGGAGAGAAACATTTGAAACTTGTTGGAAAACTATATGACCAGGTAAGTTAAAGTAGACTTTCTATTGATATAGTTTTTAATCCTGATAAAAGGAAATGGAAAATGTGATATAATTTGAAGAAATACCACTTTTGCATACTATATGAGCATGGAACAGCTCTAATGTCAAAGACTGCCACCTTTTTATGCATAAATTACAGTATTTAAAAATTGTTGGAGTGTTTTTGTACATAATCAAATTCCTTCAAATTCAGCTTGTTTATTTTCTTTTGTTCCTGATCTCCAGAAATCTGTAATTTCTTTTTTAATGTTTTTATTGTAAAAATACTGTACAGAGAGATTACAGTTACACAAGTAAGATAATGAGTACATTTTCTATAGAGCATCATTATCCCCTCCTTTGTTTTTCCCCTACGATCCCTTCCCTCCCCAGCTCCCCAAATCCTCCCTCCCCCACCCCAAGTTGTAAAGTTCGTTTTTATTTTTTTTATTATTTATTTATTTATTTATTTTTTTGACTTTCCTGCTCGGGCTGGCTTTATTTATTTATTTATTTTTTATTTGTGAACATACTGTACAGAGGGGTTACAATTACATGGGCAGGATAATGCGTACATTTCTTACCAAGCATTGCAGCCTCCTCCTTTGGTT
>NW_012267254.1:11154068-11155760 GCF_000151885.1 Dipodomys ordii
CATGGGCAGGATAATGCGTACATTTCTTACCAAGCATTGCAGCCTCCTCCTTTGGTTTACCCTTCACTTCCCTTCCCAGCCTCCCCCCCCCCCCCCCAACCCCCCCCCCCCCCCCCCCCCCCCCCCCGACCGACGTTGTAAAGCTCGTTTTGGACATGACAACTTATACTTAACATAATGTCCTGTACATCTTATTGTTACAATGGGTCAACCTGTATCCTTAGTTCAGCATTTTGTTATTTCCCTTTCCCTCCCCAAATTAGAAAAATGTATATACAAGATGCAGGGCACCTATGTCAAATACAATGAAAACGGGTTATATCGTGGGGGAAGAACATAAAAGAGAAACAAAAAAATCACAGTAAAATTTAAATACATTAAAAACAATAGCAAGAAAGAAAAAACACTTGTGTCCCTATCTTGGGGTTCATTTCTCTTAACATCATCTTATATGGTCATATATACATAGCTTTTTTTTCCAGATTTTTTATTGTGATTAAGTGGTTACATAATGTCCCAAATTTTACAGTATTGTGGGATAGTGAAGCTTAGTTAAAGTCACAAACACATTCTAACTTTCTTATAACAAATTGTCTATCATGGTCTATAACATTTATGAGTTCTATGAGCTTTGCAATACAGTTATTTCTTCCACATTGGATGATATGTACATTTCTTTTGTTTTACATAGTGTCAGCTGTTCCCTCTTTCCCACTTGTTCCTTCCCTCCCATCACTGCCATTGAGTTGCTTAGTTCATTTTGGTCAATGTCCAGTGCAGTTGAAGAAATCTGTAATTTCAATCATAATAGAGTAGCTGCTATTTTTTTCTTTATAATATGTGGCCACATCACAGATTTCAGTTCTCTGTCTTTCTCTCTCTCTGTGAATACACACACACACACACACTCTCTCTCTCTACATATATTTGTATATATTTATTTAGCCTGTCCTGGGGCTTGAACTCAGGGTTTGGACACTGTCCCTGAGCTTCTTTTGCTCAAGCTTAGCACTCTACAGCTTGAGCCACAGCATCATTTCTGGCCTTTTCTATTTATGTGGTATTAAGGAATTGAAGCCAGGGCTTCATGCATGCTAGGCAAGCACTCTACCACTAAGCCACATTCTCAGCCCTCTTAATATTTATGAATATAGCTGGGCACTGGTGGCACATACTGTAACCTTAGCAACTCAGGAGGCTGATATCTGAGATGGGGATTCAAAGCCAGCCCAGGCAGGAAAGTCAAAAAAACACACCAGGAAATGGAAAGTGATGCTGTGGCCCAAGTGGTAGAACATTAACCTTGAGCTGAAGAGCTGAAGGCCAACATCCAGGCCCAGAGTTCAAGCCCCACACCCGCCCCCCCCAAATATAATGTATTTGTGAATGTATTTTAAATTAAAATTTAATTTTCAAATCATAAATGACTTGATTTCTTTTTGTTTATTTTTTTCTTTCTACCATGATGCTTGAACTCAGGGCCTGGGCATTGTACCAGAGATCTTTTGCTTAAGGCAGAGCTCTACTACTTTTTTTTGTGTGTGCTGTTATCACTTTATTTGGTGTTATTAAAAAGGCTGCCAAGTTTTTTTTAAATTTTATTTTATTTTATTTGTGAACATACTGTACAGAGGGGTTACAATTGCATGGGCAGGATAATGCGTACATTTCTTACCAAGCATTGCAGCCTCC
>NW_012267254.1:11161465-11168164 GCF_000151885.1 Dipodomys ordii
TTTAAGATTTTATTTTTTTTGGGTCTGGTCATGGGTCCTGAACTCTGGGCCTGGGTGCTGTCTCTCAGCTCTTCAACTCAAGGCTAGCGCTCTACCACTTGAGCCACAGTGCCAATTCCGGCTTTTTTCTTTTTGCTTATGTGGTGCTGAGGAATTCAACCCAAGGCCTCATGCATGCAAGGCAAGCGCTCTACCACTGAGCCACCTTCCCAGCCCTAATTTAAGATTTTTGATGCTGTGATCTAGGGGCTATATAATATTTTAGGTGGCTTTAATAGTACCTTCTCAATGAGGATGGTAAGTGCATGGAATTACTTGAGTTTACCTTTCCAATGAAGATTACTGATACTTAAGTGATCTGTTTGATTCAATTGTAAGAGCAGTAGGAATTTCCATAAAAGGCAACATTTTAGAAAACTTTCTTTTGCCAGGCACTGTTGGATTACACTTGTAATCCTTGCTACTCAGGAGGTTGAGATGTGAGGATTGCAATTCAAAGCCAGGCTGGACAAGAAAGTCTGTGAGGCTCTTATTTCCAATTACTCACCAGAAAACCAGAAATGGAGCTGTGGCTAAAAGTGATAGAGATCTAGCCTTATGCAAAAAAGCTCAGGGGTAGTGCCTAGGCCTTGAGATCAAGTCCCACCACCAACAAAAACAAAACAAAACAAAAACACTTTCAAGGAAAACTGTGAGTAGAGTGGCAGGTTTTTGTTTTTGTTTTTGTTTTTGCTGGTCATGTGGCCTGAACTCAGGGCCTGGGTGCTGTCCCTCAGCTCTTCAGCTCCAGGCTAGCACTCTACCACTTGAGGCACAGCGCCACTTCCGGCTTTTTTTTCTTTTTGCTTATGTGGTGCTGAGGAATCGAACCCAGGGCCTCAGGCATGCAAGGCAAGCACTCTACCACTGAGCTACCTTCCCAACCCCGAGTGGCAGGTTTTGAAGGTAAAGTAGGTTTCAAAATATGGAGAAAAAGTTGAAGCCAGTTTAGAGTTCCAGCAAAGCCAGAAACTGGTGTGATTTTTTTTTTTGGGTCTGGTCATGGGTCTTGAACTCTGGGCCTGGGCGCTGTCCCTTAGCTCTTCAGCTCAAGGCTAGCACTCTACCACTTGAGCCACAGCGCTACTTCCGGCTTTTTTCTTTTTTCTTATGTGGTGCTGAGGAATCGAACCCAGGGCCTCATGCATGCAAGGCAAGTGCTCTACCACTGAGCCACCTTCCCAGCCCTGAGCCAGCTTCTTAATTGACAAATTATAGCTGCTAGTAGGGTCTTGTTAGTGTTTGCTATTTACATTGTGTACATCTTAATAATGTTAAAACCTTCTACTAGGTTCTTTTGAATATTTCAAAAGCAGGACTAGAGGTACTACATGTTCAATTCTTATTAGATCAGTAAGAGGGAATAGAATGAAGGAAATTAGACAAGGGCACACATGCCCCTGTTTGCTTATTCAATAAGTAAGTGCTGATAAAAATCTAAATAACTCCTAGACAAGGGCATGAAACTAAAGACTGCAACACTTATCTCAGGGTAGCTTAATTCAGGGTCTGATGCTTGGTAGGGAAATACTCTTCTATTTGCGTTATGAATTTAGCCCTTTTTACTTGATTTCAAGTTAAGAGTTTCACTAACTTTCCCCAGGCTGTTCTCTGCCTCTCAAGTAGCTGGGATCATAGTTAATATCACCACACTGGGATGGGAATATAGGTTTTTATATTTTGTAAGTCAAAGCTATAAATTGTGTTGCCTGTGTGTATGTATGTATGTATGTATGTTTTTACTTTTTTTAATCTCCAGTCAAAGTATGATGAACTTAAAAAATCAGAAAAGGGAAATAAACAGCAACATAAAGTTCATAAGTACATTTCATCATGTGAGATGGTGATGGCTCCTGTCCATGAAGCAGTGGTCTCCATACATGTTGCCAAAGTCTGGGATGACATCAGCCCTCAGTTCTATGCCACATTCTGGTCATTGACGATGTATGATCTTGCGGTTCCACATTCCAGCTATGAACGTGAAGTCAATAAACTTAAAGTCCAGATGAAAGCAATTGATGACAATCAGGAAATGGTAGGTTTTCATCCTGACAGAGCACGTATAATAAGTATTCAGTGTTATACGTTATACATATTTTGAAATTGCTTTAATTTAAGATTTTATTTTTTTTGGCAGTTAATTGGAGATAAGAATCTCACAGACTTTTCTGCCCCAGCTGGCTTTGAGTCTTGTTCCTCAGATCTCAGCCTCCTGAGTAGCTAGGATTACAGGCATGAGCCCCTTTTTTATGATTATGTAATTATATTTGTGGTTTATCCTTCTAGATGCAAACTTTGGATTCCTTTTCTCTTCTTCATTTTTGAGACAGGGTCTCAAGAAAGCCTATGTAACACATGCTGAACCTGAATTTATGATTCTTTTGCCTCTGGCTTCCTAGTGCCGGTAATCGTTACCATGGATAGCTTTTGTTCATATTCCCCCTCCTCGTTTTCCTGTTTAGTGTACAACATTAGACTTGTTTTACATTTTTTTGGGGGGGTCCGGTCGTGGGGCCTGAACTCTGGGCCTGGGCACTGTCCCTCAACTCTTCAGCTCAAGGCTATCACTCTACCACTTGAGCCACAGCGCCACTTCCAGCTTTTTTTTTCCTGCTTATGTGGTGCTGAGGAATCGAACACAGGACCTCAGGCATGTAAGGCAAGCGCTCTACCACTGAGCCACCTTCCCAGATCTTGTTTTACATTTTTAAAACTGTTAATTTCCTACCTAATATATGTACATATTAAGGGATATATTGTGATAATTCAGCATAGTATGCATATAATGTGTAACAATCAAATTTGCAAAAAGCATTTCCATCTCAATCATTTGCCATTTGTCTTGAGAAACTGAGTTTTTCTAGTTTTTGTAAAAAATACATAGAACATTGTTACTATAGTAGTTAACCATTGTATGCTATGCAAAACTAGAGCTTATCCCTCCTATTTAACTGTATTTTGTTACTCATGATCCATCATCTGTCCCACTTCTAGTAACTATTTACTATTCTACTTTCTATTTCTGCAAAGTCAAATATTTTAGCTTCCATATGAGTGGGAAGATGTGGTGAATGTCTTTTATGCCTTGCTTATTTTAATTATCACAATGTTCTCCAGTTTTGTGCTTGTTGTAAAAATGCAATTTGGATTATTATTTAAAATGTTACTGAATAACATCTTAATCATTTTTGCAGTATGTTTGTTAGAGTTGTACAATAGTAACTTATATGTATTTTCCTCTTATTTTTAAAATATAGTGTCATGATACCCTGGTACAGTTTGGTGGGTTTTTAGCATCAAATCTAAGCACAGAAGATTATATAAAGCGAGTGCCTTCAATTGATGTGCTCTGTAATGAATTTCATACACCCCATGATGCAGCATTTTTTCTGTCTAGGCCAATGTATGCACACCATATTTCGGTAAGTACAATATCTTTGTTACAATTCAAGAATGCTTTCAAAAATGTTTCATTTGTTAATACATTTTCCTTTGGTAAAGATATATATTGTCTTTTGGAGAGTTATTATTTTGTGTATATTCACTCTGAGCAATATATAATGAAGACTTTTCCTTTTAAAAATAGATCTTACCAGTTCTGTAACTTTATTCTTATTGTCCTATCAATTAATATTTATCAAAATGTAGTTCTCAAATGTTGGTATGGATGAGAATCACCTAAGAAGAATCTTAAAAATTCAGTATTATCCTCCTGTTCAAAATTCTACTTCAGTAACTTAAGAAGAGTACCTTGGGACTTCTGGGCATTTTGGTTTTGGTTTTGTTTGTTAACAAACGCTAGATGATTTTGATGCCTGTGATTAAGGGTATGTCACTCAGGAAAGCTTTCTTGACGAGTGTCCTCTTTGTCTTAACAATATTCCTCTCAGATGGTTGACTGCTGTTATTCATAATGCCTAGAAAGAATGTTTTAGCAAGTCCTCCTCCCCCTAAAAAGTCTTGCTTTCTCTGTTGTTTTATCTTCTAGTAAGAGAATGTTTGTATTTGTTGCTTCTATCCACCTAAATAAAACCATTAAAAAAGTCTGCCCCAAAATGAACTTTTCAGTAGTGCCTATTGAAACTCAGGTAACCATATAGAAGGAGAGAAGATAAACAGTGACTATTCATGAAACATACTTTGTCTCTCCTCTTGAGGGCAATGGTCAGTTCATTGAGGCCCAGCATGTTTTTCATTTTTCTTTTGTTTTGGATTCTGCCCCTTTGATTAATTTTTTTAAAAAATTGTTTTAAAGTCTATAACTATACAGGGCTTTCACTTCAGATTTTGGAGAAAGTTTTGATCCTTTCCTTTCTTTGTTCCCAGGAAGGACATGGATTATATAGAGAGATTTGCAAAAAAGGTACTGAGAAGTTTGAGGTTCAGTTGAACATATTATCAACCATCAACAGTTGGTATTTACATACCAACAACTACAGTTTCCATTTCCTTCTACAATTAACTAATGTTAATTGATTTAATTACTTATGCTGTATACTCTCAGGGGAAATGAATGTGATAAAAGAATAAGCCTTGTGTTTGCCTTTAGAATGTCAGTGTAGAGACTATATGCTATATTTGTGTATTTATGTCATGGATTACTGAAGGTAGATGAGTCTCAGTTTATAGAAAGAATGAAGACCTAATTGCTTCATCTCAGGATTCCCCCTTGCCCTGTACTATGCTGGACAGTGTACATAGAAATCAACAGTAGTGAACTCTAGCAAATAAAATAGAGAAGATTATTTGTATCAATAACCACCTTTATTTCTAGTCTTTGTAAAATAGTATTTCTTTGTTTTTTAAGAGATACAAATCTAATGAAAGAAGTGACATTTCATTCTTAAAAGTTGAAGAAGGAAACACAGAAGTAATATAGAGGTAGTTATATAGCCTAGGTAGGGTTAAGTGTTTTATGCAAAGGCTCTTCTGGAAAGGGAATTCCCCAGCAACCATGCACTGGATGAGCATTCAACCTGAGCTGATTTTGCTTCTTAGGTAAAATCTTCTCTTGAAGAGCCTTAGATGAGAAAGTAAAGTGTATGAGTACTAGAGGACAACTAGGTTCCTTCAATAGCAAGCCACTTTGGAACTGATTCAACCAAAGACTTCTCAGACTTTGGGGCCAGCAAAACCTTTTTGAACAGCAATCAGAAATACAGCACAAAGTTAATATCAGCTCTGTTCAGTAATGTCTTGTTCATCCAGGTAGCTGTTTGTGAGTCTCCCTTTGAGTTAATATGTGAACTTGAAGAACTAGGTAAATCAGCATTAGAGTAATAGTACAAGAAATCTAACTGTCACGTCTGATTAAGCCTGATTCTCTAACTAGATTGGCACTCAGAGTGGGCCTAGCAGAAGGCACTGATTCAGAACCACGGAAGTTGGGAGAATGGAGCTATCGTAGAATCCTTTCATATTTATAAGTTAATTTTCACTTTTAATCATTGATACTTACCCTAAGAAATGGGCTTGAAAAATAAGCTTTCTATCTTCCAGTTGATATTCTAGATTTTTTCCAAAATTAGGTAACTAAACTGATATATGCAGATTGGTAGTTTCATAGTTATTTTGTTAGCTTAGCAGATGTAATTCTGCTTTCGTTCATAATAATTATCTTTGGTAAGATCTTTCTAAAGTTAAAATAGTGTTATTATTCAGTTGCTATTCTCTCAGGTCTTGGATGTAATAAACTCACTTTCTCATAACTAATGTTTTTTGTTGAATTGTCACCTGGGTAATTTCAGTAGTTATCAGCATGCTCTCTAACATGGGGATAACTGGAAATAAATTCTTCCCGTCCTATAACAATTTTAAGACTCTCTCAGGTCCTGCTTGAGATACCCTCTGTAATAAAGAGGACTTATTATGCTTTCAGTCCAGTGAGCCGGGGAGAAATGCGGCACTCAGAAAGGAAGGCAGCTGGACTGTAAGGAGCAGAGATTCTTATGTGAGTGCAGAACTGGAGCAGAACCTTTGACCTCTGACCATCAGTTTTGGGTGATATGTTTAACATAAATGGAATATTTAAGTGATTTTCTAACATAAAGTATCAGCTAGTTTTAGAATTTGTTTTAGATTTACCTTAACGATACTGCCTAACTCAAGTAAAATCTTCTCTGTGAGAGCTACTTTATCTTAAAGAGACTAAAGAACATGAGAAAATAGCAACAATTGTACAATGTATTTATTTTATACAACTTGACATAAGCTCTATGAACTAATATATAGTCAATCTCAATGTACTAACAGTTTTTTATAAAAATAATTTACACTATGGCTTTCCTCTAATTGTGTCCCAAAATAAGATAAACCAGCCATACCAAAGAAGCTATACAGTCAGTTCTCATACATATAAATTTCAATATACAATAGATACTTAAAGAAAATTTTATTCGGTTTAACAATAATCCGCTGATCCTACTTTGCCTGGGAGTTTTCTAGTTTCAGCTCTGAAGTCTTGCTTCTAAGGAAAGCCCTGGCAGATCTGGACATTTGGTCACGTATAAATTAGTTTTATGGTGACTTTTCTTGTAGCCCTTCTTAAGTGTTGAGCCAGCTTCTTTTTTTTGGGTCCAGTCGTGGGGCCTGAACTCTGGGCCTGGGCGCTGTCCCTCAGCTCTTCAGCTCAAGGCTAGCGCTCTACCACTTGAGCTACAG
>NW_012267254.1:11175099-11177818 GCF_000151885.1 Dipodomys ordii
CACAGCGCCACTTCCGGCTTTTTTTTCTTTTTGCTTATGTGGTGCTGAGGAATCGAACCCAGGGCCTCAGGCATGCAAGGCAAGCACTCTACCACTGAGCTACCTTCCCAACCCCGAGTGGCAGGTTTTGAAGGTAAAGTAGGTTTCAAAATATGGAGAAAAAGTTGAAGCCAGTTTAGAGTTCCAGCAAAGCCAGAAACTGGTGTGATTTTTTTTTTTGGGTCTGGTCATGGGTCTTGAACTCTGGGCCTGGGCGCTGTCCCTCAGCTCTTCAGCTCAAGGCTAGCACTCTACCACTTGAGCCACAGCGCTACTTCCGGCTTTTTACTTTTTGCTTATGTGGTGCTGAGGAATCAAACCCAGGGCCTCTGGCATGCAAGGCAAGTGCTCTACCACTGAGCCACCTTCCCAGCCCCTGGTGTGATGTTTAAAAAGACTACTTTTACTTTGCTGAATGGGCTTAGTAGTAAATTTGATTGTTAGGATGATATCAGATTATATAGAGCACTGAATTTGCAAATTTTTTCTTTGTGCTGGCTGGTATAGGGATTTAAACACAGGGCTTTACATTATTTCTTGGCTTTTTTTACTCAAGATGCTCTACCACTCGAGCCACACCTCCAATCCTAGGACACTGAATGTCAGGTAGAAAAGTTGACCTGATAATATTGAGGTGTCAGACATCTGAACAGGAAAGTAATGATAGTAAAAAATGACACTTTTTAAAAGATTGTTTATGATATTAATGTGAAAGATGCTTTTGATAAGCTACAGACCAGCTAGGTGGCTTTGTGGCCATTCATTGTGAGCTACTGAGAGAATAAATTATGGTGGAGGTAGTAGGAACACATAAGACAACAGGTAGGATATAGGAATGAAAGAGAAGGAAGAATCAAAGGTGACTTCATCTATGCTTCAGGTGTATATTACCAATGTTATAAAGATTGCCTAGGAATCTAGCCTGTTTTGAGGATGTTTGAAGGTTGTATAACCCTCTTTTTGATACGTTGAAGATAGGCATGTTATATTCATTTTAAAATAAGTTATATAGTATCAGTATTTATCTCTTTAAAATTATTTTAATTATCAGTAGAGACATGTGCATATTGTTAGAAGCTAACCTAACTTATATTTTTATAGCCTCCAAATAAAAAGAAAAAAGAGAAGGAACGTTGTACTGCCCTTCAAGATAAGCTTCTTGAAGAAGAAAAGAAACAAATGGAACATGTGCAGAGAGTTTTACAGAGACTGAAATTGGAAAAGGACAATTGGCTTTTAGCAAGTAAGTTAATCACATTGTTACATATTTATTTATTTATTTGGTGCAGGCCCTGGGGCTTGAACTCAGGGCCTGGGTGCTGACCCTGAGCTTCTTTTGTTCAAAGTTAGAGCTCTACCACCTGTTTTGGTCGTTTAGTGGTAAGAGTCTCATACTTTCCTACCTGGGCTGGCTTTGAACCTCAATTCCCAGATCTCAGCCTCCTGAGTAGCTAAGATTATACATATGAGCCACATATGCCTGATGAAACTGTTATATTCTTCTGTTATTAGATTGCAAAAATAAACCTTTATAACTTTGAAGGTGTTGAATTCTCTTAGGTTTGTATTTCAGTTCTGTTCACTATGCAGTTCTTTTTTTATTGGTTTAACATTTATATAGAATCCTGTTCTTTGTTATTTATTAATACAGAATCAACTTCACATGTTTACTGAAGTAACTGATGATTTGGTTTTTTGGTGAAATTAACTTCTTTCTATAATAGTGGCAGCTTATCATTCAACTTTTCTGTATAAAATCATATTCTGGGGGAAATTGTAGATAGGAAATACAGTTTTATCCCAAGCATGACCTTTTGGTTACAAACTACAAATAGCTTGTGGTTTTATAGCATTCTTACACTACAGTTAGTATGTTGTTATGTTTAGTGGCCTTGAGGCCTTGAGGAAGAAGTTTTACCACTTAATATATTCTTCCTTTATTTTTAGAATCTACCAAAAATGAGACCATCACAAAATTTCTACAGCTGTGTATATTTCCTCGATGTATTTTTTCAGCAATTGATGCTGTTTACTGTGCTCGTTTTGTTGAATTGGTACATGAACAGAAAACTCCAAATTTTTCCACACTTCTTTGCTATGATCGAGTAAGTTCTTTTTATTGCAACCTTTCACAAAAAGTCTCACACAAAGAAGACTGAATATTATAATTAAAGAGGTATTGTGTGGGTGGTTTAAGAGCCAAATGCCTGAAACTAGAATCTTAGCTTTGCTACTCTTTAGCTATATTGGTCTTTGGCAAGTTATTTAACCTCGCTGTGCCTCAGTTTTCTTATCTGCAAAATGAGACCTGCTTTGCTTTGTTAGATTGTTGGGAGGATTAACTGAATCACTATATAGTAAAGGATATTTGAATAGTGTCTGATAATGTAACAGGCACTAAAGGTTTAGCTATCAACTCAGCATTTGAGTTTACCTGTTGTGTCATCATAGCTAGGACCTTATTTATAACCATTAGTCTTTAAAATGAGATGAAACACTATGCCTCCCCTCTCTTCCTCCTTGCAAAAAAACCCCCCAAAACACAACCAAAACTTGACACCTTCACACATACATAAAAACAGGAAAGCTGGGCTG
Source organism: Dipodomys ordii (assembly GCF_000151885.1). Classification (NCBI taxonomy): domain Eukaryota; kingdom Metazoa; phylum Chordata; class Mammalia; order Rodentia; family Heteromyidae; genus Dipodomys; species Dipodomys ordii. The sequence goes on from NW_012267254.1 coordinate 11,177,734, forward strand.
GGAAGGTGGCTCAGTGGTAGAGTGCTTGCCTTGCATGCCTGAGGCCCTGGGTTCGATTCCTCAGCACCACATAAGCAAAAAGAAA
>NW_012267254.1:11179508-11198086 GCF_000151885.1 Dipodomys ordii
TTTTCTTTTTGCTTATGTGGTGCTGGGGAATCGAACCCAGGGCCTCAGGCATGCAAGGCAAGCGCTCTACCACTGAGCCACCTTCCCAGCCCTGGAACATTATTTTAAAAGGGTAACTTGGGGCTGGGAAGGTGGCTCAGTGGTAGAATACTTGCCTTGCATGCATGAGGCCCAGGGTTCGATTCCTCAGCACCACATAAGCAGAAAAAAAAAGCCTGAAGTGGTACTGTGGCTCAAGTAGTAGAGTAGCACTCTTGAGCTGAAGAACTGAGGGACAGCGCTCAGGCCCAGAGTTCCCACGACTGACAGAAAAAAAAATTTTTTTTAATGGTAACTTTAATTCGGTTTCAAATTGACATTTTTAGTACCATTAAGTAAGATGAAACTAACTGAGAAGGCTACCTATCCAAATACACATATTTTTATGTGGAATTATTAATCTAGTCTACTTAAGTTTCAGCTTTGGGTATTTTGTGGAGCATAACATGATTTTTAAAAGTGACAATCTTTCTTAGGAATGTGGAAACTATCCAGGATTTCTTACTATATTACGGGCAACTGGATTTGATGGTGGAAATAAAGCTGATCAATTAGATTATGAAAATTTTCGACATGTTGTTCATAAGTGGCATTATAAGCTAACCAAGGTAAAAAATACATTTTTTGTGAGTAATAATTTTCTTATCCTCCTTGTATTTTTATAATAATGCCTGATACAATGTTTGTTGTAGGCATCGGTGCATTGCCTTGAAACAGGCGAATATACTCATATCAGGAATATCTTGATTGTGCTAACAAAAATACTTCCTTGGTACCCAAAAGTTTTGAATCTGGGTCAGGCTTTGGAAAGAAGAGTACATAAAATCTGCCAAGAAGAAAAAGAGAAGAGGCCAGATCTATATGCATTGGCGATGGGGTAACAAAATTATACTTTAAATGTGATTTGTGAGATTAGATTACAAAGGATTCTGAGGACCTTAAAATGTTTCACAGTGTTGAAGTTTATTTTCTTCCTTGTACTTCAGGAGATTATGAGAGATTATTTTCCCACAGGCTGGTGAGAGTTGTCACTTCTGATGATCAACTTCCGGTCTATACTAGATGACAGTGTCAAAAGACACATGTAATATGTCTCAAATGGGAGGAAATGTAATTTTTAGCATTATACTTGGATTTTGAGATCTTCAAGAGCAAAAAGTTGAAAGTCATCTTAGTTTAAAAATTAGTTTGAAAATTTTATGTAAGAAATTAGTATTCTTTATAAAGATCCTCAAGAAGTTACTGAACATTAATATTTTTTATTTCTGAAGTAATTAATAGAATGAGTAACTTGCTAATTTTATTCTTTTGAATCCCATGTTTGTACTGTTTGATTTGTGTTTTGTATATTTAAACACTTTGTGCGACTTTCAGCTACTCTGGGCAGTTGAAAAGTAAAAAGTCATACATGATACCTGAAAATGAGTTTCATCACAAAGACCCTCCTCCGAGGAATGCGGTTGCCAGTGTACAAAATGGCCCTAGTGGTGGGCCTTCTTCATCATCCCTAGGAAGTGCATCTAAATCGGATGAAAGCAGTACTGAGGAAACTGGTATGCTTATTTGTAGATACTTTTAAATAATACATTGGAATATTTTGTATCACATAATGAATGCAATGCTGGCCTCTATTAATTTTTTTACTCCCTAGGTAGGAACATGTAACTGTTCAGTAATTAAATTGATGATTCTTTCTAATTATCCTTTAATCATTTTGCTGTGAAATTGTAGTTTATTTATATTTGGGGTCTTATTAAAGAAAGCCTTACTTTTATTTCAGATAAATCAAGGGAGAGATCTCAGTGTGGTGTGAAAGCTATTAATAAAGCTTCTAGTGCCACACCAAAAGGGAATTCAAGCAATGGAAATAGTGGCTCTAACAGGTAAGAGAATACTGTGCTATATGTGTCCTAAATTCTTATCTGATGGGCATCACTAACCATAAATAGAAGGGAGGTGGTAGTTAATCAGTATTAAAATCATGTTTCTTAGGCTTTAAAATTTTGTGTGTATCCCTTTGTGGATAATGTACTTGTTAGCATCCTAATTTCATTTCATATAATTATGTTCTGTTTAATAGTCTTGTTTTCCTTTGCTGGATGTTCAAGGGTATGTAGGTGGTTAAGGTAAAAAAAAATTTTTTTTACAGTGAATGAATGCTGTAGGCAATTTAAACTAGGGTAGAGAGCAGAAATTATTTTTATTAATTAGTTCTCTCAAGCTGAGGAACCTATTCCCTGATAGTAGCATCCTTAGTTGGTTTGCGGGATAGATTTTTTTTTTTTGGGTCCGGTCATGGGGCGTGAACTCTGGGCCTGGGCGCTGTCCCTCAGCTCTTCAGCTCAAGGCTAGTGCTCTACCACTTGAGCCACAGCGCCACTTCCAGCTTTTTTCTTTTTTTTGCTTATGTGGTGCTGAGGAATCGAACCCAGGGCCTCTGGAATGCAAGGCATGCGCTGTACCACTGAGCCACCTTCCCAGCCCTGGGATAGATTTTTGATTGTTAATTTGTTATCCACAAAGGATATGATGGTATGTAAGAAGAACCTAACAGTTTTTTTGTTGTTGTTGTTGTTGTTTTTGGGGTCCGGTCGTGGGGCCTGAACTCTGGGCCTGGGCACTGTCTCTCAGCTCTTCAGCTCAAGGCTAGCGCTCTACCACTTGAGCCACAGCGCCACTTCCAGCGTTTTTTCTTTTTGCTTATGTGGTGCTGGGGAATCAAACCCAGGGCCTCATGCATGCAAGGCAAGCGCTCTACCACTGAGCCACCTTCCTAGCCCCTTAACAGTTATTTTAATATTAATCATTTTCTTAATCTGCTACTCATGAGTTCTTATTTATTGATAAGGAAATAATTCTGTTTTACTTACTTTTGATACTATCATTTGCTTTTTTATCATTAAGAAACTTTAAAATTTTTGTCACGGAATATATTTTATGGTTATTTGAATAAATGATAAAAATCTAATGTTTATATTCTTAAGCAGCAAAGCTGTTAAAGAAAATGACAAAGAAAAAGGGAAAGAGAAAGAAAAAGAAAAAAAAGAAAAGACTCCAGCTACTACTCCAGAGGCCAGGGTACTTGGTAAAGATGGTAAAGAAAAACCAAAAGAAGAGCGGCCCAATAAAGATGAAAAAGCAAGAGAGACCAAGGAAAGAACACCTAAGTCTGACAAAGACAAAGAAAAATTCAAGAAGGAAGAAAAATCTAAAGAAGAAAAATTCAAGACAACTATCCCCAGCACAGAATCAAAATCTACTCAAGAAAGGGAACGAGAGAAGGAGCCATCCAGAGAAAGAGATGTAACAAAGGAAATGAAATCAAAGGAAAATGTTAAAGGAGGAGAAAAAACACCAGTTTCTGGGTCCTTGAAGTCGCCTGTTCCCCGATCTGATAATGCAGAGCCTGAAAGGGGTAAGTGTATTTTTTCTTGTTCATTTACCCTCTGTTATATTCATGTGTAGTCTTTTTTCCTCACTTTGAGAAGTTTTCTAGAGATTTTGCTAGGAAAATGAATACTTTATCTTAAAAAATTGCTCATTTTAAGCTGGGTGCCAGTGGCTGACACTTATAATCCTAGCTACTCAGGAGGCTGAGATCTGAAGACCTTATTTCAAAGTCAGCCAGGGGAGGAAAGTTCATGAGACTCTTATTTCCAGCTAACTACCAAAAAGCCACAAGTGGAGGTGTTGTTATTCGAGTGGTAAGAGTGCCAGCCTTGAGGAAAAAAAAAACTAAGGGACAGAGCCTAGGCCCTGAGTTCAAGCCCAAGGACCAACACCAAAAAATTGAAAAAAAAGTTGTACAGGGGCGGGGGGAGGATGGGAAGGGGTGGGAAGGGGAAACAAAGGAGAAGGCTACAATGCTTGATAAGAAATGTACTCATTATCTTGCCTATGTAATTGTAACCCCTCCACTGTACAGTATTTTCACAATAAAAAAAAAGAAAAAGAAGTTGTACATTTTGAAAGTGTTCAGAAAGACTAGAAATATATATTATTGTTTCTTTTTGTCTGAACAGAACAGAAACGCCGCAAAATTGATACCCATCCTTCTCCATCACATTCCTCCACAGTAAAGGTTAGTATAGCCTGAAGAAGGCAGCATCTTTATTAGGCTCTCGTGTTTGGAATACCAGTGTCCTGACTTCCTTCAAGTCTTGTGCCAAGTATTCACTGAAGCCACTGAAAATTTTATATATCATTAGAAATGAATGTTTTTCTGTATTGGTGGACTGATATTTTTCCCATTGAGTATTTTTATTATAAAAATGTTAAAACTTCAAGGACCTAGCACTAATTTTCTAATGTATCAAAGTGCAAGAGAAATTTTACCCAGAAGTGCCTCACTGCTTTACGCAGTTTTTTTGGAGTGCAATGGTAGCAACAGCAAAAGAATATTTTCAGCAGAACGAAGCTATTTTTCGGCATAAATATCGAAGAATGTGTATTACTGAAGACTTCCTGGATGATTACAGGATTACACAAGATACCTCTGAATTCATCAAGCTTCTTGATGAGCATCATACCGATGTGCCTTCTAAGAAGGAGTCTTGAAAGGAGTTCCATTTTAAAGTCTCCTTGGTGATCAGTTCTCCTGTAGTTGTGTATATTCAGTGAGCATGCAGCTTCAGTTGTTTCTTCCCTTGGAGGTTTGTTTATACCCATTGGGTTCCCACCAAGTTGAACCTTGCGTTACGATAAAAGCAGATGTGGCATCCAATCCTACCACCCAGCAAAGAGAAACCGCAGGCATTCAACTGCAGCACAAAATCGTGGGTGTAGCCTTCTTGAAGACTCAGGGTAGCCATTCCTTGCTCCATATTTAATTTTAATTCTAAAGTCATCTAATTTCATGGAATCTTTGAATTTGCAGTACGTTGAACTTTTGAAACTGTAAGTTACTAATTCTTCATCAAGAACACTGTGGTGGAATACCATAGTTGATTTGTTTTTCTTCTTTTCTCTTTCCATTTTGATGTTTTTTTTCTTGTTGGAGGTATGAAATTCACCAATCATAGGAACTTTACAAAAAAGTGATTTCTCTTTTATACAGTATATGTTTTGTTTTCTTATAATACAATGCCACTGAGTTATATTTAGAATGAAAATACATGTTTATTTTAGAGTTAAACGTAAAGTAAAATTTAAAACCTTCCAATTAAACGATAACTATAACATAACAGTATTGTTCTTCAGCTCTGACCTCCACTATTTAAATCTTTTTGTGGAGAAAAATATTTTGCTTTCTTAAGCTTTTAAAATTACATTAAGCATGAAATATGAAAAATGTGGCATTGACCTTTATTTTTAACTTTCGGTCAGAAAGTGTAAAATTTTTCTTTCATACATAGAGTACATCTAATTTACTTTTTTTTAAACCATTACTATTCCATTACATAATTTTGTTTTTGTTTTATTGTTGGTGTCCATATTACTAATGATATTATGGAATTTATCTTCACAAGGAATAGCCGGTTTATTTCCAGGTCACAACTGTACTTCCCAAAGTTCCTCTGGGTTCTGAGAACTATGCCAGCTCACCTGTCATCTCCATTCATTTTCTACAGGACAGTCTCATCGAACTCAAGGAGTCTTCATCAAAGGTTTGAGTCTTTTAAAAATGCCTAAGTAAACAAACAACCCCTCCTTTTGTTTTGTAGATGACCCTTCCCTAGTAAATTCAGTAACCTAGGATTACTTGGAAAGAAGTATTGTGATTAGAATAACCTTCATAAGTTCCTATTGCAAACTAAAAGAACAGATGGCAGTGATCTCTTTTAGAGAGATTGTTATAAAATACATGTGATGTGGCAACATTTCAATAATCTATATTTGTTGGGTGTATAACGCATTCTCCTTTGTGCTTCAGAATCTGGTATTAAGCTTAAGATTTGGGGCAGAAGAAGTTACTGGTTTGTTTAGGTGGAATAATCTGCTTTAATTTTACAAACAAACCTGGCAAATTTGCTTTGTGAAATTAAGGAAGGACTATTTTCTGGCTGTTCTTAGACATCCCAAAGGACCAAGAAAGCTATTTGCTGCATTCACATAACTTTTAGAAATGAAGTCCTATTGTAGTCTACAAAATTCTTTATATCTCCTTCTGCTGAGTTTTCTTTTTGGTAGTTGTAGCATAATTTCAGCAAGTATAGTAAATGTAAAGTAATTATGCCTCTTGAAGGGAGCAATCAAATTGGTAGTTGTGTTTATAGGTTAATATTAATTTTTACCTATTTTCCTTTACTGGTTATTCAACTAAAAATAGTATGCAGTTTATGTATCTAATTACAAAGTTCATTTCAGTATTATAGTTAAAATGCTGTTGTTAGTTTCATTTTGTTTTTATTATAAAATTTGTGCTCTCCTTTGACTTCATACATTGTCTCCTATTTTTTTCTAAGTATGATTCTTTATTGATGGACCAAATGGAATTTTGAAACAGCCACTCAGTGTTACTGCTTTTAGATCTATAACTTTCTAGGGAAGTGTCTGTGATTTTGGGCAAATCAGCACTGATATTTTTTTAGATATAATGCAAGTTTTATTGGGAACATGATTAAAGTGGGGGTGAGTGATATAGCTCAGTGGATGGAGTAAGCACTGATTTTTAACAGTTTAGATTAGCCAATGTGCCTGTGCCCTAAAACTATAGCACTGTTTTTTGAGTATGTATTAATTAAAGAGTGTCAGCCATATTATGTGTGCTTTGTTTTAGAGTAAAATATTTTATTGGCTACATGAAATATTGTAGTGTAGTTGGTCTTCATAACCATTTGGAATTGTATTTGTTAGTCATAACTGTTAATGGCGTATATGGGCTATTTTATTCATGGACTAAAAGTCTTAATTTGTGAGTATTTCTGAAACACACTTTAAGTAGCTTAGAACAGGCTACTAAAATTAACTGTATTTTCTTAAATTTGATGATGATTACATTTCTTCACTTTTTGAAAGTCTTCTGAATAGGAACATTGTGTGAGATAATGTATATTCATCTTATGTCATGTTCATAACAGATGTAAAGTTAAATAGGGCAGATGGTAGTGTCTTTTTGATAAATGAAAGATAAAAAGTTCTTCAGCCTTTCCTGATGGCATATAACTTGTTAATACCAAATGTAAAGTTTAGGTTCATCAGGTATTAGCAACAGTAGAAGAAAGGGTTCCTAGCTCTGATGATGGGTTTATCTCCTTCCTTCCCTCCTCTCCTCTCTTCTCCTCTCTCCCCTCTTCTTTCTTCTCTGGACGTGGGTACTGTCCCTGAACCTCTTTGTGCTCAAGGCTAGTGCTCTACCACTGAGCCACAGCTCCACTTCTGGTTTTTGAGTGGTTAATTTGAGATAAAAATGCTGTGGGGACTTTTCTGTCCCAGCTGGATTTGGACTATGATCCTCAGCTCTTAGCCTCCTGAGTAGCTAGAATTATAGGTTGAGCCATTCCCAGCTGTTCTTGAGCTTCTGTGCTCAAGGCTAGCACTCCAACACTTAAGCCACCGGTCCACTTCTGGCTTTTTGTGGTTAATTGGAAATGAGAGTATCCTAATCCTCAGATCTCAGCCTTCTTGAGTAGCTAGGATTATGCTGTGAGCCCAGTGCCTGGCTTATCTTTTTTATTTATTTATTGGTACTGAGCTTGAACTCAGGCCCTGAGACCTGTCCCTGAACTCGTTTGCTCATGGCTAGTGTTTTACCACTTTGAGCCACAGCGCCACTTCTGGTTTTCAGGTGGTTAATTGAAGGTAAAAGTCTCATAGACTTTTTGGTCCAGGCTGGCTTTTAACTGCAAATTCTCAGATATTAGGTTCCATAATAGCTAGGATAAAACCTGTGAGCCACCAGCACCCAACTTTTTTTTGTTGTTGTTGTTGGTCATGGGGCTTGAACTCTGGGCCTGAGCACTGTCCCTCAGCTCTTAAGCTCAAGGTGAGCGCTCTACCACTTGAGCTACAGTGCCACTTCCGGTTTTCTGATGGTTTATTAGATACAGGAGTCTCACAGTCTTTTCTGCCCCGGCTGGCTTTGAACTGAGATCCTCAGATCTCAGCCTTCTGAGTAGCTAGGATTATAGGCGTGAGCCACCAGCACCCAGCTCCAACTTTTTTTTAAATAGTAGTTCATGTCAATTTCTCCACCTAAAAATTATTTCTGTTCATTTAAAATTCAATACAATTACTTCACATGTAACCAGAAAATTTTGAAAAAGGCATATAAATATGCTACTAAAATTATGTGACTCATACCACTTTTTTTTAGGGGGGGGTCCAGTCGTGGGGCCTGAACTCTGGACCTGCGCGCTGTCCCTCAGATCTTCAGCTGAAGGCTAGTGCTCTACCACTTGAGCCAGAGTGCCACTTCTGGCTTTTTTCTTTTTGCTTATGTGGTGCTGAGGAATCGAACCCAAGGCCTCAGGCATGCAAGGCAAGCGCTCTACCACTGAGTCACCTTCCCAGCTCCTCATACCACTTTTCATATTAGTGAACTACATTTATTGTAGTGCTTGGCAATAAGATTAGATATTCAGTAACCATTTGAAATGAATCCTTAAGTTTTTGCACTCTGGTAAACCATCCAGAGTACTGATTTGTATAGTACCTGATGTTGCATTTTTACATTTCTAGGAAATTTACTAGAGTTGAATACATTGAAATAAAATTTTTTATCAGAATTTAGTCTCTAAAATTGATTACCTATAATCTCAATGTTTCAGAGTTAGCTTTTATCTTCTAGACTCACAGCAGAACATTTTACCTGCCAAGGGCCATTTGGATATTTATGTACAGGCCATACAAAATTATCAGTACAGGTACATTGCATGGGCAGCTGAGTAGAAGCATATGAGAAGCATATTTGTCTATCTCATCATCTACTGAATAATTTTTCAGGCCTTATACAGCCTCTGAGCCAGATAGTTCCCCACCGCTGTCTGTTTTTCATGCTATCTTGTTAATTATGCATATAATATTGTTTTCTTGCTTTAGTGTGACCTTTTAGTTACGCTTTATATTACTATACTTTTTATTACTTGCTAGTTTCAGTTTTAATCCATAGGAAAAATTATATAGATTTTTCTTTTTGAAAATATTTTTAGTACCTTTAAGTAATTGTATGAAGGAGTTGCTAGTCTACAAAGCAGTTTATGTATACAATGTATCTTGATCTGTGTCATCTTCTTCAACACTCCCCCCCTCAATCCCCCTCCCTTATTTTTCTTAATTTGTAGTGTATACAATGAATTTCTGACTGTATATTTTTCCTTCCTCCTTTCCTTCATCTACCCCTCTCCCCTTGCTCTGTCCCTTTTGCAATTACTCATTTCCTGGTGTTTTTTTTCCCTTGGGCTTTGATTTAGTCTTTGTAAAGAGTTATACTATTTGAGCTCTCCATAGAGTCTATTATACTTCAAATTAATTCATTTGTAACCACTTGCATACCACCTAGTGTTTTTACTTATAGAATTTTTATAGGCACATTCTAGCTACCAAAAATGAGGGAAACCATGCAACCTTTTTTTTTTTTTCCCCAAATCTGGCTTACTTCACTTAATGTAATTTTTTCCAAGTCTTTCCATTTCCTTATGAATGGCATAATGTTATTCTTTCTAATGGATAAGTAAAATTCAGGTATACACACACACACACACACACATACATACCACATTTTCTTAATCTATTTGTAAACCCTCAAAGAAACAACAATCCAATTAATAAATGGACTAATGAATTACAGAGAGACTTCCCAGAAGAAGAAGTAAAAATGGCCAATAGACACAAGAAGAAATATTCAGCATCCATAGCCTTAAAGGAAATGCAAATCAAAACAACACTGAGATTCCGTCTCACCCCTGTTAGAATGGCCATTATCAAAAAACTAACAATAACACATGCTGGTGGGGATGTGGCCAAAAGGGAACTCTATTACACTGTTGGTGGCAATGTAAGCTTGTTCAACCACTCTGGGAAGCAATATTGGAGAGTCTTCAAAAAAATAAACATAGAACAACCCCATGTCCCAGTAATTCTACTCCTGGGCATTTATCCAATAGAACACAAACAGGGCTACAGTAAAGCCACTAGCAAAAACATGTTCCTTGCAGCACTATTTGCCATAGTAAAAAATATGGAGGAACCAGCCTGGACTTTGCTTTATTTTTTCCTTTTTTTTTTCTTTTTGTTTTTTTCCCCGGTCATTCGTGGGGCTTGAAGTCTGGGCCTGGACACTGTCCCTGAGCTCTTCAGCTCAAGGCAAGTGCTCTACCACTTGAGCCACAGCGTCATTTTCTGGACTTTGCATTTTGCAGGTACTGGGATTTGAATTTAGTGCTCCCCCTCTTCACCCTTCCCTCCTTTTGTTATTAAGGTGAAAGATTTTAATCTGTATCACAGTTCTTTTCAGAATCTTTTTTTTTTTTTGGTACCAGTCCTAGAGCTTGTTTACTCAGGTCAGGACCTGAGCGCTGTCCCTGAGGTTCTTTGCTCAAGGCTAGCACTGTACCACTTGAGCCACAGCTCCACTTCTAGCTTTTTGGTGATAGTCTCCTGGGCAGAAGCCCAGGTTGGCTTTGAACCACGATCCTCAGATCTCAGCCTCCTGAGTAGCTAGGTTTATAGGTTTGAGCCACCAGTTTCTGACAGGCTTTTAAAAGTGCAATCTTATTGTTATTATGAAGGTGTCGTACAGAGGGGTTACCATTTTATTTTATTTATTTTTTGTTTATATGGTAGCAAGGGATTGAACCTAAGGCCTCATGCATGCTAGACAAGCACACTACCACTAAGCCACATTCTCAGGATTACTGTTTTATACATCAGGTAATGAATGCATTTCTTTCTGGACAGTGTCACCCCTTCTGTCACTTCCCCCCATTCCTCTCCAATCCCTGCCCCACAAGTTGCATAGGTAATTTTCCACAGTTTCTGCTGAATACCATGACTATGTTTGTTCACTTTTCCACTATTTTGTTTCCCCTTTTGCCCCCCCCCAACAGAAAAAAGAACAAACAAAACAAAAAGCAAAAACATCACCATTACCACCAACAAAAACCCCTGTTTACATTTCCTGGAATTTGTTTTGATAAATAGTATTTTAAATGTTTAGAGGCTTTATATCTTTGGGTTCTTCCTCGAAGGGTATCTCACTGAATGCCTAGAGTCCTGTATAATTATCGTGCCCCAGTCTTGCTTCTGCATCTGAGAGAAAACATGTTTAGAGGCTCTGTCTTGACTGGCTATCACTGTACCACTTAGGCTACCTCTCCAGCCTGGCCTTTTTCTTTGGGTATGTAATCTCTCTGACTGTCTTTGAACCACAATCCTCTATTCAGAGGTGTCTGGGGTCTAGGCTTTTAACAACCACTCCCCTCCCCCTTCTCACCTGCTTCTCAAACACTCCCTACTTAATGTGTGGTGTCTTCCATTTCCTAAAATGCATTCTTGTTCTGGTGCCATGGTTCCCAGATCACAGACTTTTCTTGTGTGTGCTGTGGTTTGCTGGTTCTGTCCATGTTTATTATACTTAGGTCTGTACTGTTACTTTGGAGATTGAGTTGTGCTTAGTATCAGGGCTATGCTGGACCTTATGTATCTATCTTTTGTTTTATGAGAGTTTCTACAATGTGGTTAATGTAGTTCAATCAGTTACTACCACAGGGATGTTGTTGCCAGTCCATAGATCTTTGTCATCTTCACATCTGTTGTACTGGCAGCTCTGATGTCCCCTACAGTACTGCAGTGTTGGTGTAAGAATAACTAGTTGTTTAATAATGTTTTAGGAAAGATGCTGAGTGATACTAACTCAGCTGCAAGTTTATGTATCTCATTCTATATACAAGGATTTGAGCTTGTAGGTGAGATTAAAGGGAGAAAAATCTTAAGTTAATATTAAAAAAAATTAGCCCACTTTCCATCTCAACTTTCAACTGTTGTATTTCCACTTTTGGTTAGTTGTGTTACGAGATACAGCAATCCTAGTACTTACATGTGATGAAAAGTGTGTTTAAAATATGCTCTGTTATGTGAGCCTAAAATTTTATTATCTTTAAGTAGTTGTCCAAAGGAGTTGCTTTCAATAAAGCAGTTTATAAATACAATGCATCTTTTTTCTTTCTTTTTTTTGGGAGGAGGTTGGTTGGTTGTGGGGCTTGAACTTGGGACCTGGGCGCTGTCCCTGAGCTCTTTTGTTCAAGACTAGTGCTCTACCATTTTGAGTCACAGCTTCACTTCCAGTTTTTGAGTGGTTAATTAGAGATGAAAGGCACACAGGAACTTTGGGGGACTTTTCTTCCCCAGACTGGCTTCCATCTGCGATCCTCAGATCTCAGATCCCAGCCTCCTGAGTAGTTAGGATTACAGGCATGAGCCAAGGGCACCTAGCCTACAATCCATCTTGATCAATGTCACCCCTTCCATCATTCTCTTCCATCACTCCCAACCTCCCCCATACCTCAAATTTCTTAATTTTGTAGTATATACAAAATCCAACAATGCTACATTGGACAACTCACTAACTTTATTTGGCAAATGAGAGGATAGGGGAAGTATATAAAAGCAGAAAGGTATTCTGGCTTAATATACTGTAACCTATTTTGGACAAAAGTTGATGACATGAAGTTAATAGGGAATACTTATCACAAAAAGATAAATACATAGTACAAGAGTTCATTGGAATGTGAATTGCAGAGTGAGGGATGGTTTAAGAATTGATGGCTATTGACCTGTCTTTGAAGAGTTACGTAGGTTTTTAAGAGATTAAAAGTATGTACCATTCTAATAAATAGACTGCTGGAAAGGATTGGAGTTAGAGAACAGTGACAGGAAGAAAATGCAAGTCATTTAATTTGGTTGTTGAATGGTAGCGTAGAATTCTGAAATGATTTTGGAGAATTTGGGATGCCTAAAGTAGGAATAAGCAATTCATTCAACAGATGGAGAGAAACTTTTATGGACAAAAGTATTGGAAGGGTAGAAAGAAGAAATTTTGTTGTTGTTGTTGTTGTTGTTGATCATGGGGCTTAAACACTGAGCCTGGGCACTCTCCCTGAGCTCCTTTAATTCAAGGCTAGCACTCCGGAGCCACAGCACCCATTCTAGCATTTTCTGTGATTAATTGGAGATAAGAATCTCACAGACTTTCCTGCCTAGGCTGGCTTTAAGCCACAATCTGCAGATCTCAGCCTCCTGAGTAGCTAAGATTACTGGTGTGACCCACTAGGGCCTGGTTGAATTGGGTATATTTCTAAACAAACAAACAAACAAAAGAAGATTGTGTATCAGTTGAGCCATTGGACTTCTTGTGTCAAGCATGGAATACGTCAATATTTGTGTCATAATCAAGTCCTTGAAAAATTCTTAATTCAAATAGGCACACAAGAAAATGTCATCAGCATGTGTGTGGATGTTTGTATGCACAAAACACCCCAACTTTTGTATGTTTTTGCTTTTAGTGGGGAAAAAAGAAACAGTACTTTCTTTAAAGAATTCTTTTTTTTTGAGGGGGGCCTCCGGTTGTGGGCCTGAACTCTGGGCCTGGGCGCTGTCTCTCAGCTCTTCAGCTCAAGGCTAGCGCTCTACCACTTGAGCCACAGCACCACTTCTGGCTTTTTTTCTTTTTGCTAATGTGGTGCTGAGGAATCGAACCCAGGGCCTCATGCATGCAAGGCAAGCGCTCTACCACTGAGCCACTTTCCCAGCCCCTAAAGAATTCTTTTGAGAATTGCAATAATATTTTATTGATTTTATGTTTTTAGTATCCTGAATAATACTACCTTAAGAGATGATAGAGTCTAAAAATCTTTTAAGTGTCATTAAAAGTGTCATACCAAGCAAGAGTATATTTTAGAGAAATACTTTGATATTTATTCTCTTGCTCTTTGATAGTAGTAAACATTTTGTCTATTTCAGTTGATCATTTTTTAAACACATTGCTATGACATTTCTGAGACAATAGAATAGAAAATGTCTACTGATAATTCTCAAACTGATGGCTCTTTTTATTCCTTTTAATATCAGGATTATTTCATGTCAAAACATTTTTTATTCATTTGATTCTATTCATTTTTAATGTATATCTAGAATTATAAAGTAATATAAACTCCATATTCTGTTGCCTAAAACTTTGTTATCAAATTAAGTATAAACTTATAGTATACTTATAAATGCCATAAAATCAAGTATTGGATTATTTATTGACCACTTCCTTTTTTTTTTTTTTTTTTTGTTGGTCATGGAGCCTGAACTCTGGGGCTGGGAGCTGTCCTTCAGCTCATCAGCTGAAGGCTAGTGCTCTACCACTGGAGCCATAGCGCCACTTCCGGCTTTTTTTGTTTATGTGGTGCTGAGGAATCAAACCCAGGGCCTCATGCATGCAAGACACGCACTCTACCACTGAGCCATCTTCCCAGCCCCTTGACCACTTCCTAAATAACTTTTTATGGTTGATTTCCATATTATCTCTCAGTTATTTAGCCTTAGGATGTCCTCGATAATTGGCTTAAAAAATTTTTACTGCCTGTGGACCTTTTGACAGGTGAAAGGCCAGTAAGAGAATTCACAATCAATTCTATTTGATAGAATTGGAGTATTTTTGAGGGCTAGGAATGTGGCTTAGTGGTAGAGTTCCTAGAATGCATAAAGCCCCGAGTTCGATTCCTTAGCACCACATAAACAGAAAAAGCTGGAAATGACACTGTGGCTCAAGTGGTAGAGTGCTATCCTTGAGCAAAAGAAGCTCATGGACAGTGTCCAGAGGCCTGAGTTCAAGCACCAGGACTGGCAAAGAAAAATTTTTGGAAGAAGATATGTATCAGTGTTTATATTTGGAAAAAATAATTTGGAATGATCATTGCTTGGGGTTTTTACTGAGACAGAAAGGACATATTAGTAAAATCAGAGCTAGATTTTGTTTGTATACCTTTTACCACTGTTATTGACTACCTAGGAATGGATAGTAAAATTTTATGATTGAATTCAGGTTTGTGTTTTGTTTTTTACTTTGGAGAAAGTCCAGTCATAAATTTTTACTTATGTTTTTGTAACGGTGGTCATATGTCTTTGTAATGGAGTGATAAGATGAACTCTAGCTTGTGAATTTACTGAGGAGTTTCAGTTGAGGCAGTAATGAACTGATTGAGTTTGAATAGGTATTAAATGAGGCCATGAATATTTATGTAATTGGTATCATGCTCTTTTGTTTTGCCTCTCATACAGAGAGCTGACCAGTTCTGACTTCATATTTGTCTTTCAATTAATAAACAAAACCACAAGATGCCAATACTGGAAAACTAATAATCTTTAGTAATATTGCCTTAATTTAACAGCTCTACATTAATCATACTCCTCCACCAATGTCCAAGAGTAAGGAGAGAGAAATGGACAAGAAAGAGTTGGACAAGTCAAGGGAAAGATCCAGAGAAAGAGAGAAAAAAGATGAAAAGGACAGGAAAGAGCGGAAAAGGGTTTGTAATTTTCTTAAATTAGTTTGGAAAGCTCATTATCATGTATAGTAGTGTGCTTATTGCTTTTTAAAAATTACTACTTTATTCTGTAGCATTCTGTATTGTTTTAACTGGTATTTTCACACTGAAGTGTGTTTGCATCTTCTACAGTAATAAGGATCTTCAGCTTAGTAATCTCTACCAGCTCTGCTTATCTGTCATGCCATTTTACCAAGTATGTGAAACTACTGCAAATATTCTCCAATTCTAGTTAGCTGTGCCTTTCTTGTGTAAGAATAATTCTTTATAAGAAAAAACGTAAACTTGTGATCAATGTAGTTCACAATTCTTGGTTCTAGGATCACTCAAACAATGACCGTGAAGTACCACCGGACTTAACCAAGAGGCGGAAAGAGGAAAATGGAACAAGTAGGTGGACTTACTGATACCTTGGAAGCAATCGTCAAAGAGAATTTGAAAAGGCTTTCATGATCCTCTTTTGTAATTTTAGTGGGGGTTTCAAAACACAAAAGTGAAAGTCCATGTGAGTCTCCTTATCCAAATGAGAAAGACAAGGAAAAAAATAAGTCAAAATCTTCAGGCAAAGAAAAAAGTGGTGACTCATTTAAATCTGAGAAGATGGATAAACTATCCTCCGGTGGCAAAAAGGTAAATTATGAGCACAAACAGTCTATCTTTTCTTTAAAGAAAAATTGACTCTTTTTGGAAAAACAAGAAGAATTATACCTATTACCTGACTTACAGAATTGTAACCCCTCTGTATAAAACAACAGTAACAATAAAACGATATTAAAAAAGACAACTCTTTAGAAACTTCGCACATATTTTTTGTCCTAGTCAAGTAGCCTTTTTAAAAAAAATTATTAGGACATAGGAAGAGAATATACTGGGGGAGGGCAAGTTGTTTGGGGAATTTGAACCAGATCAATTCTAAATTATTAAGAAGCTAGAGTTACTATACCTCTGAGTTTCTTTTTCCTCTATATTTCATTCCTATCCACTTTAGTTCTTTGTGATTTAACCTTTCTTTGTATTTTGCTTTTTTGTGCATTTAAAATTATTTGCATTTAGTTTCTTTATTTTTGAAGTTAAAATGAGATTAGGCATTAAAATATTGAAATATATTTTCTCTATCAGTGTCAAAAGTCTTCATTAAATATGATATGAAATATTTTATCTGAATAAGCTCATTTGTTGGAAACTTGGCATCTGCTTTTAAAATGAAGTGTAAGATACATTTTCTATATATTAACGAATGACATACAAATTAAATCTATGTATGTTCCATAAAGTAATAAGCTACTGCTAAAGTATAAAATGTTTACAAAGCAGTATTTTATGAATTCAAAAGATATGTAGCATATATATATGTAGTTCATAAAAGCAGTTTTAGAAAATTTAAAGATGCGTGATTTAATTCTATATGAGAATTAAAGATAGGCTGCTGCTTCTCAGTGTTTTTTTTGTTGTTGTTGTTTTTGCTTTTTGGTAAATGTGTGTGCCAGTCCTACTGCTTGAATTCAGGACCTAGGCACTGTCTTTGAGCTTCTTTTGCTCAAGACTAGTGCAACAACGCTTGATCCACAGCTCCACTTCCAGCTTTTTGATAGAGTTTATTGGAGATAAAGACCCTCATGGATTTTCCTGCTAGGGCTGGCTTGGAGATCCTCAGATCTCAGCCTCCTGAGTAGCTAGGATTATAGGCATGAGCTATTGGTGCCTGGCCCTCATTTCTAATTAGAGCAAAATTCGTATATTAAATTAACTGCTTAACATACAATTTAGCTGGGCACCAGTGCTTCACACTTGTAATCCTAGCTACTCAGGAAGCTGAGATCTGAGGATGGAGATTCTGAGCCAGCCTGGGCAGGACCCTTATCTCCAATTAGCCACCAAAAAGCTGGAAGTGAAGCTATGGCTCAAGTGGTAGAGTGCTAGCAAAGTAGCTCAGGGAAATTATACAACTCAGCAGTATTTAATATATTTATAATATTGGGTGCAGTTTTATATGTCCAAAACATTTTAGTTGTCCCAAAGGAAAAGCCTATACTTATGGTAACTGTCAATCTACACATCTCTTTCCACCAGCCCTGGACAACTGCTGATCTGCTTTTTGTCTCTGTGGATTTACTTATTTTTTAAAAAATAATTTCATATAAATGTAATTTTACAATAATAGTGCCTTTTGCATTTGTTGTGTTTCACTTAGAAGAATGTTTTCAAGGTTCTTTTATATTGTAATATCTTATTACTACACTATTTTTATTATTCTATTACGTGACTGTAACACTTTGACCATTTATCAGGTGCTAGATTTTTAGGTTGTTTCCACCCTTTTGGCTATTGTGAATAGTGCTGCTATGAAATATTTGAATATCTTTGTTAATTCCACCCAAGAAAGGAACTTCTGGGTTATGTAATTTTATGTTTAGCTTCTTGAGGAATTGCCAAACTATTTTTCCATGGAGGCTGAGCTGTACAATTTATATTCCTCCCTCCCTCCCTCCCTCCCTCCCTTCCTTCCTTCCTTCCTTTCCTTCTCTTCCTCTCTCTCTTCCTCTCTTCCTTTCTCTCTCCTTCCTTCTCTTCCTCTCTTCCTCTCTCCCTTTCTCTCTCCCTCTTTCTTTCTTTCTTTTTTTCTTTTGTCTTTTTTCTTTTCTCTGTCTCTCTGTCTGTCTCTGTCTGTCTGTCTCTCTCTCGTGTTCCTTGGGCTTGAAGTCATGGGCTGGGTGCTGTCACACAGCTCTTTTGTTCAAGGCTGGTGCTCTACCACAGTGCCACTTCTGGTTTATTTCTGGTAGTTAATTAAGCCTAAGAGTCTCATGGATGTTCCTGCCCTGCTGGCTTCAAAATGCCATCCTTAGACCTCAGCCATCTGAGTAACTAGAATTACAAGTGTGGTTCACTGATGCCTGGCTCATAATTTTTCCTTTCCCTTTCCCCTTCCTTGCCTCTTTCCTTTCCCCTTTTCCCTTTCCCCTTTCTCCTTTCTCCTCCTTTCTCCTTTCTCCTCCTTTCTCCTTTCTTTCTCTCCTTTCTCCTTTCTCCTTTCTCCTCTCTCCCCTCTCCTCCCTGTCCTCGCTTCCCTCT
>NW_012267254.1:11198265-11206142 GCF_000151885.1 Dipodomys ordii
CTTTTCTTTTCTTCTTTTCTTTTCTGGTTGGTCATGGGGTTTGTACTCTGGGCCTGGGCACTGCCCTTGAGCTCTTCAGCTTGAGCCACAGTGCTCACAGTTCTGGTGGTTAATTGGAGATAAGAGTCTCATGGACTTTTCTGCCTCGGCTGGCTTTGCACCTTGATCCTCAGATCTCAGCCTCCTGAGTAGCTAGGATTACAGGCGTGAGCCACTAGCACCTGGCTATAATTTATATTTCTATCAACAGTTTATGAAGGTGTAAAATTTGTGTCTTTGTTAAGATATATAAATAGTATCTAGCTATATCTGAATACTAGACTCACACATGATATATATTTATTTGTCTTGTGTCATTTCTGGGGCTGGGATTCAGGAACTCTTTTCTTGCACAGAATTTTTCCCTTACAGCTGGAACTTTGCCACGTAAGTGATGCCTCCAGTCCAGCTTTCTTGCTGTTTTATTGGAGATAGAGTCAGTCCATCAGACTTTTCTGTCTGGGGCTGTCTGTGAACTGTGATCTTCAAATCTGAGTTTGGCACGAGACAATGGTATCCAGCTATAATTTTCAAATATTTTCTCCCATTCCATAGGCTGCCTTTTCACTTTCTTGATAGCAACTTTTAACACAGGGACATTTTCCTTTTGACAGAGTCCACTGAATCTTTTGTTTTTTTTTTTTTTTGTGTGTACTTTTGGTGTCACATTAAGTTTTTTTTTTTTTTTAAAGCTATGGCTGGTGGGTGGTGGAATGTTGAGCTGATAATTTTTTTTAATATTTGGTTTTCAGTGTCTCAACTAATCCACCATTCCTTATAGGAGTCCAGGCATGATAAAGAAAAGATAGAAAAGAAAGAAAAACGGGACAGTTCAGGAGGAAAGGAAGAGAAGAAACAATATCCTTTTCATCTTAATATTAATTTCAATCAGTCTGAAGGAATGTTTGCCATATGAAGGAACCTTTATAATATGTGATATAAAATACTTAGGAGCTTATTAGCTTTAAAATTGTGTTTCCGGATCATTCTTTCAAGTATATGAAATCTAAAAAATGAGAAACTTGCTTTCTAGTTATGTATTTATGTATGTGCTTATGTATTCAATTTATTTTTGTGCCACTCCTGGGGCTTGAACTCAGGGGCCTGAGCATTGTCCCTGAGCTGTTTTTTGTACAAGGCTGGTATTCTACCACTTGAGGCTCAGCTCTACTTCATACTTTTGGCTTTTAATTGGAGCTAAGCATCTCATGGACTTGCTTGGCCAGACTGGCTTTGAACCACGATCCTCAGTTCTCAGCCTCTGGAGTAGCTATCAGCTACCAGTACATGGCATTATTTTCTTTTTAACTTACATAGTGACTGAGATATCTTATGCCACAAAAGAATTTATAGTCCCCAAGCCTGTAATGTCTACAAGAGGAAGAAAAGGAACATTGAGTCTCTTGGGCTGTGATAAGGTAAGTAAAAGGGTAAAAAATGATTTGATAAACCAGCAAAGACTGATGGAATTTGCGGCTCTCAGGCAAGTCAGGGCCAATTAGGACTGCAAAACAGAAGACTCTACTAAAAGCAGGACAGTATTCTTTCCTGTCCTAAAGTTGTTTTCCCTTAATTTGTCATCTACTCATAAGTCCTCGGACAAGCACAGATAATGAAGACTTTCAATCAAGGTGAGTCTTCTCTCACCTTTTCATTAAAAAACACAAAGTGAGGTCTAATAATGATGAAACATATAATTCAATCTGTTAATGTTGAAAAAAATTTCCAAGTTTCAGCTACTTGAATTTTTTACTATGTTTGTATAAAATGTATATTTAAGCTGTTTCACTTTAAGGATATTGACTGAAATAAGAACATCTGGCTTTCACTTCACTATTCATCTCCACCTTTTCTGAATAATTAATTACAGCTTAAAAGTACTATAGTTCTGTAAGGTTTGGTGGTGTCTACAATCACAAACTAAATCTGAGAGGTTAAGTTGAAGAAGCTTACAGAGGTTGTAGACAACAAATTTAGTCTTTAGCGTTCTCTGTTCTTTTTGCCTTTCCATGCAGGTATGTTATCTAAGTACTTTTGTGTATGTTTCTGGACTTTTTTTCCCTTTTGCTATTGCCCTTGTTTTGCAAAGCCAGAAAGAAAGGCTATGCTTTTAGTACTAGAATTTAAATATGCAACTTAGTTTTCAAGATAATATAGTCCTGGCTTATGACATATGTGTTATAGCCATCTTAAATAATTCCCATGTCCATTTTAGTGGAAAGGGTATTTGGATCCAAAGATAGCTTTTGAACACTTAAGGTCAATGACTGAATAGTCTTGTTTGTTTTGTGATTTTGGATTTTTTTTTCCTCCAGAGTTTTATTGAGGTATATTGGATAAATGAGAATGTTATATTTGAATAGTTTCTGTTGGTGATGCTTTAAGTTTCTTTAAGAAAGTTGGGATGATTTGCCCTGTATGTTATTGGTTCTATTTGAAGTTTTTGACTCTGCTTTTTTTTTTTTGTCTGAGACCTGGACTCCAACTCAATATCTGATGCTTTAGCTCATTGGCTTACACTCTGCCACCTGAGCCAAACCTCCAATCCCTTGATTCTGATTTTTTTGGCCAGTGCTAGGGCTAGAACTCAGGGTCTGTGTGCTGTCTCTGAGCTTCTTTGTGCTCAAGGTTAGTGTTCTACCACTTGATCCATGATGCCACTTCTGTGACTGTGCCTTTTTGTGTGTGACTCTGCTTTTTATAGCTCATTTTCTTCTGTTTTTATTGTCACTTCTTAATGATATTAAGTGTGCACTTAATATTATTAGCTACTCCTAATCTTTTAAGAAAATATACTTAAGGCTATTAATAATTTAAAAAAAAAATTTTTTGGGTCTGGTTGTGGGGCCTGAACTCTGGGCCTGAGCGCTGTCCCTCAGCTCTTCAGCTCAAGGCTAGTGCTCTACCACTTCAGCCACAGCGCCACTTCTGGGTTTTTTCTTTTTGCTTATGTGGTGCTGAGGAATCGAACCCAGGGCCTCAGGCATGCAAGGCAAGCACTCTACCACTGAGCCAACTTCCCAGCCTCTATTATTAATAATTTTTTAAAGTAAAAGAAATTCCTGAAAGCAAGAGAAGTTTGTAAGGAGATTCTAAGGAGCAAAATAAACATGACAGAATGTTGAGGTTGCCAGTTAGGTGAGGTATGCCTTCTCTGCTTTGTTATTCAGAAGTTATCTAAGTTGTAGAGTGGGATAAACAACAATTATGAAAAACCATTTAGAATATAACTTTTTTTTAGTTAGATTATTAAAAAATCTTCAATTCTAGTTCTCCACCTATTGTTTTTCTATGGTGGACTCATTCGTTATTCATTTTTAAATTCCTCATTTTACTTCCACGTATTGTCTATTACAAAAAAGTTCTCAGATTTTTATTAGGAATGGCCAACCATAGTTAATATTCTCTTTCACTGTGATTTTTATATATCTGTCTTTACTTAGTACCTCAGTTCATTTTTTTTAAGTTGGTTATGGGGCTTGAGCTCAGGGCCTGGGCTGTCCATGAGCTTTTCTAACACTTTATCTTTGTACCACAGCTCCGTTTCCATTTTTCTGGTGTTTAGTTGGAGATAAAAGTCTTACAGACTTTCCTGCCTTGTCTGGCTTTGAACCACCATCCTCAGATTTCAGCCTCCTGAGTAGCTAGGATTATAGGTGTGAGCCACTGGTGCCAAACTTTATGTGAAAATTTTGCTACATTTTTGAATTTATGCTTCTCTCCGTAAGCCTGAATAGTAATCTCTCTCTTTTTTTTTTTTCCAAGTATCAAAGAACTGGCCAGAGCTGTTTGTTTGGCTGGTGGTCTTGCAGTAAAACTTTTAAATTCACTTATCTTGTTCCTTCCAAGATGGCCCTTTTGAAGATATGTTTAGCTTAATTTTTACCTTAATTTGATTTAATGCTTAGTTAGTAACAACTATGTGCTGTATTTTTAGGCAGATTATTCTGTGAAGCTTTAGTTGACTTTTTTCCCTGGCTGTCTTCTGTTTATTTTCTAGCTGCCTCTTTGTATTTAAATTTATTCTGGAGTTGTTTTTGTCTTTGTACTTTCCTTTCTTTCAGAGTGCTCACTTTTTCTGATTGGTATTAACTACCTATAGACTGCTTCTAAATGTACTGCCCATGCTTCCCCTTTTAGCTTATTTTCTATTCTATAGAAAGGAGAACTGCTAACATAAGTTATATTTAGCATGATTAAAAGAATGTCATAAACTGGGCAATAGTGGCTCGTGCCTATAATACTAGCTACTCAGGAGGCTGAGATCTAAGGATCATGCTTTGAAACCAGCCTGGGCAGGAAAGTCATGAGGCTTTTAGCTCCAATTAACTACCAAAGAGCCACTAGCCTTGAGCAAAAAAGTTCAGGCCTCCCAGTACTGGCACACAAACATTAAAAAGATCATCATAAATTTTTATAATTTTATGTTTGATTTGTAGAATAGTGGTTTTAGGGAGACTATATATAAACAAATGGCACTTACATATATCCTGATTTTACAATCATTAAAAGGATCACAATAGGGCTGGAGGCATGACTAACTGGCAAGTGCAGAGCTCTGAGTTCAACCCCTAGTAAGCACCAAAATAATGAAAAAGATCACCCTAGAATTAAGAAAATTCTGTTTATAAATATGACTCAGATCAAAGTCCTTTAAAGTCTGTATTCTTGTTCTGTCTCCTGTTTTTAGTTGCACATTGTTTCTGCTTATTTTCTGCATCTTGTCACCTGTGGAGTCTATGTAAATTTATCTTTTCTTTTCTTGAACATTATTAGCTGATTGAACATTATTAGCTTTTATTTTATTTAATCTTTAAAATGTCCTGCTCATTCCAATTTTTATCTAAGAACCGTCCATCCTTTGCTTCCTCAATTTTTATTTTCTATTTCCATCTCTAACCTCAAGATACAAACTCTTATCCTTTAAACTAAGGTTGTAAATTCTCATTCCTTGGGTAAAACTGTAATTCGTTATGTGTACATTCTTGGATGATAAAAAGTGTTCATTAAAAAAATTGATTGCCTCTAACAGAAGAATTGATAAATGCAGTTCTCTTGAAGAACTGGAACATCTGGCAACATTATGTCTTGATTTCTGTATAGTAACAGTCAAACCTGCCTGTGTTGTTCCTCTAGAACAAGGGCCATCCTTACCCACAAAAGTATTTACCTCTGGGGGCTGGGAAGGTGGCTTAGTGGTACAGCGTTTGCCTTGCATGCCTGAGGCCCTGGGTTCGATTCCTCAGCACCACATAAGCAAAAAGAAAAAAGCTGGAAGTGGTGCTGTGGCTCAAGAGGTAGAGCGTAGCCTTGAGCTGAAGAGCTGAGGGACAGCGCCCAGGCCCAGAGTTCAGGCCTCACGACCGGACCCCCCCCCCCAAAAAAAAGTATTTACCTCTGTCAGTCTCTATTTAATTACTTCATTTGTTTCTCTTGTACTCTTAGTTCCTATAGTCAATTGATTTTGTTATTCTAAAACAAAATTGTTTTGCCTCCCTTCAGCCCATAATGAGAAATTGACCTTCATTTCATATTCCTGGTATTACAAAACCATTTCCACTCTGAGACCTATTTTTGATGGGATAGAGTGTTTGACTGAATGTATTCCTCATTAGCTAGTCTTTTTTGGGGGGGCGGGGTTCAGGTGTGGGGCCTGACCTTAGGGCTTAGTTGCTGTCCCTGAACCCTTTTGTTCAAGAGTAGCTCTCTACCACTTTGAGCCACTCAGTAGTTCTACTTTTCTGGTGAACTGGAGATGAGTTTCAGATACTTTTCCTGCCTGGGCTAACATTGAATCGCAATCCTCAGATCTCAGTCTCTTGAGTAGCTAGGATTACAGCCAAGAGCCGCCAGCACTCAAGGAAGCTATTGTTAGGAGATTAAAAGGGTAGACAAGCTATTTTAATAGATTTTTTATTATAAAAATAGTGTACAGAGGGGTTACAGTTACATGAGTAAGGTAATGAGTACATTTCCTATTGAGCATTGTTACCCCCTCCTTTGTTTTTCCTCTACCATTCCTTCCCTCCCCACTTCCCCAACTCTTCCCCCCCCCCCACCAGTTGTAAAGTTCGTTGTTTTCAACATAGTGTCTTGTACATCTCATTGTTACAATGGGTCAACCTGTATCCCTATTTAAGCATTTTGTTTTTTCTCTTCCCCTCCCCAAATTAGAAAAGTGTATATATAAGACGCAGGACACTGGAATCAAATCAGTGAAAACGGGTTATATCATGGGGGAAGAACAAACAAAAGGAACAAAAAAAATCGCACGGTACATTATAAGTACTTTAAAAACAATAGCAAGGAAAAAAACAATAGGAAAGAAAAAAACCCAACTGTGTCCCTGTCTTGGGGTTCATTTTGCTTAATATCATCTTATATGGTCATATGTACATAGCTTTTGAACTTTTCTGCTTATCCTAGACATATACTAGTTATTGCAAATAAGGGAAACCATGGGACCTATGTTTCTTTTCTTTTTTGTTTTTTGTTTTTGGGTCCGGTCATGGGGCCTGAACTCTGGGCCTGGGCGATGTCTCTGAGCTCTTCAGCTCAAGGCTAGCGCTCTACCACTTGAGCCACAGTGCCACTTCCTGCTTTTTTCTTTTTGCTTATGTGGTGTTGAGGAATCGAACCCAGAGCCTCTGGCATGCAAGGCATGCGCTCTACCACTGAGCCACCTTCCCAGCCCTGGGATTATGTTTCTTTAGACAAACTATTTTTGTCTTTACCATCTTTTGTACTCATTGCAATTATAGGATATAAGATTCTATACTCTGATAGCAATAAACATCTCCTTGGTGGGGGCAGGAGGAATTTCCTGTTAACTTTTCTCTTCAAGGTAGACCAGAACATTTACTTAGATAGTTTTACTTCATTTTATTTTATTTTATTTTATTTTTATTATTGTTGTTGTTATTGTTGGTTGTAGGGCTTGAACTTGGCCTGGGTACTGTCCTGGAGCTCTTCAGCTCAAGGCGAGCACTGTACCACTTGGACCACAGTGCCGCTTTCGGTTTTCTGGTGATTATTTGGAGATAAAAGTCTCACTGTTTTTTCTTGTCCAGGCTGTCTTTGAACCGAGATCCTCAGATCTCAGCCTCCTAAGTAGCTAGGATTATAGGTGTGAGCCACCAGTGCCTGGTTTACTTTATTTTTTTAAAATCTAAATATAGGTATGAGCTGTTAGGAAAAGTTCCTATACTACATTTGCCCTTGAATGTGACTCTTCTAAACAGCTGTTTACTCTGAAAGACATCCTTGAATACAATTTGGGTTAATCAAAACAGTGTCTCAGTTTTAACTGTAACATTTTATCCATTTGGAACATTGTTACATTTTTATCTACTGTAGAGTGTCTCAGAAACTGTGTAAGAGATTACTAGGTTGTGATATAAGAGCACATGAAGGCAATTACTAGGTTGCAGTATAAGAGCACATGAAGGTATGACTCCTTTCTTCCCTACACAAATTCATTTGACTTTTTAAACGTTATTTTCATCCATCCATACACTTATCATTCTACTTGATGTGAATCTGTGTGTGAGAGAGGCACAGGAAACAAACACCAGGATTATGAAGTCAGATAACTTCAAAAAGTAGTGAAGTGCAGGGTGCACAATTTTGAGATGTCTCCTTGAAGCCATTTAACCATGAGTTAGCTGTTATTTTGGCAGGCTTCTATTTTATAATTCTTTTTTTGGGGTGGGGGGTGGGGGGTGGGGTCGGTCATGGGGCCTGAACTCTGGGCCTGGGGCCTGGGAGCTGTCCCTCAGCTCTTCAGCTCAAGGCTAGTGCTCTACCACTTGAGCCACAGCACCACTTCCAGCTTTTTC
>NW_012267254.1:11218931-11223449 GCF_000151885.1 Dipodomys ordii
GATAAGAAATGTACTCATTATCTTGCCCATGTAATTGTAACCCCTCTGTACAGTATGTTCACAAAAATTTTTTTTTAATATCTTTTTTTTTCTTTTTTTGCGTCCGGTTGTGGGGCCTGAACTCTGGGCCTGGGCGCTGTCCCTCAGCTCTTCAGCTCAAGGCTAGTGCTCTACCACTTGAGCCACAACACCACTTCTAGCTTTTTTTCTTTTTGCTTATGTGGTGCTGAGGAATTGAACCCAGGGCCTCAGGCATGCAAGGCAAGCGCTCTATCACTGAGTCAACTTCCCAGCCCCTGTTGGAAATTTCTTGTACAGAAAAGCTACTAATTTTTTTAAAATTCATTTTAAGGGTGTGATGTACAGAGGGATTAGTTACATAAGTAAGGTAATGAGTGCATTTCTTGTTGTACACTGTTACCCCCTCCCTCTAGGTTACTAATTTTGATGGGTTAATTTTGTATCCTGCTCTTTTGCCAAAGTTATCAATCAGCTTTAGGAGCTTGGGAATGGAGTCTTTTGGGTCCTTTTGATTTAATATAATGTTATCTGCAAATAGAGATATTTTAACTTCTTTCCCTGTGTGAATTTATTTTATGTCCTTTTCTTGCCTTATTGTGGTGGCTAGGCATTCTAGAACTATAATGAAGAAGAGTGGAGAGAGTGGACAGCTTTGCCTTGTTACTGATTTTAGAGGAAATGGTTTCAGTTTTTCACAAGTCAGGATTATGTTGGCTATTGGTCTGTCATATATAGCTTTTATTATTTTGAGATATGTTCTTTCTATTTTTAGCTTCTCCAGAGCTTTTAATATGAATACATGTTGGATTTTTTGAAGGCTTTTTCTATATCTATTGAGATGATCATGGGGTTCTAGTCTTTGGTTCTGTTAATGTAATGTATTAAGTTTATTGATTTATATATGGTAAACCAGCCTTGTATGTCTGAGATAAAATCCACTTAGTCATAATTGTAATTTTTTTGATTAATTGCTAAATTCTCTTGGCAAGTATTTATTGAAGACCTTTGAGTCTGTGTTCATCAGAAGGATTGGTGTATAGTTCCTCTTTGTTGTTGTTGTTGTTGTTGGATTCCCTACCTGGTTTTGGGATGAGTGTGATGTTGCTTCTTAAAATGAGTTTGGAATTGATTCTTCTGTTTCTATTTCACAGAAAAGTATAAGGAGTATTGGTATTAGTTCAACTTTAAACCATTTGGGTGATTAATAAGAAGCACTTCAACACAGGAGATCCTGTTGATTCAGATCACTGTAATTATTGCATGCAAACAGGCTGTAGGAAAATGAGTATACACTCCTGCGTTCTCAATTTCAATTTCATTTGTTGGCTTTCCCCAAAGTGAGAAGCAGTGATTCTCTTCTCTTTACTTTTTCCTCACAATTATGTCTATTGTGATAATTCTTTGTTCATTCTGGGGCCTAAATTGTCTTGATTCATTCATTTAGTTATTTCTCATCACCTTGGCAACAATTACAGAACATTCATTCTACAAAAATTGATTAATCATCTATGATATGTAAAGCACTGAACTTCGGAATCATGGAAAAATACAGGGTGCTGTGGAAACAAAGGAGAAGTGAAAGGTTGATGAGAGAGATGTTTAGAAAACTATTTGGAGTAAAATGTTAGTGAAAGCACAAATCTCAGAAAAACTCCTTTGGTAGTACTTGCCAACATTTTATTTGGTTAATGAAAGAACTAGTAGATACATAAGAATTCTGTTTCTAAGAAAATTTGAAAAAAACAAGGACTCATAATCAGCTGGAGAAAAGTTGCCAAATGAAATATAATGAGTTACATTCAGTTGTGACTAATGTTTTATTGTAGTTTTGGGGTTCACTACAAGCTTTCTTCCCCCAAAGTAAGTCTAATCTTAGGAATTTCCAGCAAACTGACCTCTAACTTTGTAAGATGAAAACTTCTGGACTACAATTTGCTGTGGATAGTTAGTTCAAAGTTATAGACTTTAATATAGTCCAGTGACTGACATTTCAGCTTATTAGCAAATGAGATATACTGCAGTAGCATTTAAGTATTTTTTCTTTCAAGCTTTGCAATGTTTTTCTATAATTTAGCCTTTTGGTTAACCTTGGACAATTTCTAAAGTATATCTATTTTTTCTTATCTAAAAAAAAGGATGCCTCACAGTCCAGACTGAGACTAAAAAGATGGAAAACAATGTAGCAAGCAAGTGAAAAGCTGAAGCAAGCAGAAATAACTATACTTACTGATTGGCAGATACTCTACAACTTGAGCCATTACTCCCAGCCCAAAATATATATACAAAAGTAGTCTTCAAGCAAAATTTATCCAGAAGATATGAAGGTCAATACATATTAATAACATATTAATAAAGGGAACAGTTCATCAGTATGATATAGTAATAGTAAACTTATGTGCATGAGATGTTGGTGCAAGTAATTTCATAAACATTGCTGTACCAAAATACCTAAGATAGATCACAACATAACAATAGTGACTTTAATATTCTACTCTCACTGATAGATAACTCATCCAAAAACATTCAACAAATATGCCTCAGAGTTAAGCCACATTAATCATGAAATAAACTTAAACACCTACAAAGTATTCATCCAATAGCCACAGAAGTTTTTATTTGCAGTAGCTCATAGAACAGTCTAAAATAAAAATCACATTTTAGGCGTTAAAAAGGTTTTAACAACTACAGACAAATCAAAATAATTTCTTTTTTAGAATGTACATATTCTGTTTTATTAGTATATATTTTTATTGTAAAGATACTGTACAGAGGGGTTACAGTTACATGAGTAAGGTAATGAGTACATTTCCTATTAAGCATTGTTAGCTCCTCCTTTGTTTTACCCCTTCCCTCCCCTCAAAATAATTTTTGAACTTAGCAGATCACAACAGAGTAAAATTAAAAAATACCTACAGAAAGATATGCAGATGAACAACTATGGAATGACACAAGGGGAGAAATTTTTAAAATTGAAAAACCCCTAGAATCATATGAAAGTGAAAATGTAACTTACCAGAAGTTTTGGGACACAAGACAGTGATAAGAGGTAACTTTATAGGTATGAGTGTCTACATTAAAATTTCAAAAAGATCTTAAATAACCTAATGATGCATTTCAGGGTCTTAGAAAATGAAAAATGCCAAACCCTAAATGAAAAATGGGAAGATGATGGTATTCAGGACAGAAATTAATGAAATGGAAACTAGTAGAGCAATACAAATAATCAATGAAACAATATATGGTATTTGAAAAGATTAACAAAATTGAGAAATTCTTGTAGACTAACCAAAAGAAAAGGAAAACCCAAATTAATAAATTAGACCCAAAAACATAAGAATTATAATGCTGAATGAAGAACTTAAGAAAGGCAATAGAAAAAGAAGATATTTCCCATTTTTATGGATCAGCAGAATTGATATTATGAAAATGGCTGTATTAACAAGAGATCTACATATTCAATGCAATCCCCATAATATGTTTAATATCATTTTTCACATAAATAGAAAAGCAAATTCTAAAATTCTTAGGGAAGTAAAAAGACTTTGTATTACAGCTAAAGCAACTTTTAGCAGATGACAGCAATTATAGAGTTATCACAATACACTTCAAATTATACTATACAGCCATAGCAACAAAAATGCCATGGTACCAGCATAGAAACCTGCATAGAATAGGATAGAATTGAAAGAGTTAGGGACTGGGAATATGGCTTAGTGGTAGAGTGCTTGCCTAGCATGCATGAAGCCCTGGGTTTGATTCCTCAGTACTACATAAACAGAAAAAGCCAGACATGGCACTGTGGCTCAAGTGGTAGAGTGCTAACCTTGAGCAGAAACTCAGGGACAGTGCCCAGGTCCTGATTCCAAGCCCCAGGGCTGGCAAAAAAGACAGAAATAAATCCACACAGTTACAACCATCTGATATTTTTTGATTTTTAATTGTCAAGGTAATGTTCAGAGGAGTTACATAAATAAGGTAATAAGTACATTTCTTGTCAAACATGTTACCCCTAACATCCACTCCCCAAGTTGCACAGATCGTTTCCCACATACTGTTTTACATATATTGCTGTTGCATTGGTTTTCCCCTTGTCTGTTGTCTCACCATTCTGTTGTTCCCCTTCCCTTCCCTAATTCAAATAAACATATGTACAATACTAGGGTACTAGAATCAAATACAGTGACAACAGGGGTTACACCATAGGGGAAAGAATATACAAAGGAAACAAAAAATCACATAGTACATTAGCAAAGAAAAACCTCTTGTGTCCATGACTTGGAGTTTATTTTGCTTAGCGTCATCTTATATGGTTATATGTACATAGCTGTTGAGCTATTCTGCTCATCTGTTAAGATTATTCTAGATGTATACTAATTATTGAAAATAAGGGAAACCGGGCTGGGAAGGTGGCTCAGTGGTAGAGAGCTTGCCTTGCATGCTCACGGCCCTGGGTTCGATTCCTCAGCACCACATAAGCAAAAAGAAAAAAGCCGGAAG
>NW_012267254.1:11223499-11231939 GCF_000151885.1 Dipodomys ordii
TTCCAGCTTTTTCTGCTTATGTGGTGCTGAGGAATTGAACCCAGGGCCTCATGTATACAAGGCAAGCACTCTACCACTGAGCCACCTTCTCAGCCCTGAGATTTCATAATTCTTAATTTTTTGTTGATAAAGTTACTTTTATAAGAAATTATAAACTACTGAAACTTATTTGGACTTTGTGGGGGTGAATTTGACAATACATTTAAAAGTGCTATTTAAAAGTCATCCTTCTGATAAGAAAGCTGAGTTATTTGACTTTTCTCTGCTTTAATCACCACAGTAACTACCTTCAGACCATCTTATTACTCAGAGTTGCTTCTTGGTGTCATATCCCTCTAGAATGCAGGGCATTTTGTATTGATTGTATTCTGATGACGTGACAAAGAGGAAGATATGATGAAAAGTAGGAAAATGACAGGTTTACTAATGACTGCAGGACCTATTTCTGGCAAAATGAAAAATTAAGCCCATCCAGATGATTATCAGTATAAAATTGTGTTTACAAATACAGTAGCCTTGTTTGAATGTATGCTGTGAATGAAACATTACCACTATAATTCATAGCATCAACACAGTATAGAGGTGTGCATATATGCTTTGCGTGCGTACGTTCATGCGTGCGTGGCGTCCGTTTACGTGCTTGGCATGTGTGCGTGCGTGCATGCGTGGTGGTGGTGGCGGCGGCGGCAGAGGAGAACCGCAGTAAACAGAGCGGTAGTAGAAGATAATTTCGGGAAGCTTCATTCCTAAATAGAAAAAAAATAAATCTCTGTGACTTTTACAGCCAGAAACTTGAAATATCTTGAAATTTCCAGTGGCTAATATAAGTGAAAGAAAACAGTGTAGAAAAATATTGCAGGTAATGTATGAACCTGGTGTCAATGAGAATGAGACTATTATTCGGTTGAAGTTAGAATCCCGAAGGCTGAATTATAGCACTGGTTCATCACAGCGTGACTTCGTTTTTAATGGCAGCACGTCCTTTGTGAAGTTGATTGGACCAGCCAGGGGGAGGTTTCCAATGTTGTAATCCCAAGATTTCAGCATTATTTTGTAATACTCTCTGGTCACTGTTGAGAGACTGACGCTTAGTATCTTCTTTCCATTTGCTCTTGTACCTGCTGATTTGTCATTCCAGGGTATGGACAGGACCCCTAAGCTGAAGGTCTCCCAGAGGAGGATGCTAAAGCTCCATGCGCCACTCAGAACGGTATCTTCCCTAACTAAGAGCTTCTGGTGCTGTCCATTTAATGGGAATCTGCTTTAAGTCAGAAGAAGAATATATACCACCATCCTCTTGATGAGACATTCCAAAGTCACTGATTTTCAGAACATTATTTTCACCGCCAGGCATTTTCTTGCAGCAAGGCCCCTGTGCATACAATTTTTACTCGAGATACGCCATCCAGAAGCAACATCTATTGAAAAATTCACTGAAGTTTAGTTCATCCTTCTTATAAAGGAGAGGAAATCAACTCCTGGAACTAGTTCCTTAATGATGTAGATAGGCTGTCTTTGTAATCATGTGGTTTGAGGATTTTGGCTTCTTTAAAATTTTTTAATTTCTGTTGTTCCTGAGAAAGATCTTCTTTATATATTTTAACAGTAACAGCAATTTTATCTTTGCTTTTGCCGTTAAATATCTTGTCAAAGTTTACCTTGCCCAGTAACTCACTTCATATGACATCTTCATGGTTGAGAACCCATATCTAATTCTTCTGAGTTATAGTCATATGGATACCATGATGATCTTTATTAGAACGTTGGCTTTTTAATTGAAAAAATTGATCTAAACTATCCATCTTAAACTGCCTAATTGAGGAGTCTTTATATTTCCTATGTTGTGCATTCACCCCATTGTGTAATGTCAGAGCATGTCATCTTCAAAAGAAGCCTCAAATGTGTTAATCACTTTTTTAATTTAATTTTTTTACTTTAATTACTTTACAGGTAGGTTCTTGAATTTTTGTTCCAGGCCAACCTCAGACCGTGATCCTCCTACCTATGGCCTCCCACATAGCTGGGAAGATAGGCATGTACCACTATGCCTGGCATATTGGTTGAGATGAGGTCTTGCTAACTTTTTGCTTGGGCTGGACTTGAACTGCGATCCTCTCAATCTCTGCCTCCTAAGTAGCTGGGATTACTGGCATGAGCCTCTTAAACCCAGCAGCAGTCATTTTTAATACTCCCCTTCCCTCTGCCTCTGGAACTACTAATGTACCTTCTGTCTATGATTTTGGATATTTCATATAAATGGAATCATGTAATATTGTGGCCTTTTGTGTCTAGATTCTTTTGCTTGGCATCATGTTTTCAAGATTCATCCATGTTATAGCATGTATCAATGCTCCATTCCTTTTTAATGCTAAATATTTCACTGAATGAATGTGTATCATATTTTGTTTATTCATTATTTGATGGACAGGAACAATAAGTTTTTAAGTATTAAAATTATAAGTTTAACATCAGTGTATCTGCAATTATAATCGATAATGTCAAGGTTATACAAGATGTGAACAGAATGATGTGTAGAAATGATGTAAATTATTTGTCAGCATTTCATGCAAGTGTGATTATTTTCTAAGGCCTCTTCTCACTCTGATATTATGAAATATATGAATGTAGTATTTTCATCAATAAAATTTGATGCATTAAGCATTAGTTTAAAATTTGAGTGAGCAATGTTAGGCAGAAGAATAATTTGCTACATATTGTAATCATGTTTTGAATTTATTTCATTATGCAGTATTTGAAAAATGTCAATACATAAAAGAAAGGAAATGAGTATAATTGAGTCAATATATTTTTAAAGCAATTTTTATAATTTAGCAGACATTGCATCTTAATATAAGTCACTATTAAAATTGTGTCCTTGCAAAGAATGTGACGTCATTTTTTTTCTTTTTCTTTTGGGTTGATCATCTAAAATAGGTTCCTTTTCTTTACTACATGTTCTGTGTTCTTTTTATTTTTGATAAGCTATTGTTTGTCCTGCTAGTGTTTTACTTGACTATTTTCTTTTTTTCTATATCTGCATCTTTTCTCTTACATACAATTTTAAATGTTTAGTTGTTTTTAAAAGTCATGATATGTCTTTTTTCATGGTTTGTAACAATGGACAATGAAAAGACACCAATATTCCTTCCTTTTTTTCTCAGAACTTAATTCAAGCTTTTGTTGTTGATAGAATTCACTTTCCTTTCTCAACTTTTCTTCCTTCCTCTTTCCTTTCCCCCTTTTTTTCACTTTACTGTTTCTACTCTTTTTCTGCCCACTGTCTCCTTTCTTCCTTTTTTCTCCTCGTCTCTACCCATCTTTCCTCCCTCCCTTCCTTCCTCCTTCCTAATCTGTCATTTTAATCACTTTATTTTTTTCAGGTGAGATTGGAATGAAATTACTCAGCTGTGAGCAGAAATTTATTTCCTGAGTAGATTGCCAAGAATTATGAAGAGGGCCATTTGTACCTTTTAAAATTACTCAGTTATCTGCTTCTTTGCTCTATGTGAAACACCTACAATTGTTGAGTTATGCATTACTGTATTTTGACTTCTCGCTTAGTTTCTACATGATTATTTTCAGTAATGGCTGAAAGTGTTCATTGTTCCATATTTTAGCACAATGTGCTAAAACTTCTCAAATAGCAAATAAGGTTACATGTATACAGGATTTCACTTTTCATTAAATATTGCCTAGTTTTAGTCTCTACCCATCAACCCCCAATCTGAAATGCTTCCTTTTTACTGTTTGAAATGGAAAATAAACAATTATTGAACCATTTTCAATTTACCTCATTTTAAAAGTGAAGTTTTAATTTATTTGGCCTGTTTTTCATATGAGTCACTAAAAATAAAGTGGGAGCTGTCTTGTGCAATGCCTAAGAATTATTCTGTATGGTACACATACATTAAAACCTTTTAAACAAAATGATACCAGCGCTCACTTGTCCCTAGACATTTTTTGTTGTAATTAGAGACAAATTTGGGGGGGTGGGAAGTGAAAATTTTCTTGTGCTTTAATCTACAGCTGTAGAAGCTTTGTACTGCTTTAGTCTGGAAAAGTCTCAAATTTTTAAGGGATAATTTTTTAAGCTACTGAATTCTACCCGTGTAACATTTTTCTAAATAAACAATAGTTTTCTCAAATGATTGTATATTATTGTGTATACTTTTGCTTATTTAGAATAACTTGGCAAAGATAATTCAATAAACTTTGTAGCCCTTCTCTATGGGCTACACAATTGTCAAAATATCCTATCATCTAATAATGTGATAAACATCTTTGTTTATGTAGTGAGCTTTAAAAGCATGCCTACAAACAGCTATTTAATGTTCCATGATACCTATACAAGATAAATTTCAAATATATTTCAAGGAGTAAGAAGTGTTGAGCCTATCTGGAATGACAAATGGGTATAAATCTTGTCACATTCAAGTAATTGTAATCACAGAAAATGATGACTGTTAAGCACTCGTTATGTGGCTAGCCTAAGACAAAAATTGAAAGTGATTTTTGCATTTGGGAAAATAACTGATTCACATTGCTATCATATGTTTAAAACATTATGGTAAGAGTTTTCCAGTGATGTTGCATTCACATTTGAAAGCTGGTGGTAGTAAGCATCAATACCTTTTGTCATTGGTGAGACAAGGTCTTTTCAGTCTCCTAAATGCTGAGATAACAGGTGTGCATCACTACACATAGCTATCTCTACCTGTTTCCCATTTACTGAATAGAGATAATCTTTGATTGTGGCTTTGCTATAAATGGTTTCATTTTGTAATTATGCATAATGTTGGTAGTATGGAATACATGCTTTTGCATTGTGATAAAGTGTACTCTGGTCTAAGTGCAAAAGGTATAAGAACCAGATACTGTTCCCATGGGGCTCCACTCTAATTTGGAAATTATAGACCTAATGAATACTATCAAACATTTAAGGTAAAACACCAGTTAGTAACTATTTGAGGCTTTGTAGCTTGTGTGCTCCTCTTGGAACTTGTCAACTCTGCCATTGTATCATGGATGCCAACTTAAATGATAAAAAATGACCATGGCTTAATTCAGGAAAATTTTATTTGTCAAAATGTAGAATTCTGAAATTTTTCCTGATAACCTCTTCTTTCTATAGAAAGTGAAGTCTCCTTCATGATTTTTAAAAAAATTGCATGTGCCTCTTATGTACTAGAGATAGAACCAGGAGCAAAACATGCCCCGTCCCTCAGGGGCTGTTCATTCCTATTAATAAAAATAATGAATGTATAGTGTTAGGTAGAAGGAACTATAATGAGGAAAAATGAATGGTGGGGAAGGCAAGACAATACATTATATACAGAGTAGTTACAGAGAAGATGAACAAATCAGGACATTTGTGGTGGCCAGCACAAGGTGGACATTCCCAATAATATAAGCATGAGAGAGCTCTGTCATTCAACCCATCTTTGAAAGCTTTACATGGAAATCATGTAATATGCAGAATCAGTCCTAGAGTGTGGCGTTTAGACTTGCTATTTTCTAAAAAGGAAATTTTGACCTTAGACTCATTAATGGCCTCGAGGGATATTCATGTCCTCCTGACTTGTTTGCAAGTTTGTGATAGTGTGCCCTAGTCTAACAGTGGTTTTCATGTAACTCTAAAGATAAAGATGTAAGTATTTTTCCTTTTTCTCCCTGGGTCTTTTTTTTTTTTTTTTGCCAGTGCTGGGACTTAAATTCAGAGCTTGGGCAGTGTCCCCAAGCTTCTTTTGCTCAAGTCTAGCAGTCTACCACTTGAACCACAGCACTACTTCTGCCTTTTTCTGTTTATGTGGAATGGAACCCAGAGCATGCTAGGCAAGCACTCTACCACTAAGCCACATTCCCAGCTCCCTGGGTCTTGTCTCAAAGAATTTATCTTTATAACCTTAAATCTGTCTGAGGCTTGTGAAGATTTGGAAGACAGCTGATGTTCTAATTTTGGTTTAATGATAATAACTATCTTACCATAGCCATGAGTATTAGCTGATGGCTGATACCTCAGTTCATGCTACTGAAGGATTGTCCATGTAAAATGTGATGTAGGCACAGATTTTTGATGATTAGGTTGAATAAAAATTATTTTTGAGAATATGGAACAAAGTATATAAGCTGGTACTTAAAATGACCCTATATTTTTCTCAGCGTACTTTTAACGGGTCTCAAAATTCTGTGACAGATTTTTTGCTTTTTTCCTTTAGAAGGTACTGATTTTTTAAAAGTAGTAACTTAGCTGGGTGCCAGTGGCTCACACCTGTAATCCTCGCTACTCAGGAGGTTGAGATCTGAGGATTGCCGTTCAAAGCCAGCCCTGGCATGAAAGTAGTCCATGAAACTCTCATCTCCAATAAATGACCAAAAAGCAAGAAGTGACACTGGCTCAAGTGGTAGAGTGTTCACCTTGAGCTGAAGAGTTGAGGGACAGCACCCAGGCTGAGTTCAAGCTCCAATTAACCACCAGAAAACTGGAAGTGGATTGGTGGTAGGGTGCTAGCCTTGAGCAAAAAGAGCTCAGGGACAGTGCCCCAGTCCTTGAGTTCAAGCTCTACCACTGACCAAAGCAAAGCGAAACAACACCACACACACGCACGCACACGCCCCTTAAATGTTTTCCTTTCCTTCAGATCACAAAGAGACTCAGACAGTGCCCAGGCCCTGAGTTCAAGAATCAAACACAGTAGGGAAAGTTCTCATTTTGCATTTTAAAAGGACAGCCAGATATGAACTCACTAAAGTAGGTCCTTTGGTATTTTAGGAATTTTTCCCCTGGTTTTTGAAGGATTCTTGACCTTTTGACTTTGGTTTTGCTGGTTTCCAGTCCTTTCCATTCTGTTTTAATTTTTATACATTTTTGGCTAGAGTATCTCATATAGATTTCTTCACTGAAACTTTCTTCCCTTTGTCAGCAAAAATCATTATCAGCAGCAGCAGCAGCAGCAGGTTTTACTTTTTCTGTGGAACCTTGCTACCACTTCCAGGGGCAGATTGCCTTCCAAACACACTTAAGAGTTTTACATCACCCTCTTCATCTTCTGACTCTGCATCTTCTGCAGTTCCTAAGTGCTGTTCATTAATGTGCACAGGTCCTCAACCACACTGCAGCCTTATGACCACAGATGGTGTTATTTCAAAGCCCCAAATGGAAACTGTTGGCTGTACAGATGTTTTCAAAGTTGCCAGTGTAACTTCAGTTGGATGTTCCTCAATTTTCATTGCCTCTGCTTTGAATTCATCCTTTACACCAGCCCCTTAACTATTCTTAGTGATAACTGGTGCCCGTTTTCATCATTACCCACCTTAAAGTGATCTTTGTCAGCCTTTAGATCCCAATGAAAATGGAGTTATGGGGCCTCAGGGTGCTCATGTCCATAGTCTTCTGCTGGGCAGTGGCACATGCTCAGTTGTGAGGTGGCGGTTAGAGAAATTCAGCTCTGTGGCTGAGAACAAGTGCAGGACTGGATCATGCCAAGGTCCAGCAACCTTCTTGTCCACTGCTTTGTCTATAAAGAACAACAAAATGACCCCAAGAAGGATGGTTAGAGAGGCTCTTAATACAAATGGGCTTGCCTAGAACTATGTCAACAATGGCACCATCAGTAGATTTCAGGAATTTGGGCTCATCTTTCAGCTTCTGAGCAGAATGACAATCCTGTCAGTTCTGTTCTTGCAAGCAATGTGAGCTGTTTGTAAAAGAGGCCTCTCCAGCACTGATTTGGCCTGGGTGGTTCAGAATAGCCATCTGAGCAGTGAAGCCCGCTACTTCCCTCAGGACCATTCTGACTTTCACTAGTAATGTTGTCATGACAAATGTCCTTGGCACATACTTGATGTTGAAGTTTGTACTGTCACCATGAAGGTGTTCACTCCAGGCTTCATGACACATTTCCGTTCTCAAGCCTCCAAGTTGGAGAACAGCATTTTCCACTTGGTCCATGGGGACAGTAGATACCACCAATTTTGTGGACATCTTGGAAGGTCAGACACAATGTCTTGTCAATTTGATGGTTTTGTGGTAGGATGCAATCCAATACTTCAAGCAGTGTGCTTTGCTGACACTGCCTTTTTTTACAGATGACTTTGCATCCCTTGAATAAGGTACATTAACACTTGGCTCCAGTGTACTATCACCATTCCAACCAGAAATTGGCACAAATACTACTATGCTAATTGGCACAATTTTCTCAGCGTGCTTGCTAGGCCAGTGCTCTTATCATTTAAGTTACACCTCTAGGGTTGTGTGTGTGTGTGTGTGTGTGTGTGTAATTTAAGGGATTTCCTGGTCAGAATATTTTCTTTTTTTGGGGGGGGGGTCCAGTCGTGGGGCCTGAACTCGGCCTGGGCACTGTCCCTCAGCTCTTCAGCTCAAGGCTAGCGCTCTACCACTTGAGCCACAGCGCCACTTCCAGCTTTTTTCTTTTTGCTTATG
>NW_012267254.1:11240674-11245788 GCF_000151885.1 Dipodomys ordii
GCTCAAGTGGTAGAGCGCTAGCCTTGAGCTGAAGAGCTGAGGGACAGTGCCCAGGCCCAGAGTTCAGGCCCCATGACCGGACCCAAAAAAAAAGAAAGAAAGAAAGAAAATAAGGGAAACCATGAGACTTTGGGCCTGGCATACTTCACTTAATATAATTTTTTCCAAGTCTTTCCTTTTCGTTACAAACGGGGCAGTGTCATTCTTTCTGATGGAAGCATAGAATATCACATCTTCTTGATACATTTATCTACTGAGTGGCATCTGGGTTGCTTCCATATCTTAGCTCTGGTGAATAATGCTGCGATAAACACAGTTGTGCTGGTAGCTTTAGACCTTATTTGTGATCATTTTGGTAAATGCCCCGAAGTGGGACTGCTGGGTCACAGGGGGGCTCTATGTGTAGTCTTTTGAGGAACCTCAACCATCTGATTTTTGACCGAAGTGGCGAAAACATACACTGGAGAAAAGACAACCTGTTCAATGAATGGTATTGGAAAAATTGGATGTCCACAAGTAGAAGAGTGAAACTAGATCCCTATCTCTCAGTCAAAAAAAATCAATTCTCATTATATCAATGACTTTTTTTTTTTCGGTCATGGGGCTTGAACTCTGGGCCTGAGCACTGTCCCTCAGCTGTTCAGCTCAAGGTTAGCTAGCACTCAACCACCTGAGCCACAGTGCCACTTCCGGTTTTCTCATGGTTTATTGAAGATGAGAGTTTCACGGACTGTCCTGCCCAGGCTGGCTTTGAACCGCATCCTCAGATCTGTTTCCTGAGTAGTTATGATTACAGGCGTGAGCCACTGGCGCCGGGTTTCAATGACTTTTTAAGACAAACTATTGCTGGAAAACACTCCAAGAAGTATGCATAATAAGCAACAAGTCCAGGGGCTTGAACTCAGGACCTCTGCGTGGTTGCTGAGCTTTTGTGTTCAAAGCTAGCACTCTACCACTTGAGCCACACCTCCATTTCTGTTTTTTGGTAGTTAATTGGAGTTATATGAGTCTTACACACTTTCCTTGTGTGTGTGAACCATGGTCTTCAGATCTCAGCCTTTTGAGTATCTAGGCTTACAATTGTTAGTCACCGGTGCCACATTTCAACAACTTTGTTAATAAGATCCCAAATAGCTTAGGAAATAAAAGTAAGAATTTAAAATGGGATTGCATTAAATTGACATTTTCTTCACAGTAAAAGAAACAATTCCCAGAATCAAGAAGACATCCTCTAGAATGATGGGAAAAAAGCTTTGCATTCTATTATCTAACAGAGAATACCCAGAATTTATATTGTTCCAAAAATTATGCACTCATAAAACCCAGTATGATTAATAAATGGACAAATAAGCAGACAAGTTCTCAGATACAGAAGTATAAGTGGTTAATACATACATGGAGAAAAGTTTAGCAAACTTAAAGGCAATAAAATGTAATCAAAATGACACAGATTCTATCTCAACTCATTCTGAATAGCAAATATGAAGGATACAAACATCTGCTAGCAAGGATGTGTAGAACAGGGAACATTCATACACTATTGGTAAAAATATAGTGTAACTGCTATGAAAATTAATGTGGGGGGGAGGGGGGAGGCTAGGAAGGGATGTGAAGGGTAAACCAAAGGAGGAGGCTGCAATGCTTGGTAAGAAATGTACTCATTATCCTGCCCATGTAATTGTAACCCCTCTGTACAGTATGTTCACAAATAAAAAATAAATAAAAAAAAGAAAGAAAAAAAAGAAAATTAATGTGAAGGTTTTTAAAAAAAATTGGAACTACAACCACCATATAATCAATCCTGTTATGCCACTTCTGAGATATCTAATGTATGCAAGTTAGCATGCAACAGAGATACCTGTATATCCACTTAAATTGTAAACGTGATGTACAGAGGGGTTACAGTTACTTAAGTCAGGTAATGGGAACATTTCTTTTTGAACAGTGTCACCCCCTCCTTCATTTTCTCCCAGTTTTTCCCATCTCTCTCCCCCTAAAGTTGTAATTAATTTCCAACATAGTGTCTAGTGAGTATGACTGCTGAATTGGTTCACCCTTTCTCCCACCATTGTACACCCATGTTTATGGCACACTGTACACAATTGTTAAGACTCAGAGTCAGCCTAGGTGCTTATCAATTAATTAATGGATAAAGGGTATTTTTATTTTTTATATATTTTTGCCAGTCCTGGGGCTTGAACTCAAGGCCTGGACACTGTCCTGAGCTTCTTTTGCTCAAGGGTATCACTGTACCACTTGAGCTCAGCACCACTTCTGGCCTTTTCTGTTTATATGATACTGAGGAATTGAACCCAGGGCTTCATGCATGCTAAACAAACACCCTATCACTAACCCACATTCCCAGCTCAAGGGTTATTATTATTATTTTTTTTGAGGTCTGGTTGTGGGGCCTGAACTCTGGGCCTGGGCGCTGTCCCTCAGCTCTTCAGCTCAAGGCTATCGCTCTACCACTGGAGCCACAGTGCCACTTCCGGCTTTTTTCTTTTTGCTTATGTGGTGCTGAGGAATTGAACCCAGGACCTCATGCATGCAAGGCAAGTGCTCTACCACTGAGCCACCTTCCAAGCCCCTCAAGGGTTATTTTTAAATGATAAAGAAAAACAGAGCTATGCCATTTGAAAAATAAAAAGGGGCAGAACTAGAGATTATATATTTTCATGTTTAGGAAATAAATGAGATGCAAATATTCCATGCTTTCTTTCATATGAAGAATCTTGAACTAAAAGTTTACACAAATGTAAAATGGAAACTATTACGG
Source organism: Dipodomys ordii (assembly GCF_000151885.1). Lineage (NCBI taxonomy): Eukaryota > Metazoa > Chordata > Mammalia > Rodentia > Heteromyidae > Dipodomys > Dipodomys ordii. The sequence goes on from NW_012267254.1 coordinate 11,243,454, forward strand.
TGGAGGAACAGTGGGAGAGTAGAGGGAAAGTAAAGGAGAGGAGACACTGTGTGCTGGTGGCTCCTGCCTGTAACCCTAGCTACTCAGGAGGCTGAGATCTGAGGATCACAATTCAAAGCCAGCCCCGGCAGGAAAGTCTGAGACTCTAATCTCCAATAAACCACCAGAAAACCAGAAGTGGTGCTGTGGCTCAAGTGCTAGAGTGATAGCCTTGAAATGAAGAGCTGAGAGACAGAGCTCAGGCCCAGAGTTCAAACCCCATGACCAAAGATTTAAAAAAGGAGAGGAGATAAGGGGATGAATATGATGAATTACATTATATGTGTGTGTGTGTGTGTGTGTGTGTGTGTTGTGTGTGTAATGAAACATTAAAATTGTACAAAATTGGGGAAAGGGGAAACAAAGTACTAGAATGAATATGATCCAGTATACTATATAAACATGTATGGAAATATAATGAAAGCCCTTCATACAATTAATATATGGTAATAGAAAAATAAAAGGGAGCCCATTAGGGACATGGAAAGTCATTAGGGGAAGGGAGAATTTGGGATAAGGGAGGGTAATTTTGAGGTCATTACCAATGTAGGCTAAAATGTGTGTAAGTAATAGTAAAACATTTTATATAATTAATATATTTTGATACAAGTAAAAGAGAAGCATAAAACAAGTCAACAAACAGGCATAGTTGCATGTACCTTAGGCTAGTAAAGAAGATTAAACAGGAAGATAGCTTAAGCTCAGGAGCTTGGGGCTAGGAAAATAGAGACCTGTCTCTAAAAAAGAATGAATCAACATTTAAGTGAAGAAATCCTACAATCATGGATTGGAGGACTCATTATTATTAATATGGTCATATTTTTCCAACTGCTTTATAGGTTCAACCAAATACTATAACACAACTAGCTTCTTTTAAAACAACAACAACAATGTAATGAGTTAATTCTTTTTTGTACATTTTTATTGTAAAAATACTGTACAGAGGGGTCACAGTTACATGAGTAAGGTAACGAGTAGTTTTCCTATTGAGCATTGTTACCTCCTCCTTTGTTTTTCCCCTACCATCCCTTCTCTCCCCACCTCCCCAACTCTTCCCTCCCTCCCCACCACAAGTTCAACATAGTGTCTTGTACATCTCATTGTTACAATGGGTCAACCTGTATCCCAAATTAGAGAAGATACAGGGCACTGGAATCAATGAGTTAATTCTGAGAGTTGTATGGAAATTCAGGGGATGCAAGATACTCCAAAACAATACAGAACTCAGGGAAAAATGTCAGACTGCTTACAGTGGAAAGTTAGTGTCTCCTCCAACCAAAATGAAGTGTAAGGCATAAATTAATTTTTTTGTGGGTTGTGGGGCTTCAACTTGGCCTAGGCACTGTTCCTCAGCTCTTCAGCTTTAGGCTAGTGGTCTACCAATTGAGCCCAGTGCCACTTCCAGCTTGCTGGTGGTTAAATGGAGATAAGAGTCTCACGGATATTCCTGCCCAGGCTGAATTTGAATCTCGATCCTTCAGGTCTGTCTCCCAAGTAGCTAGGCTTACAGGTGTGAGCCACTAGTGCCTGGCTCATGAATTTAATTTAACTGAGGAGCCCAGGAAAAGTATAAATACACAGAATCTAGTAGAAATCAACGATTATAAAAATCCAGGATTATAAAGTCTCAAGCTTGTAAAATTGGAGAAAAAGCAAGCAAGCAAAACCCCTTTACTAAATGGATCTTGGGCTTGGCAGGAGCCACTGCCTGGGTTAGAGTTCTGGCAGCTGCACACTGGGGTTACCCTCCTTCCCTTGCCTCCTTTCCTCTTTCCCTTCATTGCTCCCTCTCTCCTTCCTTTCTTCCTTCTCCTCCCTCCTCCTTCCCTCCCTCCCTCTCCCTCTCTCTCTCTCTCTTTTATCTCCTGTCTTTCTTTCCTTCTGATGGGAATCACAAATCCAAACACACCAGCAGAATGATACAAAACTGCAAGACAGAAGTCCGAAGTTTGGAGGTTTAGAAAAAGCCAGAGCCATGCCAGCGGCACTGATGAAGGCCACCATTTTCTGAGGCTTCTGACAAGCAGTAAAGAGAGGAACTTTAGGCCAACCATCATAAGCCACTCCACACTGCAGAATAGCTGCCTCACCAAAGGACCAGTTTGGGTTAACTTCCATGTGGGTAAGTGCCACTCTTCCAAGCTCTACCCTTGAGGACAGGGAAAAGGGCTGCTGAATAGTCTTTTTTTTTTTTTTTGGTTGGTAGTGGGGCTTGAACTCTGGGCCTGGGCACTGTCCCTCAACTCTTCAGCTCAAGGCGAGCGCTCTACCACTTGAGCCACAGCGCCACTTCTGG
>NW_012267254.1:11247878-11255776 GCF_000151885.1 Dipodomys ordii
GCTCAAGGCTAGCGCTCTACCACTTGAGCCACAGCACCACTTCCGGCTTTTTTCTTTTTGCTTATGTGGTGCTGAGGAATCGAACCCAGGGCCTCAGGTATGCAAGGCAAGCACCCTACCACTGAGCCACCTTCCCAGCCCCACCTCTCTTGTTTCTGGTAACCAATTGTCCCTCATCTATTCTTTATCCTAGAGCCCTCATCTTTTCTACTATGACTTAATTTCTTGCATCACAACTTGTCACAACTGAACACTATACCTACTTTGAGCAAATCTCATTTCCCATCTCACTATCTTCCTAATTATATGTCTTTTCTCTCATCCTACCCCTGCTGAATTGGTTAGTTCAAATCCCACAGCCCCCAAAACATATATTGAGACTGTGTATATAAAGCTATCAATGCTACCCTACTATATGAAATGATTTCATTATATCTTGATTGAGATAAGGTATTAAAGTTAAGATACAACCCCACACCAGGGATGAAAAGTAGCTCATCAAATCACCAAATTCCAATTGATTGAGAATGGAGAGAATGGCCCATCACAAAGATTTTAGGCATATAAAAGCCCATGCAAAAAAGGATTTTCAGATGAGTAAAGCCCAACACATATATGCAAGAAATAAGACAAATCATAAAAGTATAGCACCCCCACAAAACATCAACTGTACAATAAAAGGACAGAATGATAGTGAAATAGAAAAAATCTTGTGCACTAGGCTCAAAGGAATTTAGATGAAATTGTTCAATGAAGTGAAAGGACCTGTATAAGTAATTTCATGAACACAAAAAGGATACTGAGAGAAAGGATTTCAATGAGAACACAGCTAGAAAGCTAAATGAAATATAATTGAATGTAATTAAAGGGATACATGAGTTCAAAGAAAATGCGCAACACAGTTAAAAGAGATCAAAGAAGGCACAGATAAACAAATTAATACAGCTGGGTGCTGGTGGCTCACGCCTGTAATCCTAGCTACTCAGGAGGCTGAGATCTGAGGATCGAGGTTCAAAGCCAGCCTGGGCAGGAAAGCCCATGAGACTCTTATCTCCAATTAACCATGAGAAGACTGGAAGTGGTGCTGTGGCTCAAGTGGTAGAGTGCTTGCCTTGAGCACAAAGAGGCTCAGGGATGGTGCCCAGACCCTGAGTTCAAGCCCCAGGACTGGCAAAAAAAAAGACCTCAATTGCTGGGTGTTAGTTGAACACACCTGTAATCTTAGATAATCAGGAGGCTGAGATATGAAGATTATGTTTGTGAGACATTTTTTCTGTCGGTCATGGGGCTTGAACTCTGGGCCTGGGCACTGTCCCTCAGCTCTTCAGTGAGATTCAATCTCACTACAATCAGAATGTAACAAATGCTGGTGAGGGTGTGGGAAAAATACCCTGTTGGTGGGAATGTAAATTAGTGTAACCAGAATGGAAATCAGTATGGAGTGACTCAAAATACCAAACAGAGCTATCATACGATACAGTAATGCCAATCTTAGGTATTTATCCAAAAGATTGCAAGATACACCCATGTTCAATGCAGCAAGATTCAGAGAAGCGAAGTTATGGAAATAGCCCAGATCCCCCACAATGAACAAATGGATCAAGAAAATGTGAATGGAGACAAAGGAGGAGCAAATTAAGTCATTATATTCAATGTACATTGTGTAAAAATTGAACTACATAATTTGAGGGTAGGGATGGGAGCAGAAAATTGGGAGAGAATGATGGAATAGATGACATTGAACAAGATGTATTGTACTTATAACCTGACTTACAGTTATAGGCACAACTAAATAATAATAATAATGAAAATGTGATACACATACAAAATGGAATTTTATTCCTAGACACATACATAATAGAACGTTTTTTTGCCAGTCCTTGGGCTTGAATTCTGGGCTTAAGCACTGTCTCTGAGCTTCTTTTTCCTCAAGGCTAAGCACTCTACCACTTGAGCCACAATGCCACTTCCAGGTTTTTCTGAGTAGTTTATTGGAGATGAGTCTCACAGACATTTTTGCCCATGCTGACTTTGAACCATAATCCTCAGATCTCAGTCTCCTGAGTAGCTAGGTTTATAGATGTGAGCTACAAGTGCCTGACACAAAATGGTATTTTATTGAGCCTTCAGGAAGAATGAAATTATGTCATTTGCAGGGTAATGAATAGATTTGGCAAAAAAAATCATATTGAGTGAAGTCAGTAAACCAGTACCAGAAAGACAAAGGGCACATGTTTCCTCTCAAGTGAATCTTAGACCCAATATACAACTTCTTATGTTAAACACAGACAGGGGAATATGCATGACTAAGCTGACTAAAATATAGTATATGCAGGAGTGAAACTCTATGGTGTAAACCATTTGAATGATTAAGAGACAGTTTAACAAAATGAAAATTGAGAAGTTGAAACATGTTTTGAAAGGATGGCACTAAAAGGAGAGTGCAATGAATGAAAAGTGGAACAAGGGACAAATACAGTCATAATACTCAGTGTATGTACATGAAAAATGAAGTAGGGAGAGGGGTAGGTGGGATGAGTGAGAGTGATTCAATGGCTGACTGATCAAGATGCATTTTTCACATAAATGCACATGATAAATAATAAGTCATTTGTACAATCATTTATAGATCAACAAAATTTTTAAAAATATAATTGATCATAGAACAATTCTGTACATTACGCAGAGTAGTTAGTATTTTCCCATTGGAGGAGAGAAGAGAACTAACTGGTGGGTTAGTCTTTTGAAAAGGTGAGACCAGACATACAATACATAATTTATCATTCAAAGTTGTCTTGTTGGGATTTTCTTATCCCTTTCAACTCTCAGCACCTCCCAATCTTTGCACCACAATTTTCTCTTCAGCCCTTGTGATCCCTCTCAAAGCCTTATCTTTGTGCGTCTAAGAGGCCAATAACTAATTGCTATTGTGAAAGGAATAAAGCCTGTAACCAATCCAAGAAAATGAAGTGTTCTTATGTGTTAGCTTTCTGTATCTGTGGCCACAATACCCATGAGAATAACATGAAGGGGATGAAGTACTTATTTTGGCTCATGATTCCAGAGATTTTAGTCCACAGTTGGCTGAATTCATCTTTGTGCCTGAGGCAAGGCTGAGCATTATAGCAGGAGGCCCGGATGGAAGAGGATACTGTACCTATCATGGCAGCCAGGAAGGGGGGAGAGAAAGAGAGAGGGGGGGAGGAACAGAGGGGGAAAGAGACAGAGACAGAGACAGAGAGAGGGATGGGGAGGGGGGAAGGACCATGGACCAGGTATATCTTCAAAAGTATGTCTCCTAGATTCCATCTCCAAAAGGTTCTACTCCCTCACAGCATGGGGGACCAAGTGTGGAACATATAAGCCTCTTGGGGGATATTTTAGATCCAAATTATTAGACCTTTTTTGGGGGGGAGTGAGGAAGTATTTATTGAAGGACTATTATTCAGCATTTGCAAACAACTCATAACTCAGTATGACAAGACGACTGGTTTTAAACAAGTATGAAATATTGAGTATGAAGTTCCCAAAGATAATCCTAATGACCCATAGCATTATTGTTCATCAAGGAAATTCAAATTCAACTAATATAAATATTATTTTTTATTGTGAAAATACCATACAGAGGGGTTACAATTACATGGGCAAGGTAATGAGTACATTTCTTATCAAGCATTATTGCCTCCTCCTTTGTTTTCCCCCTATCATCCCTTCCCTCCCACCTCCTCAACTACACACCCTCCCCAACCCCGCACCCCTGCCTAAGTTGTAAAGTTTGTTTTTCTTTTCTTTTTTAAATTAAATTTTATTATAAAGGTTATGTACAGAGGGGTTACAGTTACTTAAGTCACATTTCTTTTAGAAAAGTCTTAACCCCCTCCCTCTTTTTCTCCCACTTTTCCTCTCCCAACCCCTCCCCCCCAATAAAGTTCGTTTTTCGACATAGCGTCTTGTTCATCTCATTGTTGCAATGGGTCCACCTGTATCCCTATTTAAATGATTTTTTTCCCTTCTCCTCCAGAAATTATACCAACATCAAATGCAGTGAAAACAGGGGTTATACCGTGGGGGAGGGACATACAAAGCAACAAAGAAACATCTTATAAATATGTTAGACCTTATAAACAAAACTTGACTTTTTTTTTATCCATATTCCTTACTCCTGGTGTTGAGGATGAAACACAGGACTTAGATATGTCAGACGAATGTTTTGCCACAGAGCTATAGCCCTAGTCTCGAAGCATTTTTGTAACTTGGTCAATGCTCTATGTTCTTATTTGAATTAAAGTTACTGACTGGAATCATGGAAAAGTGCTTTCCTTAGCCTCCAACTGCCATGCCTTTTGCACTCCTAACTGGGGATAAGAAAGGCCTGGGGACTGTGGTCTAGGCTTTCAGAGCTAGGCTTTTTCTGCCTCCTGTTAGCTGCCATTTGCCTGGACTTCACTCACTGTTTCATACCAAAATAAGGAGATAAGATGTCCCATGGCAGGACACTGGTGGCTCCCACCTATAATTATAGTTACTGAGGAGACTCAGATCTGAGGATCATGGTTCGAGGCCCACCCAGGCAGGAAAGTTCCTGAGACTCTTATGTCCAATTAACCACGTAAAAGCTGGAAGTGCTGCTATAGTTCAAAGCGGTAGAGTGCTACTTTGAGCAAAAGAGCTCATGGATAGTGTCCAGGCCCTGAGTTCAAGCCAAATGATGGGCAAAAAAAAAAAAAGGTGTCCCATGGCCAGCTGTGATGGCTAGAGGTTCAGCATGTATTCACCAGTAGACCTGTATATATTCTCTTTGTTTCACTGTGTCTGTCTCTATCTTTTTTTTCTCAGTGGAACTTTTGAATAATCTCAGCTTCTTCCTTTGTTTGTTTTTTGTTTTTTTTGGTCAGTCCTGGGGCTTGAATTCTGGGCCTGGGCGCTGTCCCTGTGCTCTTCAGCTCAAGGTGAGCACTCTACCGCTTGAGCCACAGTGCCACTTCCGGTTTTCTGAGTGGTTTAATGGAGATAAGGACCTCATGGACTGTCCTGCCCTGGCTGGCTTTGAACCCTGATCCTCATATCTCAGCCTCTTGAGTAGCTAGGATTACAGGTGTGAGCCACCAGTGCCTGGCTCCATTTTCTTGAAAACCCTTTTTCCTTCTTTTTACTCCAAGACTATGCTTGTCATTGCTAGTGAGGTGCATTTCTTGTAGCAATAAGTGGTCAAATTTTATTTAAAAAATGCAATCTTATTTAAAAATGCAATCTCCCCATCTGTCTTTTGATCGGATCCTTGAGTTTATCACCATACAGAATTATTATTGACAGATATGCATTAATTCCTACCATTTTATTGGTTTTGTTGTGCTTGACTCTTTCATACTCCTCATTTCCTCATCTATTTATTTAGTGCATTTTCTCATATATTTTGTGGTTGCATTTCTGTGTAGGATTCCTTGAAGTATCTTCTGCAGTATTAGTTTACTGATCATAAATTCCTTTGGTTTTTATCCATCATGAAGACTTTTTTTCTGTTGGCCATGGTGCTTGAAGTCAGGATCTGAGTGCTAGCCCTGAGCTCTTTTGCTCAAAGCTAATGCTCTTTCACTTAGAGCCACAGAACCACTTCTGGTTTTCTGGTGATTAATTGGAGTTCAGAGTCTCATGGACTTTCCTTTGAAGGCTAATTTTGAACCATGATTTTCAGATCTCAGTCTCCTGAGTAGCTAGGATTACAGGCGTGAGCCACTTGGGCCTGGCAGTCATGTAGATTTTTACTTCTCCTTCAATTATAAAGGAGAACCCCCATGGGGAGGAGAATGCTGTGGAAACCACATGACTTGGCCTCCTTGCATTTGGCACTTAGACTTGCTTGGCAACAAACACATGCTGAGATGCAGTTTTTGGAGATGTGCCTCAGTGTTTTCACATCTGCTCAGCAGTTCACTCCTGCGTATTGGGGGAGAGGGGCTATGGAACACTTGTGTTTCTTGGTTTATGGTTCTCAAAGCAGCCTGAAAGGAAACATTTTGGGGTACAGTTCCTGGAGTTGGAGCTCAATCCTTTCAGACCATGCTCAGTAGTTTACTCCCCCGTGTGGGGGAGAAAGCTGTGAATATATTGTGATTTAGAGGCTCTGGGACTAGGAGGTACAGATAAACCTAGAAGCCAATACATGTAGGTAAACTCTGGAGGCTAAATATAATGCCAGTCTCAGGCTTTTTGCTTTATTTCCACCATTGCCCTTGGGCAATGAAACTTTCTCCTTGACAAGGAGGGTATCACTTCTGACTACTGCACCCTTTGCTACCAGATATACCCTGCTTATAATTCACAATACTATGTCAGAACATCCCTCTACCTTTGCTCAAGGCAATCTTGCACCCAGATACTGAGGCAGGGTGTCTCATGACTCCCTGATCCACGACTGTTCTTTGGTTTTTAGTCGGAGTAACTCAGTTTCATATAAGGCTGGGGTTTGCAGCTGTATTTTTTTTTGTTGTTCTGCTGTCTTGGTTATCTCTGTGCTTTTCTTAGGTCCAGCCACATATTGTGAGGTTCCCAGTGCTCTTTCTATGTTTCTCCCTTTGGAATAGCATCTCCCTCATGTTACCTGATTCATCTCATTCACTGTGTCACTATGGATGTGCTTCTAATCTGTCATATTACTCCACTTTAATGGACACCAGGTCTTTCTTAGGTGTTTGTTGTATGAACGCTTTCTCAAACTCCCTGACTTAACCTTTCTACTCTCTTAATAGTGAAAAGAAATAATTTTCACGGGATCCAATTTACCTCCCATTAGCATTTTTCTTTTGACTCTTTGTGATGTATGTGCTTATATGGAAATCCATCTTGCAAACTTAAGTGTACAAGTGATATAATGATTATATCAGTATTCTTGTTGGTAATGGCTATAATCCTAGCTACTCAGTAGGATGAGATCTGAGAATCATGGTTCAATGCCAGCCCAGGCAGCAAAGTCTGTGAGACTCTTATCTCCAATAAAGTACTCAGAAAAAGCCAGAAATGACATTGTGGCTCAAGTAATAGAGAACTAGCCTTGAGCACAAAGAGGCTCAGGAACAGCATCTAGACCCTGAATTCAAGTCCTAGGACTATAGCTACCACATATGGCCCAATTGTGGGCCAGTCTAAAATGTACCTTTCTAGTCTTTGTCTATGGACTATTAGAAAAAATATTTTATTCTTCAGGGCAAGTCATCAGCCTCAATTCACAGGGTGACTTTAGTATACAATAATACACCATCAGTCTTTGAGATATTAATATTTTAATCACTGAAATGAAAATTAGTGGGAAATTTCAAGTAAAAATTGTAGGAAAATGACATAGCAAACTTCCATGTATTCATTCTGTACCTTAAAAAATTGTCATGGTCAGTCTGTTTTATCTATATTGCTACAAGTTTTCTCACTCTTGAAGTATTTTTCTTTTTAAAAAAATATATTTTTATTGTAAAGATACTATACAAAGGGTTTACAGTTACATAAGTAAGGAAATGAATATACTTCTTATCAAGCATTGTTACTCCCTCCTTTTTTCCCCCCTACTATCCCTTCCCTCCCACCTCCCCCAACTTCTCTCTCCCCTCCCCCAAGCTATAAAGTTTATTTTCAACATTGTATCTTGTACATCTCATTGTTACAAGGGGTCAACCTGTATTCTTCATTTTATTTTATTTTTATGATTTTTTATTGTGAAAATACTGTACAGAGGGGTTACAATTACATGGGCAAGATAGTGAGTACATTTCTTATCAAGCATTGTAGCCTCCTCCTTTGTTTACCCTTCCCATCCCTTCCCATCCTCCCTCCCCCCACCCCCCGTACCCAATCCTCCCCCCGCCAAGTTGTAAAGTTCGTTTTCGACATGACAACTTGTACTTCTCATT
>NW_012267254.1:11257401-11269228 GCF_000151885.1 Dipodomys ordii
CCCTCCTCCCCCTCCTCCCCCTCCTCTTTCTTCTTCTTCTTTCTTTCTTTCTTTTTTTTTTGGTACTGCGAAGAACCCAAGATGTTGCACTTGCTAGGCAAGTGGTTTGCCACTGAGCTACATCCTAGCTCTCTTGAAGTATTTTGAAGAAAATCTTTGGCATCACATAGTTTTAACCATAAATGATTTACTATTTATCTCCAAAAGATGTAGATTTCTTAAAATGTAGCATTATAACCACTGTCACTTAAAATATCAACAATTTAATCAACTGTTTTTTTTTTCTTGTCAGTCGTGGACCTTGAACTCAGGGCTTGGGCACTATCCCTGAGCTTCATTTTTCTCAAGGCTAGCACTCTACCACTTGAACCACTGCACTACTTCCTCCTTTTCTGGGTAGTTTATTGGAGATAAGAGTCTCATGGACTTTTCTGACCAAGCTGGCTTCAAACTGCAAACCTCAGATCTCAGCCTCCTGAGTAGCTAAGATTATAAGCATGAGCCACCTGTGCCTGGCAATTTTAATACATTTGTATGTCCAATATTGAAATTTATAATGATTTTATAAATGCCATAATTTTATTTTTAATATCTTTATTGTAAAGGTGATGAATGAGGTGGGGGAGTTACAGTTACATAAATAAGGTAATGAGTACAATTCTTTTTAAACACTGTTACCCCCTTCCTAATTTTCTCCCATTTACCCCTTTCTACTTCCCTCCCCCATAAGTTGTATAGTTCATTTCCAACGTAGTGTTGAGTATCATTGTTGCATTAGTTCATCCTTTGTCCTACTGTTTCTGTGATTCACTTTCTCCTCCATAGATTGGATAAACTTATATATGAGACAAAGGGTACAGAAAACTATGAAAAAATAGAAATAACTGCATATAGGACATAATAAGAACTTCTGGTTTCCAATTCTTGGAGTTATGGTTGATACATTTCATTGTATATGGTCCTATGCACTTAGCAATTGAGCTATTGTGATTCCCTGTTAAGAATATCATAGACATATTCTATTTATTGTAAGTGAGGGAGACCATGCAACCTACTTTTCTTTGGGTCTGGCTTAATATAAAATTTCCAGAACTTTCTATACAGTTGTAAAGTTCATTTTTTGACATAATGACTTGTACATCTCATTGTTGCAATGGGTTCACCTGTATCCCTATTTAAACGATTTGTTTTTCCCCTTCCCCTCCACAAATTATACCGACATCAAATACAGTGAAAGCAGGGGTTATCAATGTTGTTTTGATTTGCATCTCTTTTGTCATCAGAGATGTTGAACATTACTTCATGTGCCTTTTGGCCATTCTTATTTCTTCAAAGTCTCTAAGTATTTTGCCCATTTATTAATTGGATTGTTGTTTCTTTGGGAATTTGTTTTTGGGAGGTTTAATCTTTTGAGCTCTGACTATATTTTAGATATGAGGCCTTTGTCCAGTGTATAGCTAGTAGAGATCTTCTCCCATTCTGTGGGCTTTCTCATTATCTTGCTAGCAATGTCCTTTGCCATGCAGAAACACTTCATTTTGATGCAATCCTATTTATCCAGCCTTTCTTTGATTTGTTGTGATTCTGGATCTTTACTTAGGAAGTTCCTACCTATGCCAAGGAGCCCTAGTGTTTCCTCTATCTCTTCCTGTAATATTTTCAGGGTATCTTGTCTTACATTGAAGTCTTTGATCCATTTGGAGTTGATTCTGGTGCAAGGTGATGTATAAGGATCTAACTTCAGTTTTCTGTACATGAATAGCCAATTCTACCAGCACCATTTGTTAAAGAGACAGTCTTTCTTCCATCCTGTGTTTTTTCTCTGCTTCATTTTTTGTTGCTGACTTTTTCTTAGTGTCATAATATATTCTTTATACATCCTTAATCATATGTTAATATAATAAATACTATACTATAAATATATACTTTAATACATTCCTCTCCTATTTGTGTATCTTTTAAAATATAATTTTATTGTTATTATTAAAGTGCTGTACAGAAGGATTACCATTTCATAAGTTATTCAATTAGAACATTTCTCTGCTTGGGCAATGTCACCCCTTCCTTCACTTTTCCCCAGTTTCCCTCTCCTGTCCCTGCCCACAAGTTACATAGTTTATTTTCCACATGGTTTATACTGAACTATTTGTGGGTCTTGCTCGTAACTTTTTAATGGTGACTTTTCTCATTTGAAAGCTTTAAATTTATAGTCCAACATTCTTCTATGCTTTTGTTTAACTCTTTTTACTTTCTGCTATCATTGTGATAATGAAGGATTCATTGTGATCACTCTTCATGTTTTTTTTTCTACATTTGAGGTCAAATATTTTTAAATTTGGCTTTAGGAAGAGTAAGAAGCTACCTGGAAAATGCAGCTAATTTGTGCTTTCATAAGTGGTTGCATATGTGAATATCCAAGAGGCAAAAATACACAGTAAGAAAATGTAGAGATTATAACCTTTCTCAGGTCAGTCTAATGAGATAGGATAAGGCCAAAGAATATTAATGGAGGTTAATTAGGCCATGTAGAAAGCACTCCAGAGAGCTAATGGGAAGATACATAATGCAAAGATTCAAAACAATGTTATACAAGGGAAAGAAAAGCATTGGGAGGCTAATTTTTCTGAAAATATGGTCCTTTGATTACCTGCAATAGAATGGCCTCATATAGTTGTTACAAATTCACATGTTTCAGGTCTTGTTGATAAAGATAAAGATCATGGTGAAGTCTCCAGCTCTGTACGTTTAATAGGCTCTCTGTTTCTTATGTATCCTGAAGTTTTAGCCGCGGTTGTGTTGGAAGTTGTGTAGGAAGAACTCTGGCTACAACTGGAGAATGTCTTCCTTAGAAGCTGTGTGTTAATAATGGTTTTCTGAATTTTGTTTTATTCTAATTGCACCAGTGGGTCTCATTATTCCTTAAAAGAAGCCAAAGGTTCAGACTTTCAAACAGTGAATGTCCACATTCAACTGATCTTTTAAAATGTTTTTGAAGGGGAATCATGGCTCTCAACCCAAACAAAATGTAGCCATTAAAAATTAATGTTTATAGCTGTTAATGTGATTCCTTAACATTTGTGCCTTTTGCAGAAAACATATCCTGTCATTTTAAATTTTCAAAATAGAGTAAATTATGTTTAATTAATATTGACATCATGATCACATGCTTATTATGCTTATATAAATGAGGTTTTTGTGGCTTCTATATCAGTTGCATCTCATGTTTAAACAAAGACCTCACACTGCAGCAGAAGTATGCTGATTAGATGAATGGCATTAAGTACAAAAGTGTATTGTGTTTGGTGCATTTCAATTTTACAAAACAGACTCATAGTCTGATTATTCCAGTCTTTGATTGCTTTGCAATTCAGTTCTGATAAATGGTTTAATCATTTAATGAATTGCTATTGAGTCAACAAAACACCAAATTGAAAACCTTCTGGAAATCTGAAGATAAGTTGGATTGTCATCCTTTGTATTATTTGGTAGTGTATGTAAATTGTTGTATTTTTTTCTTTACTGTCCTTAATCACTTCCACTTGATTTGATAAGGCCTTTGCTGGCTTCCCGTAACATTTCCATTTTGACAGCTTGAAAATTACCAGAATTCCAGTGGAGAATAATGGATTTACAGTGTGTGTATAAATGTAACATCTCTATTATTTAGTAAATCTAACCAAATGAACAAATAAAATGCATTTCCAGATTGTTTCCAAATTATCTGTCCAATAATACCCATGTCAACCCAGTGTTAGAATCCAGAAGAATATAGATTCTGAAAATTGAGGATTGTTAGAGCTAAAAAATCACAAACTGAAATGTCTGAAAGGACCAGTTAACATAAATGAGTGACAAAGAGCCAATTGAACTTAGAAATGGGCACAGTGATTGTAATTTTTCAAGTGGGGGAAAATTTTTTTATTTCATTTTCCATCCTCTGTTGAGTAACTGCAAAAACTTGGGATACTTTCTTGCCCATAAGAGCTGATTGAAACATGGGTAGAAGTTTGTCTTTGAAGAATGTTGCCCATACATATTCTGGCAATGCCCTCATCTGATCAATCCTTAAGGTGAACTAATATAGGTTATTTCCTCAGAAAGTTTGGTTCATGACAAAAAAGAAAAATTTCATTTGTGTATAATTTTTTTTGCCAGTCCTGGGGCTTGAACTGAGGGCTTGGGCTCTGTCCCTAAACATCTCTGTGCTCAAGGCTAGTGCTATACCACTTGAGCAACAGTGCCACTTCTGACTTTTCTGTTTATGTGGTACTGAGGAATTGAATCCAGTGCTTCATGCATGCAAGACAAGCACTCTACCACTAAGCCACATTCCCAGCCCTTGTGTATAATTTTAACAATGATCTAAACTCAAGTTAAATGGATGTTTTATATACAGAAACATGTATATACAGAGCTGGGTTCATTGGAGATAATAGCACTAATTTTCCAGAACTATGGTAAGGATTAAATGACATGGAGAGTGGTGCACATGCCTTGTAATCCCAGCACTTGGGAGACTGAGACAGGAGGATCATCACTTCAAGGACCGACTGGGCTACATAGCAAATTCCAAGGCAGCTTGGGCAACATAGCAAGACACCATCTCCAACAAACAAAAAATTTAAAACAAATTAAGTGAGAATATGTGCAATGCTTTAGATAAGCACTCAACACATAGTAGCATTTAAAAAATATTTTTATTTTTACTGTTATTGTACAGTTGATATACAGAGGGGGTTGCATTTACATGAATCAGGTAATGAGTACAATTGTTTTTGAATCATGTCTTCCCTTCCCCCACTCCTCCCAGTTTTTTTGTTCTTAATATATATTTTTGTAAAGATAACTGTACATGAGCAAGGTAATGAGTCCATTTCTTTTTATCAAGCATTGTTACACCCTCCTTTTTCTCCTACCATCCCTTTCCTCCTCACCTCCCCAACACCCCCCCAAAAAAGTTGTAAAGTTCTTTTCAACATACTGTCTTGTGCATCTCATTGTTATAATGTCTCTCCCAGTTTTTCCCTCCTGTCTCCACCCACATAGTAGCATTTCTTGGCTCCTTTCTTGGTTGACACTTGTTTACTTCCAAGGTTGAATTGTGTCCTTCCAAGTACTCCTTGCATTTAAAATATGTGTTGAGAAATATGCTGTTATTCTAACAGGTTTCCCATTGTAGGAAACCTTTTCTCTTTTTGTTTCCAGTTTTCAATATTGTTATGTATTCTGTATATTTAGTGTTTTTACTATAATGTATCTAGGAAAGTTTCTTCTCTAAACTTTCTGTTTGGTGTTCTGTAAACCTCCAAGCATGTGGAATCCTCTTTCTCAAGGTTAGGGTTTGTTTTTGATTTTTATTTTTTGCCAGTCTTGGTGCTTGAACTCAGGGACTTGGCATTGTCCCTGAGTGGCTTTTGTTCAAGGCTAGCACTCTACCACTTGAACCACACTACCACTTCTGGCTTTTTCTTTTTTCTTTTTTTATTGTGAAAAAACTGTACAGAGGGGTTACAATTACATGGGCAAGATAATGAGTACATTTCTTATTAAGCATTGTAGCCTCCTCCTTTGTTTCCCCTTCCCATCCCTTCCAAGCCTCCCCCCCAAGCCTCCTCCCCACCCCCTATAAACTGGCTTTTTCTCTTTATGTGGTACTGAAGAATTGAACGCAGGGTTTCATGCATGCTAGGCAAGTACGCTACCACTAAGCCACATTCCCAGTCCTAGGGTTTATTTTATTGAATATGTCTGAATACTTTCAGTTTGTATCAATTTCCTTCTATACCCATCACTCATAGGGTTGATCTTGATGGAGTCTGAAAGGACTTGTAAATTAATTTCCTATCTTTTAAGTCTTTTTTTCAATCTCTTTGACTGATATAATTCCTCTTCTTTATCTTCAGTTTCCAACTTGTTCTCTTTGATTAATGGAGTTCTTTATTTTGAGTTATTCAGCTCTTCATTTCCAGGATTTTAATTTGATTTTTTTCAAGGTTTCCATCTTTTTATTGAATTCCTCTCTCATATTTTACATTTTCTACTTTATTCCATTTATCTATTTGTTAATTCTCTAGCTGATTTGGTCCTCTCTGACTTCATTCAGCAGGATGTTATATCACGGCAGGGTTATGTGCCAGCAAACAAAGAGAGGCAGAAAACATTGGAGTCCCTCATTCCTCTTGTGACATACTTCTCATGATCAAAGAGCCTCTTTTTTGGGGGGGGGTCCGGTCATGGGGCCTGAACTCTGGGCCTGGGTGCTGTCCCTCAGCTCTTCAGCTCAAGGCTAGCACTCTACCACTTGAGCCACAGTGTCACTTCTGGCTTTTTTCTTTTTGCTTATGTGGTGCTGAGGAATCGAACCCAGGGCCTCATGCATGGAAGGCAAGCGCTCTACCACTGAGCCACTTTCCCAGCCCAACCAAAGAGCCTCTTACGCAGTCATACCTCTTAAACATCTCTCCACCTCCTAACACACCATTCTGGGGATCAAGTCTTTAACAAATAGGCCTTTAAGGGACACTCCAGGTCCAAACTATATTATCCTGGATAGAGTAAGTGTAACAGATTTTTTTTTTTTTTTGGTGGTCATAGGGCACTGTCCCTGAGCTCTTTTTGCTCAAAGCTAGCATTCTACAACTTTGAGCCACAGCTCCACTTCTGGTTTTCTGGTGGTTAATTGGAGATAAGAGTCTCAAGGATTTTCCTGCTTGGACTAGCTTTGAACCACGATCTTCAGATCTCAGCCTCCTGAGTAGCTAGGATTTTAGGCATGAGTCACTGGTGCCTGTCTCATATTGTTATTTTTTGTGATTTTTGAGATAGTAACAATCAATGGAACATACAAATTTTATTTAGTTTGTAATCTTATGACTTTATATTTCTCCTAATTAAAGTTTTAGGACATAGTTATAGCTTTTGAGTAACTATTCTACTTGTGCTTTATGTTTCTCCCCCTTGTTATTGGTGTTATAAAGGTGATGTACAGCACATAGTACAGTTACATACAGTTACATAAGTCAGGTAAAGAGCATATTTCTTTTTGGACAATGTTAACCCTTCCTTTCCTCTCTCCTAGTTTTTCCCTCCCCCACATTGCCTAGTGAGTACTGTTTTTCTTTTTAGTAATGAAAGTTGGTCAATCCTACTTTTATTTTTTAAGTTGATTCATAACAATTGTATATATTTCTGGAGCAATTAATATGGTAACATGTATTATGCTACCAGTGTCTGATTATGAAATCATGGCACCCAGCATTTTCCTCTCCTTATGTTTTTTTTTTTACTTTGTAGATATTTTTTATATACCTTAGGGTTTGAGAACACACTATTAGTGTGTTTAAGAAGAGGGGTAGACATTATTGCATTTGAATTTCGAATCACTATCTTTGGCAGGGTCATAATACAGCTTCTATATTTAAAGATTTAGAGCCCTTCTAAAGGATTATAAATTAATCAAACTCTCAGCAATATATAGTTGACACAACATTAATATTTAGACTTGAATTTAGTAAAGAAATAGACAAATTTAGATTAATTAGCAAGGTATACGACAGGATTTCAGCACTAGCAAAACGAGGAGCTATTACATCCATTATTAAAAGTGGAAAGTAGAGCAAACTATGAATAATTACCAGAATATAAGGAAGGCTGCTATTTGGAAAAGTCTCTCAATAGAGCTGTGGCCTTCATTAGCTCCCCAAGGAATAGAGCTTGGGGAATACTTTTATTAACATCCTTAAAACAATTAGTGGTGCCTATTGGCCAAACTCAAGCAGAAGCCAGAAGGCAAGAAAGCTCACTGATTAGGCTATAATGATTAGTCTCTAAAAAATCTCAAATAATGGACTACAGGAATATGTGTAGCATAGGTATACTGGTAGCCACTGTATGACTGGATCTTATTGAAGCTACCCTAGAGGTACTCATTGTTCTTGGTTTTAATGCTGCATCTTTCCCTCTTTGGAGATTCTCACTTTTTTGAATCAATGACTACATATGTAAATATGTAATTATATTGGTATATATATATCTACTGTGTCAGATGAGACACATACTCTCTTTTGTGAAATGTCCAACTGTTACAAGTGAAATTTGAGATAAATAGAATACAATAAGAAACCTAGAAACAGTTACCATCTCAAATAAAAGCTTAATAATTAAAGATGACAGTTAAATTCAACTGTTAAGTTCAAGTTAATTACAAATTATTATTTCTGGTTAAAAATTGCAGCATCATTAACAATCTAATAACCTGACCTCATACTCTCCAACCATATGAGGCTTCAATGAGTATCTCCTGACTAAACCCAAATAGAAACCAAGAAAAAAGAGAATAACCCCTGCTTTCACTGTATTTGATGTTGATATAATTTGTGGAGGGGAAACGAAAAAAATTGTGTAAATAGGGATACTTGTGGATGCATTGCAACAATGAGATGTACAAGATGTTATGTCGAAAAACGAACTTTACCACTTTAGTACAAGGTGGTGGTGGTGGGGGGAGATGGGAAGGGATGGGAAGGGGAAATAAAGGAGGAGGCTACAATGCTTAATAAGAAATGTACTCATTATCTTGCCCATGTAATTGTAACCCCTCTGTACAGTATTTTCACAATAAAAAATGTTTTTATTGATATTAAAAAAGAAATGCACTCATCATCTTGCCTATGTAATTGTAACCCCCTGTACCATATTTTCACAATAAAAAAAGGAAAACAGAGGAATAGTGCTAAAATAAATATACAACATTTTGAATAAAAAATAATTTCCAAATAATTGAATTTAAATAACAAAATAAGAAGCCCAGAGGAAAATATATGAATGCAACGTAGAATGAAATGCCTTTCTTAATATGGCAGAAAAGTAATGGATAGTAGATAGATTTAAGTATATAAAATCCATCTTTTACATGTCAAAGACATAGTAAGAGAATGTGCTGAGAAAATTTGTATTATATAAAAATGTTAATACTCAAAGAGTTTCTACAATCCAATTTAAAAAAGGTGAACATTCTAAATAATGAGCAAAAGACAAAGGAAGATGACTTACAAAGATCAAATAAAAATAGCCAATACAAAATTTAAAGCAATTAAACTTCACTAATAATAAAAATGAAAATTGAACTATGCCATTCCATTTAAAATTTAGTATTTTTTGCATATTATTGATGAAGAATAAAAATAAAATGCATAGAGTTGATCTGGGAAATAAACACTTGGTATAATTTTTTTAATGGAATATATATATATATTTATTGTGAGAATACCGTAGAGAGGAGTTACAATTACAAGATAACGAGTACATTTCTTTTTTCTTTTTTTTTTTGGGTCTGGTTGTGGGGCCTGAACTCTGGGCCTGGGCGCTGTTCCTCAGCTCTTCAGCTAAAAGGCTAGCGCTCTACCACTTGAGCCACAGCGCCACTTCTGGCTTTTTTCTTTTTGCTTATGTGGTGCTGAGGAATCGAACCCAGGGCTTCAGGCATACAAGGCAAACACTCTACCACTGAGCCACCTTCCCAGCCCCAACGAGTACATTTCTTATCAAGCATTGTTGCCTCCTCTTTGTTTCCCCTTCCCATCCCTTCCCATACTCCTCCCCCACCCCCTACCAAAGTTGTAAAGTTCGTTTTTCGACATAACCACTTGTACATCTCATTGTTGCAATGGGTCCACCTGTATCCCTAGTTAAACGATTTGTTTTTTCCCTTCCCCTCCACAAATTATACCAACATCAAATACAGTGAAAGCATGGGTTATACCGTGGGGGAGGGGCATACAAAGCAACAAAGAAATCATCTTATAAATAAGTTAGAAACAAATGCATGAAAGGAAAAGAAATGAAAAAAAACATTTGAATACTTATCTTAGGGTTCATTCCCCTAACATCAACTTATCTGACCTTTTCTGTTGGTATAATTTTTCTGTAGGGAAAATTTGCAACATATTTCAAAAGTCTTAAATGTGCCATTAAAAAAATGGAGTCATTTCAATTGTAGAAACTGAAAATAGTAACATATACATAAGGAAACAGAATACTATTTTATAATGTTTAAAATTTAGAAAGTGTATGAATGCCTTAACAATATGATTAATTATAATATATTCACAATTGAATTACAGTGAATTAATGTGGTAGGATACTATTTAGCCATTATAGGTCATGCTATAGAGGAATAGCATGGAAATTGGTTTAATTTGTCACTTAAGTTCCAAAGGAAGGCAGTTTAGAATGCATTGAGTAATGGCATTTTCTTATTCAGAGAAAGACAAGAAGCAAATAAATAAGCATGTTAATGCAAGCTATTTCTATGTATTGAGGTTTTGTACTTTTTGCATTTTTATTCCCATTAAAATTATCTAGAAAAAATACATAACTATTAGAGTATAAATATTTTGATTTGTTCTTTTGTCTATAAGGACAGCTGAATGAAACTTGTCTGTGTTAGATAGTACCCTTAGGTTGGGTCCAGCCTGTAACTTATTAGTGCTATGCTAAATTTCCATCAGAAATAGCAAGAGTGGATCAGATTGTGGTAGTTAAAATGAAAGAATTATTCCATTTTGCAACATAAAGATAAGTGCTTTCTCTGGCACTTATTTTCAGTCTCCAGCAACCACTGAATGTCACTGTAGTTCCAAGGAAATGCAATGAAGTTAAGGCTTCTCTGGTCTCAGTAGTGATTACAGAGACAGGTCAGGAAAAAATAAATAACCCAACCAGCCAAGAATTCTCTAGAGGTCTTCATAGTGACTGTAGCCTCCCATTTCCATGAACAATACATTTGGGCTGATAAATGAACAATGAGAATGAAGTGTTTGAGTCAACACTTCTCAACTACTTTTGAAGTCCTACACTGTAAGAACTAAAAACTCCAGATTATGATCTTAGTTCTGTTAAACTGTGCTCAGACTCTTTCAATGGATAAACAGAGAAACTGAGCTCAGAGATGGAGGATAACCTCAGGAGGTAGAAAGGAGTTACCTAACGCATGGTCTCAGGGTACTAGCAAAGAAAAACACCAACTAACTATGCTTTTTTTTTGGAGCAGAAGATAGTAGGACTCATTTCTATATCACTAGAGTGCAGTACAAGGTCTGGCACACAGTCGCTACTTGGAACACTTTTTTGCTCACTGCTACCTCCCCAGTCGGACTTAAAGTTATTCCTTCTTTATGGTACCATAGCAGTTGTGCTTATTCTTTTTTTTTTTAAATGTTTTTTATTGTAAAAATACTGTACAGAGGGTTACAGTTACATGAGCAAGGTAATGAGTGCATTTCTTATCAATAAGCATTGTTGCCTTTGTTTTTTTCCCTACCATCCTTCCCCTCCCACCTCCACAACTACATTCCCTCCACCACCACCACCACCCCTCCTCCCCCACCTAAATTGTAAAGTTTGCTTTTCGACATAGCGTCTTGTACATATCATTGTTACAATGGGTCAACCTGTATCCCTATTTAAACATTTTGTTTTTTCCCTTCCCCTCCCCAAATTATACCGACATCAAATACAGTGAAAACGGGTTATACTGTGGGGGAGGAACATACAAAGCAACAAAAAATTTACATGGTACCTTATAATAATAGCCAGAAAGGAAAAAAAAAACACTTGTGTCCCTATCTTGGGGTTCATTTCACTTCATCTTTTTTTTTTAATTTAAATTTTATTTTATTTGTGAACATGCTGTACAGAGGAGTTACAATTACATGGGCAGGATAATGAGTACATTTCTTACCAAGCATTGCAGCCTCCTCCTTTGTTTACCCTTCACATCCCTTCCCAGCCTCCCCCCTCCCCCCCAATCCCAATCCTTCTCCTTCCC
>NW_012267254.1:11272508-11287697 GCF_000151885.1 Dipodomys ordii
CCGAGTCTTGGATCCTGGGTCGTCTCTGGTCTGCAAACTGCAGGATGAAGATGTCTGCTCCTTGTCGGTTCTTGTTGGTGTTGAGTAGAATCCTCTCGCCCGCTGCGTCTGGCTCCTTGGTCCCGGACTCTCTGTGTGAGAGCTCAGGTATGGCCGGGGCTGCGGTCACCGCTGTGACCCTGCCGCCACTGCGGCGGCTGCTGGCAAGGGCTCAGATGTGTCTCCTTGTCTTGGCTTCCCCTCTCTTGTCTAACTCTCTGTACTGTGATGGCACACTTGGTGTGATTCTCTGGCTTAGGACTGTTCACTGGAACTCTAAAACTGCTTTCTATGCGAGAGCTTGTTCAGATTCCAGCTTCTCCTCCGCCATCTTCCCGGAACCTCTCCACTTGTGCTTATTCTATCCCAACATTATGTTACTAGGTTAACAATGATTCATTTACATATTGGGTAGATAGATCCTTGAGACCAGACTCTGTCTTTTGACATTTACTGCTACCCACCCAAAGGGTCATAATAATCAAGAGATCATTTTTACCTTTGTGACAAAATGAATAGAATTACAACTTGGAGAAAACAGCATTGGGGAAAGAGCAGGAATTCATGGAATAGAGGAGGGAGAGTTAGTGAAGCTAACGTGAGGCCCCAAAGAAAAATAGCCCTTTGGTTTACAGTGGGAAGAACTAAAAATAGGAGGAATATAACAGGGAAGAGGATGATGAGTTGTGTCTGATGTAAATGTTTTCTCCATCTCCCCTGTGTAATCCAGTATTATCTTCAAAGCTTTGTCAGTAGATTTCATTTTAGGGGTGTGTGAAGAAGTCTCCAGTTTGGTGCTGCACATAGGGAATAACTAATCTGTGGATTTCCATAATTCAATGCCAACATCTTCCCAGGAAAGCTGTTTTTTTTTTTTTGATGTATTTACATAGGCCAGCCCTAATTGGCTATCTTCATGTCCATAACCCCAGAGACTAAATGTGAAGGGTTAAAGTACTTGAGGCGGTGACCATTTTTTGCTTGTTTCAGAGCAGAGCAACACGTGGTGCTAAACCACCTGGTTGTGTGCCTTTATAAGGCCTGCAAATCCTTAGCTCAGGGCTCTCCTCCTAGGCTCTGCTGTGTCAGAGTGTAGGACAAGGCCCGAACTGCAGCCCATCTAAATAAAACCTTAAAACAGCTGTAAAGTCTGATTCTCGGTGGTCTTCTTGGTGGGGGTCCTGAGACCTGGGTATAACATATTAGTGGGGGATTCCCCCAAAGACCTCTGAGACCTCAGACTCCAAAGGTAAAACAGCGCTGTCTTTGTTAATTTGTCTTGTCCTGTCGTTTGTCTGTTTTACTTTCGTTTTCCTTTGTGAGGACGGCGGCTCAGATTCGTAAAGGGTTGTCGAAGTGGACAAGCTTGCACGACAACCCTGGAGGAACTGGGAAACATCCCAGATCCTCTTGTGGGGCGGGGGAGAACCCCGCCGTGTGGGGTAGGGGTCCTTGGAACCCCACCATGTGAATTGTAGGGCATGGGTCGGTTCGGTGTTGGGCCGGAACTGACCAAGAGGGCCTCCTAACCGAGGCCCAACTCACCCACTGTGGGTCTGCTCCTTCTGCTGTGGGGCATAGGTGTGGGACCCCACCATGACCGGTGTCAACAGACCAATTTGGGAGATCTTCACTTCGTAAGCTTTTTTTGTAACTGTCAGGCCTGCATGTGTTCTGTTTGTACTGTTTATTGTTTTTTGGACTGAACGACTGACAGGACTGGAAACCATAGGCACCACTCCATCTAGCCCCCTAGACTTACAAAAAGAAACTGATAAAGAGGTACCCCTCCGGTTTTTCAGGGAGATAACTTGGAAGAAGAAATGTTTCCTCCCTTATACTCCCCTTTCCAGGTTCCTTTTGCAGAACCTGAGAATGATCAAGAGGAGGAGGGAGCTATAGCACCAGCAGCCGAACCCTTGGCACCTGGCCTTAAAGTTTCTGAGGGGCCAGTCACTCGACGCCACCGTGGGATCAATCCCCCCTTCTAGGTTTTCTTTCTTTTTTTTAACCCCCCTTCTAATGCAGCTGTCTTTCCCTTACGCACCATAGGTCCTATGGATGTGGATGGTCAACAGCAACTCCAATATTGGCCATTTTCTACCAGTGATCTATACAATTGGCGCACCCAAAATGCCCCCTTTTCTGAGAAACCTCAGGATTTAATTCGTTTGCTTGAAACTATTCTCTTTACTCATCAGCCCACTTGGGATGATTGCAGTCAGCTTTTACAGGTCCTTTTTACCACTGAAGAGAGAGATCATATCCAAGAGGCGGCCTGGAAACACATCCCTGGCCCCACAGGAGCGCCCATCATGGATCCTGCCCCGATCGCTGTCTATTTTCCTGAGATCTGACCAACATGGGACTACAATGCGGTTGAAGGTAGGGAGCGACTCCCATCTACCGCCAGGCTCTGTTGGCAGGTCTCAAGGCGGGGGCTCACCGACCTACTAATATGGCCAAAGTTTATAATGTTAGACAGGGAGGAAGTGAAAGTCTGGCAGCATATCTTGAGTGGCTCATGGAAGCTTTTAGTCAATGTACCCCTTATGATCTTGAGACCCAGGAGTCGGCTCAGATAATTATGTTTGCCTATATAAATCAGGCTGCACCAGACATAAAGTGAAAGTTGCAGGCTCTAGACAGACTTGGTGAAAAGTCTATTAGGGATCTAGTAGCCGTGGCAGAAAAGGTTTACAATAAGAGAGACAGAGGAGCAAAGACAGGAAAGGAAGGACAGAGAACATGAAACAGTGTGAAAAGAGAGACTAGGCCAAGGAAAAGAGGCCAGACTTGTTGGACTTGCCAGTATCGCATGCTGAGCATACCTGGTTCACAGAAGGCAGCAGTTTCATTTGAGATGGAAAAAGGTACGCAGGTGCAGCAGTCACCACGGACACTGAGATAGTGGGGCAGAAGCACTCCCCCAGGGAACGTCTATACAAAGAACAGAACTAGTGGCACTAACAAAAGCCCTATAGATGGGAAAAGGGAAGAGACTAAACATTTACATGGACAGTCGGTATGCTTTTGCCACTGTGCATGTCCATGGAGCCATTTACCAAGAGAGGGGGCTGCTGACAGCTGAGGGAATTTTAAGCCTCATCCAGGCCATATGGGAACCAGCAAATATTGCCATTATGCACTGCCCTGGCCATCAAAAGGTAACTGATGATTCAATAACCAAAGGAAATAACTTGGCTGATCAGGCAGCTAAGGAGGTGGCCCTCCAGCCCAGAGCAGAAGTACTGACTCTAGTAGACCCAGGGCCATGAGCTTTGCCTCCTGAGCCTCAGTACTCCCAAGAAGACTTGGGGTGGATAAAGAAAATTCCCATGGCCTATAAACCTCCAGACAGAGAAGGAAACAGACTGGTGGAAAACTGGTGAGGGGAAACTTATCTTGCCACAAAGATTGGGCAAGGGGATTCAAGAGAATCCATCGGGTCTCTCATATGGGAACCCGACGAATGAAGGACTTGCTCCAACACTCAAAGTAAAAATTAGGCAAGGAAATCAATTCATTGAGGACATTGTTAAAAATTGCAAAGCCTGTCAGCTCACCAATGCCCCCAATCAACCGGTTACAAAAGGAGCTCACCTCTGTGGAGATAGGCCAGGTGTGTATTGGGAAGTAGACTTCACAGAAATTAAAACTGGAAAATTTGGATATAAATATTTGCTAGTTTTTGTAGACACCTTTTCAGGATGGGTTGAAGCCTACCCAACAAAGCATGAGACCGTGAACGTCGTGGCTAAGAAGATCCTGGAAGAAATCCTACCCAGGTATGGCTTCCCATTCACCATCGGGTCGGACAATGGACCGGCCTTTGTCTCAAAAGTAAGTCAGGGAATAGCCATGGCACTGGAGACGGATTGGAAATTGCACTGTGCTTATAGACCCCAGAGTTCAGGGCAGGTAGAAAGAATGAATCAGACTTTAAAAGAGACCTTAACTAAATTGGCCTTGGAGACTGGCGCAGACTGGGTATCACTCCTTCCTTTTGCCCTGTTTAGAGTAAGAAATTCACCCTATCAGCTTGGCTTTACTCTTTTGAAATAATGTATAGACACCCTCCACTCATTATCCCTAGCCTTCACACTGAATTGCTTGCTGATTTGGATGATACTGAATTTCTGTGTAAGCTTGACTATTTACAGCTGATGCATAAGAGTATGTGGCCCCAGCTTAGAGCATTATATGATTCTGCTTCTATTCCTACCCCCCCCCCTTTGTTTAAACCAGGGGACTGGGTGTTTGTTCAAAGGCACAACTTGAGATCTCTGGAACCACGGTGGAAGGGACCTTACATGGTGCTACTGGCTACACCCACTGCCCTTAAGGTGGATGGCATTGCTGCTTGGATCCACTGCTCCCACACCAGACCTGCTGACCCCTTTGCCCTGTACGACCGTGGGGAAACATGGGAAGTTTCCAAGCATCCTACCCAACCACTCCACATATACCTCAAGAAAAGAAAAATGGACTGATTGTTATTGGTATTGTTGTTTAATAGTATGGTTAAGGTCAGAGAGGGACTATACCCATTCAAGATTGAAAACTGTTGGAGTTAATTTTGGGCTGGAGCCACAAGATTGTGTCTCAGGACCATAAGTCAAGGGGGGGGGAATGAAGGGTTAAAGTACTTGAGGCAGTGACCATTTGTTGCTTGTTTCAGAGCAGAGCAACACGTGGTGCTAAACCACCTGGTTGTGTGCCTTTATAAGGCCTGCAAATCCTTAACTCAGGGCTTTCCTCCTAGGCTCCGCTGTGTTGGAGTGTAGGACAAGGCCCAAGCTGCAGCCCGTTTAAATAAAACCTTAAAACAGCTGTAAAGTCTGACTCTCAGTGGTGGTCCTGCGACCTAGGTATAACAAATGTACTTCTGTGTAAAGTCAAACCCAAGTGTCTCTTTAGCTTGCTACATTAATTTGCTCAGTAGTCATTTTCATTGTACAAGAGAAAGGAGAGAGTAGACATAGATTCATTCTAGATTGTAAATGTGACTGAGCCTTTTCTCTGGACATTCATGTGTATTCTCTAGATCATCTGATTTCCTGGCTGAATCAGGCCAATTTTACTATCTCCTATTCCCTCAGGTACCTGATCATTCCTCTTATGTCTCTAGACCACATCTTAGTTTCTGAGTTTCATACTTCATAGTCAAGATCTTATTTAATATCCCCATGTGAATGATTAACAGGAATCTAAACCTTAACATGTCCAAACAAAAACTCCCGAATATCCCTGAAAATTTGGCCTTGCAATTAGAGGCAAGAGGCTCAGTGTGTACATGTTATTAGAGAGTGTCACATTACTCCTACTGTAAGCTGGTTGAAGCTTACATGGAATTTGTCATCATAGCTGTAGCTGAAATAAGCAGTAAATCCAAGAGGAATTTTGAAGTGTTGAATGAAAAGAAACTAATAAAATGTATCATCCTGTATGAGTTTCCTTGCTTTAATTCACTTTATAGCATTTATTTATTAGATCTTTGTCCGTCTCTTCCACAAGAATGTAAATTGTGAGAGCAGAAACTGTTCTGTTTTGTTAATAGTATCTAGACTGTACCTGTCATATAGTGGGTACTCATTAATTTTTTTGTTGCATGAATGGATGCATAGGAAACAGTGTACAGTGGTTAGGAAGCCAGATGGCCTGGGTTGAATGAGCCACAGTAATGTGTAAGTGGTGATTAATATGCATCAATGCCTTTCTCCTTTTATCTGCCCCATATTTTTTATTGGGAGCTGGTTTAATTGAGTATCTATGATATATACAGTTTTTGATTAATTCTTTAATATTATCTAGGTGTTTTTTTGGGGGGTGGTGGTCTGGTCGTGGGGCCTGAACTCTGGGCCTGGGTGCTGTCCCTCAGCTCTTCAGCTCAAGGCTAGCACTCTACCACTTGAGCCACAGTGCCAGTTCTGGATTTTTTTCCTGCTTATGTGGTGCTGAGGAATGGAAACCAAGGCCTCATGCATGCAAAGCAAGCGCTCTACCACTGAGCCACCTTCCCAGCCCAATATTATCTAGTTTTCAGATACAACACTATGGATCAGAAAATGAAAGAATATCCTTAAAGGGGAAAAGATATCTCCCTAATGTTTTTACAATAGTTATTTATTATTTATCAGTTGTGTGGTTTGAACTCAGGGCCTGGGTGCTGTCCCTGAGCCTCTTTGTGATCAAGGCTAGTGCTCTATCACTTGAACCACAGTGCCACTTCTGATTGTTGAGTAGTTTATAGAAGATAAGAGTCTCACGGGGACTTTTCTGCCTGGGCTGGCTTTGAATTGTGATCCTCAGATCTCAGCATCCTGAGTAGATAGGATTACAGGTGGAAGCCACTGGTGCCAGTTTTCCTAACTTTTTAACTGGAGAAGACTGCTGGAGAATGGTGAATCCTCCATTTTGAATCAGTGATTCTAGCACTAGTAGGAGATAAGTATCTTACAGCTCTTCTAATAGCCTCCTGGTGATTGGAAAGAGAAAACTCCTGGGCTGTGTGCCCATGGCTCACACCTGTAATTTTAGCTGCTTAGAAGTTGAAACCGGGAGGATGGTAACTCAAAGTCAGCCTGGGCAGCAAAGTCAGCCTGTGAGACTCCATTTCCAAATAACCAGCAAAAAGCCAAGGTAGGATTATATGAAATTAAATGATTTTGCACAGCAAAGGAAACAATCAGACTGAACAGTTTATATAAAGGAAGAAAATCTTTATTATCCATTCACTTGATAAAAGACTAACATCCTGGGGCTGGGAAGATGGCTCAGTGGTAGAGCGCTTGCCTTGCATGCCTGAGGCCCTGATTTCAATTCCTCGGCACCACATAAGCAAAATGAAAAAAGCCAGAAATGACGCTGTGGCTCAAGTGGTAGAGTGCTAACCTTGAGCTGAAGAGCTGAGGGACAGCACCCAGGCCCAGAGTTCAAGCCCCACAACCGCCCCCCCCAAAAAGACTAACATCCTGTTATCTAAGAAGCAAAAAGAAAAGTAATGTCAAAAGAACAAGTAATACAAGTTAATAAACAGGCAAATGATCTGAACAGATTTCAAAAAATATATAAGCGGCAAATAAATAGATAGACAATATTCATTTCTTTAGCCATCAGGAAAATTCAAATAAAAACTACTTTAAAATCCTGTCTTTCCCAAGTCAGAGTGCCTTGTATTAAAAAGCAAAAATGAAAAAACCCTGCATAATAAGGATATAGGGGAAGAGAAACCTATATGGTAGGAAATAGCCACTATGGAAAGCAGTAGGAAGTTTACTCAAGATGCTGAAAATAGAACTAGCATATAATCTAATTATATTACTTGTTAGATTCTACCCAAAGGAGTGCAAGTAAGCATACATAAGAAATATTTGCATGCTTGTGTTTATTCTGGCACTCAACAATAGTAAATCAATAAAATCACCTTACATGCCTGTCAAGACAAATGGATGAATAAAATATGGTGTTCACATGAAGATTCATAATGAAAAATGAAATGTCATTTGTAAGAAAACTGATGAAACTAGAAGTCATCCTGTGAAGCAAAATAAATGTCATGCAGAAAGACAAGTATCACATGTCCTGTCTCATATGTGGAAGATTAAAAAAAAAAAAAGATGTTGGGCACCCATGGCTCATCCCCGTAATCCTGGCTACACAGGAACCTGAAACCTGAGGATCACAGTTTGAAGCCAGCCTGGGCAGGAAAGGCTATGAGACTCCTATCTCCAATAAAACTACTCAGAAAAAGCCAGAAGTGGCACTATGGCTCAAATGGTAGGGTGCTATCCTTGAGCAAAAAGAAGCTCAGGGACAGCATTAAGGCCCTGAGTTCAAGCTCCAGGACTGGCAAAACAAAAACAAAAAAGATGATATTAACATAACAGAACTACTACACAAGGGTTAGAGGACCAGAGAGATAGGGAATGAAACAGATGGGAAAGTATATTCAAATATATCCTGACATGTATATATGGAAATTCCACAGTAAAACCCATTAACATAAACAAACAATATATACATTATAATTTAAACTAATAGATTAATTATAATTTTTCTGCAGATATCGCTTGTGCCTTTAACACACACAAATAATAAAAGGGGAGGGCTGAACACAGGAAGATGATGGATATGTCAATGGTCTTTATGATGGTGGTTTCATGCTGTAAACTATTATCCAAACTCAGTGAGCTGTGTCCAGTAAGTAGCTATAGTTTTTACTTATTAATCATAACTCAGTAAAGCAGTTTTGTAAGGAAAGTTCATCTGGAAGAAAATAAAACCTATATATTTTTAGCTTTTGTTATAGCACCAAATCACTCTGATTGTGCTCTATATGCACTCATACCAAAGCTCCACATTCAAGTTAAGACCTTTTCTTTTCAGTTAAGTCTTATGCAGGTGACAGAAAAATATTTAGCCACACCCATAAAACAAACTTTGAGTTCTTTCCATGGTAGAAATGGTTACAAAGATGCTGCCATAATATCCCTCATCTTTCTGAGGCCAAGATCAGGGGTCAGACTGATCCTGGAGAAAAACACAACTGTTGCACACTGAGACTGAATCCATCAAGACCTCAGCCTCACTAACAATAAGCACAAATCAACTGAGTTAATGATCCCAGGGGGAAGAAAAGCCTGAGAGTATGACAAATGTTTTGTTGAAAAACAAGTGAAGCTAAACCATTGCAATTCTATAACAGATCACAGACACAACAGAGAAAAGTCACATTTTTGTCATTCTAACTCGATTCTACGCTCATGTAAGTTTGTAATCTGTGGGAAATTTCACTTGATTGGTTTATTGGAGCTTCAGATTTTCTTGAGCAAAGAAAAGCAGAATTATCAAAGAGTTGCCAAACCTCAAAGACAGTTGATTCAAGGGATGTTTAATCTGTATAGCACAGAAAAGCTGTCCTTTCTTTAGGTGGCTAGAAATGGATTCTTTTGTCTTCATAGAAATCCATAGAAGGCCTTTGTTGATTTGATGAAAGCAGGATTGTGGGTTTAAGAAACATCAGTTGTGTCACCTCCTTGAAGACACTGAGAAATGTGCACCCTTTAAACATAAAAGAAATAGAGTGTGAATTATTTCAGCTGGAAATTTAAAGGGTGATCAGAGAGGTATAATTCTTTAGCAAGTAAGAGTTACTCTGCTTATAATTGGGGGGATAGGAGGTGAAACTGCATGAAGACTTTATGCCCATGTAGAAATTAAATATTCACTTGCCTTCTAAAAGAGATTCAAGCAATAAATCATAAAGGAAAAGACTTTGAAAATAATGACATCTCTTTCATGGGGAAAATTGTACCACATGTACCAGGTGATATTTGAAGTTATTTTTTGAGTTATGCAATAGATGTATAATATATATTTTCCTCTAAAAGAGAATGTTGTTTTCTCAACATAGAGAACAACATTTGATGTCACGAGCTTTCTGCTATTTCACAACTTTGGAAATTGTAAGAACAGTATTTTATCCATTCATAGTTACATAATACCTTAGTTTTACTTCATAGCAACCCACAGCAAAATTTAGTGGCTTAAAAGTCATGATGGTATTACTTGCTCACTCTTCTGTGCTCAGTGACTGGAGCTGTACAGTTAATTGTCTGGTTTTAGGTAGCTACAGTCTGCAGTGAAATAGAGGCTTTGCTGGGACCTTGTGGCCTAAGATGATCTTATTTACATGTCTCAAGGTGAGTTTTTGGCTGTTGTCAGGGCTACTTATTTTATGCAGGTGAACCTGAGCTACTTTGTGTGGCAGATCAAGCCAGATAGGAATAGCTTGAATACAAATAATTTTCCAGGGGCAGGAGAGGGTTTGGGTGGGGGGAGGCTAGGAAGGGATGTGAAGGGGAAACAAAGGAGGAGGCTGCAATTCTTTTTTTTGGGGGGGGGGTCCGGTCGTGGGGCCTGAACTCTGGGTGTGGGTGCTGTCCTTCAGCTCTTCAGCTCAAGGCTAGTGCTCTACCACTTGAGCCACAGTGCCACTTCCGGCTTTTTTCTTTTTGTTTATGTGGTGCTGAGGAATCGAACCCAGGGCCTCATGCATGCAAGGCAAGCGCTCTACCACTGAGCTACCTTCCCAGCTCCGAGGCTGCAATTCTTGATAAGAAATGTACGCATTATCCTGCCCAGGAAATGGAAACCCCCTGTACAGTATGTTCACAAAAAAATAAAATTAAAAATTAAAAAAAATTAAAAGAAAAAAACAAAAAAACCAAATAATTTTCCAGCTTCTGCTTGTGTAACAATTGCTGATTTTCTATTGACCAAAGAAAGTCACATGACCAAGTCCCAAATTATTGTGGAAGAGAACAACACAGAGGGAGCATATGAAGTGATGTGATTCCTTAGTCACAGGAATATTGAAATATCTTATTACAGGTGAAAAATCTGGTGATACTGAGAAATAGTGAAAGAAGTGTTTATTTATCAATAGGCATGGAACTATTTTGATATTTTAGCCATAGGCATGTTGTTAAACAATTGGCACAAGTACTTGGGCATAACAGTTTCACACAGAGAGAGGCTCTGCATGCTCTAGAAATGCTGCTGACCTGTGGTTCCCAGCAACAAATAATAATACAATATCAATGTGAATGCCTTCTTAATTCACGAAATAATACCCTTGGAATAAAAGTTCTCATGAGATGCAGCATTACCAACAGTAAGAGGGAGGTTCTTCAAAGAGACTGTTTTATTCAGTGTTTATTCAACATTTATTGCAGTATAAGCCATAACCATTAGGAATCTAGTTGTTAAAAAGTGACAGCAAAGTTGCAGAATGCATAATAAACATAAAATCGTTTGTTTGCTGGGTTTCGGTTGCTCACACCTGTGATGCTAGCTATTCAGGAGGCTTAGAACTGAGGATCACAGGCAGGAAAGCTGGGCTATGAAAGTCCATGACACTCTTATCTCCACTAAATCACCAAAATGCTGGAAGTGGAGCTGTGAACTGAGCGGTAGAGTTCTGGCATGGAGCAAAATAAAAGTTTAGGACAGCTCCCAGGACCAGCGCGCGCGCATGTGTGTGTGTGCGTGCGCGTACACACACACACACACACAAATTCATTTGTATTTTTGTGCATTCACAGTGACCAGTCTTAAAAGGAAATTAAGAGAACAATGCAACTTACATAATATCACAAATATTAGGATAATTTTGAATAAACATAACTAAAGACACAAAAGACTTTCATACTGAAGAATGCAAGCTGGTGAAGGAAATTAAAGGAGAGACATTTATATGCATGGTATATCACCATATACTGATCAACAGATTCAATACAATCCCTATCAAATTCTATTTTTTTCAGAAATAGGAAAAATCCCTGTTAGCTTCCATATAATTTTAAAAGTTTTTAAATAAAAAATAATCTTGATAAAGGACAGAAGTTCCATACATCCTGATTTCAAAACGTATATAGTACAGTATGCTATCACAGTCATTGTTTGATAAGAACACGTAGCTAGACATTTTGAACAATACAATAGAGCATGCAGTTTTGCATATTAGGCAAATTGATTTTGACAAGGATGTCAAGACCATTAATAGGTGTTTTAATAGGTGTTTTTAGGTGTTTTAATAGGTTTTTTTTCGGAGAAACTATCCATAGGCAAGAAAATGAAGTTGGATTCATATGAAGTTGAATTAACATTATATGCAAAAATTAAATCAAAATGGATCAATCGCCTAAATATGAGATAAAAATGTAAAAATTTGGGCGGGGATGTAGCTCGGTGGCAAAGTGCTTGCTTAGCAAGTGCAATGTCCTGGGTTTGATCCCCAGTACCAAAAAAGAAAAAAAGACCAAAAAAGTAAAAATCTTAGGCCTGGTTCTTCATTTCTTCCTTTAATATTATGATCTAACCCATATACTTCCTAGACATCAGATGTGAGTCAATAACCTTGCATTAGTGAATTTCAGGCAGGTCTCTGTCATATGCGACTTATAATGTTGAATAATTTGAAAAACTTAATAAAAATCCCTTGAAGCTGCAGGAGTGAAAGGCATAATGCCTTTCTCCTTCTTTCTTACATCTTTTTAATGTAAGACTTCTATTTGCAAAAGCCCTACAATCCAGACAGCAAGGATCTCTGGTTCCAAGCTCTAGCAGTATAAGAAAGAGTATAGAAGGTCAGATGTAGAAGTAATCACGATATCTGATTTAAGTACCCACTTCAAAAGGAAGTTAAAAAGACTATTGGGATAATGGGTGCAAACTATAATGTGGCACATGACACATAGCAAGTACTAAAAAAATGGCAGTGCTATTTGTTTCTGAGTATAAATACCCAGACCTAACATTTACTTTGTTATTTAGACAGTTTTTATCTTGGATGTTAAATAGCTCGTTATTAACATTTTTCTCCCATCTTCTATTATTTAGTAAGAGTTCCATATACAATGTTTTCTGGTTTGGCACTGGTGTCTCAAGCTTGTAATCCTCGCTCCTCAGCCAGACTGGGCAGGAAAGTCCATGAGACTCTTATCTCCAATTAACCACCAGAAACTGGTAATGTAGCTGTGGCTCAAAGTGGTAGAGCTGTAGCCTTGAATGAAAAATTTCAGGGCAGTGCCCAGGACCTGAGTTCAAGACCTAGACTGGCACACCCACACTCACCCCCCCCCAATGTTTTCTGATTTATTTCCAAAAAATTCACTGCCAGTAGATTTTTTTTTCATGTGTGGGTATTTTTATGGTTTTTTTTTATTGTCAAGGTGATGTACAAAGGGTTACAGTTACATACATAATGAGTGTATTTCTTGTCAAACATTGTTACCCCCTCCCTCATTTTGCTCCCACATTCCCTCCCCTGTAAGTCCCCCCCAAGTTGTATAGTTCATTTCCAACATATTGCCTTGTGAGTATTGCTGTTGCATTGGTTCACCTTTTGTTGCCAGTAGATTTTAAAACTTTTGATTCATAACATGCTCAGAAAGTATTAATGTGAATATCTTCTAATAGAACTTATTTTGCCTGAATGCCTGCAAAACATGAGATACTACTTGTTTACAACTTGGTCATTGAACTCTATTAAATACTTCATATCTGCATGTTTCATACTTTATTATTCAAATCTCTGAGTTTTAACGGGCAAGAAAACTTGCATTATTGTAAATCTTTAAGATGATTGTGTTTAAACAGTGATACTCACTAGACACTATGTTGGAAATGAACTTTATAACTCAGGTAAAGGGGAGTGAGGGGGCTTTGGAAGTAGGAGAAAATGATGGTGGGGATAACTGTTAAAAAAGAAATGTACTCATTACCTTACTCATATAACTGTAACCCCTTTGAACATCATCTTTACAATAAAATTTACAGTAAATAAATTCCTTCACAAAGACAGCTTCACATTTGACATGTCTATTGTGCAGTGATTCACTTGATTCTGACAAACTTGTCCTAATTTCTCAGATATCTTCACTAAATTCTTCAAAAATCTTTCCCCACTTTGCTGAATATTGTTTTTCTGCCAAGGCCAGATTTTGAAGTCAACCTACAAAGTCCGTTTCTGAATAGTAAACTTGCTAGTCCTATGATCATGCTGGACAGTGGAATAATGTTGAACGGAGCTGCCCCATGACCCAGCAATCCCACTCTTGGGCATTTATCCAATAGACCACAAAGAAGGCCACATTAAAGCTACCAGCCCAACCATGTTCATCGCAGAATTGTTTACCATAGCCAAGATGTGGAATTTGCCCAGATAGTCCTCAAGAAAATTTGGTATATATACACAATGGAATTCTACTCATCCATCAGGAAGAATGATATTGCAGCATACATAAAGAAATGGAAAGACATGGAAAAATTGTATTTATCAAAGTAAGCCAGATCCAGAGATATATAGCTTGCATAATTTCCCTTATTTGTGGTAGCTAGAATATGACTATAAATGTACAAGTGAGCATACTGGATGGTAAGCAAGGTGTTACAAATGAATTAACTGAAGTGTAATAGACTTTATGGAGAGCACACATAGTATAAATTTTTAAAAAGACTATGTCAAAGCCCAACAAAATAAGTACTAGGAAATGGGGAAAGAGGGTAGAACCAAGGGAAGAGAAGTAGAAAAATGAAGGGAGAAGGGGGAGAATACAGGCAAGAATTCACTGTACATATCACACAATTGAGAAATATAAGTGAAGGAATGGGTGGAAAGGGGATGAAAATGTTACAGTGGTGACACAGATTAAGATGCTTTGTACACATAAACTGCTTCATTAAATCACAAAAACAACCTAAATAAGCAAGGGAAGTGGTGGTTTGGAGGGGTGGGTGAGAATGTCGAAAGGGGTGACAATGATCAAGATACATCATGTTCATAAACTGCTTTGGTGAATGGAAACTCCTTTGTACAACTACTTAAAAATAATAAAAATAGGGGCTGGGAAGGTGGCTCAGTGGTAGAGCGCTTGCCTTGCATGCATGAGGCCCTGGGTTCGATTCCCCAGCACCACATAAGCAAAAAAAGCTGGAAGTAGTGCTATGGCTCAAGTGGTAGAATGCTAGCCTTGAGCTGAAAAACTGAGGAACAGTGCCCAGGTCCAGAATTCAGGCTCCACGACCGACCAAATAAATAAATAAATAGATAAAAATATTGTTTAAAAAAGTCAAGTGGTATTTTGGGCTGTGTTGCCTCTGAAAATTAGCCAATTAGCAGGTTTGAAATTTTACTATTAGATATCAATCTCTTTGGTCAGCAGGCTGTCCCAAGTAGTTTAGCCCAATTAAACTGCCTCTAATACATCTTGATGAATATCATTTTTTAACCTCTGAGTCTTTTAGTTTATTTTTTTCTTTCTTTCTTTTGTTGGTCATGGGACTTGAACTCTGGGCTTGGTCACTGTCTCTAAACTCTTCTCCTCAAGGCTAATACTCTACCACTTTGAGCTACAGCGCCACTTCCAGTCTTCTGGTGATTTGGAGATTTTCTGCCCCCGGCTAGCTTTGAACTTTGATCCTCAGATCTCAGCCTCTTGAGTAGCTAGGATTACAGGTGTGGGCCACTGGCACCTGGCTTTGGTTTCTGTTTTTTTTTGGGGGGGTCTGGTCGTGGGGCCTGAACTCTGGGCCTGGGCGCTGTCCCTCAGCTCTTCAGCTCAAGGCTAGCACTCTACCACTTGA
>NW_012267254.1:11289747-11457142 GCF_000151885.1 Dipodomys ordii
TTGCATGCCTGAGGCCCTGGGTTCGATTCCTCAGCACCACATAAGCAAAAAGAAAAAAGCCAGAAGTGGCGCTGTGGCTCAAGTGGTAGAGCACTAGCTTTGAGCTGAAGACCTGAGGGACAGCTCCCAGGCCCAGAGTTCAGACCCCACGACTGGACCCAAAAAAAATAATAAAAAAATAAAGAGATCATTGATAATGTCATAAGATGCACATTGTTCAAGCCTATTGTTCTTTGAGTCCAAGGTAACTATAGGAGAGAATGACTAGGGAGAACTCAAGGAAAAAACAAAACACTAAGATGGAATCAAAAACAAATGGAATTATTTAGGTCAGTGATTGGGTGCTTATTCAGGATCATTAATCTAGGGAGCACCAGACAGCAGTGAGACACCAAAAGATCCACTGGGATCTTGACAGCCTTATCTGTCTTCTTCTACCATGAGGGTACTTATCCTAATACCTGGACCTGGGGCAGAGGACAGATTCCAGATGATGGAGATTTAAATTATTTTTATATTATTTTAGAGATAAGACTTAACTGTGTAGCCAAGGGTGACCTCAAATTTACAATTTTGCTTTAACCTTTCAAGTGTGGAGATTAAAGACATGTCTGTACTACTAATAATACATGTAAAAAGGAATGTTTAACATCCTTAGCCTAAAGGATATGTAAATAAAAACTGTACTGAGATTGGCAATCTTTAAGAAAACTAATAAACACTGACAAGATGTGGGGAAAAGGAACCTTTATATATTGTTGGTAGGAAAGTAAACTAGAATGAATACTATAGAAATCAATATGGAAACTCCTCAAAAAACTAAAAAATTATGACCATATTATATGATTCTTGGACGTGTTTACATTGGTAGGACTGTGAGTCAATTTATAAGAGGGACACCTGCACATCCATAGTTATTGCAGCACTGTTTTTGATAGCCATGCTGTGGAATAGGTCTAGGTACCCAGATATGAATGAATGGATAAAGAAAAGGTGGTACACACACACACACACACACACACACACACACACACACACACACACAGAGTGTTATTCAGTGGTGGAAAGAATGAAATTATTTCATTTGCAAGAAAATGGGCAAAATTAGAGATTATGCTAAGCAAGATAAGCTAAAATAAAGCCAAATATTGAATGACTTTGTTCATATGAGGAATCCAGACCGAAACTAATGCTCTGAACAGAATTCCTTATGAGAAATACAAATGATCAATAAACACATAAAAATTCTCAATATCATTAGTCATCAGAAAAATACAAATGAAAACTACATGGAGATATCATCTTTAGTTAGAATGCTATTTATTTTTTGGTTGGTAGTGGGATTTGAACTCTGGGCCTGGGTGCTGTCCCTGAACAATTCAGCTCAAGGTTAACACTCTACCACTTTGAGCCACAGCACCACTTCTGGTTTTCTGGTGGTTAATTGGAGCTAAGAGTCTCATGGAATTTCCTGCCCAGACTGGCTTTGAACCTTAATCCTCAGATCTCAGCCTCCTGAGTAGCTAGGATTACAAGTGTAAGCCACTGGTGCCCAGCTTAGAATGGCTATTATTAAAAAGTAATAATAAGAAATTCTGGCAAGGACATGAGAAGTAACCCTAATATACTATCAGTGGGAGCATAAATAGTACAACTATTATAGTTATCTCCAATTCTACTAGCTCTACAGTGTTACTTAGTTATGGAGTATGATTTTCTTTTTGGTCTGGATAATCTATTTGTGAAAGTTGCAAATTGAAGCCATCTACTATTATAAGTAGTGTTTGTTTTATGTAATTGGATGTGTTAATATTTGGGTAAATGTTTATAATTGCTATGTCTTTTTATTGTTTCTTCAACATAAAGTGAAGTGTCTCATTTGACTGATATTGTTTTGAAATCTGACTTGTCATGTAAAAGCATATTAATCTATTTTGCTTTGGGGCTCCATTTGTCTAGAAAATCCTCCATACTTTTATTTTAAGCCTATGTTTGTCTTTGTCAGTGAGGTGCATTTGCTGTAGGAAATAAATAATTAAGTTTTATTTTTAAATTCCAACCAGTCTATTTCTTTTGATTGAAGAATTGAGACCCTTAATATTTAGAGTTATTGTCAATATATATATATATAGTGATACCTGACACTTTGTGGCTTTGTAATATTTTATTTTTTTTTCTTCCTTTTCTGTTCATGGGGCTTGAACTCAGGGCCTTGGTGCTGTCCTTGAGCAATTTTTTCTCAAGGCTGCTGCTCTACCACTTTGAGCACAGGTCCATTTCTAGTTAATTGGAGATGAGAGTTTCATAGATTTTCCTGCTTGGTCTGGCTTTGAATGTTGTCTTCAGATCTCAGCCTCCTGAGTAGCTAGGATTACAAGTATGAGCCACCAGTGGCCGGGTTATTTAATTCTTTCTAATCTTCATTTTTCATTCTACTCTCCTTGTAGGGTCTAACCATTCCTATGATCTTTCTGATCTTCTATGTTTTCTGTGTTTATGATTATCTTAAGTATCTTCTGTAGTGCTAACTTAGTGGTTATAAATTTCTTTAGTTTTTACTATGGTAGGTTTTTATTTCTCCTTCAATTTTGTGGTATAACTGTTACTGGATACTAAATTAAGACTGACAATTATTTTCTTTCAGATCTTGAAATAGGTTATTTCAAGCTCTCATAGGTTTTTGAATTTCTGTTGAGAATTTGGCTGTATAAAGAATTACCACACGTGCCTCTACACGTGCCTCAACAACCTCTACTTCCTACAAGTTGACATCTTGCATAGTGATAGCTGTAATATCAGCCAGTAGTAAAGCAAGCCAACATGCTGTGACTAACAGTGGCGTGGTCACATTTTGCTGGACTATATGCATAAGCATGTGTGTCCTTAGGCTTCTGCTATTTTTTCACATGTTCAGATTTGTGTAACCAAAATATGATGGTCTAGAACACTCCCATATGCACAGGCCACCCTGTGTAGCTTTAGTACTGCACTCTTTGCCTCTACTTAACTCTCTTCTCTCCTTCCTACCCCATCAGGTGACCTTGAGACTCTGTCCCTATCAGGAATGTTTTAAAGTGGACAACCACATGTCTAATGGACATTGGTTTAGAGCTTGTGGAGAGCGGTTTGAGATAGAAATAGATATCATAATCTAAGTGGAAATGGAAACCATGAAATAGGGCTCAGAAGAAGTGTGCTGAGTAGGAAGAAAGGACGAACTTGGAATTCAGAAGAACATTGACACTGAGAGACAGAAGAGAAGGCCCAGAAATAAGTTAGCAGCAGCTAAGCAGCTATGTAGAAGGAAAACCAAGAAAGTGTACTGCTACATAAGTGAAAACAATAGAAATTTCCACAATAGCAGAGATAAATAGCACCAAGTCTAGAAATAGTTCAAATAAGATAATGACTAT
Source organism: Dipodomys ordii (assembly GCF_000151885.1). Taxonomy (NCBI): domain Eukaryota; kingdom Metazoa; phylum Chordata; class Mammalia; order Rodentia; family Heteromyidae; genus Dipodomys; species Dipodomys ordii. The sequence goes on from NW_012267254.1 coordinate 11,293,161, forward strand.
CAAGCAGGTCAAATGGGGAAATTTTAAGTTAAGTAGTCAGCTAGTAAATATTTTACATTTTGTTGATTGAAAACATCCATACATAATTTATAGATAAATGGATGTGGATTATTTTAATAAAAGTTTATTAACCAACATAGGTAGCTGGATTTAGCTAATGGGTCAATGTTTTCCATCTCTTCTCATACAGTTTTATTGATGACCACACCAAGGGAAATTTCTGTGGATTGATGGTGGCAGGAATCATTTACCAATAATTAAGAAAGTAGAAATGGATTTGCAATACTTTTTTAGCTAAAAAAAGGGGAAGAAATGTGAGTCCTAGGTTGAAAACGGGTTTGAATTTTGTGAGAGACTTATATTCGCCATGGGAGAAGACTGTAATGTTCAGAAATATTTTAAAAAATTGTCTCTCAATCTGCCTAAAATTAAGCTTCCTGTGAGTTGCCACTGGAGCTTAATTAATTTTTTCAGGCTTAGTGAGTATTTATTAAAAATGTAAATATACTACTTTGCTGTAGGATTGAAACACAGTGTAACTACTGTAAGGGTAATTTTACCAAAACTACTGGCATGGGGAGATTATTTCTTAGGCTTCCATTGCAGGTTATTTTCTACTTCTAGCTAGGCTATCACAGCTCAACAAATAAGCAACTACTTCCTGTTAAGAGGATGGATACACTGGTTGTTCTAAGTTTTGGCCTGATAGAGGTTTGCTGTGGCCTGGTTTGTCTCAGCTGCAGAGGTTCACCATATCCCAACATGACCTGTATAAAGTGGTGGAGGGAGGAGATACACTATCTTCCTCATCTCATCGGATGAGGAAGGAATATAGTTTGTGCCCTCAAAGGGCTTGCAATCTTGGTGATGATGTAGATGATGGCAAGTCAGATTCTGTGTTTATTCTTGCCTGAATTTCTGCTTCACGAAAATACCATAAGGATTTCAAATGGAAAATGTTCTCTTTGCCTTTTCACTTGTATTTACTCTTCTGAACACAAACAGGTAGATGATTGCAATGACAATGGCTGTCAGAAAGCTTGGGAATTTTGTTCCTCTAAATGAGTCCTATGAATAGTTCTGACTATTCATAGGATGTTGAAGACATGGAGGTGGACATTTATAGACCACCCAACCCAACAACCTTTTCTGACAATATCCTCTCAGGGAGCTTTTGAAAATTCCAAATGTCCTCTGTGTTCATGAAGAATATATGAGTTCCCCATGGTACCCTGTCTTTAAGGTGCATGATGTTTCTTTGTAATTTATTCTTTCATTTTTGATTCTGGAGGCAAATTTCACTAATTCTTAGCCACCCAACACTTTCTCCCAAGGATATACCATTCCTTGAGGCCAGAATGATAGGGGTAAAACTTATAAGTTCTCCTAGTTCCCTTAGATTCAAGAGAAATTGCCTGATGGAATCCTATATTTTGTGTCTTCTCACAATTGCCTATAGTTATATTACTGGTCAGTTTCTTGTCTGCCATGTAATGTGATGACACTGTGACCAGAAAGCACAGCCCAACACTGTGGGAGCAATAAAGGAGGATATAGCTAGGATTGGCTGACAAGTTGGCTCCAATTTTGGAAGTAAATGTCCTACTAGTAATGCATTTTCGAGGCATTTGTGCTATAACCATGTTCTGACCCATGTGAGATAGAATGTTAATGCATCCTTTGCCTGATTGTATCTGGATTATGAGGAATCATGATTTTGTTCTGCCTTCTCAGTTTGTTCTCTATGTTCATTTCCCCAAGCCATAGTCAACAATTTCCCCCACCCAACAACAGTAAGGCAATTTGCAGCACCTTTTCTCCTATGATTCCATCAAGGGTTCCTTCAAACACATTTGCTTTTCCTCTTTGAAGATTGTTCTTTTGATAGAGTGTGATTAGTTGTGGATCCTAATATATCAAGAAAACTGTAGCAGTGATCAAGAGTCATTCTACTTCTGTGTATAGTGGGAGAAAGTCATTTAAAGTATAGAGCCTTTTCCAGACCTAGTTGGCAAGACTGGCCTTATATGTAAGCAAAATATATAGCAATTTACAGTCCAATTTTGGAAACACTGAAAGTATTTTTGTTTCTCCTCCAAGGAGAGAAAAGAACCCCAAACTCTACCTAAACTAAAATCCTGTTTCACTCTCATCTGCTACCACATATAAGATTACCTTCTCTTTTTGAGTAGGGAATTAGAGTTCCTGTTAACATAGAAATGTATTATTTTGGAAGAATTGGGGATGTAATCTGGTACTTGAACTGATTTCATCAGGCCCCAAGGCGATTATCAGGTCTAGTCTCTGAATCTGTTCCTTATAGAATCAATTTTCTTTTGATAGGACTGTTATATGTGTCTTATTTAAGTAGATGAAAACAGAAATTGAAGAGTTATTATAAAGTATAAGTGATTCAGAAGCTAATCAGAATTTCAGAGGACTGTAAAAATGCTACTAATTATACTGGAGAATATAGATCAAGTTGACCATAGTGTGACTATATCACAATCTTTACCTGAGAGATTTTACCTATTCCTACTTTCCTTCTTCTCTAAGGTCTTGTATTCTTAGCTCCCTAACTCCCCCATGTATCTTTCTTTATCTCTCTAATAACTCAACTGGACTTTTCCTCTTTTCTGACTCAGTTGCAAATTATCCCGGGTATTCCCCTCCTATTACTGTTTTTTGTCTTCCGTGGTGATCATAATATAAAACTGGTTTGCATATAACCAGCTTAATTTATTGGATACATTTGTATTCCATGTTCAGAATCTACAAATCAGACTTGATCATTAGCCTTTCATTTCTCCCTCAGAAATCTTAGAAAATCCATGGTCCTAAATTCATTCTTTCTCTTTCTATTCTAAGTCAATGGCCCTTTGTGCAGTAAAGATTTTTCCAGTGGGGGAAAAGAAAGGGTCACAAAGGTGGAGGAGGCAAAGAATGGGAGTGGAAGACCCATGGTATAGGTATATGACTTCATTTCAGATGAGGGGTCTGAACCCAACTGGGTTGTTGTTGAGTTGGGAAAAGAAACTATCCTTTGTGAAAATTACCAGAAAGATGATCGGTACATCATTGGCAAAGCTTCAGATGGGAAGCCAATTAGTGAATAGTAGTTTTTTGGCATTTCCATCAAGTGAATTTGAAACAAAGTGGAGATACTGAATTCTTTCTTTACAATTTATTTACAAAATGTATTAAAACTTTGTACAATACCTCATAGCAATGAGGCTCTGTAATTATGCCCACACATGCAATTTACACTTTTACGGCCATTAGTTTGCTTGGCAATTTTTCTGTTCACTGAAGTACAGCTTAAACAACAAAAAGAAAAGAATTGGAAAAAAATCCTCAAGTGACTTATCGTCAAACTCCCATAGCTTGAAGTTAGTAGCAGAAATTTGAAGCAATCAACATCTTTTTAAACATGCAAGTTTGTTTGTTTTTTAAAATAACAAACCAATTTACCCGCTTCTTTATCCCAGTGACATTTTTTCTTTGAAAACCTGATTTGAGTCAATAAACATACATTTCTCTTTATACAGTGCCTATGAAAACATTTATGTATAGGTTGGTTTGTTTGTATTATACAACTTCGTATTCACACAGTATTAGCTTCCCTCACTGGGACATAATAGCATTCATAAGTTGAAAATCACAGTTTCATGAAAACAAAACAAAAACAGAAACACAACAGCTTTCTTTTGTGTTCAATACCATTTAAAATCTGACAGGTGAGTTATTCGCTTATGACCACAATTTTTTGGAATGAAAGTTTATATTACACTTTTCTGGAAATGTTTCGTTGGAACGAGACTTCCATTCTTTTCTGAAGACAAGAGCAAATATGCAGCAGATCAACTAAGCATCTAAGGGTCAGTCACACTTGGGAAATGAAGGCGAGCTCCTAGTTTTTACAGTCTGGAAACTTCCCAATGCACGTTACTGATGAATGCAAACTACTGAACTACAGAAAGCATACATCATTATATAGGAGGTAATTAGTGAGCGGAGACTATTTCCTCTGACTGTTCTGATGATGCTATTTGTTACTTGATAGCCCATGGAGCAGCGGCGCGATCTTCTGAGAGTCAGTAGTGAAACTGCTCCAAGCAAGGACCTGCGAGTGATGCTGAGGCCCTCATGTTAGCAATAGGTTTGGAAATGCAGTTTAGTTCTTTGCAAACTAGAAAAGGACACATGCAGTCTGACGGAGAGCCATGGGTGGTAACAGGCAACAGCTGGTAAGACAGACCAAGCAAGAGTCAAGTCAAATCGAGAAGAGTGGTCTGAACCCACTGGCCCGCCTTGCAACGCAGTCCTGTCTCCGTGGTGTACACTTGAAAGGCATACTTAGCAGAGAAAGCAGAGCTAAACACAGTGTTGATTCTGAGAAAGATATTCTAAACACGTCTGGGAATATAGGCAGCATTTCCCTCACCTCAATGCTAAATACTCAGCTATATTGACTTAAAATGCACACTAAAGCAAGAAAAACAGATCTGTGAGCTGAAATTCCAGGCTTCTTAGAAAGCCCCGGGATCCGTTTTCGGAAAGCACCGATAGGTATACCTGATAGTGCCTCATCCCTTGCTACACACGGGAGTCAATTTCAAAAGCTGTGTTAAACCCTTTACCATGTGAGAAGATAGCAAATCATTTTCACAAAACCATTGCATGAACACAGAGAAGTCACCGTTCAGTCCCTTTCCAAAGCATTTGAATTTTCTTAAGTGTGGCATTTACATTCTAAAGATATACACATTTCAGCAACATTGAAGGAAATAGGGGACACAGAACTTCACCACCAACAGGAAATACCAAAAACATCTGGTCAGCAGATCCTAGAAGAAATGCCAGTCTGTCTTCCTGAATATTGGGAGACAAATTTTTTTTTCTCAATCAAGAAGAATTAATTGTTTTAGCTAAGATGGGGCTATTTTGCTGAATTGGAATTTGAAATTTGCGTGTGTGTATTAAAGAACATGGTATTTGTATACTGTGCAGTGGTATCAAAGAATGGCTTTTGTTGAATTGACTTTTTTAAATACGATTTTTTTTCGCATACTGGAATCTTGCATGTCCATTTTTTGTTGGTTTTATTTTAATTTTTTTTTCAAGCAAAGCAAAAAAGATTTCAATGATGGTTTGTTTGCATTGTCGCGAGTCTCAGAGTGTTCCATAAGGCACTGAAGGAAAAAAAAATCAGTTTTTCCTATTGAAAGGTCATTGCACCATCAGCAATATTCGTGTCATGCCCGACACCAAGGAGAGTGAAATCTGGCTCAGGATCCTTGAAGCAGCCATGTTTTCGGTGATTTCCTCTCATCTCATGCCTCCAGTGGGAAGGGATCTGCAAAGGCAAGTGGGGGGGATTTAAATTCGAAAGGGCTTTCTATTGAGAATTGAGAAGTTTCTTATGGCTCAATCTAGGTTGGATAAAAACCATGGCTGTTTTCTCCAACTTGCATTACTGGGGCTATATCTCAGTAAGCTGACTTTAGGCAATAGGTAGAGTTGAATTCTTTAACTAGATCTAAGTGCTACACAATAGATTGAATTAGAATCATTCTCTACTATATGCATTAATGTACTAAGAAATATAGAAGCATTGTATGAAGTTTAACTCAAAACTTTAATCACTCAGGGTGTAGGTATACCAGAAAGTTTTTAGTGACAAATAGAGACATTTGGGAGAAATACACTGAAGCGTGTTTTCTGTTGGCAAAACCCATGAGAAAGAACCTAGGACTGAGTTTTATGGCTTACTGAATTAAAATCTGTTTTGAGTGTGAGGTGAAAATTTCCTGTTTATTATCAGAAAGATGACTGCTTATTTCTCTTAATACCTACAACCTTAGTTTTTTAAAGTCTGAAAACAGTACAAAGGAATTTAAAGAGACAGAGCATTCCAGAAAGAGGCCAGAGCAGTAATGCCCCTGAATCTGTATGTGTCTTCCATGGGATCTTTGTCCTGACATTTTGGGCCTGATTGAGATGCTACTGGTGCAGCATTAACTAGTGGATACATTAACTAGTGCAGGGGATTCATTTTAAGGACCACTTTCTTGTCCTCTCCTCAAGCTTACTACATCCCCTTCCCATTCCTTTTCCTGTACACTAATGGAACATTTATTTTTCTCTTGAGAAAACAAATTGCATTTAGCTCAAAGGAATGACATAATTATTATCTACCATTGGTCCTGGAATAAAAGTGTCTGCAAGAAGAATGTTAAAGGTGAACCTGAAGGCAAAGAGCCATAAGGAAGGAAGAATAAAACTAACATGGTAGTGGTCAGTCTCTTCCTTGGAGCCCCTAGGACCTGAGTTAAATGATTCTCTAGCTTGGAAAAGTTTTGTATCTGTGGTAGGAAGTTATAAAAGTCTCTCTTCATACTGGGATTTTCCTATCTAGTTCCATGACTCTAAGAAAAGGATCGAATCTCTCAGTACCTCTATGCCCTGGTTATATGGTAATAACAGAAGTACTATCACTGGGATTAAAAAAAAAGTCCTCGAGGAGAAAGAACATCACCACCTCAGTTATTCAGAATGAGGTAGCCCAGAATATTCTGTGAATATTCTCTCTGTGTCTCTGTCTCTGCCTTTGTGTGTGTCTGTCTCAGTTGGAGATGTGGTTAATTGGTAGAGAGCCAGCAGAGAAAGGTGCATGTATAAGGTCGTAAGTTCAAACTCCAGTATTACAAGGGAAATAATGCTTATGCATAGGCTAGAGAAAGAAAATTGATCACTTTGAAACTAGACTTCATGAACAAAGTTTGGATTTCCTAGGAGACAACATAGAATGGTTTTAGAGCAAAAAGAATAATATTTTTGCCAAGTTTTAGACATCTTGTAGTCTTGCAAAGAGTGGGATTTCAGAAACAATTGTTGAAGAAGGCAAGAATCCAGACATAGTTCTGAACATCAATGAGGCAATTGTTTCTGAGAACAACTAGCTGAGTCTACCTATAGTTGGAGAAAGTGGGTCTGCAGCACTTGACAGTCATTTGTCAGGGCGTGTTTGGTGGTGGTGGTGGGGGAGGCATGTTTCCAGCAGTTGGTCAGTAACTCAGAGAGGCACCAGGGAGTCACGAAGCCATCCTTTCCCTGGTAGGTGCTGACCATGATCTGAGGCTGAGGCACAAGTTCCCATGAGTTCAATAACCCTGACCTTACTATCATCCATAGAATATGAAAGATGATTCCTTCATTGTTTAAAGATGCCTTCTTATCAATCAGATTTTACTGGATAATGTTCTTGCAGATGATTTGCCCTGAATCATTTCACCTGAATAATTATTAACACCATAACCCCCCAGGGCAGGCTCTGATAATTAGCAATAAAAGTAAAACCTCACAATGCTTCTCCAGCTCTATACCCCGAATAGAGTCTGATGTAAATAGGCCAACTCAAAGACACAGAAGCCTAATAACTAGGTAACAAATTAGAAGTCACTAGGTGATATTTCAGAACTTCTTGGGAAATGGAAGATGAATGGGCGAAGAGCATCATCTTTCTGTTACCAGCATTCCCCTAATGTTACATGATCAACTGGCTGAAGACAATAGAGAGGTTCTGTTTTCTGCTCAGCCTGCTTTGTATCTTTTGACTGCCACATGTGAGATTTTAATGGCATTGCCTGAGGCTTTCTCTTCTTGTCTAGAGTCTGCATAGGCCTTGAGGACAGATTTATTTGCAGAGGCTGTCTCCTAGGTTTTCTTATTATCCTAGAGATTGCTTCCAGGTGCTAGCTAACTAAGTTTTAACCATGTTGGCATTGGTGTCTATTAAAATGAAAAGTTTTTGTCTTAATTAGTGTGAATTTGCTCCACAAAAGTGGATCACGGAAGATAACTAAAAAGCTGAGCAGCTAGAGTTGTGATAAGTTTATTTCTGAGAATATTCCTCCCAGCATTGATGCTTGAGGGTTCAGGCCTCTGCTTTAGGACTATAATGTTCTGTTCCCTCCCTACTATTTTTCTTCCTCCTCTCTCTTCCTTTCCCTCTCTTATTTTCTCTTTCCTTACCCTATCTTTTTGTTTTCTTGCTTTACCTTTACCTTTTTTTCATTTCCTTCCTTCTTCCTTTCCTCTTCTCCCCCCACCCCTCTTTGCTTAAGTTATGTTATCTGAGTTTATTTACTCCAGAATATTACCACTGCTGGGACCAGCAACACCTGCATGACCCTTGGATTTGTGGGAAATGTAGAACTTGAGGACCTGTCATAGATCTGCTGAATGAAGGCACATTTTTTACAAGATTCCTACATGATTCATGTGCATATTGATGTTTGTGGTGAACTATTCTGTTTTTTTTTAAATAAGCAATAGAAACTATGGTAGTTGGGGAAAAGGGACATAGATTCTCAGATCGAATGATTGGTGGAATCTTGAAGCTATCTGTGCCCTCAGCCAAATTACAATCTTTTCTAGTGAAAGCAGGAAAGGCTTAACATCAATCTTGTGTAGAATGCACAAGACATATGCACACTAGACAAGCATATGGAGGCTTCTTAAGGTTCCTCACGACTCTTTTTATGGTTAAGTAGGACAGAGACTTCAGATCTGCTCTCCATTCAAAAAAATCTCATTGAGGTTTCAAGTTTCCTGGAGACCACTAGGCCATGGCTGGTTAAAGATAGTAGCATGGTTTAGTACAGAATACAGCTACAGGAGGCAGAAGGACTTGATTCTAGACCTGAAACTACTACTATGTAGTTGTGTTGTTGAGAAAATCATTTGGTGTAGTTGGGTTTTAGTTAGTTATCTAACTAACTAAAGACAGCTAACATATGATTTAATATGTATTATTACTTTATTGGGTATCAGTATCTCAAAATTTGGGGGAATTCACTAGATTGAAATCAATCATGTGAAAAAAGTTACTCCTTAAAAAAACCCCAACTAATGTTTCCCAGTTTTAATGGGTCTATATCACCTAAAGACTAAAGTCAGGAGGACATTAAATGCTTGCATGCAGAGTGTTGATTATAGATTCATCCATGGGTTGAACATTCACCAATGCAATGCCAGCATTTTGTCAGCAGGTTAGTTCACAGTACTAAAGATGCTGTGGCAAAAGACTGCAGCCTGTGAGAGGAAAGCACAACCAGCAACTTCATTCAACAAAATCATGTTTTCTATGGTAAAGATGAGTGCAACTTTGGATGACAAGTTTAAAACTTGTCTGAATTTAGATCTATAATGTCAAATATACAAAGGTCAGAACATAAATACCTTCATAGATATTCAAACACATTTACTCATGAAGTCAAAATTTCCAATCTTAAACAAGGGATATGAAGTTTCTAGTTGTTCTATTCCATTTTAGTTAGGCATGCCAATGATGACATATATACTTGAAGATGATAATGATATAAATATATATTAAAGATTTCCAAAGTGGAAATTTTATCCTAATATAAACTTGTCTTTGAAGTTGTCTGATATCCATCAGGGTCACCTAAGTATTAATTTGTGTTTGGCTAGCAGCAAGGAGCCTAGACTATCCATTGAGAGACACTTACCTGAGCATCAGTTCCAAAGAAGGGACAACAAAGAAACTCAAAGATTAAGAAATTTGTTTGAGGATTCTACTACTTACTGAAGGGAACTTCAACTCCCTGTGCTACTTGTGGTGGCAGGGCATTATTCTAGTTCTAATTTTAACATCAGTTCCAGAACAAATGCTTTTTCTAAAGTTGTATTATCCGACATAGTAAGTACTAGCCTCATGTGACTATTGAATATTTGATGTGTAGGTAGTATGAGTTGAGTCAAGATATATCATAAGTATAAAATATAGCTAGCATTTCTAAGATTAGATGGATAAAAGAGTATAAAATATGTAATTTATTTTTAATATTCTTATTTAGTTTACAACATGTTAAAATTCTATTTTGGAGATATTGGCATCAATGAAATACATCATTAAAATTAACTTTTTTTTACTTTTTAAAATGTGACTACTAAAACATTTAAAATTATACATGTAATTCACATATATGGTTCATGTGTATTTCTATTGAATAGTACTGATAGATCTCTTTAGTATTTGTGCTGTTTTATTTTTTGAGACAGAATCTTCCTGTCTAGCTCAAACTGGTCTTGAACTCACGATTCTCCTGCCTCAGCCTCCAGAGTACTGGGATTTCAGGTTTGTGCCATCATGCCTGTCTTTCACAAACTGTAATTTAATTCCAACTATGTTATTAGAAAAGCATGATTCCATAACAAGAAAATAAAACATTGTTTTCAGAGTTGAATGGTTGCAAAGAAGAGACAATGCTTAAAACATTAAATCAAAGTAAGGAACAAAAGGAAAAAAATAATGTAAGGCTGATTAGTTTACTAGACCTTAACCGTACCCCTAGATCTTAACACTTTCTGTTCCATACACGTTGTAGCCTTCTCTGTATGTAGCATAATTCTGAGTGTTGGTGGCAGGAGCAGGCTTAAAGTTTTGGGTATTCTTTGTGAGTTTCATGCGTTTGGACTCAGCCCGTGATTTGTAACAGAATTCTATCAAAGCCACCATCATGGCCAGCCCCAGACCTCCGACAAGTATATAGAAAACACCTGCCACATTGCTCAGGCTTAGAGCGCTGGTCTTGTCCTAAGAGAAATGAACAATGTGATTAGTTCTTGGGGAAAACAAAGGCAATGGGACATTATAATACAATATATAGGATACAATATATAGGATAGTTCTAAAGTTGTAAAACAACTAAATATTGGTGTAATATTGGTGTAATAGCTCAATTCTGGTAACTGGCTAATGTTTTACAATGGCTAGCAAGATGGTAGATTGTGCTTCTGTTGACAGTTTTGATTCTCATCTAAATACCTTTTTTTGCCCCCATTCCTTTTGTACCACAAAATGGATTTCAATAGCTATGTAAGATAACACTTGGCCACTGGAACAAAAGAGTAAACACAAGCATAATTTCTTCTTCTGCTAGCCTCATTAAACACCATTTTCCAGAGTTGAGCTGTGACATAATCTCTACAAATGTTACTTTTCATTTGGGAACTTGAAGCACTCTTTCCCCTCTCTGCCCTGCAATATCCCTTTCTCCCTTCTCATCCCTGCGACAAACTTTGGTAAGAACTAGTCTTTAAGATACCAGGTGGAAATATTAGAGGTTCCTGATAGTCTTGGGTTTTAAGTTACTTTATGAGGGTTTGTTTAAAAAAGGGTTAACCCTTGCTCTTTTCCCCAGTGACTAAAAACTTGCTCCCTTTGGGAACTGGTTGCTAAGTTCTCATCCTAGTCAAAATGAGGGCAGCAAGTCTTTGTGCTGCTGTAACAAGGGCACAGCACAAAGAATTGGCTCCATTCAGTTTCATCTTCCTGAGAGTTTGAGAATACTGTGAGGAGGACCCACTGGGCCCTGGCTTGACTTCACAGAAATCAGGAAGCTTTCCCAGGAGACTGATAGCTGAAAAACAATCCAGCTCATTTTTAGCTTTGACTCCAGGGGATGTAGAAAATGATAAAAAATATGATTATCAGCTTTTTATTTAACATAGGGAGAAAAATTGAGGAAGTTGGTCAGTGACTTTCAGGTCAAACTACAAGTCTGACTAAGCTATCTGCCTGGACAAAAAGGCAAAAAACTGAATTGCTATACAATGGAAAGAAAAAATTTGGTGTCTTGAGCCCTACCTTTAGGTAGGACACACCAAGGGCCAGGAGTCTTTCTTTGAATAAAATAAAATAAAATAGCATTTTGTAGTCTTTTTAGAAGGATTGTAACCATTTTGCTGCTGAGTGTATTTCAATGGAATACCCAACTTGTTAAGATTTGGAGCATCTTATTTAAATGAGAAGGTGAGCAGATGATGGCCAGTGCTGACCTTCAATACTAAGGTCCAGCTATCCCTGGTATATTAAAAATAATTAATGGAAAGAGAGTATGGCCATGTCTTTCTGATCTTATTTTCATAAGAGCCACCCTTGATTTGTTTTGCCTTAATAAAAAGGCCAATTGAAATTAAATTGCATTTAGGGAGGAAGTGTGGGTATATGTTTTGTCCACAACAGCCTTGCAAATCATTAATCTTCTAGGATGAATGACAGCTAGATCAGAGAAATGTTAGATTATCTGCTGAGGGAGACTGGTGAGGCTAACCACAAGGATATTCCATAGCCCATTAGGACATGGACCAGTTTCATTAACCCTCCCTCTGTCATCGTATTTGTATATATACATGGCATCCAAAGGGGGAAAAGGTCCTTCACCATAACTCATATAACAGTAGCTACAACAGGACTGAATTCTATGTGTTTAAGTTTCCCAACAGAGAATTCCCTGCTTTGGGATGTAGAAAACAGTAGCAAAATGGTTTGCTGCACGGGGAAAATGAGTGGCATTTCATGAAATGATTAACTGATACCACAATATTAGTTCAAAAAAAGGAAAAGGCAAAACTTGAAACTAAAAAGAACTTTCTTAGGGGAGTGAAGGGGGCAGGAAGGAGGCGGGGAAGAGTGTTTCATGCTTATCGATGTGATGTTATCCTGATAATGTGTACCCTTAAGGAGCATGCGACTAAAATTTAAAAGTATTACGTACAGAGATTCAAATGACACCTTTGGAAGAGAGAAATGTGACAGAATTAATAAGATTTGAGATCCAAACAGATGCTGGATTCAATGTGACAGCTGGGAGGGAGCTAATCATTCTGTTTACAGAGACCAGTCTTTGTTAATTCAATTGTTTTTTTTCAGATGATATAAATAATATATTAAGAACCAAAGGTATTTACAACTAGTGAGTCTCTGACACTGTAAGAGTCTAAGAAAAAGTACTGTCACAACTGGATCTTTTCTTTTGGCTATTGTTATATTTTCTCTTTGAACTTTTAAAATGTGAAATACAGTAAAACCTCCTTATAACACAGCTCAGTATTTTATGGCATTTTATATGCAGTAGGCCAGATTGAATTCCCTTATAATAACAACAGCTCCATAGAGTCCATGATTGATGTCATATGCAGGCTTCTGAGGCAGCCATTTGCCTGATGTCTTTAGTGCTGGTGTTATAAAGGGGTCCCACTGTATCAGGGAGTGTGTGTTGGGAGGGAAAGCCATTTGGGGTTAGAAAATAAACAATGGGTCAAAATGTGATTGCTAATCAGTACAAAAAGACCTTCAGCGACTGACCTTACTCCCGGAATCCTTGGCTCCACATTCCCCCTTATCGTACCACCATTTGTTTTTCAGCTTGTCTAAGATGCCTTGTTCACTGAGTTTCAATACTGCAAGGTTTACAGGCGTTCTTCACGTGGGAAATAACATAAATAACATTATATTATGTTATTTTATGTTATTCAAGCTTCAAACTATTTTAAAACTATAGAAAGCGATAAAGCAGGGGGCCCTGGCCACAGAGTAATTTTAGACACTGCAGGCAACCTGAGCATTACCTTATAAAAAGTTAACACTACAGCAACGCTATATTTACCAGGGCCTGCCCATATCGCTTTGAGTAATCGGCACACACTGTTAAATAATGAGGATAGAAAAAAAGGCACTCCTCAGATGGGCTGTGTGTGGTGAGGAGGGTCTCTCCTCACCTGATAATCATCGACGGCAGCTTGTAGTAACGTTGTGATGGAGGTGTGTTAGGTTTGATCTAACTGGGTGTCTTATTGTACTTCCAGACAGAAAGAAAGTTATATAGGGGAGTTAGGAAGGGGAGGAGCCAGAAAAGGAAGCATTTTTTTCTTGTATTGTGGACAGAGACAAATGAATCTGAACAGAATATAGACCCTACATCAATAACATGCTTTCTGAGTAATTGTCCCTAATTATACATATTTGTTTCCCAGACAGAACAATGACCTCTGAAAGAATCAATCATACTACATACATATCCTCACCTCACAAGCATGCATTCTAAATTCTTATACACAAAGGAATGATGTAAAGGAATGATGTAAACCTTTCAGTTTTGGATAAGTGGAGTATTTTTTTTACTATGGACAAAATGGTCTGTGGATGGTTTTGTGTTACTGACTGCTCTCTCTAAAGTGTTTCTGGTCAATCAATGGGCTAGATTGCTTCAAAATGTAATATTAATATGTCATGATGTAAATAGCAAACTGAATTTGCTATTGTTGGGTAGCACTCTAGAGCAATAGGTAAGGTGTTCTATTAAAATAAGACTTGGAGAATTATATATTCCCAAGAGGTTGGCCACTGCTCCATTTCTTTGATCCTTCACTAATTAAAGTATAAAAACTGTATTTGGAGTTATGGGGCAAAATGTGAAAACCTACTAATCATAGGATAAAGTTTTTTTTTCTGAGAGATTCTCTTTAGCTGTAAAATAGGAATAAATGACCATTATCTTTCTTTTTAGAGCTATTGAATTTATTTTATTGTTTGTTTTGTTTTAGTCTCAAAGGTTTTTGAGACAAGCCCTCCCTAGGTGGTTTAGCCTGGCCTTGAATGTTTTATTCAACCCAAGCTGGTCTTGAACTCAAGGTTGTTCTCCTTCTACCTCTCCAATGCTAAAATTTCAGGCATGTACTACTTTGGATCTATTGAATTTTAAATGAAAAATTTCTAATAAGTAAAATACGTTGTCCAGAGAGGGTGGCATAATTCTATTGGGAGATGATAAACTGTGTTGAGTTCATGTGAATAAAATTGTTGATAGAAGTACACATTGGTCTATCACTTCCTTAAATGGAGGTGATCACACAAATTTAGGTAACCAAACCATGGATCTATCACAAAATTTATTTTGGATATACTGTATGTATTAACACAGCCAGTTGCCATCTGGACTTCCTGTAGACATAAATACGTGGCTGGTATCATATCCAAAGTCTACTTCCTTTCTTCCCCTCCTTTGCTGTTGAGTGCAGAGGGGCTATGTTATCTTGAGATAGCCTGAGATAGGTATCACCATTTTAAAATAATATGCAATTTCAGGGTACTTGAGCTTTGGAAAACTATAAACTTTATGTGGCCGAGTGGGTGAAGCTTTCTTGGTTAGTTGCAGATATTCTGTAGCCAGAATATCTGCATTGTGTATCTCACAAGGCAATTGAGGTCCTTTTATGCTTTATATAAGTTACTTCCATCAATACTCCAAATCCAAGATTACTCAAATGCTTAGAATATGAAGCAACAAAAAGACATTCAAAACTTTGGAGTCTTTGTAATGTACTAGCTGTGCAAGTTAAATGTTAGATTTTTTTTTTTTGCCTGTCCTCGGGCTTGAACTCTGGGTCTAGGATTGTCCCTAAGCTTTTGTGTTCAAGTTCAGCATTCTACCACTTGAGCCACAGCTCCACTTCTAGCTTTTTTGGTGATTAATTGGGGATAAGAGTCTCATAGACTTTTCTGCCTGGGCTGTCTGAGATTTCAGCATCCTGAGTAGTTAGGATTACAGTCACCAGTGCTCGGCTGAATGTTAGAATTCTTTTAAAGGAGAAGAAGGTCATCTGTAGCCCTGAGAGCAATGTTGGAGCTGCCTTTTCCCCTACTCTCCACTAATTCTGTCTTTTTCTTTCTTCTCCTATTACTTACTATGTTACCACTACTTGTTTCCTAATACTAAACTTTAAGCCAGGCACCGGTGTGAGACAGCAATGTTGAAGTTGTCTCAGGGTGTAGGGGAAAATGTTTTCAAGTGACATAGGGGTGACCTGAGCTAATCAGGACCACACCTCCATTCTGTGCTTCCTCTTTTTATTGCAAAAGGGCCTCTTAGAGATTCTGGTTTGTAAAGATATTTGCCAGCCCTTATGTGAGATAGACTTATGAAAGTGTTGCATGTTAGTTTAGAGGAGCAGTTCTCCAAAGTGTGGTTCAGGGACCCAAGGTGGATCCTTGAAGCCCTTTAGTCAGTTTGTGAAGTCAAAAGTTTTAGAGTAATTCTAAGATATTACTTGCTGTTTTTACCATTACTCTCTCCCATTGCACACTAGAATTTCCTGGAGGTTACATGATATGTAAAAATCACCATAGATTGAAGGAAGAAACAAATGAAGATCGAATTCTCTTACATTAAGCCAGATATTAAAGAGCTTTGCAGTGATATAGGACAGCATCACTCTTCTCATTTTCATTTTTGCCTTGGAAAAAATGTAATTCTTTTCATACAAGTATAATATGTATGCCAACCTACTAAGTTTATATTCTAAACAAATGAATACAGCATTTAAAATTCTTCAGCTTTAATTTGTGATTTTGTGAATATTAATAGATATAACACACATAAGCAAAAGCTTTCTTGGTTTCCTAATAACTTTGAAGAGTATGAAAGAGGCTTGGAATGACAAAGTTTAAGAAGCACAGATTTTGGAGGAGAGAAATCTTTTTCTTTTGTCACTGGTCTGATCTCAGCTGCTACCACACATGTTTGCCTAAAACTCAGCATTAATATGCGAGCAATTCCATATCTTTCCGATAAATGGCCTCTCCCTTCTTTAGGCTATCCAGTGCCTTTCTGTGAATGGTGAGTAGCTGCTTTTCACTGTCATGGCCTCCACAGTCACAATGCAGGTTACCATGGAGAAAGAGTTCTCAGCTAGAGGAGGGAGGGCTATGTATACTCCAGGTAACATTTAGTAATGTCTAGAATTAGTTTTTTGTCACAACTAGGTGGGACAATGTTGCAGGCATCCATGAGTAGAGACTAGAGATAGTGCTAAACATCTTATTTAGTAGAAGATAAGTCAAATATGCTGAGGTTGAGAAACCTGGCCTCAGGCATCTAGATCTCTTCATAGCTACCCTAGGACACAAGAGAACCCTGACAAGTGACACACTATTAGGAGATTAACCTTTGGAGAAAACTAGAGTTTATGAAAATTGGCAGGGAACCAATGTGCTTTTGATAACTTCTAAAAAACATGGGGAACGAAAACAAACATTTCAAGCTGTAGCATAGCTAAGGAACATTGAAGCTCCAATCAGAAATTGCAGATAATGCCATTTAACAAGGTTAGGATTGCTGCCAAGGAAAGAACACTTTAAAAGCTAAATCTTTCAGAACTCCACAGTTGTGGGATAGACTCAATTTCCAATGTGGCAGTGAAATAAAACCTTGCTTTTTTTTTTGATTGGGAAATTTTTATGTGGTTGCTTGTTTGTTGCATCATTTAAACATGTTGAATTTGGTGTTTTTCACCATTTTTCTACCAAATCTTTTTCAAAATATTTTTTATTGTAGAGATACTGTACAGAGGGCTTACAGTTACATAAATAAGGTACTGAGTACATTTCCTCTTGAGCATTGTTACCCCCTGCTTTAGAAAAAAAATCTACATAAGTTTTTCTCTCTCTGTACCTTATTGGATGCATTGTCAAGTGAAAGCCAATCAACTCTCTCCTACACACACACACACACACACACACACACACACACACATATTTTGAAGTATAGTACTTTAAAGAAAAGGGAATTAGGTGGGTATTTGGTCATTCTAAATGTCACTATTTGCAGGAAGCCATTTTTGCTTCTCCTTCTAATGTCTTCTCTTTCCCATACCATCTTTTATTGTTTCTGCCTTATTGTTTCTGCCCATGTTTTATAACTTCTACTAATCTGTGTGCTTCTCATAGGCAAGGATCCTGGCTATGTATGTTTATCTCAGCTTAGATACTTTTCTCAAGAAACATCTTTTATTTTTCAGCCTAGTACCTTCATGTGATCATATTAATTATTGTTATTATGGTTTATGCTTAGTGATCACCCCAAAAGGTAGATTTATGGTCTCTACTTTATCAATAGAGATTTTGAAGCATGGATGGATTGAACAAATTTGTTCATATTTGTGTAGTAAGTTATGGGGTAGGCCAGATAGAACATTAATATTCATTCATGCTATAGTGTGCTTTCTCCAGTTCTTCAGCCTTATATATCCATAATGATTCTTTTCTTCAGGGACCACCATTCTCCAAATAACTATCAACCTAGGAAGGGCATATTTTGCAGCTGGGGCCTTTCACTGTGATGAAGCAATGTGTCTCCAGGGTAATGTTTCAAGCAATTACTGCAGGCCCTTAACTGATACCTGAGAGAATTATAAGTCAGAAATATTTATTGTACTCACCTCAATAGAGGACAGAAAGAATTAAACAAAGTAGGTTAGATTTTTATCATGGAAATTGGTCAAGTATTATCTCTTTGAGGGGCTTGCTAGAAGTTTTTGGTAAGTAGAGCCCTCATAAGACAAATACATGGGTCACTATACTAAGAGAAAAAAATACAAGGGCTTTAGGATAGAATTTCAAAGGATCTACGAATGTCCCCCTGTCAAACATATTTTCTTTATCAATATCTGAAATTTTACTGTGAGAACATTCACATGTTTAAGTTTGAGAAAAATGCTTTGTTGAAATACAAATCTTCCTTAGAAATGAGAATGAAGAAAAGATTATTTACACACTATAACTCTTCATTCTGTTTTGTTTAAACATGTTTATAGGTAGGGGAAGAATATAAAGTTTCCCTAAGAAGAATATGCTCAATGGCATGCAAATCATAAAAATTCATGTGATTGTTGAATAGATATTGAGAGTTGAGCCAATGTGAATTAGGTAGTCATGTCAGCATGTAGATTCTAAATGTGAGGGTTAGTGATGGAGTGACAATTGTTTAGTTTTTAATGTAGAAATAATATTGAAATATAAAGGACTTAGATATTTTTATTTTTTTGAAGAAAACATGACTAGTTAATACAAATTTCTTCTTATCTCTGCCATCCATATCTGGCAACAACTCAGCTACAAAATCTGTGCTCTTCTCCGGGTGATGGCTGTCTAGATTCTCGGCTCCATTGCTGGAATATACCAACTGGCCATTTCAAAGAATCAATGCTATTTCAATGATGGCAACCTTTCCATAAAAAGAGAACTTTAAGGTAAGAATGCCATTGTTGTTGTTTTTCGATAAAGGTAGATATTGTTTATGTAAAAACCAAAACAAGAGTTTATGTATTCTGAAAGAGCATCATAATTTATTTAAAAATTCTGATTTCAGGAAATGCTTAGATAAAGTTGCTTGAAACAAAGTTGGGTTCCAACAGTTTAGTTTGTGGATCAATTGCCCATTTGATTCTTCTAAATAATCTGGTGATCCTGGAAGGGTCAAGATAAGAATTTATACTACTAACATGGTTATCAGCCTGAAAAATATAGGAATTCAGATAAATCTAGTATGATTTATCTACCTGAGAGACTGTGAAATATAGTCTACTTTTAATATGTTCATCTCCTTTCTGAGGTGACATCTAAACATCAAATATATGCTTGTTTAATTCATGATTCCAGAAGATCTTCAACTGTGCTCTTAGGAGGGATAGGTGTATGTATAAATATGTAAGTTAGAGAGAAAAATAAAATCACAGAGAAGTAAAAGAAATTTGAATAAAATTGTTCCCAACCCAAGCAGGAAGTCCTTCCTTCTTCCTATCCTACTTGCAAAATCTTGTTTCAAGTTACCAACACTTGCTTCTTCCTATCTAGTGCTTACTTGAATTTTTCAGAAGTATCTTCAACCCAATGGAGGGAAAAATAGTCATCCTCCACTCCCTGACTTTTTAAACTGAAGGTATGTCAGGTTTTCATAATAACAAGTTACCTTTCTTAATCACTCACATGGTGATGAGTCACCTTTTCTCAGTCATTCATGCCAAGCTTTTCTGGAGAAGCCTGAGCAGTGCTCATAATATAACAGGCATGTATAAGCAGGCACAGACATCTCTGCGCAGGTTGGTCTTTATTTAGCTGAAGCCAATTAATGATGGTGCAAGAGAAGAATCTTTGTCAAATGATAGAATTTTCTATGTGGTCCTTCACATTATTTTCTGAAATTTGAAATGTGGGCAGTCAAAAAATTTATCTGCCTATTGGCAGCTGTTGGAAGCCATGTGCTGGTATCTTGAGATAAACAAAAAGACACTATCCTATTTTTTTCACAGTTTTTACATGGAGGATTTCAGGAGAATGAGGGCTTAAACAATTTCAGTCTTAGCCTCCGCTTTCTCCACACCCTGGGAACAGGTGCACATATAGCCACTGGTGTCACTAGGCACTAGCCACCCAAATGATTCTCATTCTACAAGGGTGGGTACAATGATTTGCAGAATTTACAATGGTTGGCTGTTAGAACCATCTCTGAGAGAGTATTATAACCATGTAGTTCACAAATGTAGCTTATACCTATTTAACATCGTTCTAATTGGATCAGAATTTAAGGTAATTGCAAAGAACTAATTCAATAATGCATACATATAACATTTGGAGTTGAAAATTATGGGTCATTTTACTAAGGGTCTACCAATGATAGTGACTGAAACCTTCTGATGAGTTGTTGTTGCTAACATAGCAGCTCCAGAAGCAACTTAGTGATATGTGGGTAAAGTCAGTGACATTTCCATATGATGTGCTTTTAAATGGAAAGAAATAGCCCACAGGTTAATTTCTCTGATGGATTTCTGCCAGAATAGACCTTTGTCCAGCATCTACCTCTAGAATGGAAATTCAAATTCATTACTGGTTTTGAGTTATTTCATTTAGCTTATTTTTTCTGGGAATATTTGTTATCCAGTTTGTATTTAACAGAGAAAATGGGATGAAGGGAGATACTATGCTGAATATATCAATTTGGGTTAAAGTATGGACATAGGTATTTTCCCAAAAATGTAATTGGTATGAATTATTTGAAAATTCTACTTTTCTGGAAGAGACTGAGGGAAGAGAAGATACTGTACAAAAGGAAATATACTCATTACTTGAGTTATATAGTTGTCATCCCTGTGTACATCACCTTTATGATAACTATCAAGTAAATTAACTTAAAAAAGAGAAATCTATTTTTAACATCTATTAAAAATTCAAGCTATCAAATTTGATAGTTTTATTATATGTAAATGTGGTTTTAAAATTCATTTCAATGGCACCAACAGAGGTTACAAACTGAGATGTTTAGTATTCTGAAGGTATCTTTCTGAAAATATTAGGCCACAGCTTTCAGTCCCTAATGTTGTACATATGTATTACTTGAGTTTATTAGAAATTGAGGTAATGAGTGTTTCTGAAGACAATCTAGATCCTTCCCTTGAATCTAGGCAAAAGATGTATTGGTGTTTCATGGAGAGCACCATCTTCTTTTTTTCCCTCTAATAGCTATTTCTTAGCATAAATCATGGACAAACCCAATCAGACATAACTTATATTCAACTGTAGACTGTAACAAATTGTGTCTATAATCAGTTCTGAAAGTTGGCTATTGATTGTCATGTCAATGGTATATAACACCCTCTTCTGGCATACATTCTATCATCCACACTTTACACCTGCACTCCTAGCAGTGATGCTAGATAGGACATTCTAGTAGTCTTATGGTGTATGTGTGTTTCTGTGTGTATACATACACATATATGTAGAGTGTGTATATGTATGCATATATACATATGCATATAGCATATATATGTGTATATATGTGACTGTGTTTAAAAGCAAAATATGCTATTGCATTAAGTCTAGGTTTTGAGACATATTTGCTTCAGTGCCAGATAAAATTAAGCAAAAAGATAAGTCCAATACTTGGACCACATTTTTGCCACCTCTGACCAATGAGTATCAACCTAATGTGCCAAGGGCCAAATGCTATACCGCTCTCTAAAAATTCAAAAGAGAATGAATTTCAATTGCTCTCCATAAGAGAAAAATTTCCCCCCTCCCAGCTCCACCAACCCAAACTCCCACCTTAACCAAATATTTCAGTCACATCAAATCTTTCTTGCTCCTTTTCCATGGCTGTCCTACCTTTCAGACAGTGTGGTCCTATAACCTCTCCAAGTGAAATGAAACCAAATGATTTGGTCTTCGAGGGGCAGAAAAAGCACTGATATGCACCATTTCAATCTTTGTCAATGCAACGATGTCTTTCCTCTTGACCATTGCATAACAGCATTCTTACCTTCAGGCTTTTCACTATTTCTGCTCTTTGTTCCTCTGATGTTGGACATTTGGTCAGTATTTGTCAATAAGAAACACATTCATTTTATCAGGATAACACCAAAGGCGAACAACCATGTCCTAATCATAGAAATGTTAAGGCCACACAGTCAATTAAAAAAAATCAAAGAATGAATAATTAGGAATATTTTCTTTCTGGATTACATTTTTTCCGGTGGTAGAATTTATTCCTTAACAACATTTGGCAAAATCAATGGTTTTGGCAGCCACTTGTACTGGTTCAGTTCTTAAGGAAATGTATCCTTTGATTGAAGCAGACATTTGAGAGAAAATGAGGATGTGTTCTTGGGAGAAAGACCTGAGTAAGTTCAAGGAGCACATTTAGTCACTACCAGGGAAGAAAACTGTCAGTTTCTTCATACTTCCAGGAGGCAGTATCAGTACAGAAACATGCAAACCAACGAAGAGCATAATATACTCACCCTACTCCTTGATCTCAAACCAGAGTGTTGGGGATTCACAGGAACTTCTGCTAGGCCCAGGAAGTGCCATCAATCTGTAATGGTTCTTGCCTACACATGTAACAGTGTCAAATAGTCATTGGGATCCATCTTAACTCTGTATATCCAAAATGTCTACCTTGAGGAATGGCTCCTGCCAGTACAAGGTCCATTTTGTTGCAGGGAAAGGTAGATGCAGATTCATATCCATTACCTAAGGCCCAAGAATGTCAAAAAAAATTCTGGGTGTGGAGAGAAGTGATTTAGAGATGGTGGCATAGTAGAAGAGAATTGTAGACAAATGAAGAAGAAGGAGAAGGAGAAGGAGAAGGAGAAGGAGAAGGAGAAGGAGAAGGAGAAGGAGAAGGAGAGGAGGAGGAAGAGGAGGAGGAAGAGGAGGAAAAGGAGGAGGAGAAGGAGGAGGAAAGAAAAATACATAAAAACTGAAGATATCGTTTATGCTCACAGGAAATACAGTTGCAACCTCATTCCTATATGTAATGCCAACTAGGAGCTGAGGGAATTTGGAAATAGGCTGTCTAAAAGAATCATGTTTTGCTATATTTGAATAAAAGACTTCCTAAGAAAATACATTGGAATTAAAAATACCTTTTTAGGGATAGGGAGGAGGAAGATGTTTGAATTTCTTAAGAGAACAAACTTTTAAGGTACTACAACAGTACCCATATCAGAGGAAACACACGTAATTTTAATTGCAGACAATTTTTGAATCTATTAAAATAATTCTCTAGGGTTTGCCCAATGTTATCACATTGATCAATTTCTTCTTGCTCCTGTGTATTTCAACTGCATTTCTTTTCAATAGTCTTTAAAGTCATAATGATTCTATCAATTATTTAAGTAGGAAGTTTATCTGAATGTTGCTTCCTTGTTTTTACTTTTCCGTACACTTTACAAGTTAAGGCAATTCCCTCACTGTAAAAATTTCATTGTAGTTAATAAGCCCAGAATGGTCCTACTTAAATATTCTGTTCAGTATTCATTAAAGCAATACAGTATGTGTTGCTTTTCACCTCGGAAAATACTGACATTGTTTGTTTTCACCTCAGAAAATACTGACATTGGAAGTGGATTTAAGTCCCTATTAAAACCAGGTACCAATGTAGGGCCAGGTACGTTAATGATTGTAATAATTTGTTATCTAATCACAAGTGCTGAATTAACTGAATTAATTTCTTCTAGTAAGTTAAAGCAAGATGGGAAACCTAAGCTTATATCCTTTACATAAGATTAAGGGAATGAACTGAATGGATGGATGATCAGAAAAATGTAAACCTTTTGAGGGTGATAGCTATGGAAAGAGGCTTACCAGCTGAGTCTCCATTCTGCTGTGGTTTACAGCAAAGTTTCAATAGTTATGTCACACAGCCCCTGATTATCTGGGTTTGTTATTGATAAGTTTGTTGACATTTTTTTTGTGTCAGTCCTGGGGTTTGAACACAAAGCCTGGTGCTTTCCCTTACCCTTTTTGCTCAAGGCTGTCACTTTACCACTTGAGCCACAGCTCCACTTCCAGCTTTTTGGTGGGTTAGTTGGAGATAAGAGTCTCATGGACTTTCTGGCCCTGGCTGGTTTCAAACTGGGATCCTCAGTTCTCAAACTCTTAAGTAACTAGAATTATAGGTATGAGCCCCTGGAACCTGATTATAGTTTACTGAGCTAATCACAGCACTTGCAGACCAATTGTAATAAACACTAACACAAAAGTGTGATTTGCAAGTTAAAATCTCCAAATCACAGGTTGAATTTTCAATCTTTGTTATACATTAATAGTCCATTAAGGACAGATATCTGTTTTGCTTCATTAGCCTAAGTTTGGTAAATTGGTAAAGATAAACAATATTTGAGGTTTAGCTTGTAGGTCTGGTACAGATGTTGCCTCAGAGACTAACCTGTCCTTAATTCCTTACATAAAAAAATAAATAGAATATCTATTACATTAGTTTAAGCATGTGTACATTTACAACAGCCTTCAGACTTGCTGTTTTTTTAATTTTTACTTTTGCATAGGATGCTGGATTTCTAGAATGGGCATAGAATGTATAATGTCTCATGCCAGAGAGAAAAAGTCAACAGTTTAACACAATTGCTAATTTATCATTATTTAAATGTTGCAGGAGGGAGACAGAGAAATAAATACTACAGGTATTTCTTCCTCTTGTGGTTTCAGAGATAATAGGTGTGAAAACATTTCTCAAAAAGCAAAGGTACTTGCAAATGCCATGTTTGTGGGTTACTGTCATTTTTAGTAATCAGCAATGAGAACTGGAATGACTTAAATATGCCATTTGCCTACTAACCAAAGTAGTTGAGAACGAGCCTGATTCTTTTTTTTTTAAACCTTTAGACTACAGAGTTTATGAGTAACTTCCATCCATCTTTCCCCCATGTTAACATATAAGAATAGTACAATTGAAACTAAAATTATTGCTATACAGTATTAAACTACAGGCTTCATTTATATTTCAATATTTTTTGGGGGGGGTTCTGAGATGAGATCTAGTTCAAAAGACTTCGTTGTAGTTAATCATTGTATCTTCTCCTTCCATGTGGTTCTCAATCTTTATTTTTCTTTTCCATGATCATGACAATTTTGAAGCATGTTTGTCACACATTCCATAGGTTATCCCTAAAATGGGCTTTCTATTATTGCCACTTCATGATTAGATGGAGTTGACACACTTTTGGAAATGATCTCATGAAGGTGACGAGTCTGATTCTTATGGAAACATATCACATGCAATCAGATTCACATTGCTCACTGACTGGGTAGATGCAATGAATTGCCATCCTGCAATTTTATCACAAGAGGTGACCCTGAAAGGCAGCAGAGATTTGTGACAGCATTAGCTGTATGACCTTTTCAAAGTCACCATTATGTCTGGGTCTCTCTGTCTCTGTAAAATAACACTATGTTCAATAGTCAATTGTCATGCTAACTTGGGATGGGATAAAATAAAGAAGTATAATTATCAAGCCATTTTGTTAGTATTGTAAAATTTCATTGATTTGGACTAACAGAGGGGATAGATTGAATAAGTAAAGGGTTGAATTACAAAATAAGCCTGAAGAATGACCCTTTTATGATTTTAACTATTTTGTAATTCAAAGTGTCTACAAAGTATTGCCTTAGTAGAGCTCCTTGTGAGAACTATTTTAGCAGATTTATAAAGAATATGGTTATCTAATAAGTGTTTCCATTAAATTTAACAGGGTTTGTTCTCTTAAGGAAAAAGTGAATTGACAATCTAGTCTAAACTCTTCATTTGCTTAACAAACTTCTCTTGTCCCTATCCCTAAAAATGTAAAGTTAATTTATAAACTAGCCCCTGTCTAGTTTATCAGAAATGATTGATTATAGAGCTTCAACTTAAGGAGGCTTCATTACCAATTCTTCCTCCATTACTGATTTGAGTTTAGCATCATCACTAACTAGGGGTGGACAGGTCAAGTTCATTTCTTGCCCCCTTTCTTGCTCACTCTCAGAGAACAGTGGATAGCAAGAAGGAAGAAGATAAAGGCAAGCTCCTTGGTAATCCATGCATAAAATATGCATTGGATGCACACAGACTTGATAAAAAATATTATCCATAGTTGAGAAAGGGGTTGACACATTTCAAAAGGTTGGCTGAAGGAATGATCAAGAAAAATGATTTGAAAAGATTCCTACAAGGTAGCACTATAGTCAAAGAAGTTTGAAACATGTAGGATCTATTAAAGTAATTTATATTCGCATATCAAAATTCAGATAATCTGGAAATTGTGATCTGGCAACAAAATTAGTTGTTTTAAGACAACTTTGAGGCAGTACTAGCTGAGGAAAAAAAGAGCTTGATTGATGGCTGTAATTAGCAAATAGCTGGAATAAAGTTTTGGGGTCTTCATGATACCAAAACATCTAGGTGAAAGGTAAAATTTCAGCCCAATACATGCAATTTTTTAATTTATCTAACATCAAACGTTTAGTTATTTGAAAACTTCTGGGCACTCGCATCATGTGGATTATTTAAAGTCATCTTGATACAGTCCATGGCGCCTTTTAAACCATGCTGAATATGCATGATGAGTTCCTGAGAGCAATGTAGCCAATCCAACTCAATTTTCTTTTTGCCATTTACTTCAGTGATACAGTTAGGTTCTTGGTGGCCTGCTTAATATCATGAGAAAAAGACCAGGAAGAAGGTGCTAAATACTTGGGGTGTCACATTAGCCATTGTAAAAAAAAATCAAATAACCCCAAACCTTGGCTAAATTGTCAATGTCATCAGTTCACATTGGTAGGAAAGGAAATTACTGCTTTGTACACATAGTAAAACCTTGATTAATTGGAATCCATAAGGGATGAATGGAATTTTCAATAAGAATTCTCATTTTGTTTCATTCTTGGCTAGCAACATGTTTTCTTAAAATGCTTGTATCCATTTTCTTGCCCCAGGGAAGCAGCCTCTAATGTCTGAGGGTCAATCCAGATGGAGAGAAGTTATAGCAGAGCCAGCTGAATGTGACTTAACCACAGGCTATGTCTTGGAAAATTATTTAAAAAATCAATTCCTTGAGGTCTTCTTTTTGGGTACTACTGATGCTGTCTCATCAATGTGAAGTTCTGAAAGGGGGGAAAGTTGGGGTACTAGTTGGGTGAGTTCTCGTTAATCAAGGTTTTACAATAGAAGGCCATGCCAATGTCTGGTAAGATTATAAGCTGAAGTCAGTTGTATTTAAATTTAGTTCTTTGGAAGTGCTCTGGATCAATGTTTCCAAATATAGGCTACTGAAGACTGGCAAACTAACTTGTTTTGCCAGGATCCTGAGGGATGGAGAGGGGAAGAGAGAAGCAGAGGTACAATCATTGTGTCTGAAGGAGAAAAGTTTTTTGGCTTGCCTGTCTGTTGCTGTGTGGTTGGGAAACACTTTTCTTCACCTTAAGATGCCCATGGTATCTTGGTTGTACAAGAGGTGACATCACATGCTTCAATATCATTCTTATGCCCCTTGGGTCACGGAGGATTCTGTTTTCAGGTCCTCTCCTGTACTTACCCAATATGTCTTTCCATGACTTGATATCTTGGCTTCTGAGTCTCTATTTCTTGTTGCTTGGTTGATGATTATTCATTCATTCTAGCCCAGAAGAGTTTTAGGAACCAAAGCAATGCCAAGTAAGATGGGTTTTCTCATGATGGCAGCCTGGATAACAATCAGACCTACCTGAACCAAGAACATGGCTAAGGAGAAGCCAAATCAGGAATTTACACACACTTAGTATCACAGTTAGGTGACGCACTTGGTTAAATACACAACAAGTCTTTGCAAAGTCTCTGTATGTGGTAACCTATTAAAGAAAGACCCCATTTAACTTGAAATTGATATTGTTTATTAGGTTTTCAAGTTAAGTGGGGCCTGCTTAAATGGGCCATCACATATAGAGAACATCATGTCATCACTCATACACATAATTGAAGAAATCATCCCTGTACAATCAGCCAAACTCTTTGAGCATATCGTAGAGAAAACAAACTGATTATATCCTGGACTTTTTAGTAGATGGAACTGAGTCCTCACACTACTCAAATGAGACAAGTGGGGAGTCTCAGGAAAGCCTTGGGTTCTTGAAAGCCTAGGGCATTGTAACCCATATTATTGCTTTCCTCAGGCAACGGGTCGGTTGTGTGAGGGAAAGGAAGGAGTGTGTGGTGAGGGAGTCTCTGTCTGGGAGTTTAAGAAGTGACCCAAGTTAGATCAAATGTGTGGGCAGAGCCCTAAAGTCTTTCTAGTTCCCAAAGCTGCCAGGCAGGGGAATAACCTAGTCATTCCACTTTATGTGTGAGTCTTGTGCTCTCTCCTCAATAATAAGATAACAGTCTTGCCGATTACTCGTCACTAAGGGTACCCGGTTGTGGTGACATTGAGGCTGACCTTGGAGTCACCGCCCCCGCTGCCGCACTCTCCTTTGTCGTACCACCATTTGTTTTTCAATTTGTCCAAGAGGCCTTGCTCATTCAGTTTTAATACTGCCAGGTTAACAGCATTTCTTGAAACGATAAAACATAACTTGTAAGAAAATGCACAAATGCTTAGGAAATCGTTAACGTATAAAAAGGAGCACAAGAGGACAAATTGGCTAAATTTCACAGAACGTGGAGCTATAAAAATGTCTGTACAGCAAATACAGGGTTAAATATTGGAAGGTGGCATGGAGGATAACATTTGCTCAAAACTGAAGTGTGCGGGATGGGGAAATTGTCTTTGAGAAAAAAAGTAACAAGAACACCACATCCATGCAATTAACATTCGTCACATATGGCACCATAACTTGGCTTTTACCATTTAAATTGAAAAAGCCGTTGAACTGTAAAATTAAAACAGCAACAAACAGTCAGAGAGGACAACATAGAGAGAGAACATTAAAAAATGGATGCATTAAATAGATGAAACCATAATTTACCGTCTTATTTAACTCCATGGAATATTGTAGATTTTAAACTTTAAAAAAGTTACCTCAAAATCCACAAGAAAGAAAATGACAACAAAATGCATCAGGGTAGGTGGAATACTATAACAACACGGATATTGTTATATTATTCCACCCACCTTAATGCTGAGCCTTTAGGGGTTGCCACACCATAGCCTTTGGAATCCAGATTTCCACCAACTTTCATCGTGTCACACGGTTTTCTCTGCTCAATGTACTCATTCATGGTTGACTCCAGCAGGAAGGCGAACTTTCCCTTGGACTTCCGCACTCGGGCCACCCCATCTGCTGTTGTTTTGGTAAACACAGATGGCTCTGCCGATTTCATGTAAGACCACATTTTCTCATACACGGCAATTTTGGATCTCTGCAACAAAGAGAGATTACTTCAAACTGGCAGATCAGAATTCTGGAAGAGGCTTCCTTGTAGTTCTTTTCAAACATTTTTTTTTTGCTAGTCCTGGAGCACTGTCTCTGAGCCTCAATGTGCTCAAGGTTAGCGCTCTATCACTTGAACCACAGTACCACTTCCAGGATTTTTGAGTAGTTCATTAGAGATAAGAGTATAAGACTCTCAAGGAGACTCTTGTGGCTGGGCTAGCTTTGAACTGTGATTCTTAGATCTCAGCCTCCTGAGTAGCTAGGATTACAGACATGAGCCATGGGTGCCTAGCTCAAACATTTCTGAATACAATCCACATTAAAAAAAAGAAAAAGTTACACTGAAACCTAATAGACACTTGTCAACATATTCAAAACCACACTCACCTTTGCTATGTTTGTTGCTCTGAGGTATTTGAAACTCATTTTATTTTATTAGCATTTGTATCATATGGACATATAATGATCTTTGATCATATTTACCTGTGCTCTTACTATTGCTTCTAGGTCCCTCTTCCTCCCACATTTTCCCTTCCCCTTTCATCTCCCTTTTACTTCAATGAGTTTAGTGTTTTTGCTTTTCCCTCTAGATTCCACAAATGAGAGAAAATATGTAAAATGTGTCTTTTTCAGTCTGGTTGATCTTGCTCAACAATCCATTTTCCAGTAAACACTATAATTTCGTACTTCCTAATGACTGACTAAAACTCCATTGTGTCTGTACAGCACATTTTCTTTACTCATTCATTGTTAATGGGCACCTAGGCTATTTTCATAATTTGGCTTGTATATCCAATTCACTTTATGCTATCCATAGCCCACTGAATTGGTTTTATGATTCCAGTAATTGTTTACAATGTAGTTTGTACAACAGTTCCTTATTTCAATCTTTCTTTCAATGAAGAAATATTCCCCAGTGTTATTCTCTTTTGTGCTTATCCTGCATTATCCTGACAATGTCATTGGAAGTGTGCAATCTTTGTAATCAGCCTATATCAGCATGGGATATCAATTATTGTAAGAAAATACTTCATTATTCTGAGATGATCTTTGTTCCTCTGTAACCCCCACTCTTTAGCACTACTGCATATGCTATGTAAAAAAAATTCTGCTTCTTATTCTTTAAGATGATCCTTCAAATACTGCAAGGCTTTTATTATGTTCTCTCGACCTCTTTATTAGGTGACACTTCATGGACTGATAGTTTTTTTTTCTAGACTTCTCACACCTTGGTCTTTCACACATAGATTCATTCCAATTGATAGTATATCTCTTAAATTGGAGAGTCTAGAAATATATATGACACTCCTATATGTTTCACCACAAGAGATTAAAAACTCCTGTTGGCTTCTTGTTATTGGAAGTACACAGAAATACATAACAATAATGCAAAAACTTGCCACAAAGAAGTTAAATATTATGTACAATGTACTTGCTACAAAGAAATTAAATATTATGTACAATCAATAGAAATAAAACATTATGTACTCATTATCTTGCCCATGTAATTGTAACCCCTCTGTACAGTATTTTCACAATAAAAAATAAATAAAAATTAAAAAAAGAAAAAAAGAAATAAAACATTATGTATTTGGTTGAAAGCTGATTATCTGTCCTCCCTATCTGTGTATCTCTCCCATTCACTGAAAATAACCACTATCCTAACTTGCTTTTCATTACTTTCTTTCCTTTTCTTTTTTTGGTTTTGGAGCAGCTTTATTTATTTATTTTTATTGTGAAAATACCGTACAGAGGGGTTACAATTACATGGGCAAGGTAATGAGTGCATTTCTTATCAAGCATTGTTGCCTCTTCCTTTGTTTCCCCGTACCATCCCTTCCCATCCTCCCCTCGCCCCCCCAATCCTCCTCCCCCCCACCAAAGTTGTAAAGTTCATTTTCGACATAACATCTTGTACATCTCATTGTTGCAGTGGGTCCACCTGTATCCCTATTTAAACAATTTGTTTTTTCCCTTCCCCTCCACAAAGTATACCAACATCAAATACAGTGAAAACAGGGGTCATATTGTCGGGGAGGGACATACAAAGCAACAAAGAAATCATCTTATAAATATGTTAGAAGCAATAGCAAGAAAGAAAAAAAAACATTTGAGTACTTATCTTGGGGTTCATTTCTCTTAACATCAACTTACCTGACCATTTCTGCTTGTCTCAGACATATACTAGTTATTGCAAATAAGAGAAACCATGGGACCTATGTTTCTTTGGGCCTGGCTTACTTCACTTAATATATTTTTTTCAAGTCTTTCCATTTCCTAACAAATGGGGCCATGCCATTCTTTCTGATGGAGGCATAGAATTCCATTGTGTATATATACCACGTTTTCTTGATCCATTCATCTACTGAGGGGTATGGAAGTTCCTCAAAAAACTCCACATAGAGCTCCCCTATGACCCAGCAATCCCACTTTTGGGCATTTACCCAAATGATCACAAACAAGACCATGCTAAAGCTACCAGCACAACTATGTTTATTGCAGCATTATTTACCATAGCTTTTCATTACTTTCTTGTACCACTTTAGGCTTTAAAAAACATAATTGGCTGTAAAACACTTCAATTTAAGAATGCACTATATTTTGTTTATCCAATTCACCTTTTTACTAGCATATATTAATTTTACAAAGAGCTCCATTGTGATATTTCCACCTATTCATATAATGTACTTTGATAAAATTCCACCCTTATTTTAAAGTTTCTTAGACCCTTTAGCCTCCACCTCCAATTTTTACAATTTTCAGTGGCTGCCATTATGTTATTTTCACATACACACACATATATATAATGAATTTTGATAGTATTCACGCTGACCATCCTTACTCCTTCCCAGTCTCAATAGCTCCCCTTCCCTTTTACCACCACCATTATCATATTGTTATTATTATGTCTAGATTTTGCATGTATATGAAAACATGTGATATTTGTCTTTCTGGGCTTATATCATTCAACATAATGATCTTTGGTTCTATCAATTTTCCTGTAAAGACAATATCATTCTTTGTGACTGAATAATACTCAATTGTGTATATGTCACATTTTCTTTATTGATTTGTAAGTTGTTAGACTATTAAATGGATTTCATAGCGTGGCTGTTGTGAATAATTCTGCAATAAACATGGGTGCAAACATGTCTTTATTATATACTAATTTGCATTCCTTCATATAGATATCCAAGAGTGTCATAGCAGGACCATATGGATTTTTAGTTTTTGAGTAATTGAAGAAACAGTTTTCAAGAGAACTGACAAGAAGAGGGATTGACTCTTACTTGGTTCAATCATCTGAAAGTACTTGACAAATGAATGCATGAAGAAGTGTTCAATATCCCCAGCCATAAAGGAAATATAATTAAAACAACACTGAGATTCTACTTCATTCCAGACAGAATTGTCATAATCAGGAACACAAATAAAATCTGGAGAGGATGTGGGGATAAAGGAAGCCGTATATAATGTTGTTGGGAATGTAAGTTGGTATAACCACTAAGGAAATCAATATGGAGGTTCCTCAAAAACTAAAAACTACTCTGTGATCCACCAGTACCACTCTTGGATATATATCCCAAATGAATTATACATCAGAAAACAACAGAAGCACTTGTATGCTCATACAGGGAAATCTTTTGGGGGGAATATAAACTAGTACAGCTACTATGAAGATCAGTATGGTGATTCCTAAAAATCCCAATTCCTTGTTAAAGGACTCATGTTAATTCCAATTTTTAAACATTATAGAAAATATTGTTCTGGGCATATATTTTGTATCTTTATAGAGAGGTAGTTGGACCCTCTTTGGTTTGGCCCAATCACAGCTCCACATAAAGGGGTAAAGGCTGTTTCAGAAGAATTTTTTTCTTACATTATCTGCAAACAGATCATTGCTTCAAAAAATAAAAGTTTAGATGAAGGGCAAAAGAGTCCATGAATTTTTATCTAATAGCCCTATAATTGGGATTCATCATTTACTTGAGTTATTTGATTGTTGGTAGAAGTTAAAAGTTTATTTCTGTAGGTAGTGATGCATTTGTATGAGAATAAATGATGGAATTAGAATATGTATGCTGTAATGCAACATTTATTAATGAATATAGTAAATGAAAAGTTAGTGAATGGTAAAAATGATGGGGTCTAAGTTGATGACTAGATTCTGAAGAAGGCCAGAAGGGGGGAAAAGAAATGGCTCACAAATGAGAAAATCCAAGAAGTTTCCCCATCTATCTTATTTTGGCTGAAGGACTAAAGGCAATAAAAGTGATTGACTCTTAGTTCAGTCATCTGAGAGAAATTTTAAAAAAATATGACATGATATGTAATAACAAATTCATTTTTCTCTAACCTGCCACAATTAATTTGTTTCATCCCATACAGCAACATTTTGTGTCACAGAAGGAACAAACAACAGTTATTCAGGGGGTATATGAATTTTTATAGCACGGTTAAGTAATTAACAATGAAATCCAAAGGGAAAACATATCTACATGGAGGAGGAACAGATTAATCCAAAATAGATCAGGTAGAATTCCAGCATTAGTAGATTTGGCAATCAAAGTTCCAACTGTTGGTAATAAATCACGAAAAGTTGTAGAAATCTTTTTTTTTGAAAGGTTTGAAATCAAGGCCTCATGCTTACTTGGTGCTCTACCATATGAGTCACGAATCCAGCCCATATTTTTGCTGGTTACTGTGGAAGAGTCCTTTAAATTTGTTTTGTTTTATCTTGAGCTGGCATTGAACTTTGCTCTTTCAAATCCTAGCCTTTTAAAGTAGCTAGGAAAACAAGCAGAAGCCATAGCTAAAATTTTCTGGTTGTGAAGGTAAAACTTTTGTGTCTTTAGGCCCTGCAAATCTGATGTATGGAAACAGTGAGTATAGTGAGTCACTTGGGCCACCACTCACCCCTTATATCTCTTTGCAGTGATGTTGGTTGTTTCTACTCATTGGCGATCCAGTGACACTTTAGTGATGAAAGATACTCTTCTGCAGACTCATATAAGCATGAGGTAACTGTATATCTAGTATTAAAGTTAAGAATGTGGAGTCAGACCACTTGGGTTTGAATTCCACTTTCTAGGTGCAAAATTAGCCTCTCTATCTCAATTTCCTCAAAAGTAAAATGGGATGGTTTCAGAGGATTATTTGGAGAAATGAAATGGGTTAATATATTCTTAGCATGGTGCCCAGGACACAAGAAGCTGTGAAAAACATGCGTTTTTTTTCAAATAAAGACAGAATAATTTACTTTAGTGGCAGAATTTATTTTACAGCATTGTAAATTACTTTGGTCCCATATTGATACAATGCTTGTTTCATTTTATGAGGACTATCATCTACTTAAGTGCTATTAGCATACTTGGTTGGGTCTCTAGGCATATTCTTGGGGATTGTCCATGGTCTGCCATTAATAACATTTGAGTTCTCAGTTTTAATATTTTGTTGGTGGAGGAAAAATGGGTAGGATGGCAAATTTTCCTCTTTAAATTTATGTTTTGTAGGTTTTTCTTCTTCTCTACAGTGAACCTTTAATTAAGAGAATATAATTATAAACTGTAATACGCTTTTTCTTGTGAGTTGTTTAGCCCCTTGTGACATTTCTGCTGTGAGTAAAGGTTCATATTGTATGCTAGCTACTGCAAATTCAAAGGGGGTGGCTTTGAGCTTCAGTCAGCCTGAACTGGGTATTTATAGAATTATTGTGTTATTTATTTATTGCTGGTCCTGTGGCTTGAACTCAGGGCCTGGTCTCTGTCCTTGAGCTTCTCTGCTCAAGGCTATTGCTCTATCACTTGAGCTACAACGCCCCTTCCAGCTTTTTCTGAGTAATTTATTAGAGATAAGAGTCTCACAGATTTTCCTGCTGGGTGGGCTGGCTGTCTTTGAATAATGATTCTCAGATCTCAGCCTCCTGAGTAGTTTGGATTACCGGCATGAGCTACATGGACCTGACTATTGTGTCTTCTTGTGTGCCTTCCTCACCATTCAAGAGCAAATATTTTCCCAAAACGGTTATGAAATTCTATTGTTTTGGGGTACGGTCATGAGGCCTGAACTCTGGGCCTGGGCGCTGTCCCTCGGCTCTTCAGCTCAAGGCTAGTGCTCTACCACTTGAGCCACAGCACCACTTCCAGCCTTTTTCTTTTGCTTATGTGGTGCTGAGGAATTGAACCCAGGGCCCCAGGCATGCAAGGCAAGCACTCTACCACTGAGCCACCTTCCCAGCCCCTGGTTATGAAATTCTAGAATATAGAGAAGTACACCTTATACAAGATAAGGTTTTCTTTATATATATATTATATATGTAATATATATATATATATATATATATATATATATATATATATGAAGATAAGGCATGAGGAAAGGAAGATAATGATGCAACAGCTCCCTTTCCCTTCCTTCCTTAATCTTACCCCTCCCTAACACAGGGGGAGGGGAGGGTGCAGATGGGGTAAGACTACTCTCAGGGTCTTTTGACATAGGTGCCAGCTTTACAGAAATTCTTAAAGTTATGAGTATGTCAATGAAAATTTCCAATAGTAGATTTAGATCCATGGAGGTATTTGCCACTGATAGTCTCTTCCCCTTTCTTATTCACACACTGCTGAGATTTGTCATTACTAAAAGCAGGAGCTCATTGATTAATTTTAAATTTTATGTTTTCTTACATCTTTTTGGTTGCCAACACAATTTTATACATTATTTCATTAGGTCTGTGGATTGCTTAATCCCCAAGCACTAAGAATAGTGTCTGGACTCAGGAGTACTCAATTTGTGGAATGAAAGAGTGAATTGTCATTTTATAAATGAGGGAATCAAGTGTGAGGGGCAGGGCTGGGAAGGTGGCTTAGTGGTAGAGTGCTTGCCTAGCATTCATGAAACCCTCTCAGTACCACATACACAGAAAAATCTGGAAGTGGTGCTGTGGCTCAAATGGTAGAGCACAATCCTTGAGCAAAAAGAAACTCGGGGACAGTGCCTAGGCCCTTTAGTTCAAGCTCCACAACTGGAATAAAAAAAGAGTGAAGGAAAATAAAGAGGTCCTAGAAAAGGCTTCAGCTAGCTATTATACCCCACAAAAATTATCACAAATAGACAAGCATTGAGAAAAACTGGACTTGTTTCTTAGAACTTTCCAGATAATCTCAGTCAGAATGCCACTTTGAAGGATCTCCTATATGGGAATTTGAAGATATGTTTCTGAGTTAATAACTTGTCCCAGTGCAGAGATCTCACCCAAATCTGTTACATTGAAGGCCATAGTTTTCTCCCTCTAGTCTCCTTGTAGCTTTTACGCGAACACTGACAATCAGCTTTTTCATAAAAAGGAGTAACTCACTTTCAAAAGTCATCTTTTATTTCTTGCCTGAAACTTTTTATTGAAATTAGGATAATGTTAAATGAGCTCCAATCTGCTACCACTGAGAACATTCTTGTTAGCGCAGCCCTGTCCTGGGTCCCTAATGCCACACTTCAGTTCGTGAAAGAATCCGAGAAATTTGAGCCCGAAGAGGAAGGGCAATGCAGCTGATATACATTTTTACTTTCATATCTGCTTTAAAGAAATAAGTACCTCTGATGAGGTGCATTTTAAGAAAGGAATCATTGATTTTACAATTTTCCCTCTAAAGAAAAGAAAAATGGTTTTAACAAAAGAAAAATGGTTCTTATTTTGATTTGCAGCAAGATTTATACAGGAAATGATGCCATTTCTAAGGTATGACCAAAACTACAATTTCATTGTCTTCTTTCCACTCTTTGTACATTTTTAAACATCCAGTTCAGTCCTGCTTGTCAGTTTCCTTTTGCTTCCATCAGTACTTCCCTTGTGACTGTGTATTAGTAAAAACAAGGGAAGGAGAGGAAAGAAATACTAGGCTCTATTCTTAGCTTCTTCTATTGGTGTGTTACGATGCTGCCTGAGTTATTTTGGGGGCTGGCCTTGCAGAGAGCTTCAGTGGAGTAGAGGTCACCTTTTGCCTCAACACTGAGTTTTAGCCTCTGATGCCAAGTCCTCATTCCAAATATCTTTGTGTGACATTTACAAACTGTGTTCTAAAGTCCAGAGACAAGTTTCCTTCCACTGCAAGGAGTGTTATTTCTCATGTCTCTTTTCAAAAGGTATAGTTACCAAGTCAGCTAAGCTTCCAGTGAACTCACTAAAGTCCTGTCTAGTTTGTAAAGTCACATTACTATTTGGCTTCACCTTCTTTTTCTCTTGCCAAGTGAGGATAAGATATTCCAATGAGCTGAAATTGG
Organism: Dipodomys ordii; assembly: GCF_000151885.1. Classification (NCBI taxonomy): domain Eukaryota; kingdom Metazoa; phylum Chordata; class Mammalia; order Rodentia; family Heteromyidae; genus Dipodomys; species Dipodomys ordii. The sequence goes on from NW_012267254.1 coordinate 11,330,758, forward strand.
AGTACCAGTAGCCACCTGATTTTGGAAGCTAAGCTCAATAAAGTCTAGGAGTAAGGTTGTTTTTTTTTGTTGTTGTTTGTTTTTTGCTGGTCCCGGGGCTTGAACTCAGGGCCTGAGTACTGTCCCTGAACTGTTTTTACTCAAGGTTTGTCTCATGGGCTTTCCTGCCTGGGCTGGCTTTGAACTGCAATTCTCCGATCTCAGTCTCCTGAATAAATAGAATGTAGATGTGAGCCACCGGCACCTAGACAGGAGAAAGTACTTTTAAGATCCCATTGCCCTAATCTGGAAGAAATAGAGGAGAGGACAAATATCTTCTACCTCTGTGGCTCTCAATAAGTAATAGTTTTGCCTCCCAGCTGGAGAAATTTCTTGATTGTCACAGTCTGAAAGAGGAATGTTACAAGCAGATAGAAGCCAGAGATGATGCTACCCATCCTACAATACACAGGACAGCTACAATATCAAGAATTGTCTGGCCCTAATGTTAGTAATGCTAAGGTTGAGAAACTCAGCTGCTACACAGCTTCTTTTTGTGTGTGTGCGTTTTTTTGTGTCTCCAAGGTATTTCTCATTTTATTTTTTTTATTGTGAAAATACTGTACAGAGGGGTTACAATTACATGGGCAAGATAATGAGTACATTTCTTATCAGCTCTAATGGAGCCACCTATTAGTGGGGAAAACCACTTCCTTTTAATTGAGCACATATATTGTTCTGGGTTCTCTTTTAAGTGTTGTATATAGTATGAGTTCAGGCAGTTCTTGTAACAGCTCTGTGAGTTTAATCACATTGCTAGCTAATTAAAAATGTGGAAAAAGAGGCAGAGAGGTTAAGTAATTGGCCTAAGGCCACACAGCTAGTACTTCGTGGAGATGAGAATGTACTCATACAGGCATCTAACCTGTATTCTCAAACAATGCATTACATCCTTCCCAAATAAGATAAGAATGTTAGTTTCAAGCTACAGCTAGTTTGGATCCAAATTCTGCACTTTAGCATAACTTCAAGGGCATGTCTATGGGCACCAATGTGCTTTGTCCTTCATGCACATAGAAACTACAGATTTTTTTGTTGGTTGTGGAGCTTGAACTCGGGGCCTGGGCACTGTCTCTGAGCTCTTTTGCTCAAGACTAGCACTCTACCACTTTTAGCCACAACTCCATTTCCAGTTTTCTGGTTGTTTTTTGGAGATAAGAGTCTCAAGGACTTTTTTGCCCAGGCTGGCTTTGAATCATAATCTTCAGATCTCAGCTATTTGAGTAGCTAGGATTATAAGGGTGAGTCACCAGCATATGGCAAAACTCCACTTTTAAAATCAGATTGACAAATCATTTTTTCTTCTTATTTTCAGAGTTAAAAGGCATAAATATGGATGAGTAGGAGTGTCACCAAGTGAGTCTGTGAGTCACCTTTTATTGTTGACTCCCAAGCAATTGGTTGCATCAAGGCCTGGTATGTACATTGAACACTCCAGGCCCACTTTCTTCAACTTGCTAGAATCCTTTTGTATTTTTCCAAACATTAAAAAAAGCATCACTTAACTGTATAAAGGGGTTTCCTTGTGATAGTTACATACATGCATATAATGTACTTGGATCAAATACCCCTTCTGTATTATTCTTTCTAAATCCCTTCTCCTCCTCATTAAAAAAATCTTACTGGGTTTCATTATGCTGTTTAATTATACATACATATGTATATAATTACATAATATGAATTTATCTGTTCAGGCTGGACTTGAATTTTTTTCAATGGAATTTTATCTTCAGTCATCTCAGAGAATATCACTTCTGACCCACTGGATTTCACTTTTCAACTGTATTTTTTTAGTTTTTAGTGTTAATATATTTAAAGGATACTCTTGTTATTTTTTAATCAATTAGGGGTAGTACAAAGGCCAATCCTACCAATGTGCATTTTAAGAAGCTAGGAAAAAAATGTAAAATGTCCTTTTATTAAAGAGAAAAATCTATCTCAGAATTGCAATATTTGAGTTGCTACAGTGGCTCTTCTTTTCTGGTCCCCAGAATTTTTCTCAGATGAAAAAGAAGCAGCAATTTGTTTAGAAAGGATCTAATTTCCCACTTGGTGTTTTCTCAGAATATTAGTTTCTCAAAAGGTAAAGTGGAACTAACTTGAAGAAAAGTTCTATTATAGTCAGCTTATCTGCTCTTTATCTGTAGGTAACATATACTTGGGAAGCCATTGGTGACTTTTCCTAGGATTGTGATTTAATTAGCTTGAGGTAGGGACAATGTTCAAAAATGCATCCTAGATGATTTTATTATTCAACTTGGATTTAGAGCAATCAGAATTAAACAAAAGAACAACTAACTTTCAGTTATTGCAATGAATTCTGACAGAGGGTCTTATTATTTATTGAGTATTTATACTCAGGAATGGTACTTCCTATATCTTTAACATTGTGGCTAATGTGTTAGATGACCTTGAAAAACCAATATTTCATTGCATGGAGGAAATAATTAATGTTTATAGAAATTAATTTACTTGTCCAAGATAATATATTTGATTAAATTTCAGCCTTGACCTCACTAAATTTTTTATTCCTATATCTAACTTCATTTCCACCTTGGCAAAACATGGCAAAAATGGAACACATTACTCTCCCCATCCTATTGCTACTCTGCCAGTTTTGTCCAGAAAGAAAATGGCACTTCCATTTGGTTTACCCACTTGCTTGGGCTATCCTTAATTCCTGTTTGGTCTCACAATGCTCATTCTATTTGGTCAGTCTGCAGAATACATTCAAAATACAAATACTTCTTTATGACCTCCACTCTAATCAAACCCAATCATTGTTCACTTGAAATATGGTGATCAATTATTAAGTGGTTCCCTTGCTGTTTCACATTGAGCGATCTTTTTTGCATACAAATACAATTGTGTCATGTTTCTGCTTAAAGTTTCCCAAGTGACTATCAAATAGAATAAAATAAAATCTTTAATAGGGTCAGAAAGTCCAGCACAACAAGCTCTGCCTTATTTTCTCTCCGGCCTTCATCACTTACCACTCTCTCCATCGCTTACATGAGATCATTTCTTCAAACCAGCTAAGCACATTTTCATATCATGTCCTCTAGCTTGGGTTGTGCTGTCTGGAGTGCTTTCTTCTCCATCCTACTCCCATGTTTAGATGGCCTGTTCCCTTTCTACAGTTAGATGTCAGGAAGTAGGCTGACATGAAATGGCATTATGGTACTTTACCTTCTTAACTACTTTTCCTATTGTAATTAATGTCAAACAAAATGTAATTTACTTGTAGCATTTATTTATTATTGTCATACCCACTGTAATGAGCAAAAACACTTCATTCTTTTGAATACTTAGAAAAATGGCTGTCACATAGTTTGTACTCACTACTTATTAATTGAAGAAATAAATGAATAGTTGAGATTTAAACTCAGATCATTTGACAGCAAAGTCTGTATATTCTCTCTCTCTCTCTCTCTCTCTCTCTCTCTGTCCACAGCTTACAGAAGAAATACTCAAATTTATGTCCATTTGCTTCCACAGTCTGTGCTTCTTCTGCTACTTCACACTGCCTCCCAGTGGAGGAGTTTCTAGTGACATTGACCAAATTAGTACCATTGTACTAATTGTGGTTTACTTCTGTGAGAAGTAAATTAATTGTGGTTTACTTCTTGACATGACTTTATAAAGCCTTAACTTTTTTCATTGATTTATCTTGGAAGCTTCTGCAAGATGTTTTGAGCTAAAGGGCACCAAATAAAATAACCTACTAGCCTATCACAGGTTCTAAATCCCTCCATTATAGAAAATGCCTTCCCTTTGACTTGGACAACTTTGATTCAGTTTCTCAAAGACCCTAATAATTATCTCTGAAATGGAGATAGAATATTAAATGACATAATCCATATAAAGCCTTAGCATAGTGCCTGGCATATGGTAAGTCATCAATAAATTAGATTATACCCTCATGATGGGAGGATAACTCAAGCCATATCCATGTTTGTGTGATTTGGTTTGTTAGAGAATTTCTGTCCCAATAATACTGGAGAGAAAGAGAAACTAAGTTGGTCATTGGGAAGAGAAGGTAAGGTGGGGTGCCACTGTGATAAGTCAAGGATACATGAAGACATGTGTACATGTGGGGCACTGGGAGGATGATATCAGTACTACTGAGGCACAGATGAGCATTAAAGCTTGCTTGCAAGTTGTTTTGCAAAAGAAGTAAGGCCAAATAGGTCCACTAAAATGTTCAATATTAATATATTCATATTTTACTTCTTCCTGTGGATCTCAATTTTGAACAGTTAGACTCGGCTTTAAGTCTTTTCTTTCTTGCTGTGTTAGGAGTGCTCTGGTAAGTATTAATGTTAAAGGCACTAGACTGATTTTTTTTAAAAGTGGCTGGCTGGGGTTTTGTCTGGCAAACATACCAACTGTGAAAACTGGAGGAATATTGATTTGTTGGCATTTGTGTGTCCTGGAACAAACTATGCAGAATGGGAACTCAAGTTATAGAACATTCTGAGAAGGTCAGCAAGTGAGGATGACGTCATAAAATCATTAGTTTTTTTTCAATCTTCATTGGGGTCAAGACAATGGTCTCCTTATGCAAAATGCCAATAAAACTACTTAGTGAATTAGTCACAAAGCCACGTCATGTGATACTCACATTAAAACATAAAACAACCTATCTATCCATCAATCGTAATGCTCAGGCTCTGACCCTATGCCATTTTCATTCTGCCTTGACTAGTTATGTGAGGTTTTTCTTTGATGTATAGAATGATGAGTGGTTAAGATCATAGGTCTTGAAATTACAAAGACAATGTGACTTTAGAAAAATGGCTTAACTTCACTAAGCATCAGGATCCTCATCTGAAAAAATGAAGGTGGTCTTAGGACCTACATTGAAATAATCTTGAGATGATGAAATCAAAGATGACATAATCGATTTCACATATTTCATGATGACATAGAAAACACTAAATTTCTTCTCTATTTTGTACTTGAATCAAGCACTGTGGTAGGCACTGTAGGGACTGGAGATGTCTAAGATGTGATCCTTGTGCTCAAGAAGGTAAAAGAGGTTGAACATATGTGGCATGTAATAAAACTTTCTGAATGGTTCTATATCTGTGCTGTTTAATATGAGAGTTTATGTTCATACATATCTGTTAAATATTTGGAATGTGGCTAGTGTTACTGAAGAGGCGGATTTTAAGTTTTATTTTAATTTGAATTAATTTAAATTTAAATAGTTACAGGTAGTGAGTGGGTATTACATTGTGTAGAATAATTAAAAGGAAAACAGGTAGAAAAAGACAGGAAGAAGGTACCAAGAACTACTTTATTTACTTCTTGTTTTTTCCCCCTCTGGTTTGCCTTGATGATAGATGATGGAGGTGATATAAGAGCCATAAAAAGAAGTCCCACTAGCATCAGTTGGGGGTCTAACTATAGCATAGGTTGAAGATCAGGAGAGAAAGGGACATAACTGTTGTTCTATTCAGAGCTAATCTGTAGCTCTGAAATAGCTCACTCAGCCTCTGTTTACAGAAGGCTTCTCTAGAGAAAGGCAAACTACATTATTTGCATGGGCAAAATTTCCTTAGATGCATGAAGGGACTGTTCCCTTGAAATTTATCTTATTTGTAAAGAATTGGATATAAATTGCCTCCTATGTCTAGTTGTGCTGTGTCTATTGCTCTTATCCAAGAACCATAATTTCCTTTAAATGAACAGCTTATTACACAAAATATATTTTGTGAAAAGAAAGAGTGCTTGGGCTGGGAATGTGGCTTAGTGGTAGAGTGCTTGCCTAGCATGTATGAAGCCCTGGGCTCGATTTCTTAGTACCACATACACAGAAAACGCCAGAAGTGGTGCTGTGGCTCAAGTAGTAGAGTGCTAGCCTTGAGCAAAAGAAGCTCAGGGACAGTGCTCAGGCCTTAAGTTCAAACTCCAGGACTGGAAAAAAAGAAAGAGTATGCTACTTCAATTTCCTGTCATCCTGATTTTCTTTCTCTGGTCCAGTAAGTCACTACATTAAGTTGTTTAGATCATCTCTCTCCAACTCTCTTTTCCAAGGGAAGATTCCAACAGGGTATGATAGCATTCACAATTTCCCCTGAGTTTTTTTTTAAGAAAAAATTTTAAAGAATATTTTCCCCCCTGTATCACCTCTGGTAGACAGGTTAAAGCATAAAGTATAATCAAAAATGAAAGTGGTGGTAGAACCTCCAGAGATACTTTCTTCTACAAAGTTCAATTAGCTGTCAGGTACTTAAAAATGTGTTTACCTAGCATTTTCAAGGTATGTTACAGTTGCATTAAGGTTACAACTCTAAGTTTGCCTTATCTGAATCAACAAAGGGAGGACAGGGACATCATTTCCTATAGAGGAATTAAGTAATTTGAATGATATAACTACAAAATAAAACAAATGTTGCCAAATTGCGGATTTGCAAGTAAAATACCATGAGAAAGCAATACTGAAACATGAGTCATGAGCTGAAGCAATTAAAAAAAAACCAACAAATCAACTGTGCCAGGCACTGGTGGCTCAAGCCTAACTACTCAGGAGGGTGAGATTTGAGGATTGCAATTCAAAGCCAGCCTGGGAAGGAAAGTTTGTGGGACTCATCTCCAATTAACCACCACAAAACCAGAAGTGGCGCTACAGCACAAGTGATACCTGTCTTGAGCAAAAGAGCTCAGGGACAGCATTCAGGCCTTGAGTTCAAGCCCATGACTGACAGAAAAAGAAAAAAAAATAAAAAACAATCAACTAGAAAACGAGGTTGTTTCATATTTAGGCCTGTGTATTTAAAACCATGATTGAACAAACATGAACTAAAGTTGAAAAACCTTGTAAAACGAACCAAATCACATCACTGTTTCATTTGACTTGAGTTTCTGGTAAATAAAAACCATCACCTCTGTTCAGTAAAGATCAGTATTCAAACTGCAGAAAGAAGCCATGTGGAATTTTAAAAGGAAATTGAGAGTTACGTGATACTCCCAAATTTCACATAATTTCAACTGCCTATGAAATTTGTGTCCTGTGGGAAAATTTATTAGCAGTCAGTGGTTTGAAGTGTATTTCCTTTAGGTCCTCATTTCTGCACTAGCAAGTTATCATCAAAGAAATATAGTAACTTGAAAAACTGGTTCTCTATATCTTGAACAAGACTATTATTACCTATTGTTATTTAAAAATGGAATAGGCCAATAATAATTTTATGCATGTTTTCCTTAAAGATGTTCTGGTGTGCCTTCTATTGGACTCAGATCAACTAATTTCTGAACTTTGTTCACTGGAACACTTACTGACTACTACTACCCTATACTCATAAAGTGTAACAAGAACAGTAGTTAATTAGATATACTTAAATATATACAGAACTATTATAGCTCATAGAATAATCTGTGGCCAAGAGTTAGCTAGTTACCTAGTTTTCATTTCCATAGCGAAATGATTTGTTTCTATTGACTTGAAAATTTCAAGGTGACTTGCAAAATTTAATTTCTACTAGAATGACTTTTCCTTCAGTCTGACATGTAAAGACAATACACTACTTAATCCAGAGCTTTTCTATATGGTTATTTCTCTTTAGGACTTGATTTTTGAGGTGTTCAGTCTCAAAATTGCTTGTCAGTATGTTGGAAGAAGTAGATATTTTTCTTTCTTTCTCCACCTAATGACAATCTGCATTTCTGATTTATGTCTAGGCCATTCATTATCTACTGGCTGAGAAGTATGTTACTAATGAAAAGCAGGTAGGAGTCATGCTGTCCTATCCAGGTTTAAATGAATCTTTAAGATGGCACAATCAAACAGATATGCAAAATAGGCCATCATTAAGCTTACAAATTTAAGCAAAATCAAGGAATACAGAAATTTTGTTTTTTTTTTGCTACTTATGTCTTAGCAACAAAGCAGATGTAGCATATACAGTATAGCATTAGGAATGTATAAGTACACGAATATTGAAAAAATTACCATTGTGTGTAAAAGGAGACTCCAAGCTTAGCTGTCACACTACTCGAATGATAAAACCATACCTGGGTATATTGATATAAAGTAAGTATCTTTCCAACATCTTTGAACTCCCCTATCCTTGGTTTGTGCTGCTTTGTCTAGATAAGAGCATGATTTTCATCATATAATAGACAAATTCCTAGAAAGAGTTGTGCTATTCAATTGGATGCATTCTTAAAATCATTTTTTCCTCTGTTGATGCCTAGACTATTTTATGTTTACTTCTGAAAATGCTCCTTCTAGCTTTCTCTGACAAATAGTTAATGATCTGTAAACAGCAAAATACACTAAGGGATTTCTGTTTTTCAGGGGAGAATAGATTTCTAATGTGAGTAATTAAGTATTAATAGCTTTTTATTGGCTGTGAATTTTCTGATACATAGATTTTTAAGGTAGAATACGCTGTGTTGAATAGTCAAAAGTATTGGAAGGAAGGGAAAGTTCAACAATAACAAATATTTTACTATTTAAACTAGTTCTTATTAATAAGGCAGGCCAAGAAATTTCCTGGGAAGACAAAAAAAAGGCCAGTATAAAATAAAGTCACTCAAAGTAGGAAGTCAATATAATTGATGCTATGTTGCAGACTCAAAGCATCAAAGGCAGAGAGAGGTATCCATGGTTACAGCAAGGGTCTCACTGGACCAGAATAGGAAAAAAATGGACCAGCCTTACAAAAATGTATCTGTTCTTCATAAAAATGGGAGAAAAATTATTTAGCAAGGATGGTGGAAGTTTCTTCAGTAGTTATTGAAATCCACATTTTTGTTTGGGAGATGGGGCACCCTGAAAGATTTTAGAAAGACTAGGTCTTTATAGGTATCTATTAGATACAAATACATTATAGTGAGAATACTCTAATTTGTTAAGCATTCCAGCTTAACCCTGTATGGATCTTATCAATGTTTGCAATATAGCATTCATCTGCAAAGGGTGCAATGACTAGCACATTGATCAATTCTCTCTGCTTGTTGATGTGTATGAAAGCTTAGCAGTCTGGTTTCTGGGCTGGAAAGCATTTCTTTTGTGCTTGAAATCTGGAAAATGGACCACCATCTTGGTGGCTATATTGAATATTCACCTCATCCCTACTCCACAGATAAGTGACTTTGACACTCATAGCATTTCTGTTTATCATACATTACATAGCATGTGCTAAAATGGTAACCAGTGACAGTGTAGATCTAATGAAAGGTGAGAAAACAGATCACAGAAGTATTTCTTTTAAGGCCTAAGAAGCATCATTGTAGTATGGTTGTTTTCTCTCCTACCACTGTTTCCCACTAATGATACTAAAAAGGATTAACTTAAGCTTATATTCCCCTTACCAATCACCTTCTCCCAAAAGTTTTCATCCTACCAGATGAGCATTTGAGGCTCATTTTTTATCTGAGGAAGGTTAGATCCCTGGTCTCCTTAGTGCCTTGAAGAAACACATGCAATTGTATTGGATGCCCAATATCCAGACCAAGGAGGTCAGATAGTCAAAGAAAAAGGGAGTAGTGTATGAAGAAAGTGCTTCTGGCTAGTGGGTGAGACTTTCAGGTTCCTTATATATCATTTCTTTTACATCAATGTAAAAAATCTGTTCCTCTTCCTCACAGCATTTATATCCTCTGAATTTTAGTTTGATGATTTTCATGTCTACCCCATTTTCTAGGTTGGGAATTTACTTCTTCTCTGGAGAAGTAACATAGTAGAGCTGCCTCCTCCTCATGGGAGGCTTGTAAAAAGGCAAAGAAAGGGGAAGAAGGTTGCATGATGATGGACGATGTTTTGGCTTGTGACAAAGAGTTCAAAACTGCTGGTATTTCTCATTCCAATCCTTTTCATTTTAAAAGACATTTCTCTTGCCTATAGCTTCTATGTTTTAACACACAAGCTTTCCCTTGTGAATCTTAGCTTAAAAATATGAACTTACTGTCTTCTATACTGGGGAATTTGAATCTTTGGACTCCCTTCAGCTCTCAATGCAACATTACAGGTATCCTTACCACTGAAGACATTGCAGTTAGATAGGGCAGGGCTAGTAGGCCAGCTTCCTCAGGTTGGATTGAATTTCTAAGCTCCTAGTCAATCTACTCCCTTTGACCATTTCCCTCCCTCCCTCCCTCCCTCCCTTCCTTCCTTCCTTCCTTCCTTCCTTCCTTCCTTCCTTCCTTCCTTCCTTCCTTCCTTCCTTCCTTCCTTCCTTCCTTCCTTCCTTCCTTCCTTCCTTCCTTCCTTCCTTCCTTCCTTCCTCTTTCTTACTTTCTTTCTCAATTTTCTTATGCTCTTCTTTCCAATTTCCATGGCATTCATTTTTTCTATGCATATTCATCTACAATCTTCCAGGTAGGAGTAGTTGAGGTAAGAGCTTGTCTGAAATCTCTGTAAAAACACTAACATAGCTGGGTGCCTGTGGCTCATGCCTGTAATCCTAGCTATTCAGGAGGCTGAAATCTGAGGATCATGGTTAAAAACCAGCCCGGGCAGGAAAGTCTGTGAGACTCCTGTCTCCAATTAACCACTAGAAAACCAGAAGTGGAGATGTGGCTCAAGTGGTAGAGAGCTAGCCTTGAGTTGAAGAGCTCAGAGGAGAGTGCCCAGGCCCAGAGTTCAAGCCCATGACTGATAAAAAAACACAACAAAACACTAGCACAATAGCTTTGACCAGCCAAAACCCAGCAAGTATAGGAAGGAATGCTATGTCAAGAGTTATTTAAAGGAAAGTGGGCCACAACTTCTCTTTTCTTAGTAGAAATTTTCTGGGTAGTGGTCTATCTTCAACTTGTGCTCAGTTTTGTGTAAGAAATTTTTCTTAAGTATGGAAATTACCTAGGTTATACTAATACAAAATTATAATCATAAGTGGTTCTTGGAATTTGCTACCCTCAGTCTTCTAGAATAGGAAGTTTGAACAATAGCACTCCTTTAAGGGACCATAAAGACAATACAACAGTTCTGGTCAAGTAAGATCTATCCAGTAGATGGGTAACAGAAAATTAAGGCTGTTCAATGGATCACAGGAGACAAAGGTCAGATTTATAAACATACTGATTTTTTTAGTAATTAGTCACTTGTAGTTGATTTTTTATACCATTTGTGTATTTCAGGTAGTTTTGTTGTCCAGTGTGCAGCCAGATACAATTGCTTGAGCAGAAGGACTGCACCTGGAACTCCTTAAAGCTTTGGCAAAGCATTAAAGCAACGGTATCATCTCATTCTTACATTCTACTTTATGAAACAATCATCTCTTATTGGTCAAATCAGAGAATAAATCCTATCTATCTTTAAGATGTCCAACCTTCAAATATTTGACGATATTTTAAAATATATTCTGCTACAAATTTTCATAAGGAAAAATAATTTTACTTCTTGTGATTTGGGGATATAATGTAAAAATTGTTGGCTGGTCCATGGAGGCATTTTTCAAGCATCTGTTTCATTCCTTTAATCATTTCCCAAGGATTGTAGCAATTTATCCAATTAAATTTATTAATTTTTCCTTCCTTCCTTCCTTCCTTCCTTCTTACCTTCCTTTCCTCATTCCTTCCTTCTCAGGATTGAACACAGGGCTTCATGCATCATACACGCTAGGCATGTGTTTTACCATTAAGCTGTGCTTCTAGACTTTTCCTCAACTATTGAATATGCTATTCTCATAGTTCTTGTGTGTATAATTGTCTGAAACAAACATTAGGCCAAGGAAATGGAACAAATAGTTCTTTCAGCATCTGGAGGGTAAGTTTCCTTCCTGCTATTTTCTTTTCTTTTCTTTCTCTCTCTCTTTCATGTGTGTGTGTGTGTGTGTGTGTGTGTGTGTGTGTGTGTGCCAATACTGTGGCTTGAACTGAGGACCTCCTTGGCTTTTTGCTTTTGTGGATGGTCACTCTACAACTTGAACCATATCTAAACTTCAGCTTTTTGCTGATTAATTGGAGATATGAGTATCTTGGATCTGTTTGCCTTGCTTTCCTTTAACAGCAACCCTCGGATCTCAGCCTCCTGAGTATCTAGGATTCCAGGCATGAGTTACCTGTGCCTGGCTTTCTGTTATTTTCACATAGAATAAGATTCAATAATGTGCTAATCATTAGTACCCAAAGAGTACATATGATTGTGTTTCTGATTTTTTCCTGAGAAAAGTGGTGGGATACAAACATTTGGAAATTAGAATTCAAATTTCTGTGCAAAGAACTATAATTTGATTATATTTATAGCACTAATTCATACAAGTACCGCTATGTATGTATGTATGTATGTGTGTATGTATATATGTATGTATGTATGTATATATATATTTATTTATTTATTTTTGTCGGTCATGGGGCTTGAACTCTGGCCCTGGGTGCTGTCCCTGCATTCTTCAGCTAAAGGCAAGCGCTTTACCACTTTAACCACAGAGCCACCTCCAGTTTTCTGGTGGTTAATTGGAGATAAGAGTCTTAGGGACTTTCCTACCTGGGCTGGCTTTGAACCATGATCCTAGATCTCAGCATCCTGAGTAGCTACTAGTATAGGCGTGATTAATTGGTGCCTGGCCCACTATTTATTTTTTCTGAAGTAATGCCTAATAGAATATAATTTTTTATGAAGCAATGCCTGTTTTAGATGAGAAATGTTTGCTATGAAATCCTCTTTATTTGATTTTTTTGCCAAAGAATAGAGAGATTCTGCTTTTTAGTATTGGTTGTTTGAACTCATTTAAAAGAATTCAAAAAATTTCAGAGTACTTTTAAAATAAACTTCATTTCATATGCAAAATGTGAACAATAAATCATAAAATTAGAACAAAGACAGTATTTGGAGCACCTTGGTCTTGACTAATGATTTCCAATTTAACCTTGGCAGTCTACTTATTGATTCTGCTATAAATGTTTCAAATGATAGTCTTTTTCAGAAACTCCATGTCTTTATCCTTCCCTTCCAAACATATACATATATACACTATTTAACATGAACAAATTCTCTCCTTGAAAGAACTTATGGAACCTCGGTCAATAGTGGCCCAATTTAGTATAATATAAAATCAGTCTTATTGCTTGTTGTTGGTTTGGATCACAAATATATTTTTATATACCCCTTGAAGTATTTTTGAATTCTCTTTTGCATTCAAATATTTTAAAATGTCTCTTTCTTCAGAAATTTCCTGATGAACTAATCTTGTCTGCATACTAGACTCATGGCTATATCTGGCATTTTCTATTTATTCCCAGACATCTAGGACAGGCTTCTTTATTCAATGGTTGGAAAATCAGTGTTACTGGATGATATAAGAAATAGACTGTAACAAAGACCAGAGACTCAAAGAAAATAAACTTTAGAACGTAATAAAATATGCTGTGAACACATAAAATATAAAATTAAGATGTAGGATGCAATTCTGAAATTTAGAATTCTGTGTGAATAACAGTTAGTACCTAGTGAATTCAACTTTTATCCAAAACTAATATGGGCTTGCTTCTTCCTTCTGTGATATGATGATCTTTTTTTAAAATATAAACTTAAAAAGGTGTAGCAGATAAACACAAAATTGCTGTAATGATCATTTCACTCCTAGATGTATATGTTTGTCTATGTAATGTATGTATGTATTATGTATGTATGTTAACTCTCTCTCTCTATCTATGTATCATCTATCATCACCAGTATGTAAAGCAAAAAGTTATTATGTACACTATCACAATTTAAAGATTAAAAATGCAATAGAGCCAGGTACTGGTGGCTCATGCCTGTAATCCTACCTACTCTGGAGGCTGAGATCTGAGGATTGTGGTTCAAAGCCAACCCAGCCAGGAAAGTCCATGAGACTCTTATCTCCAGTAAATTACCAGAAAACTGGAAGTGGTGCTGTGGTTCAAGTGGTAGAGCACTAGCATTGAGCTAAAGAGTTCAGAGACAGCACCCAGACCCAGAGTTCAACCCCCATGACTGAAAAAAGATGCAATAGAACCCAAATAATCAAATTATATACTTTAAATGGTTGAATTGCATATGTGAATTATACCTTACCTCAACAAACTATAGAAAGTTATGTGCAAATAATCAGAAATTATATGCATTAAGTGTATACTATCAGTAATCATTAGGAAACTAAAAGTCACAATGAGATACAACATCATGCTAGTTAGAATGGTTATGACCAACCATTTTCTTTTCTTCACTTAAGAGTTCTGAGGAACTTGTATATGATAGGCTGCCCTAAAATAGCTATTATGAATAAAACAAAAATATCAATTATGAAAAAGACAAGAAATAATAAATTCTGGTAAGGTCATGGAGAAAGGATTATGTTCTTGCACTGTTGTTAGGATTATGAGCTAGTAAAGCTATTATGAAGAACATGGAAATTCCTGAAAAAAGAACCCAAAACAACAACAACAAACTAAATGTAGAGCTATCTGATCAAGCAATTTGTTATCTGGATATATGCAAAGGAAATGAAATTAGCATATCAAAGAGATACCAGAACACAATAGCCAAGATATGGAATCAACCAAGTACCCATAGATAAATGGATAAAACATGTGGTATATATACCCAAGTGGAAATTGAAATGCAGTATTTTCCAGGTATAAGAAAGTATGAACTCCTATCATGTGTGACCACATGGAGGAAACTGGAGAACATTAAGCTGAGTGAAATAAGCCAGAAATAAAATGTTTTCTAACTCATTTGTAGAAGCTTAAATTTTTGATTACATAAAGGGTACCAAAATAGAGTTGTGAGGGAGGTCTGATATTTTATAATACAATAGAGCAATTTTTTATAAAAATTATGCATTTCAAAGGCAGTACTCAGAGGCAAGTTTATAGCTCTGAGTTACTTCATCAAAAAATTGGACAGACCTGAAACCAACAATTTAATGAGGCACCTACAGCTCCTTGAAAAAGAGCAACAAGCTAAACTCCAATCCAGTAGACAGAAAAAAATAATTAAAATTAAATCAGAATTAAATGAATTAGAATCAAAAAAAAATAGAAAGAATCAACAAAACAAAGAGTTGGTTCTTTGAAAAAATTAACAAAATTGACAGATCCAAATAAACAAACTCAGAGATGAGAATGGAAACATCACCACGGAACAACCAAGATTCAGAACATAATAAAGGGATACTTCTCAAACTTTTATGCTAATACGTTTGAGAACCTGGAAGAAATGGATGAATTTCTAGTAAATATTGACATGCCGAAACTAATCCAAGATAACTTAAACCAACCTAACAGACCAATATCAAACATCGAAATAGAAGCAGCAATAAGAGACCACCCACCCAAGAAAAGCCCAGGACAGGATGGATTTACAGCTGAATTCAACCAGGCCTTCAAAGCAGAACTCACAGCAACATTCCCAAACTCTTCAATGAAATTGAAAGTAAAAGTTGACTACCAAAGTCTTTCTATGAAGCCATCATAACCCTCATCCCAAAACCAGGCAGGGAATCATCGAAGAAAGAGAACTATAGACTCATTTCTTTGACAAATATCGAGGCAAAACTTCTCAATAAATTTCTGGCCAACTGACTTCAACAACCCATCAAAAAACTCATACACTATGGTCAAACAGGATTCATCTCAGAGATGCAAATCTGGTTCAATACATGCAAATCAATTAATATAATTCTTCACATCAACAAGAGCAAGGATAAGAACCACATGTTTATCTCAATAGATGCAGAAAAAGCATTTGACAAGATCCAACACCCCTTTATGATGAACGCTCTGGAAAAACAAGGAATCCATGGAACATTCCTCTACTTGTCTAGCCATAAAAGAAATGCAAATCAAGACAACATTGAGATTTCACCTTATCCCAGTTAGAATGGCTATAGTCAAGAATTCTAGTAACAACACATGCTAGAGTGGATGTGGCCAAAAGGGAACCCTACTGCATTGTTAGTGGGACTGTAAATTTGTTCAACCACTTTGGAAAGTAATATGGAGGTTCCTCAAAAGACTCCACATAGAGCTTTCCTATGACCCAGCAATCCCACTTTTTGGGCATTTATGCAAATGATCACAAACAAGGCCATACTAAAGCTACCAGAACAATTATGTTTATACTAGCATTATTCACCATAGCTAAGATATGGAACCAACCCAGATGTCCCTCAGTAGATGAATAGATCAAGAAAATGTGATATATATATATATATATATACATATATATATATCATATATATATATATATATATATATAAGAATTCTATGCCTCCATTAGGAAGAATGACACCACCCCATTTGTTAGGAAATTGAAAGTCTTGGAAAAAATTATACTAAGTGAACCAAGCCAGCCCAAAGAAACATAGGTCCCATGCTTTCCTTTATTTGCGATAACTAGTATATGTCTAGGATAATCTTACCAGACAAGTAGAAAAGGTCAAAAGCTATGTACATATGACCATATAAGATGGTCTAAGGGGAATGAACCTCAAGATAGGAATACAAGAGGTTTTATCTTTGTTGCTGTTGTTTTTAATATACTTATACTGTACTATGAGATATCTTTTGTTTTTTTCTGTGTTCTTCCCCTATGGAAAGACCCCTGTTTTCACTGTGTTTGATTCTGGTGCCATGCATCTTGTAAATGTGTTTTTCTAATTTGGGGAGGGGAAGGGAAAATAACAAAATGTGAAACAAGGGTACAGGTCCTAGGGACTGAACTCAGGGCCTGGGCACTGTCCCTGAGTTTATTTTTCCTCAAGACTATTACTCTACCACTTGAGTCATAGTGTCATTTCTGGCTTTTTCTGTTTATCTGGTACTGAGGAATTGAACCCTGGGCTTTGTACATGCTAGGCAAGCACTCTACCACTAAGCTACATTCCCAGCCCTCTATGGATCATTTAAAGAATGTAGAATGTGTATTTCCTTAGTGATCATTGAAAAATGGCTGTAGAAACAGCCTGCAGAAACAGAAACATGGCACTCATCTTTGACTCTTCTCATTCAAAAATGTCATCTAATCCATCAGCACATCCTGTGACTTTACTACTAAAATATATCCTAAATACAATGGCTCTGATTTACCTCCATCATTCTAACTCTAATATGGGTTTTTATTCTCTGCCACATGGGTTTTCTTCTTGTTCCTCAAAGCACTCCAGGATTGTTCCTGTTCCAGTATTTTTGCATTTATCATTTACTTAGTAATACTCTTCCATTAGATTTTTCACATAGTTGCCTTCTCTCATCATTCAGATCTCTAATTGTAGTGTTACCTGCTTAAAGGTATTTCTCTGAGTCCTCCCTCTACCCCCAAGCTCCCAGTTTAAAACAGTCATCTCTAACCATAAACCATTATGTCTTATAACACCCAAGAGCTGTATCAGTTGAGAAATTAGTCTTTTATTATATCAGGTCATCAATCTGATTACATATTTACTCTTTGTCTCCATCCAACAGGATGTAACTTCCTAGAAGGTAGGAATTCTGGCATGTTTCCTGTATTATTTCCCTGGTATTATAGAACCTGAATATTTGTTCTCTACAAAAGTTGTACATGTTAAAGATTGAAATTAATCTGGCCACATAATATCAACCTAGTAGCTGTTTCAGAAAAAAATTCACAGTAAGGTTTTGTTTTTGGGAACATCTTTTCCTTTTAGATGTGGAATACAACTAAGCATCCTTGTTATTTATTCATGTCAGTTGAGTCTCAGGATGCTGAAATTTTACTTTATATTCAGGTTTTTCAGCTTTTGCATGGTGATGTAGAGGACTTGTAAATAATTAACCTGTTTAGGTTTGCCAGGTGAACCCAAGAAAATCTTAATTGAACAGATGGGCTTCATTCGTTCAACTGGAAGGCTATCAGATGGTTTGACTTTGTCAGATTAAAAATAGTGAGCTCCTTTAGATAAGTTCTTCTAGGGAAGAGACTTTCATAGTTCTCCTAAGGATCTGGAAATCCGGTGTGATGTTAATTACCCTGATGTTGTCTGAGAGAGTTGGCAGCCTCAAGGAGAACTGAGACTGAACCCCCTTAGGCTTTCTGGGCTGTGAAATGCTCTCATAAGCAAGTAGGTTATGTGGGAGGACAAACAGAGTTAGGCTAATAATATCCATATGGTTGGTTACTTCCGGCAGATGGCTTGCATGCCACCTTGGAAGATACCTGGAGTTGCTAGGTGGTCTTCAAGGGCAGCTCAAAATCATGATTGTTGAAATAGTTGAATCTGTAGGCCACAAAGGAATGACTAAAGATGGACTGACTAGGACATGAGATCAGCAGCAATATTTAATAATTAGAAGTAGGAATGTGATCTGGAGGCTGGTGCGAAGTTACAAATTAGCTTCCTCTCTCTTTCTAAAGCTAGAGTAAACAATCCATTTCTTACACTGAGATAGCAAATATTTTCTTATTTCCAAGAAATACTCTTCATATCTTTATGGAGGCTTGTCTGGAAAGCCTTTGCATATCAGTGTATAAATATGTAGATACATACATATATGCATATATACATACCTTTGTGAAGTTGAGGATTTAATTCAGGGCCTTATGCTAGGAAAGCTCTTTACCATCACTAAGCTACAGCCACAACATCTTATTTAGATTAACTGGTTGATTGACTTTTGGCCTATACTTTGGCTTGAACTTAGGGCCTCATACTCTTACTTAGCTATCATTTAGCTTTTTTGTTCACTTGAACTATAGCTCTGCTTCTGACTTTTTGGTAGTTAATTGGATTACCATTTTTCTGCAAGGTCTGGCTTCCAACTGCAATCCTTAATCTCAGGAATGTGAGTAGCTAGGATTATAAGTGTGAGCCACTGGTGCCTGGCTCCATAGCACCTTTAATATTTTATTTTGAGGAAGTGGCGCTGTGGCTCAAGTGGTAGAGTGCTTGCCTTCAGCTGAAGAGCACAGGGACAGCGCTCAGGCCCACAGTTCAAGCCCCACGACCGACCAAAAAAATTATTTTGAGATAAGCTCTTGCTATTTTGCACAGATTGGCATGGGACTCTTGATTTTCCTGCCTCAGCTTCTGCAATGCTGGCTTTCAGTTGTGTGCCATAATCTACAGCCTTTATATTTTAATCACTCAGTTTCTGTAACCTTTACCTATGATCTCCTGGGATTTGTAGAGCCTTTTATCTTTTAAAGAGCTTTTGTGATATTAGCCTCTCACTAACCCCATAAGGAAAGAAGAACAAAGAATAGTTTCCTTGATAAATGAGAAAATTGGTGCCAAATCTTCCTTGCCCAAAGAAAAACATTGGGGAATGTGGAACTAAAAGTAATTTTCATTTTTCCTATTTTAGCCTCATTCATAGCATAACCTTTAGCATGACAGAAAGAATATCAAACCATGTATAGGGATTTGTTGTGTTTATGAAATTCATTCTAGTTTAATGAATGACTTCTTTTCCTTTGCCTTTTTATTCAGATTCCTTTGAAGTTGTCAGAGCATACAAAATTTCTTTTAAAGAAGATATAGTTGTGCTTTTCTAATTGATCTATCAAAGAGAATGAAGGCACAGATCAAGTAGGCAATGATACAGATGCCTTAACATGTGCTGTATTAGACGCTTGATTGATTCATGCAGAGAACCCCATGTTTCTGTAAATACTAGAGAGTCAAGTCCTAGTTCACAATATCATCTTGTTTCAGTTTTCTCCTGCATAAATGATAACATCTATTTTGGCTACATATCACGATTGCTTTGTTGCTTGACTATGGTAATGTATGTGAATGTGGTTGAAAATATGACAGTCCATGAGTTCCTATAGGAAAGGACTTTTATTTTATCTATGGTAAATCATTAATCCTTCTACAAGTCACCATGAAGCAAGCCCATAAATTGCCTCATGCTTCAAAATAGCTCCATGGAAATAAACACCAATCAGCTTATCTGGAGGGGTAATCATATACTCATAATTACATGAAATTTGTATATTTTAAGCCAATATAGTTCCCCAAATAACCTCCAATGATGGTGAAGAAGGTATTTACAGGTACTTTAGACACAAGGTAGAATTTAATTTGTGTATAGAGATGTATGGATTGTCTGTGTTTAAAATAATGATGAATAACTAATGGAATCTAAAGCATTATTATTTACTTGCCTCTACCACACTTTCTCATATTAGATGTGTTTTCAGTTATATGCTTATGTTGTCAGGTCAATCTGTGCTTTCTTGGAGATTGCCCTTTCCACCCTGCTGAAACATGCCTGCAAGGAAGCTCCGTGGTACTATATGAACCTTTGGCTGCTGAGGGAAATCCAACAGATGTCTCAATATCTATCGCTTCCAGAGACCTATTTGTCCAAGCTTCAGCATTCTTACTTTTTGGCTACTGCTCCTTCTCTAGTCTTGACTTATAAGGTCTTTAATGCATAATGATATTGGGAAGTAAGACTTTGTTGATAAGATAGCCATGTAAACACACTGGAAGACAGTTTTTATTTTCCTTCTTTCTTTCCTTCCTTCCTTCCTTCCTTCCTTCCTTCCTTCCTTCCTTCCTTCCTTCCTTCCTTCCTTCCTTCCTGCCTGACTGTTTCTCTCTCTCTCTCTCTCTCTGTGCTGGTAGTAGGGTTTGAACTTAGGGCTTCAAACTCTTCCTTGTTCTGGCTTTTTTTCATGGCTAATTGGAGATGAGTCTTACAGACTTTTCTGTTCTGGCTGGTTTCAAACTATGATTATCAGATCTCAGGCTCCTGAACAGCTAGGTATAGAGGCGTGAGCCACTGGCACCTCGTTTAGCTCTTACTTTCCAAGATTGCTGAATAGTATGTAAAGCAGATGTCTCTGACCTTCCAATGCTTCCTGATAACTTTTCTATTGCACTTGCTATTATATGTTCCTTTGTGTATGGCTTGACTATATCTTTAAATATCTTCCCACATCCTTTGGGTCTTTAAATGAATACTATTTGGTTATAGTTACTTAGATATATTGTCTGGAAGGATTTCAAATTCCTCATAAATTTGGTGAGAAAAAATTAACAAAAGAATTTGTATCTTTTGGTGTGTCATAACATTAGGGTTTGGAGGAAGAAGTCACAAACGTATTATGTATGTGACACAGTTGCAATGCACTTTAAAATTACCGGTGAACGTTTTTGGTCATGTCAAACTATCAACATACTCTGCACAGGTGCATTTGTAAAAAGATTTTTGTCTTTTTCTCATATACTTCAAAAATATTCTTATGGATAAGCAATAGTGAAGAAATGTGGACTCCAAATTAAAATACACTGTGTGTGTACATGTTGTGTGTGATTCTGAAAGTGTAAGCAGAATATAAACACTATTAGCGCAGACTACTTCCCCAATCATCCTTTCACTGCCTAAATTAAAAAATATTAAATGATGGAAAGGCAGTCAAAAGAGTGTTGAGAAAAAAATGAAGAAGAAAGAAAAATTAAAAGAAACGAAATCCTGGGAGTTGAGGAGAAAAAAAGGCTGTTGTGTTGAGACAAAACACTATTCATGAGTTAGTTCCCATGTGCATTGTGGGTCTTACAGTGTCTGAAACTCAAAACCAAGATAACTCCCTCAGTGGTCTCATGATGAAAGCCAATTCTTCTGTCCTGCCTATGGTTGAAGGGCAAATCTCCAGTTACCCAACTCCTCACTTTTTATCCCTGAAACTCTCTTCTGTGAAGATATGTTTATGTATTTGGATATCTTAATAATTTTAGTGATTTGTAGGTGGAGAGAATTTTGCAATTGTTTTTTTCTCTTGTCACTGGTACTTTGTAGAATGAATGTGCATCAGGTTAAATTTCCAAAACCAAATGGAGAATGATAATTTTGGTGTAGTTTTCTAAATCATAGTTGCATTTCTCTGAGCAATGACAATAAAATTGTTGACTTCGACTTTTTTTTTTTAGCATGTATGCCTCTGCTTCTTGTTGGGATATTTGGTTTTGGAGTTACTGTCTAAGGAAATCAGTTTTCAAGTCAAGAGGGTTGATAGTAATATTCCAGATGTCTCTACCAGCTGCATGTATTTTGCTCAGTCCCTGTCTGCCTTTCCTGATGAACAGGTTCCTCTGTGCCAGTGACTTTATATGATTTTAAGATGACAGGTAAGAAAAGCTTAGAAAAATGAGAGAAACAAAGGGATCATTTAAAAACAGTCATTTTAATGGCAGCCTTGCTTGAGATGAGTAAAAATGTCTGCAGGGCAATTAGAAAAGATTTTTATTTTATTTATTTCTCTCTCTTAGTGGAAGAGAAAACTATAGGGGTAGCCCTAGGCTATCTTATGTTATTACTATTTGGTCTCCATGGTTTCAGTATGAAGTGAAAAATGAGAAGAACTGAGTTGATATTATGTTTGTAAATGTTGTGTGTGATCTTGTTTCATTATTTAAAATTCAGAAGTCAAGCCATCAAAGCATCTCACTTCTTTTTTTTTTGTTTTTTGTTTTGTTTATGTGGTGCTGAGGAATTGAACCCAGGGCCTCAGGCATGCAAGGCAAGCGCTCTACCACTGAGCTACCTTCCCAGCCCCAGCATCTCACTTCTTATATGTGGAGGAGTTACATTTTTTAAACTGCCTTGGTATTTTTGTATGTGTCTGTGCTGGTCCTGGGGCTTGAATTCAGGGACTGTGCGCTGTTCCTAAGCACTTTTTTGGTCAAGGCTAGTGCTCTACCACTTGAGCTACAGATCCACTTCTGGCTTTTTAGTGGTTGATTGGAGATAAGACTTTCCTGCCTGGGCTGGCTATGAACCTTGATCCTCAAATCTCAGCCTTCCTAGTAGATAGGCATGAGCCAGATGTGTCCAAGTCCCTTGATGTTTTGAGATTGCTGAAGATTTGGGGTGAAGGAACATGACTGTGGCAGACAAGTCCCTGAGTGGACAATATACTTTTTCAGTCTGCCTCAATGCCCTTTGGGTTCAAGGAGTGGTGGAATAGAGGTCATGGCAAGAAAAAGTGGCTTTAGGACCAATGGGATGGATGCCTATATGATATGAATACTCAGCACACTCTTTTTGGGTTTATATAACATTTTCAGTAGAAGCTAAAAGTGTTGATTTTTCTGTCCTGGTCAGTTTCTCTCTTAGATCAATTACCTTTATGTGTTACCCTGAGAGACTACCCCACAGATTCCTTAATGCTGTCACTAGTGACCATTTGGAAGAAGAAGTGAAATTCAGGAAATTCGACAATAATTTGCATTTCCTCATACTTAGAAATACTCATCTGCCTATCTAAGCAGATTTTCAAAACAACTCAATTTCCATATGAACAATTTGTTGGCGGCAAAGGTGAGCATTAGAATTGGTGAGCATTAGAGGAATTGGTGAGCATTAGAAACCACAAACCAATTAGAATGTACTAATACCTTTGCTCAGAATTGAATGTTGATGTAAATTGGCTCCAGTAATGTGATGCTTTTTTAAATGAAATCATCATCAAATGTATCAGAAGATAAAAGACACCAAAACCAGTGAGGGATGGGGTCTGGGAATAGATGCAATGACTATGCAGTCACATTATCAAGCTTTACCACTAATAAATCTTATCAGAGAACCTCCTTTTGCCTGAAGTATGGATGGATGGATCTTGATAGTGTAATGAGTATTGATGTCATCTATCACTTACCATTTAAAGCACACCTTCTAATTGATAATCATTGTTGAAAGAAAAAATGCTTTCTACTGGAACATATATCTCTTATCAGAGGGTCCAAGTCTAGTGTTTTGATATCCTAAGTGGTCAATTAATTCATAGAGCAACTAGATGCCTATTGGGATGGATGGTGAACATAAGCTTGTTGAAAGTTGATACCAAACCGATTATATTCTGACTATTCAGCAGATAGAAATCCCTGGATTCTGGTCTTGACAAATGTGAGTGCTTTCATGGGGCAGGGATTGTTCCAAAATTAGCACCTGGGACTAACATAATATGGAAACTCGAGTCCAGATTAATTTCAGAGGGTCTTTATATAGTTTTGATGCTTCTAACACATGGCCCTTATCCCCAGTTGGGGATTATGATCTCAGTAAACAGGTGTAAAGGTGAGATATGGATATCCCGAGCCACTGAGAATTCCTGAAAGTATCCAAAGACTAATATTTCTCTCCTTCAGGGAGTAAAAATAGTTTTTAGTTAATTGGTGTAATGTCAAGAAATATACTCTTCCTGATTTTCCATAAATAATTGGACAAATCTCATGATAATACACATAGAAATATATTCCTTACTGATTTATTAAAATAAGCTGGCTTAGAAACAACATCTGTTTACTCTGAACCTTTGAGGAAAAATTAGTAATTATACTTGCCACCCAATAACTTGATTATTGGTTGGAGAAAGTGACTAAAATTTTCCTCACTACCTCACAAAGTGACTCTGGATCATTACTAAAAGTGGTTATAGTGGCTACAGCAGAAAGCAGTGGCAATGTATTGGATGGGTCTATTTTCTAATCCAAATGGATACATTTTTTTCTTGTTGGGGCAACTTAAAAATATTTGTGTTCTTAGCAATGTCAATGGACTTACAGAGCTTTATGAACTTATTAGTGAGCAATTTGCTGTTTCCCCAATCAGATTTGGCCTACAAGGGGCAGAGAGACTAAGTCTATGCAAGAAATTGTAACAATTATAAGCTTCCTTGAAAATTATATTCTCACTATGTATATACTTGGAACAACTGTACTACATTTACATAGAAAACCTCTGTTTAAAATAGGATATGTAATTTCTTCTAGTTCATCATTTGTCAGAGTTTTGATCAATTACCTAACTTCCGTGAACCAGTGAGACATTAACAAAGCACTGTTTTTAGAAAAACTAGAAAAAAGAGATAGTATTTAGTTCATTCCCCTCATAATTCATGTAAGGGGATCACAGATGACATAAGTTAAATGACTTGTCCAAGGAGAAGCAATCACTCTGCAGCAGGATTTGGATTCAAATATATGTTAAAATTCAGTGCTCTCAACATGCAACCTGTTACATCTCACGTAAGCCTTAGTTCTAAAAAACAATGAATTAGATCACCAACTAAGCCATAAAGTATTGAAGATACTCTCCTTTGATAACATTCCTATCTTTTCCCAACCCTCCATTAAAAGCACTCCGAATTTACCTTTGTAAGAATAAAAGAAAAAACAGCAGGCCCAATTAACTGCAAAGTACTTACTCTGAAAAATTCTTTTGTTGAACCAGAGTCCAGGGTCCCATATGCAATTTC
The DNA here is from genome assembly GCF_000151885.1 of Dipodomys ordii. Taxonomy (NCBI): domain Eukaryota; kingdom Metazoa; phylum Chordata; class Mammalia; order Rodentia; family Heteromyidae; genus Dipodomys; species Dipodomys ordii. The sequence continues at coordinate 11,355,941 of NW_012267254.1, forward strand.
AGTCTGCTTAGCTAAGTCTTCAGCACTCTCTATGGGAGAAACCATTCTCTCCACAGTCAGGAAAGCAGCAAGATTGGCAGTATAGGAAGAAATTATGATCAGGGTGAAGAACCACCAAACCCCTCCAACAATGCGCCCAGAGAGTGATCTACAAAATAAAAACAAATCCAGGCCCAGAGAGGCCAGATCTCAGTTTAAGAAATCCTTATTTTTACTTCTAGAAAAAAAATGTTTTCAGTAAAGCTGATGAAGGAGAGATGTAGATGAGGCAAGGGAATTAAAACATCAGACAAAAGTCACATATCATGATGGCATATGATGATGATGCATAAATAATGCTCTTCAGGATTATACAAGTTTTGCTCTAGTTTCAACCATAAATATCCCCTAAACATCCATGTGTTGAGGCTTGCTTGCCAGTCTGTTGGATTATTTGTAGGTTCTTTAAAAGGTGGGGCTTAGGTAGGGAAAGTTATATCATTGGTGGGGTATGTCCTTGAGGAGACTCCACCCTTCCTCTCCCTCTTTCCATACCCAGTCACCTGTAAGGTGAACAGGCCTCCTCTGCCCTGCACTGTCATTGTGATGTACCACAGGCCCAAAACAAAAAAAAGTGACCACGGACTGAAACTTCTGAAACTGTAAGCCAAAGCAAATCTTTCCTTTTTATAAGTTGTTAACCTCAGGTATTTTTTTTTTTTTTTTTACAGTGAGTCACAGCTATCGGAACAGGTTTCACAACAAGATTTTCACAGGAAAAATTCCTCCTTTTTAAACCCATCTCCTGCTTCCTTATGATGAATTAACTTATTGAATTCTCTTTCTGTGAGCTTTACTGAGCAACTTTCAGAAAACTACTCTTATTTCTTTTAAGGAGAGTGGTTCTTAGCCTTGGTTGCACATTAGATTCACTTGATATCCTAAAAAAATCCTGCTCAAGTACACCAAAAATCCATTAAACCAGAACCTGGAAGGCAGCATCCAGATATTTGTATTAATTTATTTTGGAATTAGTATACAGAAGTCTGTATTTTTTTAAATGTTCACTAGGCAGCTTAAAATATCTAGCCAATCTAAAGAACCACTGCTATGAAGGGATGCCATCAAAGAAATAAAACCTTTCTACTTTTTAAATTTTTAAAATTTTTTTAATTTAATTTTTTTATTGTGAAAATACCATACAGAGGGGTTATAATTACATGGACAAGGTAATGAGTACATTTCTTATCAAGCATTGTTGCCTCCTCCTTTGTTAAACCTTCCCACTCTTAAAAAGGACTGTTAGGTACCAGTAAATGAGCATGATTACTTCGAATTTATTAATTTTTTTTGTCAGTTGTGGGGCTTGAACTCAGGGCTTGAACATTTTTGCTCAAGCCTAGTGCTCTACCACTTTAAGTCAAATCATACCTTCCAACGTTATTAAATTTAATAAAGAGATTAACATTGTGTGGAGCTGAACTCCCATGAATAAAGGAGCTAGATTATTGTAAATATCATTTTCATATAAATTTATATACATATGACTAGTGGGTATCAGTATATCAAAATGGTTGCATTTTACAAATTAAGCCTTAGCCAGTGAGGGCAGGCCTCAAATGAGGTAGGAAACTATTTACCAAATAGAGTTTGAAAGGCACCAAAAAGACTTTCACTTCCCTATCCCATCCCCAAATAAACACATTTTCCTGCCCCACTATAGAATTTACAGCTGAAATTACCCTCTAAAAGGCCTTGATTAGAATGTAGCAAACACATTACAGTATTGATTTTTATACAATTAGTAGGGAATGGAACTGAAGATGAGTCACTTTTAATAGAGGAGGAATTTTGTTTTTCAGTGTTACTGTACATTGGCATTACCTGGAGTGTTATACCATATGCATATGGTATACTCAAATTCAGAATATGTGAAAGCCCAAGAATCTCTACTGCTTAAGTATCACAGGTGATTTCTGCTGCAAGTGTCAGGCAGACTAAACTGAAAAACACTGTTGTTCATCAGTAATTAACCAACTCTACCTATGCATCAGTATCATCTGTGGAACTTAGTCAAGGCAAATAAAACAAAACAATGAAAGTCCCCCAAATACTTGCCCATGCTGGATCCCAGACAAGTTAAATCAAAATGATAGGCACTGGGTCTCAGCAGCAGCATTTCATAAAACTTCATGTACAGCTAGGGTTGTGAGTTATGGTTTACATCATGAATGTAATTCAAATTATATGAGTGTGAGAGATTAGGGGGCCAGTGTGAGAAAAATTCATTCTCAATGATGGTGGAGGGTCTGGATTTAGGAGAAATCATGTCCTTTACAATTTTGCTGAGGGTCAGCTTGGTCTGCAGAAGTAAAAATCACTTCCCCAGGTTTTTATAAAACATTCTGACACCATCCCTAGAATAGTTCTGCTGTGTGACAAAACTCCATTTTGGCTAGGTTATGTTCAGTCATGCCCACAGAAATCTCACAGAAAGAGGACTCATTCTTCCATAAAGTAAAGAATAAGTGTAGGAGCCTGGCACATCTCCAAGCTCTATGGGAAGAGTACAGTTCTGGCCTGAGAGCTGAGAAATCAAGCTCTTGTATGTACTATATTTTACCAGTATGAAGCAAATTCAAATTCCTGTTTCCCAAGATAATCTTTTTCAGCCACTGGGAAGTTCAATTGTTTTAGGTACTGAACTCGGATTAAATAATTTTGGTAAATGTTTAGATGAACAGCAGTATTTTTGGTTAATAACAAACCTACTTCATTATTTTTAAGTCTACAATTCCTGTTGGTCCCTAAATGCCTAAAACAACTATTATTTATTTCCCAAACATATCATTTCTGGGCTTTTTGGGTGTGAAAATCTTCTTTGCAGCACATTTTTTTCTAACTAATAGAACTACCCTCAGGATGTCATCTAGGAACATTTCTTTTTTAATTAGAAGAGGTAAAAACATGTGAACGAATCAGAAAAAAATCGGTAACACTTTCCAATGCTAAAAGTAGGCTTAACAGCATAGCATTTCAATTAAGAATTTATACTTTTCATAGTTTTTCATTTTTACCAAATAAAAGTTAAAAAGTTTATTGTGAACTTACTTGACTCTAGAAATAATGTGGCTGCATGAATGATTAATGCTCCAACATTCATAATAGTAGGGTAATAAAATGACAATAATAGCCAACTTTGTATGTGCCCCCACACATTCTAGTTTCTTTATATATGCCAACGTTTACAATCTCCATCTCTAGGGGATTAGTGGTGTTTTAGAGACAAGCAGACTGAGGTCTTTTAGAGATAAAGAGATGGAAGAACAAATGAGAAATAAAGAAGAACCCCTATATTTACATGCTATGAAAGAATTACCTAGATTATTTTTCTTTTGGTCAATCATGGGGCTTGAACTCAGTTCCTGGGCGCTGTCCCTGAGATTTTCTGCTTAAGGTTACCACTTTACTGCTTTGAGACACAGCTCCATTCCTTGTTTTCTGGTAGTTAATTCACAATAAATGTCTCATGGACTTTCCTTCCTGGGCTGGCTTTAAACTGTGATAATCAGATCTCAGCCTCCTGAGTAGCTAGGATTAGAGGTGTGAGCCACCAGCACCTGGCATAATCAGTACAGAATGTTCAGAAAGTTCAGAATGGTATGTATATTAGAGCAGGTACAATTTTCTACAAAATATAGTTACAGGAAAACCAAATATGCTTGGATGACATTATCTGTTGTTCATTTGGAATGGAACTAAGAATGTTGTTCTTGTGTGGAAAGATAAGGTTTTGCTGAGACCATAGTAAAAAGTGACATTGGAGTAATTCCAAAAATCAGGAGTTTGGTGTGGAAAGAGGTCTATTCTGCTGCAGTGAATACTAATGATAGTTTCTTTATCATCTTCTTGAAATGTGGAGGAAAATACAGTAATTTATGGAAATTACATTGTTCCATTTTATTGAGGCTAATGGACTGTGGCTGTGTCTCTCTGATCTAAAATCAAGCCTGCACATCATCATCTGATTATTTTGGCCAGTTTCATACTGACTCAGATTATCATGTGGTTGATCTGCATGACTCAGCTGAGATTGGTTGTTGACATGACCGAAAATAAACCAAAATATAAAAGTCCTTTTGGTGACCTCTTTTCTGTCAGGATGTCGAATTTGACAATTATGTAGATAATATCATGCTATACAGTCAGTCTTCTACATCATCAGGTTCCACATCAACAGATCTAATCAGATGAGGATTGAAAATATTTGGAAAACAATTGCATCTGTATTGAACTTGTACAAACCTCTTGTTCTTATTTCCTAAACATTGATTTGTTTAGCATTGGCACTCTAGTCCATATTATAGTCAATCTAGAGATGATTTTAAGTATATGGGAGGATGTGCAGAGGTTATATGCAAATACTATGTCATTTAATATAAGGGACTTGAGTATGTACAGGTTTGGGTCTGCAAGGGTTCCTGGAAACTGTCTTCTCCCATACCAAGGATTTATTATACTGATGGGCCTGGGTGTGTGTGTGTGAATATCCACATAGAAGTGTATAATACATTTTACAAACCTCAACAAATAAGTTCTGTGGGATGGGAATACTTGCACTCAACATTATCCCCTTAAGATAAGAGTAGATTTGACAAAATATTTGGTACAACCTCCACCACCTTGTTCCTCCCAGGCCCCTGCTTTTGGCATGAACACTTAAATCTTTTTACTGAGAAAAGTTCCAGTGGACTCACAGGGAAGAAGCTCCACAGGCATTTTTACATTTCCCTTTTCTCATTAGAGAAACTACAGCCACTTAAACCTACATTTTACATGGAGGCTACATAAAAAATGACGGATGGGTCAAACCCATCACATTATATAAAGGATCTATTAAAACAAGACTTTATAGTTGAGTTAAAAAGACCTGTCATTTTCCAGTACCTTTCCTTCCATTAATGCAGCTTCAAAATATTTAACATTCATTTCAAACAGTTTTGTTGCACAAGACAGATTTCAAGGTTAGCATAATAAAATGACTGTAAAATGCTGCACACTTAATGCTTATAAAATCCATTATAAGAAGTATATCATTCCTTTTCAAAAAAATGCAAGTGAAGTCCTTCTGTTAATGAAAGTAAATTAGCAGCTACAAGACATGTATATCAAATAATATACAGTATTCTTGTTATCTGTAATCATAAGAAACTCAAGTTCCTGAGTTAATAATAAAATGTATTTTATGATATCTGAAATGATAATAAAAATGAGCTATGTGCTATAGCCTTCATCCTGTAAGTAAATTTTGTCATCTGCACATTACTAGCTTTGTGAGATGAAGACCTGGAAGTACAAAGTGCTTCTTCTTTGTACAGACTCTTTATCATTCCTTTTTCTCTCTTCTTTTTCTAGAGCATGCATCATTTCTATATTCCATTCAATGTTGTGTCTGGGAGAGAATTTGACAAAAGGTGTAGCATCAATCTTTGGCTCTTACAGTCTTCTGTGATAGGAATAAGTAACCATGTCTCAAAGACTAAAAACTTCATCTTTCATCCAGAAAACTCATGAAATAGTTGTAATAAAAATCCTGCTATTACATCATTAATTTATTGCCACATTCAGACTGCTTTGAGGGTGAACTTACAGTAGGACAAAGACAGTGGTGATGCATTAGTAGAGGAAAAGCTATTGCTTACAATGGAGAAAAAAGGCTGTTGTCTTTGATCCCATTCAGTTTATACCCTTCATGTCATTTATTATTCTGTACATACTTTGTGTTTTAGAAGAGGATTCACATATGGAGGAGGATCCATGTCCAATCCGGACAGATTCCTCTGCCTACTACACCAAGTCACTTGATACTTGAAAAGTTAATAGAAAAGTGAAACCACTGGATTACATAGTAATCAGGTTCAAGTTGATATGTTCTTTACATTTTTCTTTTCTGTGATTCTTCCAAACTGTATATCTTCAATTTGGCTAGCCCTCAGATGTCCCTGCAGCATCACAGAAAGTCAGTAGGGGGAGTGTTTGTCTGAACTTGGATTCTGGACTATTTATGTGTTCTACCAAATTTTACAAAGGAAATAAACTTTCAATACACTTGCAATCTTTTGTCAAAAACAATATATTATAGCATAATCGGAGCACCATATTAATGAGCCCCTAACAAAGGTAGACGATGAGGCTATTTTTTTCTTTTTCTTTTTCTTTCTCATCAGAGACCTAAAATTTTGTACTGACTAGCGTTTTAGTTGTATTCTTAAGATTTGAGTTTGGAGGAACTAATTACAATATTAACCACTGGTAATGATTAAATTAGGAAGATTTCATTAAATCAATTTAAAAACAACAAGTAACATTTATTAAGCTTTTATATGCCAGGCACTGTGTTTTACACTTTGCAGATGAGGAAGTGAGGTTAGACAAAATTTAGTAATTTGACCAGGTTATAAAACTGCTAAAAGGATTGTGAATATAGTAAAGCTAACTTGAGTACTAATACTTAACCAGTATGCTTTTTCCATCTGTCCATCTTCCCATCTCCCACCCAGGGGGAAGAGGATTAAACTGAATCTGTTCATGCCTTGTGCATATAGATATAATCTTGGATTATTACATTGATTATCCCTTTGACTCAGCCTCCAGCTTCATGTAGAACAAAATATTTCAATCTGAACAATTACAGTATTTCAAATACAAAACCCAGTATTGATGTGGACTCATTCAGCTTGTAGATAACTGTCAATAACTTTATTTGATGGCAGTGGAATGATGCCAGCATTTTTTTTCATGATGTCATATTGCAGTAAACACATGCCCAATAGCATTTTTTTTGCTAGTCCTGGGACTTGAATTCAGGGCCTGGGTTCTGTCCCTGAGCTGCTTTTTTTATTTTTTGGGTCCGGTCATGGAGCCTGAACTCTGGGCCTGGGCGCTGTCCCTCACCTCTTCAGCTCAAGGCTAGCACTCTACCATTTGAGCCACAGCACCACTTCTGGCTTTTTTTTCTTCTGCTTATGTGGTGCTGAGGAATCGAACCCAGGGCCTCATGCATGCAAGGCAAGCGCTCTACCACTGAGCCACCTTCCCAGCCACCTGAGCTGCTTTTGTTCAAGACTAGTGCTCTACTACTTGAGCCACAGGTCCACTTCTGGCCTCTTTTTGATAGTTTATTAGAGGTAAGAGTCTCACAGACTTTTCTGCCCTGGCTGGCTTTGAACTGCAATCTTCAGATTTCAACCTCCTGAGTAGTCAGGATAACAGGCATGAGCCACCAGTGGCCAGCTCAACAGCATTTTGAATGCTCACCGCATAACCTTTCTTTAACAACCAGGACAAAGGCAGACTTGCTTCTGATTTTGAGAGTGGAAAAAATTTTTGGACCTGATCATGAGAAAGAGTAGAGCAAACAGTACCAATCTGCACCTTCAGACTGGTTGCACAAAGCAGTGGGTGGTCATACAGTTAATTCTACTGCTGGCTCTGGTTCCATCATGTGATCTCTCTGGGTAACACTTTAGTATGTAATATGAGAAAAACAGCATGAACTGGAAAGAGCAAGGGTTTTGAAGTGGGAGCTAGGTTCAAATTTTGGACCTACTATTAACAGCACCACTGAGAAATAACTTACATTACTTTAATTTAAAAATAAGTACAATGCCCACACTGCAGTGGTATGCTTAGGATTAATGTCCATGTGATAGTTCAGGTAAAGTGCCATACACAGTGAGAGCTCAGTAAAACTTGTTATCACCTTGTCCCTGACAAATGGTAGCAGTTGAATTAATTCCCTTTTGGAACCTCCTTCTGCTCTAATAGTTGTTAATTCTACTTAAAATGCAATCTCTTATAATTCCTTGAATTGCTTCAATTTTGAGAAAAGTCAGAGTTCACAATAAATGCTCACATTCTGGGCTTTTTGGAAATGTTTGTATTTAAAGTGTGGCCATTAGACAAAAATAAAGTATAATGCTAATGTTTGCAGCCAAGGCAACCACAAATTTCAGGGTGCAACTATGTCATTAGCAGAGATTTCTCAATCTGTTAGTAGAGAAAGACATTACAGTGGGCTTGACTGTTATACAATTGAGTGCAAAAATATAATCAATAGAGCTCTCAAGACAAGGAAAACATGTTTCTTTCTTACTGGCATATGATAAATATGCTAAGAAGTGTAACATTTTATTAAAAGCTTAAATATGTAATTTTTGGAAGGACACAAAAGAGACTATCAGATAAGGCATCACCCATGTGGTAGAAAACATAGAGCTCATGATGGTAATAATTTATCAATCAAAAGCTCAATAAGGATAATACTTGTTACACTAGACAAATGATATTCTGAAAGGCTGTGGTTCTTTTAGCTGGATTGAGTTTGTGACCAGCATTGAAATAAAATTGAACAGAATAGAAAATATCAAAGTACATGGCACAATGTAAGAGTAATGTTTGGTAGCCTGGTGGAGATATCACAAATGTAGTTTTGAAAATTCACTTACAGAAACCCATAAAATCTCCAGTCTTATTCACTCTAGCATTTTCTCAACACAGATAATCAATCATGTTAAAAAAAATCTCTCAATTATGGCATCATTCAGAAACTATAGTCTCTTAAAGTGAACATCCCAGAAACGAAAAAAGAAACAAGCAAGCTAAATGATATCTCAAAATAACACATATTTTGAGCGCATAAAAATAAGTATTTCGAGAATATGACCAAGCAGATTGATGATTGCAAAAAGGTGATCTGGATAAATGAGGCATACCTCATATAGGCAATTCTAAAAATCTGCCAAAGATGGATATCAGTGAATGGTATTGTAAAACTTCATTGTAAATATTGGGTGCTCTGAGTGGATAATCACAAAAAGGTATAAAAATAGGGTAGAAACCTTCTGAGTTCTTATATTTTAAGCAAGTACTCTACCACTGGAGCAAAGTCCCTAGCTGCTTTTACATTCTAAGTAAAAAAGTACATGCATCTTTGTTCCCTAATGGTCTTTAGTTAGTATTTGGATTAATGCTCTATTTTAACTAAAATGTTGTGTGTGTGTGTGTGTGTGTGTGTGTGTGTGTGTGTGTGTGTATGCGCGTGCACATGTGCACGCACATGTGTTTGTGCTGGTATTGGAGCTTGAACTCAGGGCCTGGATACTGTCTCTTAGCTTTTTTGCTCAAGACTAGTGCTTTACCACAGGAGCCACAGTTCCATTTCTAGTTTTTTGGTGATTAATTGGAGCTGAGAGTCTCATGGACTTTCCTGCCTGGGCTGGCTTGGAACTGTGATCTTCAGATCTCACCCTTCTGTGTAGCTGGGAGAGAGCCACAGGTCTCAGATCCTGTTTTTTTAAATAGAAAGTTTTACTTTTTATTCTTATTAATATGTTATATTTGTTTATATTTTATGATTGCATATCCACTACCATTTTTGCTTTTGTAAGTTAAAATGTTAAGTTGATGAGGTTCAGGAACTTCACATTCAGTATTTTCTAGTTCTGAGACTTTAACTCGAGGCTTACACATGGAGGCAAACACTCACTGAGCTACCTCCTGAATCATACTCAATATCCTCAACAGCTTTACTAAAGTAAATTTGCGTTCTATAAAATTTACTTCAGTAAGTGATGTTAGTATAGTATTTGTAATCAAGCTTTGGAGCATTTTGATCACTCCAAGACATTCTTTTTTTTCTTTCCTTTTCTTTTTTGGATGGTTGAGGGGCTTGGGCACTGTCCCTGAGCTCTTCAGCTCAAGGTTAGTACTCTACCACTTGAGCCACAGCATCACTTCCAGTTTTCTGGTAGCTAATTGGATATAAAAGTCTTAGTGAACTTTACAACTTGAGGGTGGGGAGGAGTAGTTGTGGAGATGGGAGGGAAGGGATAGTAGGGGAAAAATAAAGGAGGAGGCAACAATGCTCGACAGGAAATGTACTTATTACCTTGCTTATGTAACTGTAACCCCACTGTACAGTATTCTTACAATAAAAATGTACAAAAAAAGAAAAAAAGTCTCAGTGAGTTTCCTGCCCAGACTGGCTTTGAACCGTGCTCCTCAGATCTCAGCCTCCTGAGTAGCTAGGATTACAGGTGCCCAGCTCCAAAAACATTCTTTAATGCTCATTTGGAGCTGACCCTGGCAGGCCTAGGACTGAGAAAGCTAGTGAGGCATTTGTGCTAGTGAGGCTTCACACACAAAATTTGTGGGTGTGCCAAAATCTCTTTAATAAAGATAAATAACATTTGGTGCAACATTTAAAAAATCAATATGAGCCAGGAGTCAGTGGTTCATGCCTGTAGTCCCAGTTACTCAGGAGGCTGAGATCTGAGGATCCTGGTTCAAAGCCAGGCTAGGCAGAAAAGTCCATGAGCCTCTTATCTCCAATTAACCACCCTCCAAAAAAAATGAGGGACATCACCCAGGTCCTGAGTTCAAGCCTCAGGACTGGCACCAAAATAAATAACAATGGATATGAAAATGTCTATTATGAGAAATTCAAAAATAAATACCAAATTTAAAATAAATACCATATACGATCCCTGTCCCCATATATGTTCTACTTGCTCTCACTTACCTCATCCTACTCCTGGCCTTACCATCCCCTTTTTCTCTTAAAACTTGGGCTCCCCATAAGTTTTGTCTATTTTAAACAAATAGAATAAAACCAAAGGGGATATTAAAGAAACAGTATTATTATTTCTGTGTTCAATATGAGTACTCTATTCAGTCTAATATCATACCTATTTCATCCTATGTTTTATTTTACTTTTGATAGCATATAATTTCAGCTAGGTAATTTTGATAGAATGCTGCAATGGTTAGTTCTAGGCAGTCTAAAAGAAAAAAGGAGATGTCTCTGAAAGGGAAATTTAGGGAGATTTTAAAGAAGAACTCTATCTTCTGTCACATTTCATTTAGATTCAAACCATGGACAAATGAACAACTGTTTAGCTTAGTTAATGGAGAAACCATTTCTTTCTTTTTTTTTTTTTGGGTCCGTTGTGGGGATTGAACTCTGGGCCTGGTTGCTGTCCCTGAGCTCTTCAGCTCAAGACTAGCACTCTACCCCTTGAGCCACAGTGCCACTTCTGGTTTTCTGGTGGTTAATTGGAGATAAGAGTGTCATGGACTTTCCTGCCTGGGCTGGCCTTGAACCATGATCCTCAGATCTCAGCTTCCTGAGTAGTTTGGATTATAGGCGTGAGCCACTGGCGCCTCGCTAAACGACTTGTTTTTTATTTTCTTCTTCTTCTTCTTCTTCTTTTTTTTTTTGGTTGGTTGTGGTGCCTGAACTCTGGGCCTGGGCACTGTCCCTCAGCTCTTCAGCTCAAGGCTAGCACTCTACCACTCGAGCCACAATGCCACTTCCTGCTTTTTCTGCTTATGTGGTACTGAGGAATTGAACCCAGGGCCTCATGCATGCAAGGCAAGCACTGTACCACAGAGAGACACCCTTCCAGCCTGATAAAACATTTCTTATCGTTCAAGATTTAATATTCACTTTCTCTGGATATTGTTAATATTAGCTGAAAACATTGCTTTTATCTATAGTCCATATATTTTCTATAATGTATATGAACATACAATATAAATGCATGAAAGATATTCAGTGCAACACCAGTGACACATTCACTTCCTGGATGTAAGTAAACAAGATGGCTTGATGATAATTTGTAATAGGATGGAATGTTGAATGGAAGAAATCTGGAATTGAGATGGATGAAAACCAGATGCACAGGTATGGAGTATGTCTATAAATGCAAGGAGGCACTGTGTTACATGGAAACAAACCTTGGAGAAATATCACATCCTTGTTGCATAAAGGCACCCAAGGAAAACCAAAGACTGTTAAATATTCCAAATTCATTTGGAGGGTCAGGAGGGCTTTGTGGGTCGCGAGGTTCTTCATTGTTGTCTTCCAAGTGCCATTCATAAGGGCTGAATCTGCTGACTAGGAAAAGAACTACGCTGACTCCAATATAAGCAAAGACAATGCACATCCAGATTTCATAAGCCAAAGGATCCAGAAATGAGAATACGCCTGGTTTTGACTTTTGAGGCTTCTTTATCATGATGGAAATGCCCAGGCTCATAAATGGCTTTGAAAAATCTATGACTTCTTCACGGACCAATGTTATAGTGAGTGGAGCAACAGCTATATCAGCTCTCTGAAAAAAAATGCATATATGACTTTTAGAGACAATATTTCAATCAATCATTTGTCATATAATATACTTCTCTGGTGGCAACATAACATCTAAATATACAAGAGAAATGGTGGAATCTGTTCAGGTGCCAAGAATTGAAAGATAAAGAAAATATGATATATATGTATATATATATATATATATATATATATATACTATAGAATATTACTCAGCCTATTACTACTATTTAACCCCTGTTTTCTTAATTTTTATGCTTTTATGTCTTGTATACCTCACTATTCTGACAATTTCTATGAAGAAAGCATAACAGCCCGTACTAATTTTATTTGCCTCCTTCCCACCAGGTGGTGTGACTCAGGGCCCCAGTTTAATTCTTGGGTGTTTGTTATCATGTGTGATCCTCAAATTATTTTTGGAGAGGTTGACTATTAAAATATGCATTCTTATGAGGCAAGGACTTGTGAATTGTTTTTGTATCAGTTATTGAAAGTCAAAAATTATAGATGCCTTTCAATGTTGTTATTGAATATGATATATGAAAACATGAGTGAATTCTACAGAGGTAATGTCAAGGATAAATCAGATAGTAAAAAGATTAATTTATCTATTAAGTTATATTTCCTACTATTGTTTCAGATTGATAAAATAAATTTCAGCAGTGCACTATATAATTAATTCAAAGGCAGACCATACCTCTATAATATTCCCCTAACAATAGGCACAACAATTTTCTGCATTGTTCCCACTGATGTTCACATTAAAAAATACATTGTAAAACAATTTTTTGTTGTAAAGGTTATGTACAGACAGATCACAGATACATAAGTAAGGTAATGAGTACATTTCTTTTTGAAAAGTGTTACCCCCTCCCTCATTTTCTCCTGCTTCCCCCCCTATTCTCCCCCCCCCTGCAAGTTGTAAAGTTTGTCTCCAACATAGTGTCTGGTGAGTATCAGTGTTGCATTGGTTCACCCTTTGTCCTGTCATTTCTGTGTTTCTCTTTCCCTTCCCCAAATCAGATAAACTTATATATAAGACAAAGGGTTCAGAAATCACAAACAGTGACAACAGGCCATAAACCAAAGGAAAAAAAGAAAGAAAAAAAGAAATAACTTCAAATAGTAAATTATAAAAAACCTCTTGTTTCCATTTCTTGGAGTTCATTTTGATAAGCTTCATTTTATATGGTTATATGGACCTAGTTATTAAGCTTGTTGTGATCCTCTGCTAAGAATATCATAATGATGTCCACATTTTCAAACTTTATGACCATAGTGGATTTTCGGCTGTAGCCAGGCCTTAAAATACTCATGTAAAAAAGTGATTGTGACTAAGAAATGGTTAAGGATGGCATATCAGATAGGCAGTGAAAATATCATTTTGATCATTTTGTGTAGATTACATACAGTTATGTTTCAACATCCCTATAAGGGGAGAATGATGATGAAATCTAAGAGTATATTTTCAAATAAATGAAATTTCATTACTTTGAATTACATCTGGTAACTCAAGCCAGTTGAGAAATACTCCTTAATTAAAGGGAAATACAGTTGATAAGCAGTTCATGTTTATTGAGTGCTTTTGTATGATAGTGTGTTAAGCGCTCATTTTAAGTTCTCATTCCAATTAGGAGGCTGATACAATTATCATCTCTATGATAAAGATAGAGAAACGGAAGCACTGAAAGCCTGGGATTAGGTAGAGTAAGGCAGACAAAACAAACAGACATACGTGTGTGGTGGGCAGGCATTCTACATCCTTACATCTTAGTGGAAGTTGCAGAAAGTATATGCTTATTAAAGCCAGAAGCCTACTGACCAAATCTGCCTTGGTGACTATCACCATCTCAAACTTATGTCTTCTAAAATTAAACTCATTAATTATACCATCCAAAAGTAGATTCTTCCCTAAATCTGTGAATTTAGGGAATTCCTAATACTTGATCAGAGTCTTCACCTCTGTAGGTAATCTTGCCTCTTCATTGAAAATCAGGAAGTCATCTAATATGAACTCTTCTATCTCAATGTCCCCTCTCCTTATCAACATATTGCTACATTTTCATCCATTTATTATGTGAATTTCCATCTCAATCACTTTTAAATCCAGTATACCATGAGTCCTATATTCTTTCTTCTTAAGGCTCAGCTCCCATATATATATATATATATATATATATACATATACATACATACATATATATACATATATATGTATGTATATATATATATAATTTCTCTATGATTCTGTGTCAGTGGGTCTCAAAGTATGGTCCCTAGAATAGCTATAAAAAAGTACCCAGAACTTAGCAATATGAATTCACAGGCCACAGGCTAAAAGAAATGAGAAACTCTGGGGGGTGGTATTCAGGTGGCCTTCCATAGTTATAATGGTAGCTAAAATTTGAAAAACTGATTTATCTTATGCACTTAAAATTATACACATGCATTTAGAATTAGTAATAAAATCCATCCTTCCACCTTTTGATCCTTCTACCCCACTAACCACGTTAAATCATTCCTTATTACCACCGATGTTCTTGAAATTATACTTTTATTATCTCTGAAGTTCAACATTGCTTTCTCCTTATACCCCAGATCTCTAGCCTTGCCAATTTTCTGAAATTATTTATTGATCTATATGCTTAATTATCAAATTCAAAGATATTCCCTTAGACATTATAACTGCTCATGCATACTGGTAGTATTTGGTACTGTAACTCTTTTCTTTGCTCTCTGATACTAAAGACTATGGATTTTCCTACCTCTTCTCTGGATTTGCTTCATAGTTATACCCTCTCAAACAAGGTGTGTTTTGTACCCTCAGAGTCTATTCATGGTGCCAGACTTAGTGATAACCAATGGAAGTTTGTTTCATGGAAAGTTCATTGAAGATTCTGCTCTTTACTTTCTCCTCTCAGTATTATCATCTAGAGCTTCAAGTCTCATCACATTGCAGCTGACTTATGAGTCTCCAGTTCCACACTGATGACTAGATAGGAGCCAAAGACAAATTTTACTGGTTTAAGCCTTTTGCCTGGGATTAAGCCTGGTCCTAGGGAATGAAGGCTGCTGAGGAGAATGAAATTGGCCAGGAAAACTAGTGGTGTTTTTTGTTAGTAGAATCTGAATTAGGGTCTTACCATGCCAAGAGAATTCATAGGTAATGCTTCCTGTTTGCCTTGTCAATGTGTTTCCATCTTCTGGTCAGAGCATATACATATCCCTCTGCTATCATTTCCTATTTGAATATACTTAATTTAACTAGTTTTTGAATCTTGTAAGTTTTAGGATAGTTTTAGGAGAAATTACCATATTTTTGTATGGAAGGAAGAAGTAATTAGGGTAAAAAATCAATTTGAACTGAATTTAAGGGAATTTTCAAGTACACAGAGACTCTTTTAAAGTAAGTACAGAAAGCAGTTTGAGAATCTTGATCCACTTAAAAAGAAAAAAAATGGAAAACCTCAGTAACAAACACCCACCATGTGGTAAGCATCACTAAATACTAGGAAGAGGTGGCTAGGCAGACAAGCGTGACTTTTTATTGTCTGATTCCTAGGAACATTCAGCAAAAGAATAGAGTCCCAAAAGAGGTCATTTCTAGTTTATAGAGTGCTTTTAAATCACAAAGAAACAAGTAGAATCTACTCTTCTCAAGCATGTCCCTCAGCCTGGCATTTCTACCTTTTCCAAATGGCTTCTGAGGAGCTTTTTCAAAGAAGTTAAAGCATGTTTATTTTGGGATAGTGCTCTCCCAGTGGAGCATGGTATTAAATCTATGCTCACTTAAGACTCATTGATGTAGTGCTGGCTCCAAAATGAGAATTCCCCCAATACTCTAGATGCTTAATAAAGATCTATACATGGAAAACGTCGAAGGAATAGTAACAAGTAGGCACAAGAAGACGCACACAATGGAAGGGACAAGAGCTACTGATGGAGCATCAAGGACAGTCAGCTGAATAGAAGATATAGCAAGTCCTCCCATTTTTGGTATGCTGTAGAACTGGCCCACCAGTTCAGTCAGCCTTCTCTATATCCCCACTACTCCCTCCATCTTATAAAACACAGGTGTGATGGTTTGTTATTTTAGAGCTTTGGACCTGATTGCCATAACGTATGTGGAACAGTCAACTTGATTATTAAAGAACATGGGGAGAAGCACAAAACAAAGGTCCCAAAATACCCATTTAACTCTCCTGGGACTGCCATAGCATGCAAATGAGGGAGGTCACTTTCAAGCAAATTAAAAACTTAGGAGGCTAACACTAATGAAAAACTGAAAAAAGGCAACTCCCCAAATGGAACTCCTTTCTTGATCATTGCTCTTAATGAAAGCTGGCTGTTGCTGGGAGTGACTAAAAAGAATTATAGTTAGGTTTAAGGAGTAGGCAAAATGGACATAATAATCAAGTACCTGTTTGGTAGTGTCCTGAGCTATTCTAGTAGCCTTTGCTTGTCCTGGCAAAGCAGTAGGCTAGTCATTTTAGAAACAGGTGAATAAGTAGGTGGTATGAGAGTACTTCAGGTGGCAGACAAAAACCAATCAATGATAAAAGCTCAGGGTAAGAGTTTGCTAGTATCTGTGTGAGCTCAGTAAACACAATAAATTTGACTTTTTTTACATACCAGTAGTATACCCAGAACAACTATATTATTGGAGGTGATTTAACTTGGAGGGATTTTTAATCCTTTTTATAGATATGTTGCCAAGATGAGAATTTCATAAAGCCTAAAATCATACAAATGGGGGTTATACATTTAAGAATCTGACAGGTTTTAGGCAGAGATGGCACTTCGTAATTAAAATTGTTCTTTTTTTTTGAAATCGAAACCCAGCAATATCTGAAAGTATTTTCAGGTAAAATTTGTAACCCATATGGAGACTATGCATGAGCAGGAGCCCATCAGCCACCATTTTAAAGTTCCTGGTAAATGCAAGGGAAAAGGTAGAGAGGGAGGAAAGGAAAATGTATTGACATGTATTGCAAAGGGTATTATATGTTTTCCAAGAGAAGAGGCAGGCCTCACTTGATGCCTTCTTTCTCAATATACTGCAAAGCCTCAGCAGCCATTGGCACACATTTCCTTTGGAAATTTTAAATGTGTAGGAAAAAAAGTTGGGAAGAATCAAGCTAGACAATAGGCTCAAATATAATTGCTGTGTGTTGGCTTGATTGGCTGTACTTTATGGGTTATGTACCAGGTATGATAGTTAAAGACCTGCAGAAACGGATGAAGCCTATTTAAATATGTATAATAACAAGCAGTGTCCCAATGGGATCTTCTCATTTCTTTATTCAGAACAGATGTCTCAATCTGAATCTACTGATAGGGACTCCTTGTCCTTGGGGAGTTGAGGTAAAGACAAAGGGAAGATGAAGGACTCTCTCTGGAGCTGGAAGAAGGTTTTGTGAGACTAAATTTGGTTGAAAACATTTCCCTATCCTTTTTGCTCAGAATGGCAGCATTCCATGCAGAATTAATGCTCTTTCCCGGGGTTCATATACATCATTTAAAGGAGAGGGGAACTTTTTTTTTTTTATCAAAACAACAGACTTTTTCTGCCAAAACTCAGTGTAATCACCTGAGGAAGAGAAAAGAATATATGGCATCTGTTATCAGACCCTTGCTTGTCTTTTTTTTTTAGCTGGAAGGACAGATTGACTTTCTGCCTTTCTTAATGGAAAATAAATCTATCTTAGGATAGTGACAACCCAAGAGATAATTTCTTTTAGGCAGAGAAATGTCAGTGCAAGTACTATGGATAGAATTGCTCTTTGTCCTGGAATTTTGAAGGAATCTCAGCAATATGACCTAGAATCAAGCATACCCCAACACCATCTCCATTCCCCAAGCTATCTGCTGCCTTCTTAGAGGAACCAATCTGGATAACAACTTGTGTGGTCTTTCTCTCTCTCTTTTTTTGTTTTTTTTTTTGGGTCTGGTTGTGGGGCCTGAACTCTGGGCCTGGGCACTCTACCACTGAGCCAACTTCCCAGCCCTGTGTGGTCTTTCTCAAAACAACCCATCGCCTTTTTACTCTCAGTTGTATGACCTAAGAACATTAAGAATATGGCAGGTGTTTATTGAGAGGCCATCTTCTTTTTAATTTAGGCTTCAATATCATTAAAGAACTTTTTCTGACTCCTTTTCTCTCAACTTTTATCTCCTCTCCAAAGGCAGAAAACTATCACTGTTTATGTTTTTATATATTTCAAGGGAAAATTGGAAATGTATACTACATAATCCTGAAGATAAAAGGGAAGTGGAATGAGTATCTTGGACAGAAAAGCTTATAGTCCAACTTGATTGTAAGCCCCCTGAAGCCAGGCAAGGATACCATATGTGACTGATAGAACATCAAGCTTCCCATGAGCTGAGAGTCTTAGTGAATTGAATCAGTATGACCATTAGAAGTAGCACTAGACTAGAGTCATGAAACCTGAGTTGCCAAGCTATATGACTCTGTGACCTTGTCAAAATTCTCCTCTCATTTTTGTCATGTCTGTCTTATATTGGGATTTAGTTTTCTGATTTACCTAATGAGTATTTCTGGTGGACAGACTCAACTGGTTCTCATAGTTTTCTGTAGCATGAATTAAAATTTAGGCTGAAGGACATTTAAGAGCCAAAGTGCTTTTTAAATGCCCTCTTAACACAACTCCTAGGGATAGTAGGGGAAAAACAAAGGAGGGGGTACAATACTCAATAGGAAATGTACTCATAATTGTAACCCCTCTGTACAGTATCTTTACAATAAAACATTTAAAAAACTCTCCTATTTAGGGGACATAAAAACATGTGGTTTGTAAGCTATTGGAGCTAGGACAATTACTATATGGCAAAATCAAAGCTGCTGAAAGCAGGTAGACTAAAGTCCATAATGTTC
Source organism: Dipodomys ordii (assembly GCF_000151885.1). Classification (NCBI taxonomy): domain Eukaryota; kingdom Metazoa; phylum Chordata; class Mammalia; order Rodentia; family Heteromyidae; genus Dipodomys; species Dipodomys ordii. The sequence goes on from NW_012267254.1 coordinate 11,374,987, forward strand.
TGCATAGCTTACATAATGGGGCACATTGTGTTCTACTGACGTTTTGTCTCAAAAATAGCCTTCTTAGAGATACAACATCAACTTTGATTTGAATTTCTTTAGAGGAAAAAAAAACCATTTAGGAATTGTCTGAAAAAAAAGTTGATTGGCTTTTTTATTCTTTAATAAATTTAATTCATTTACCTTTTTGAGACTGTAAGGTAGATTCTGAACTCTTTTGCAAAGCTATCTTCATCTCTGCCTTTCTTTATTTTTTCCCCTGATTTATTTTACATATTAAAAGCATAAGAGAAAATACCCTAAAGATAAATCAGTGTCTATCTGTGTAGTTTTTATATTCACTGCAAGAAATAGTTTCCTATTCTCCATTTTTTTTGCTTATTAAGTACTCTGGGAAATAATTAGGAGTTTTCTGTCCTTGTCCTTAAGCAACTTGCAAACCAAAAGAGATCAGGCCTACCAAAAATGCAAGCCTGTGTTTTCATCTTTCTTCATTTCTATCATTGATAGAAAAGTTGAAAACTTCCCTATGCCAAAAGATTAAAACTTGTACATGAAGATGAAGATACATTTAGCTTATGAGATCATCCCCCTAACAGAGTTTCTGTTTGAAGCATATGGATGTCTAGTTTTTGTAGCCACAGGTTGTAAAGTAGAAATTGCTTTCCTGTCAGTTCTTGCCAGTAATATTTTGTTATAAGCCCAGAACGCATCAAGAGAATGTTCTAACTCAGGAGAGGAAAGAGGACATTTCTTTAAGATCTTTTGCTGGCTATTACTTTTATCTTTAGTAGAAATAACAGGAGGTAAACGATAGAAATTTTTCTTCTCAAAATTTATCTTTGTGAAAATGTAGAGATTGGTTCTGAATTACTAAATAAATAAAGGGCTCTGTCGTCCTCAAGCTTTCCTTACTAACAAGTACACGAACTAGAAAGAGAAAGAGGTGTGTGAAGATTAAATGAATGCAGTACTGAGGATATGTCAGAAGAGAAATAAAACCTAGTAAGAAAGCTATTTGTCATCTGAATAATGTCAGAAAATCTGCTTTATCTTAAACCACTGTGTCTCATATTTTGGTCAGTGCTAATACTAATCTATTTATAGAGTATGACGAGTTTCTTTTGAGACACTACAGAGCTCTGATCATTCAGTTTTGATGGACTTGTAGAACTTATGGAATAACATATCAGGCACTGTGGGCCAGTTGAAATTAAACACCTAAATTTCTTGAAATGTTGTTATTGCCAAACAATTTTCTCTCCAGAATGAGTAGGGTCTGCAGTGCCTTTTAAATGAATTCCAACTATCTTTCACAATAGGATGGGCCTGAAAAGTCCTATGATGGTTGGGTGGTAGAGTGTAATGATTTGAAACACATGGACATTGTAGTCAAGGATCTGGATTCAAATTATTGTGTCACAACTAGAATGTTTGTAATCCTTTCCTATGCTGAAATTGCAATTCAAAAGTTGATGGTATTGTGTCTATAGGAGGTGGTTAAGTCATTAGCTTTCATGAATGAGTCGTACCTTTATTAAAAAAGACCTGAGGGACCTCTCACCCCTTCTACTGTGTGAACACTCAGCAAGAAGCTGCCATCTATGAGCCAGAGTAGATCACTACCAGACAATGAAATATTCCTTGTTCTTGAATATCACAGCCTCTACAAACATGAGGCTATTTTACTGCATTATAGAAGATAAGATAGTCAGTACGGGCTGTTTGGACTTTGACACATGACTTTAGTTGAGTCTTACTGTTCTCATGAGGTTGCCTCAAAGATATGTTGTGAGGACTAAGGTATAATGTTATAAACAGTTTAACGCAGTATCTAGTAACCAGGAAGGTATCTGATAATACTAATAACATGGTAGGCAATAATAAGAAGAAGAATATTACATGGTATTTTTCCAACATGAACTTAGTTTAGTTGAGAATTTGCGAGTCAGTATTGTTGCTAGAGGTTAATTCATTAAAGCAAAAAGTGACTGTTTGCTATATATCATGTAATGTACTAAGTACAGGGAAGAGTTAAAAGTAAGATAAGAAGCTGGGCGCAGGTGGCTCACGCCTGTAATCCTAGCTACTCAGGAGGCTAAGATCTGAGGATCACAGTTCAAAGGCAGCCTGGGCAGGAAAGTCCATGAGACTCTTAATCTTTTTTTTGGGGGGGGTCCGGTCGTGGTGCCTGAACACTGGGCCTGGGCGCTGTCCCTCAACTCTTCAGCTCAAGGCTATCACTCTACCACTTGAGCCACAGCGCCACTTCCAGCTTTTTTTTCCTGCTTATGTGGTGCTGAGGAATCGAACACAGGACCTCAGGCATGCAAGGCAAGCACTCTACCACTGAGCCACCTTCCCAGCCCCGTCCATGAGACTCTTATCTCCAATTAACCATCAGAAAAACGGAAGTGGCGTTGTGGCTCAAGTGGCAGAGTGCTTGCCTTGAGCTGAAGAGCTGAGGGACAGTGCCCAGGTCCAGAGTTCAAGCCCCACGACTGACAAAAAAAAAAGTGAGACAAGAAAACCTGGAACCCGAGTGTTGGGGAGACAAAGGGCATGAAAGAGGAGACTTTATCACCATCTTGTAAAGGAAGAAGTCTGAGCTCTGGGTCAAGATGTTTCAGAGTTTCTCCATGTCTTCAGAAATCATGTCATATGCTTTGCCCCTTGTTCAACCCTTTCTGTAATTAGAAAATCTCTTTCTCACTGTTGAGTTCACTTTAACCTCATGTGCAACTCAGCCCTGCCCCAGTTCCCAGGGCCAACCTTGACCTAAGACAGGAGATGATTGGCTCCGGTCCCACAGATGGAGGCTGAGTTTCAAGTTGCCATGCTGCTTGTTTGGCTAGAGGACAGTGTCCCAGTTTTGATACCTGGGGCCCAACCTCATTTTAAGCCTTAGTTCCCTTTTTGTGCCCTTATTTTTAGAAATGAGCTTCTGCCTTTGTGCTTGTTTCCAAAGGCCTGTTCCAAAAAACTTGTTTAGTGGCCCCAGTGCTCTGTAATGATTGGAGATCTGCACCATTTTCTTTCTGATTCACTTCTGAAGCAATACAGTCATTTTCTTGATGCCAAGTCCAATATATAGCCTGGACATTATCTCTTGACCAGCTAGGACTTCTCAGCGTATTGTACTCTCCAGCTCCCTGATTCCTATATCTTACTTTTTGTCTAAAAGAGATTTATTGTTGCAAGAAATCTTTATGTGTTAGAAGTAAGCCTCCGATACCATGAGCAGACTTGGATGAGCTCTCTAGTGATTGGTTCATCTTGTGGTCAGTTCTTAACATCCAGTTCTTCTTGTCTTGGTATGCCTCCTTAGGTTAGCTAAAATATGTCATTTCTGATCACAGACCCAAACCACTTAATACCAAGTAAATAAGAATCTCTAAAGATAACACCATGCCTCTCCTAAAACTCTAATTATTGGTATACTTTTGTAATTGGCCTATGACCAAACTCTGTATCTTCCATCACTTCCTTTTAGTATTCATTGAGCTCCTACTATGTTCCAGACTCTGGGATAGTGAATTGAGTCAGATATGTATTTTGTTCTCAAGGAGTTCATAGTGTACTAGGGCAGGTGAATTTGTAAATATGTCATTACAATATAGTTTCAGAAGTGCTATATCAATGCAAAAAGTTTGATAAAGAAGTCAAGGGAAGAGGTACAAACTCAAACTGCAGGTGGGAAATAAGATTGGGGAAGGCTTTCTGAAAGAGGTATCTTTTGGCTTCTGGAAAATGAGTACATGGCAGTAGATGGTTGAAGAGAGGGGAAAGTACTTCTAGGCATGCTTTAACTGAGAGCTTAGTACCTTCAGGGAACAACACATACTTTTTCTATAGTTGGAGCTTTGGGTGTGAAGGGGAAAGTATACAAGATAAAACTAGAGAAGTAGGCAGCTGCTAAAATATGAAGTGCCTTATTTGCTATGCTAAAGAATTTGAGTTTTATCCTGGTTTTGAATGTGGGAAATTGCAGTAATGTGGAGATTTGATTTGCCAGGATAAAAATAGAGACAGAGAAAACCAGTCCAATGACTGCCACATGGTAAAAATTCTTCCTCAGCACAGTGATGATGATGGTGATGAAGGGTGTGTCTGGATTGGAGAGAATTAGGGTTCACAGGACATGGTAAGATGGAAGCAATGAGATGAGATGGAGGAGTTGCTGAAGCAACTATGTGTGTGTATGATTTTGCTGCCAGAGATACAGAACATATAAAGAGTAGATTTTTAATAGAGGGAAGAATGTGCTTAACGTTGCTGAGTAAAGTCTCCCAATTCTACTTTCCTTTTAGTAAAATATTCCTGTTATTCAAAGGATGCTTTTTGATAATCTACCCATACAAGACTTCAACTGTAGAACACATTATAATTTGATGAATCTTATACTTGGAAATTAAATCTCCAATCTTAATTTTGCAATTGGAAAGCATGGAGTGAATCACAAATAGAATCTAACATACTTACCCCATAGACAAGTTCCCCAACCATGCCATTCCATATTTTAGTCTCTGGATCTCTTGCACCATATTTTCCATCACCAACAATGGACAATTTGTATTTGATCCTTACATGTTTGGCTATTTCATAGGCTAAATCTACACAATAGCCTTCATAGCGTTCATTTCCTTCCAGTTGCTCATGATTCTTCTTATACATTACATATGGTGATTCCTTGGGGACCAGAGAGAAGATCAAAAGATTATTCCTATACACTTTTCTAAAAGATGGTAAATGTCATAATATTTCCTCCTTTGTGGTTATTGAGCCTTGGTGTATGAAAAGGATCTTTAGTTTTTTAACAGTATAAGCAGAAGAGTTCAATTAACTGTATATTGGCCCACATATCTCTTGGAGTCCTTAACTAATGTTTTAATGAAGAAACAGTTATATTCCTTTCCAGAGTTTGAAATAAGGACTACTTTTCACTAGTAGTCTTTAATTTAGTTAAATTTGGTAGTGGTGTCTACCTTAGTTATAAGAAGGTGAATTGACTTTGATTTCTCATTTCCTAGGCAGTAACTACAACAATTCATTTTACTAGACATATGACCTCATGTAGTACCTAGGACAAGGTGAAGATGTAATCTATCTATTTATCTATCTATTCATTCACCCATCTATCTATGTAATTTTCTTGGTATCTATCTATCTATCTATCTATCTATCTATCTATCTATCTATCTATCTATCTATCTATCTATCTATCTACATATAGATATTTATTTAAATTAAAGGTCAACTTCAACCAAGTTTCTTTTCAGAGGTTTATATCTGTGCTATACTTATTTCTACCCTAGGTTTGTACTTCTTTCAATGAAAGCAAACCAGCTTTCAGAAAACCATTGTAAACCTAAGTGAGAATATTCTCTCATATTTTAATAATGTTTTGATTTTGTAGAAAAACTTTATGGAGAAAGCCTTGAAATGATATTATGACACAGGTAGGAGATTATTATTATAATCTCCCAATAAATTTTAACAGCAACAAGCTGAGGCTTAGAGAAGTTGTGACTTGTACAGTTATACAAGGAAGTGGTAGATATATTACAACCCTAATCTATTCTCTCCTCCACAGAACACTGCCTCTTTCCATGATGAAAAAATTAGATTTCAAATGCAGATGAAACTTCAGACCTACAGAGGTGGGGAGGAAGTAAAATGGAGAATGATGTCTGAACTGTTTCAAATTTGAGTTTTCCCCCTTATTTATTTAAAAATGATATTTGTCTCATCATCATGGTAAAATATTTTGATAGGCTTCTAAACTGCCCTGTTAGAAGTTCTCACTGCTTGAACTTATTTCCTATTGGCTGAATAATGCGTTTCAGAAGACTGAAGTCTTACTGTTCAGAAAGCCCATTTCGTCTCTACTACACTTACCAGAATGGTAGTCACTACAATGGTCCGGTTCTCTGCGGATGCACTGTCATTGCTGATTTGTTGATCTGAGAAAGGCACAAACCTTTCATACTCATTCCAGTAACCAGCCTAGAAAGAACAGATATTTAACCTGGATGTCTATTTTCACTGAAGAAATGCTGCATGAAATTTGAGTGTTATTGTGCAATGAATGTTTTTTCTGTAGTGTGAATCTTCCAGGGATTGATGCCCTGTTTCCTTCTGTCTTGCCACTCCTACCAGGAAACCATCATCAGGGCATGCATGCCATGTGTGTGCACGCGTGTGTGAGTGCACACACACATACACACACGGACACAGATAAACAGATGCTTTTTTAAAAAATCATTTACTCAGGAAAGTTCCCATACTCACCTCACCCTTTACTGATACTTTGTAAAGTAACCTAGCCCAGCTTTCTTTGACCTTTAAACTTTTATTGCAGAAAAATATTTTGAACTGTAGGAGGGTTGGAAGGTAAGAGTAGGGGGCTAGTGGGTATCCTGTACAAAATACACAACATATTTTATGTGCTGGGGTTTTCTTATATGGCTACTAAATTTTCACTTCATGCTTAACAACTATTAGGTAGACAGAACTAAATAGGTCATATAAATTTCAGTATAAATAGTCCTTTTGGTGATGGGTTGGCAAAATGGGAGGATATCTATTATTCATTAATCTTTTTACAAGATCATATGTAGTTTGGAAACTTGTTTACATAGATAACATACCATATCATTTGTAATTCTTTCCTTTGTTAAAGGAAACTCTTAATAGTGACTTGTTTTTGTACTGGTCCTGGGGCTTGAACTCAAGGCCTGAGAAATATCCCCGAGTATTTGTGCTCATTTTGGCATACTACCACTTGAGCCACAGTGCTACTTCCAGTTTTCTGGTGGTTAATTGGAGATAAGAATCTCAGTGACTTTCCTGCCTATGCTGGTTTTGAACCACAATCCTCAGATCTCAGCCTCCTGAGCCACCTGCGCCTGGCTAGGCTTTTTTTTTTTTTTCTAAATAGCTAATTGATGATAACCATTCTTATGAACTTTCCTGCCCAGGCTGGCATCTAACCAAGATTCTCACAGCTTAGCCTCCTGAATAATTAGGATTATAAGCATGAGCTACTGGTACCCAACAGTAACTAGTTTTATAGGACCAGCTTCAGAGGAAAATCTTCCTTTAAAAATGTATAGATGATGCTGTACATCACTTTTATAATAACAAAGTAAATAAAAATTAAAAAAATGTGTAGATGGATAATTTTGATTACAAATCCATATATCTCATTTATGCTTCTCATCCGACGAGAAGGAAAAATGGTAAGCAGAGTTTAGTTTGTGTTGTTTCCTAACACTCAATTTCTTGTATGTTGGTGTTGTCACTTTTGCAGAGAATTTGTTTGGATATTTGTTTTGGTCACTTACTTTTCGAGATCCAGAGACTTTCATTTCATATACATCAATGGTGTAATTTGTCCTACGTCCATAAGTGTCAAACTGGATGTTTCCAGTCATTCCTTGTACTTGCACCTAGTATAAAAGAAAATAAAATGCAAAACTTTTATAATACCACTACAATACTGTCTTCTAGAACTCTGGAATGGGATCCAATGACACATAATGAAATATTAGAGATTTTTCTTTTCTAAATAGTTTGGGCTGGTCTGGAACATTCAGCACTCTTGCATCCATCCTCAAAGTGCCCCAAGTGCTGAGATTACAGGCATTCGCCACTATGTCAGAGGAAATCTAACGAGAATTTTAATTTCAGGACATTGAAGTCTATACAGCACATCAAATCTTTACAGAGAAATGTACTCATTACCTTACTTATATAACTGCAATCCCTCTGTATATCACCTTTACAATAAAATAATATAAAATTTAAAAAATTTGCATTTTAATAGTTTTTTATTGTGAAAATACGGTACAGAGGGGTTACAATTACATGAGTAAGGTAATGAATACATTTCTTATCAAGCATTGTTGCCTCCTCCTTTGTTTTTCCCTTACCATCCCTGTCCTCCCATCTCCACAACTACACTCCCCCCCCCTTGACAAAGTTGTAAAATTCAGTTTTTGACATAACATCTTGTACATCTCATTGTTGCAATGGGTCCACCTGTATCCCTATTTAAACCATTTGTTTTTTCCCTTTCCCTCCCCAAATTATACCAGCATCAAATGCAGTGAAAACAGGGGTTATATCGTGGGGGAGGGACATACAAAGCAACAAAGATATCACCTTATAAATATGTTAGAAACAATAGCAAGAAAGAAAAATCACTTGAGTCCTTATCTTGAAAATCCCAATTTTTTTATTATGTTGTTTTTTTTTTTTTGTCCGGTCGTGGGACCTGAACTCTGGGCCTTGGTGCTGTCCCTCAGCTCTTCAGCTCAAGGCTAGCACTCTACCACTTGAATCACAGCACCACTTCCGGCTTTTTTCTTTTTGCTTATGGGGTGCTGAGGAATCATGCGCAGGGCCTCATGCATGCAAGGTAAGCGCTCTACCACTGAGCCACCTTCCCAGCCCCCCAATTTTTTTTATCTGCAGTATTTTCTTCATACACATTTTAGTGATCACACTTTGGGTATGAGAAGCATTTACTTAGATGATGCAGTAAGAGCTTTACCACTACTTTAGAAAGACCTAAATCTTCTGGATACATATCTCATCTTACCACTTACTAACTAGATGACTTTGGATACATTCCCTAATATATTTTTTTACCTCAGTGAATGGGAAATCTACCTATCTCTTAAAGTTGGTGGAAGATTGAGTTACATGTATGTAATGTTTTGAAAATATCTGGCATGTAGTAAACATTGTAATACATGCTAGGTGTATTATTAGTAATCAAAATGAATTGTTACTTGGAAAAGTTACACAATTACTACCTTATTACAATGATAAGAATGACTGTTACCTCTTATTTAACCTAATTTTAGGTGCAGACAGGTAGCAGAGAGCTAATCTCTGGAGGAATGGTTGAAAGATTGATGACATTTTTAACTGTAAAGCATCAGCAATATAGAGCTCTAGGCAAGAAAGACAGAACTCCTACTGGGGATGCCAAATGCAGATTTCATGTAGGCCACTGAGTCTGGGCCTATCTCTGCTGAGAGGAGGGTTTTTACCTGTTTTATAGTTCATGGACATTGGATGAACAGCCCTCTGTAGATGGAAGTCATTATTGTTAATGTCTTACTAATTTTGTGTGTAAGGTCAAAGAATTTGCTTCAAACTCAAAGAATCTGTCTTGCTATCTCAGGATAAAATGATGGAATATATTTTATCTTACTTATAGAAAATGACAAGCAGTCAAATAAGTCAGAAGTAGTAATGGGCTTGTGCTGAAGAAGGAAAAAATAATGCCAAATATTAGGAAACATTTTTTTTTAATCGGTCGTTGGGCTTGAACTGGGCCTGAGCGCTGTCCCTCAGCTCTTCAGTTCAAGGCTAGCATTCTACCACTTGAGCTACAGCACCACTTCCAGTTTTCTGGTAGTTTATTGGAGATTAGAATTTAACAGACTTTCCTGCCCGGGCTGGCTTTGAACCTCAATCCTCAGATCTCAGCCTCCCGAGTAGCTAGGATTATAGGCGTGAGCTACTGGCGCAGGCTAGGAAACAGTTTTTTTTTTTTTTTTAAAGGGAAGGAGGCTTGCTCACTACTGGTAGGACACTGTGAAATTCCCATTGAAAAAGTACACTAACGTAACTGGAAAAAAAAGATGATGGTTTATCTGAACCAAGAAACCAAAGCATTATTGCCAGCCTGAGCTTGCAAAAATTGTGAAACAGTACTTCTTAGTTAAAAAAAACTATCTTTGACAAGACAGTAATTACCTAATGCAGTTAGATAGAGATAGATATATTCATTTTGAACATTGAATTCCAGAAGAATTAGGCAGGGCAGAGACAATAGAATAAGAACTTATTAAGGAAATCTTTCATTATTGAAAACACAAAGGGCTTCAATTCTCATTGAGATTCATATGTTTTCTGAGACAGGAAGAGTGGAAATATGGTGGAGGAAGTGAATATGTTCAAAGTGGAATGTGTGAATGTATGTAAATATAACAATAAATCCCTTCATGCTATAAATGTATGCTAATTCAAAACTAAAATAAAAAAGAATGATATATTTCTAAAGACCCAATTTATCTAAATAGTGTTTATGAACCAGACAGTTAAGATATGTCCATGATATGCCAGACCTTATGATTCCAACATTTGGTGAGCAGGAGTAGAATTTGACTATGAGTCAAAGAGAAGTCTATTTTTTAAGGCTATAGTGTGGTATTGAACATCAGTGACAGTTTCCCACATTCCATCTGGGAGCCCTTCTTTAATTCATAGGCCTTTGTAAGACTTTACCATAACATTTTAATCATCTATGGGTTTCCAACTCCCCTACTAGATTTAGAGCATCTTACGACGAGAGACATTCTGTTTCTATGTTCTTAAGAACTGATCCAGTGGCTAGGATAGACCAGGTGCTCATATATCTATACCCAACAAGTCTCAATATCTTAGAGTCTGTGGCAGACAACTCAGTAAACCATGCTAAAGCTGATCTTTATACCACTTGCAGAATGTGAGGAGGAATAATTATCAAACATGAAAGTGGCTTTAAGATATTTTAAAGCACTTATTTACGTATTAGCAATTTAAATGTGAGCTTCTCTGATTTCATACTTGTATACAAATATGGAGCCTGATATATACTTTGCAGGGGCTCCAGAAATATTAGCTGAATAAATGATGTGGTTAAATATTCATTAACGGACTCCTTAGGAGTCTTGATCAGGAAATGTTTTGTTTGCCAGTGTTTTTTTCAAAGAAAAGAATTATCTATTGAGAAACAACTGCGTGCTAATCATAATGAGGGATATGTTTACATCATGCAATTTCATCTTTAACTCACGTGAAAAACGATTTCTTCTAATGTAGTAAAACATTTAGTATTTCAGATAAGCCTCCTTGTGAATAGTGCATTTTTACGGAGGCACTGTCTACTTTTAGAAAAGGCTAATACATTCTAGAATCTCTGGAGTAATAGAAAGAGGTTAGCCTGTAGAAAGAGGTCAAGGATCCTCTTGCTGAGTGTTTGATCATCAAGACATAGTAAGCAAGGTTTCTTTCCTGGCTTATAGCTTGAGCTTTATCAGTGAGTTAGACATGCTGAAACTTTTCTGTGTAATAGTATGTTTGACCTCATTTACATTTTTAAAATATAATTTTATTGTTATTATTAAAGTCTTGTACAGAGGGTTTTCCACTTCCTAAGTCAGATAATGAGTACCTTTCTCTTTTTGGACAATGTCACCCCTTCCTTTGCTTTTTTCCTAGTTTCCCCCTCTCAGCCCTACCCCTCAAGTTGATCTATTTTTGTAGCCAAATTAATTTCTGATTCTTCATTCTAGTGGCTAACTTTCTTTTTTTCTTTTTTTTTTTTGGGTCCAGTCGTGGGGCTTGAACTCTGGGCCTGGGCACTGTCCCTCAGCTCTTCAGCTCAAGGCTAGTGCTCTACCACTTGAGCAACAGCACCACTTCTGGCTTTTTGCTTATGTGGTGCTGAGGAATTGAACCCAGGGCCTCATGCATGCAAGGCAAGCACTCTACCACTGAGCCACCTTCCCAGCCCTAGTGGCTAACTTTCTATTTTAGTTGATGGTTGTTTGTGTCAGGAATGGGCAGTCAATTGGAGATGTTGGCTTTTGCCCCTAGGGGTTTTGTTAATGAAACTTCCTTTTGATTCACTCAGAGGGAGTTTTATATTTCACTCATCATTATGTTTTACCTGACAATACAAATCTTGTAACTTCTATGAAGGTTGAATTTAATTAACTGCTCTTCAAATCCTGCAATGCTACCTCCATGAAACTATACTTAGGGCATTTGCTAGGGAACTGACAATGACTTAAAAATCTGCATGATGGGAGAATGAGTCAGATCTGTTTCTTGGAGAGAGACACAGAGGCTACTAACCCCTTTTGAGAATACTTTCAACTTGGCAAATTCAAGGTAGCAGTAAGAGAGCTAACTCTACAAAAGTATGTATGTTATGAGGCTGTTATAAATTCTTTATTGCTGAGTTATTCATAACATTATTATTGCCTATCTCTTTGTTCATTTGGATGTCCCAAACATCAGGATAATTAAGTAGTAGTAAGATATTCTTATACTTTTGAAGGCTTGTTTTGAATGTATGCAGTCCTTTGTGAAAGGCATAGAGGCAAGATTCAGAGAGTGCTCTTGTTTGACTCGCTGAAATGGGTGGGTGATGCTGCCCCTACTGTAAATAATGAAATCTGTTCAAAGGACACTTTGGAAGCCTTGAATTACCTCCCATGCAAGAAATACTAAAAACAGTCAAATAGGGTCTTACCATTTTCAGAGCTCTCTCAATATCAATTCCTTGACTCCAGGGTACAGCAGGGTTTGCTAAGCAGTCTCCAGCACTACCTCTCCGGGACACATCTACTCGCTGCCTCCTCAGGTAGCGGAAGGCTTCTGCTATGACCAGTATTGCGTCGTGCGTCAATGCAGATGTATACTAAAATGGATACATGGCAAACAAGATATTTTGACAAATGACATACTTACAACTTGCTTTAGTTCCTCAAAATTTTCATCCATCTCTTATCTTTTCTCAAACGAAGCTGTCATCCTAATTATTTAAGTCAGGAGATCTCTCTGGGTGAACCTGACTTTGATTCATTCTAGAAGGATGCCTCTTACCTGATGTTGCATGTGTTCAGATTATTAAGATCGAATGAAAGGGAATCTGTCTCTTGCTCTCAATACTGTTTCATATTGAGTGAGTGACTATTAAGAGGCTGGGTCTTTTGTAGGGAAAGAAATATGTGGGATGTTGAAGGATGACATGTATAGATTGGAGAGGAAACAGCATATCCTAAAGCAATGCTGAGTTATTGCTGTTTGTAATAGAAAATTCAGATCTGCTGTTTACTTAGGGGAAAATGGAAATAGCTAAGTTAGACAGCTTGAAATTAATTTGGAGGGAAACATTAATCATTTCTGTCTGGACCTTGTTTTTTAGCAAGCTAGGACCTCTGGCCAGCAATAAATCAGTTTTTGTTTCCTGGGGGGTAGCAAAAACCAAAGTTAGTTTTCAATTGTAGAAAATTACAATTGTTATTGAGTTTTAAATCTGATAACGTTGACAATTTGTAGGCAACATTTCATGATGCTACTTCTTGCAGGCGAAAATACTTACTGCTCTGTTCCTTGGATATACTGTTATGCTCTATTAGAGATGAGGCCAATGACTTAATAGAAGAGATTTGATTATCCGCAATTTGAAATGTGGATGTTTTTCATTAAATGAATCAAAACAAAATATGATTTAAAAAAGCTATCCTCTATTTTGCAGAGGTGACAAATTTTGGTAAAATTTAGAATCCCTCTGCCATCTTTAAAAATATCCTGGGAGGAGTTCTCATATCAAGTATATCCAAGTACAAATTGGGAGTGAATATATTGTCTTTACAGTTTTCAATTTAGTCTTCTCATGTTACTCTTCTTTCAGAAGCAAATCATCAATGATGACTACAACAACAAACTTTCATGAAAAAAAATCTTTGTTTCTGTCCAGCTCAACAACAATACTACCTACTCTCATGTGATTTTTTTTTTTCATTCGTGGGGCTTGAACTCTGGACCTGGGTGCTGTCCCTCAGCTCTTCAGCTAAGGCGAGAACTCTACCACCACTTCTGGTTTTCTGGTCGTTAATTGGAGATAAGCGTCTCATGGACTTTCCTACCCAGGCTGGCTTTGAACTGCGATCTTTAGATCTCAGCCTCCTGAGTACCTAGGATATAGGTGCGAGCTACCCGTGTCCAGCTAGGTGATTTATTTCTATCCAACTGTTAGTAACTTTAATGTAGTCCCTCTCAATCTATGCTAAGTGAGCTATTTAATTTTCTATTTTATTTAGTTTCCACTTAACCAGATATAAGAATATCTATTTCCTAAACAAACAAAAGCCTTAAAAGGAAATGTTTATAAAATGTAGGTGCAAATTGTATTCCAGCATTTTAGCCTTAGACAATTTTCTTTCCTACAAGGAAATAATGAGCATCAATTTTAATGTGGGCTTTTTTCTAATAAATTAAATGAAAGATTCTATAATAATGCTAAGGAAAAGCAATCTGAAAGTTGTAACTATCTCTTTAGCTATTCAATTTTCTTAAGTTTTTTAAAGGCTCTTACTTATAAGCCATCAGATTTTTTCTTAGCAGTTTCTAAAACATTATAGTACAAACATCAGTTACTATCAATGGAGATTATCTTCCTTCTGTACAAGTTATACAGTATGAACATACTACTCTGAAGTATACTTTTTACCTTTGTGCATTTTGTTTTACATAACAGTGCCTGGCACAGTATAGTAGCTACCTAAAATGTTGCACAAATGAATTTACCTCTAATCTATAACCTATGGATAGCAAATCAAGGAATTAGAAGTATTATGAAAATCTAAATTTGTAAAAGTTCACATAACTGTAGTATGAAGGTAAATATCAGTTTAGCATGTTAAAATTAATTGATTATAGGGATTTCTCATTGGAGTTGTGGCCATATATACTGAATCCAGATAGAATACTTGATCTGAATGCAAGGCAGCATGTTTTACAGTGGTACTGTATTAGGGAAATCTGGCAAGTATAATCACTATATCCACAGGGTACCACTTAACTGGTAAGTTACCTAATGAAATGATAAATATGTTTAACTCAAAACTTTTCTAGAACATACCAATTGTGTAAAGTAAGAACTCACTTGTTTTAGGTGGATCTGCACATGTGATACAGGATGTATTTGTTCTCTGGTATTTGTTCCCTACTTTTCTTCCCTTTGCTTTCCTTTCCCTTTCTTTTTCCTTTTCCTTTTTCCCCCCTAGGGAAGGGTCTTAAATCTAAATGATCCCTCAGTTTACCTCATATCCGTGGTATATATATTTTTTACTGTAACAGGAAAGAAGAATATATAGTCAATTTTGTACTCAAATCACTGCACTGAGGGAATGAGTTATTTTAAAAATACATTTGAAGGATCGTTTGTGTAACATGAATAATTTTCCCCTAATTTATCTGTTTTAATTCCTGAGTTTTAAATAATAGGATTTCTAGCCATAGGGGAACACATATGAAAAATATGTATTCTGAGCATGAATTTTCTGCTTTTAATATTCTTATCTTGATTTTGTGAAAGTGAGCAACTTAGGTAATCTAATTAATTTTAAAGATAATTTTAAAAGCAGGAAAATATTTCTATTGCATAATATTCACATATACACATACATACATATGAAACACACCTAATTCACTTGGGTGTTTTGAGATTCATGGATCTTATTAACACAAAGCAATCACATAAATAATGTAAAATCTAATTTTCTGTTTCAGACTATCAATCTTCCTTACTTATTCCCACTGCTTTCATCGTTTGACTGACTCAGGTTCTTGTAGAGTTGTAAATTATTGTGAGCATATTACAAATGAAATTCATTAAAAATTAAAGTAACTTACTCCAAAATACTGAATTTTAAAATATTACATTCTCTATAGCTTCTTTGGTTCGGAGCTTAGTTTTCAAAATCAAGAGTATCAACTGCAGTTTTTTTTTCTTTTCAGCTCCCCAAATCACTTCTGCATAAAGACCAATTGATCAAAAGATGACCCTAAGTACATAAGGGCCATATGTAAATACTTTGAAAAGCTGGCCTTAGGTTTCTATATGCTGCGGACCATTACCTTTAGTGGTGCATTCTTGGCTTCAGGAAATTCTCTTTCATCTAACCTCACCCAACGTTGTATGAACTGCTGGACCATAGGGTTTTCATTGTTGACAATCTGGAAACCTGTAATATTGGCTCCGCCATGCATGACTCTTTCCAGCAAAATGTCAGTAAAACCCTGAAAAGATAATGAAAGGGAATCATGATTGTAGGAGACCATGTGTTCCTACTTACTGTATCTATTTGAGTACTAAAGATGAAATGGAAATTTCCTTCCTTAGAATTACTTACTTGCAATAAAGAAGCTGTTGGATATGAAACTGGTTCTTAGAGTACCATGTCTGAAGCTATAGGTAACATAAAATATGCAGCCTTCCATTTTACCATCTTTTATTTATTGTAGCTGCTACAGAGACAAACATAGGTGCCAACTTCAAGCAAATATTTTGTTTCATTTACCTGTATTTTCAGTCTTTTTTCACTGAGTAAAAATATAATACTTTATGTAATTGGAAAATGTTGAACAAGTTTGATCCTAATGAGATCTATAAAAATCTTTTCTTTAGCTTAACATGCCAAAGACAACAGATTGCTTCAGAGTCTAGTGATGAGTACTTTAGACATTTTGTAATTCACAGCAATACCGGTGAGTGAAAGTGATAGCTTGGTTGTATTAAAAAACCCTAATATATGTCTAATGTGTGTCCACCAATGAGTCTTGACATCTGCATAGCATCTACCAGTTGCTTTTTTTTTTTTGGGTCCGGTCGTGGGGCCTGAACTCTGGGCCTGGGCACTGTCCCTCAGCTCTTCAGCTCAAGGCTAGCGCTCTACCACTTGAGCCACAGCGCCACTTCCGGCTTTTTTCTTTTTTTTTTTGCTTATGTGGTGCTGAGGAATCGAACCCAGGGCCTCATGCATTGCAAGGCAAGCGCTCTACCACTGAGCCACCTTCCCAGCCCCTACCATTTGCTTTTTACCTTGCTTTTACTACCATTGGTTATCATCTCCTGAAATAGTCGCTTCAGGATTCATAACTAAGACATTTCCTTCTGGGCGCCACCAGTTCCATTGGATATTAATGTCTTAGTTACCACACCCAAGAATTGGTACTACTTCTATTGGATTCTTATCTTCTGCTTATTGCTGTTAATATGTTAGACTCCTTAATGCACTCCGGCTAGCTTTCTATTCATAAGGAAGTAAGGAGAGTTCTTCTTTGTTAGATACCCTCAACATTTTAAAGTGAGAATATTTAAATACATAGAAGCTTAGTGAGAATATTTAAATATATAAAAGCCTCGAAAGAAGAGTACAGTAAGCACCCATATAGTCACTCTTCATAGTTAAATGTTAATTTATTCCTAATTGTCCGTTAATCTGTTTCATTTTTAGGATGCACTTCAAAATAAGTTGTAGATATTACACTTTACCCATTATGAATTCAGCATGTAGTTGCTAACTAAAGTTCAATGTTTGTGTATAGTTATTTTTTCTTTCTCTTGATTTACAGGTTAAAATTTACATCCAATAAAATGTACAAATCTTTATTTTCTGTTTTTTTTTTTGGGTCCGGTCATGGGGCCTGAACTCTGGGCCTGGGCGCTGTCCCTCAGCTCTTCAGCTCAAGGCTAGCGCTCTACCACTTGAGCCACAGTGCCACTTCCGGCTTTTTTCCTTTTTGCTTATGTGGTGCTGGGAATCGAACCCAGGGCCTCATGCATGCAAAGCAAGCGATCTATCACTGAGCCACCTTCCCAGCCCCAAATGTACAAATCTTAATTGTACCACTCAGTGGGGTTTGAATTCCCTATTAATTATTGAAATGCATATCATTTATTCTTTTTTTGGAAGTCTAGAAACATTTTCTTGAAGTATAATAATCATATGGAAGACTAAACCAACCTTCAATGTATATCTTGATGAATATTCACAAACTCAATACAAGTTTAGACCCAGTATTCAGAAATGTCCCTGAATCATTAATTTTACATTTCTATAACATGAGTCACAAGACAACCTTAGGAAATACTTTTGTGAAACGTATTTCTCAGTTGTTATTTACAGCCCCTTTTATCTTCATTTCATATATGGAATAGGAGGCCAAGGAAATTGGACAGTAAGCCAAGTCATTTGATTTGTTTCACTGAGAATACCTCCTCCTTCCTGATAACCACAAAGTGTTTTATGAATTAATACTAAATTATTATGATAATATTCTTCCAAATGCCTTCTTTATGAGAGAAAGTAGGACTCAGTGTTTGCTTCCATTTGTTATTCTTTGAACTAAAAGAAGCAGAGACTAGCTCGTGTGCAAAGTCTAGTCGCTACTATCATTAGAGCTCGAGCATGTTCCTTAACTCTTTCTTTCCTAAACAGAAGTACAAATAAAAATGGAAGACAAAACTTAAGTGAATACCTTTAATTAAGATGCTGCCAAACCATATTTGACAGTAACAAACAACACATGAGAAAACTGACCAACTATCCATCTTCCTGCCATTGTGATCAGAGTTTAGCTTGTATCATAAAAGCCTGGACTGGAGAATCAGAATTCATTTCCTTGGGAAGAAGTGCTTTTAAACCTTTCTGTTTCCAAGTGTAACTGACCAAAGGTACACTAGAAAGCTAAGCAATGTGTCCCACACTGATAAGCATCCTGTTTACCCCAAACCCATAGCATACTAAAATAGTAAGCAGGATTAAAGTGAATGGAGGGAAAAAGGACCCCAGAAGTCTGACTTCTGCCTTAAGGCCCAGAGTCAGATTTGCTCTTCTACTTACTCCCAAGAATCTTCACCTTGTCACATCCACCCATACCTTTCTCTCTTAGAAGTCTTCTTTCTTCAGGGAGCATATTGTAATTTGAAAACGCTTTTATAGCCCTACTGTGTACTCATTCTGTAACAATATTTCAACCATAGCACAGAGGACCTACACGTTTCTCAGTCAATCCAGGTTTTATGACAAATATAGCCAGGAATGAGTTCTGGTACACATTAAGCTAAAATTAGCACGATGTTCCTGATGATTGCGCATTATGCAAATCAGCCTATGGAAGATCACTGCAACCCTTTCTTCTTACTGAAAAGATCTCAATATCACTAGTTCCTACTGAGTGCCTTGAAGTCTTATTAGGGAACACTTGAAGAAAGCATGTTAGTGTATCCCATTGTACAAAGTAAAGAGAGCAGAAGTAGGTGGAAAAACAAATGAGACAACAGATGCTTAAGTACATAAAAGAGCTCCCATTGCTAAATGGCAAGAGTTGATTGGCTTCTAATCCTAATTCTGTTCCTACCTATTGGTGCACAATTTGCTTGTTCAAAATTTCTGTCAGATTTCATAACCTGAATATCATTCTAGTGCTCAACATTTAGGTATAGCAACCCCCAGTGCTCAGAGATAATCCACAGCATATTTTCCCTAAGCCCTATGAAGTGGTAGAAGACAGAAGTAAGGAGAAAAGTTTGGCAAAAGTTTCAGTGTTGGAAGCATAACTCATAGTTCCTCCTTAAGACTTGGTGAACCAAAGTACTCAAGGTGGTCAACTTAATTCTAAGTCTCTCAGAAGACCCCCAAAGAAACTAACATTCAATAAATGACCACTAAACATATGGTCAGCAGAAAGGGAGAATAAGAAGGTGGAGGTCATCAGAGAAGAGGTCGCTAAGGAGAATGATGTTGCTGGCTCCTGCTCATATTCCTACATAGATTCCAATTTTGAAAAATATGTTTATCATTATTTCTCTTTTAACTTCTTAGAATCTATTGTAATGTACAACCATAGCTGGCAAAGTTGTTTGTTGAAGCCCAAGACCATCCACCTCATCAGTGAAATCACTAATGTAACAATGCTAACCAGTAGCTACACAATAGGTAGGAAATAATGAATGGCAGAGAGTAGAAGGAATGAAGTATACAAGAGAGGATAGAAACTAAAAAAGCAGGAAATGCTGGACTCCTGTCCTCCGTATCTGCTATCCAAAATTTAAGATACTATTTGTTTCCATAATTTGTTAGACTTTAGTCATTGGGCTGGACACAATCCATATGGTATTAATACTGAGGCTTTGTATCTTTGATACCAATATAAAAACAATAAAATAGAACAGAGACCATACAACTCACATAATATATAAAAAGAGAAATAAAATGCAAGTAGGATATTGGAACTTATGAGAAATATTCTGATTTAATGAGAAGATTTCTGGCTAATGAGTATTTATATCCACCCATGTGATTAAGACATTTCACTTGTCTATGATTCTTTTTGTTTTTGTTTTTGTCAGTCATGGGACTTCAACTCAGGGCCTGGGTACTGTCCCTGAACTCTTTTGCTCAAGGCTAGTGCTTTACCACTTTGAGCCACAGTGTGACTTCCAGTTTTCTGGTGGTTAATTTGGAGATAAGAGTCTTATGAACTTTCCTGCTCCAGCTGGCTTGGAACCACTATCCTCATATGGCAGCCTCCTGAGTAAGATTACAGAGGTGTGCCACACTCACCCAGCTTGTTTATAATTCTTTACAGAATTCACTTCTTGATTGGCTATACACAGACCTTGAGGAGAAATATTGATGAGGGCCTCTAAAAGGCTATTTACAGGCATTAACCCAATAGAAGTGATCTTTAAAAACCTGGATGAAAAGGGCAGAAAATAAAAGATGACAGTTATAGAAATTAAGTGTTAGGATATAGTTTCTGGCTGGGGGAATACATCGATGGACATTATTATCTCAGTACGTTAAGGCATTTAACTTGTCTAACAACTCTTACAAGATTCCCCCCCCCCTTTTTTTTTCTTCTGGCACTGAGGTTTTGTGGTACAAAGAATTACTACTACTTGAGCATGCTTCCAGCCCTTTTAACAATTTATTTTTCAAATAAAGTCTTGAATTTTTGCCCAAACTGTTCAGGAATGTGATTCTCCTATTTATGTCTCTCCCCACCCCCTGTCCCCTGAATGACAGGTACTCACCACCACCTCATGCTTATTGGTAGAGATGAGATCTCACTAACTTTTCCCATGTGCTGCCTTCAAACCATAATTCTCCTGATCTCTGCTTTCTCAGTAGCTAGAATTACAGGCATGAGCCACATGTCCAGCATCAGATTTCCCTTTAAGAGTTGGCCAGATAAAGGTTTCAATTGAAAATACTGACTGAGTCTCTTGAAAAGCTCTGCAGATACACTAGTACAACAAACATAAGCATCAAGCATTTTGGTCAATCAAGCGGAAAACAAAGGCTTAAGGTTAGTGCTAGAATGATGGAAACTAGGAGAGAGGTGTTGAATGAAGGCAGGAGTCAGCTGGCTCCTGGACTACTTTCTATTCAAATTCAATTTTGTATTGCATGTACAGTTTCCCATTTCCCATTGACACTTTATATTGTGAGAAATTATAGTCTCTGAGGATTGAAAATAGGCCTAATTTTTCCCACAGGCTTAACAAAGGCATTAATGGGAAAGAGGTGACCAAGAAACAATTAGCAAGCCTGAAAACATTCATTTAGATGGAGTAAAAGTGAGAGACTGAGAACCACACAATATCTGAAACATAAAGTAAATAAAAAACTCAAAAGAGCTTTGGAAGAAATAAAGAAGTTAAGAGAGAAGGGATGTCTGATGGGCTAATTGACTCCCAATTTGCTATTTTCCCTTCTAACATGGTCCAAAGTATGTTGTCTTTTGTCACATTTCTAGTTTCTATTTTGACATATGTATGTACAGTTTACAGATACTAACAACAGATGATTACTTGGAAAATTTTAACAAACATGATAACATGAAGAACTTCCCTTCTAGTATTTTATAAATACCTTTTAATTAATATAAAATACATTTTTTTCTAATACATTTAAAATATAATTTTATCTTGGACAAATATTTCTAGATTTGATGATTGATAAGCACATAGAATGCATAGGAGAGGGAGACTTGATTATTTGAAAAGGTTGGTTTCCCTTATTTGCAATAACTAGTATATGTCTGGGATAAGCAGAAAAGGTCAGATAAGATGATGTTAAATGAAATGAACCCCAAGATAGGGACACAAGTGGTTTTTTCTTCCTTGCTATTGTTTCTAATATATTTATAAGGTAACATGTGATTTTTTTTGTTGCTTTGTATGTCCCTCCCCCATGGTATAACCCTTATTTTCACTATATTTGATGTTGGTATAATTTGGGGAGGGGAAAGGAAAAAACAAATTATTTAAATAGTGATACAGATTGACCCATTGCAACAATGAAATGTACAAGATGCTATGTCAAAAAATGAACTTTACAATTTAGCCGTGTGTGTGTGTGTGTGTGTGTGTGTGTGTGTGTAGTGCTGAGGAGGTGGGAGGGGAGGCAACAATGCTTGATAAGAAATGTACTCATTACCTTGCTCATGTAACTGTAACCCCTCTGTACAGTATTTTCACAATAAAAAAATTAAAATAGGGATACAGGTGGACTCATTGTAACAATGAGATGTACAAGTCGTTATGTCGAAAACGAACTTTACAACTTTGGTGGGAGGTGGAGGCGTGGGTTGGGGTGGGGGTGGGGGATGTGGGTGTGGGGGGGTATGGGAAGAGATAGGAAGGGGAAACAAAGGAGGAAGCAACAATGCTTGATAAGAAATGTACTCATTAATCTTGCCCATGTAATTGTAACCCCTCTGTACGGTATTTTCATAATAAAAATTAAAAAATAAAGTTCAGCAAAGACAATGATGCAGCAGAGCTGAGAACAAATTCCTTTCTACAATGTGGTATGGTAGGCCAGGCTTAGCTGACTATTTCCATGAAGGGCAGGAATTGGATGGATCTTCATCCTGCTTTACCTTCTGTCAATCCCAACTTAAGCCTCTATAAAGACAATAATGCAGTGGAAATGTTCACTGAACACCTAGAGGATCAAAGGAAATGTAAGAGGCTAAGGTCTTTGACAAAGGTTTGTCTAAGAGTAGGTTTTGTCTTGCTCCTGGTTCTTATTAATGTTCAATGTCATTATATTTAAGACAATTCCTTATTTGTAACTATTACCACATTTGTCTTTTTATATTTACTCATTTATTTCAATTAGATTTTTATTATCTTTACATGGTTGTACAAAGTGGTTTTAATTTCAGAAGTCAGGTATGAGTACAATGAATTTTAATCAATGTCATACCTCCCATCTTTCAGGTTTGTCTTTTTGAGTTGACAATATACCTATTTCAAGTTTGGGTATAAATGCCAAATATGTCTAAAACCTCTAGACAAAAACCTAGAACCTCTAGACAAAAACCTAGCATAACATACATGGCCACCAAACATATAAAATAGGCACACAGATAAAGTATATATAAGGTTGAAGAAAAATGGTGGAAAAAAGGAGATGCATGCTGAGGGGAAAAAACCACCTGGCTGTTAGTGTATCTTCTATCTCTATTGCTTTACCATGTAATGACTGGAGATATAGCTCAACAGGAGAGTGTTTGCCCCTACCTACATGGCCCTAAGTTCTAGTCTTAGCACCACAAAATATGTTTTCTTTTCTAACAAATTATTAAGGTATATTAAAATTATTAAGATATATTAATTGTTCAAAATAATGCATTTCATTATGACATTTTCATATAGATAATATACTCTCTTCTTCCTCCTCCTCTTCCTCCTCTTCCTTCTTTCTTTGTTTGGTAATATTATTTGAAGTTTGCTAACTAAGGTCTTCAAGTTCAGAAATTTTGATTCCTTGTTTCTCTATACTCTACCAAACTACCGTAAGTGAAATGACTGTCCAGACTGAATATCTCCTAGGACAATGTTAGAGTGTGGCCACAACTATTATATATGCACCTCTGGCTATGGTTAGTTTCCTAGCCCCTGGACATTTTTCCTTTCACATTATAAAATGTACAAGGGAGATTTACCACACCTTTTTTCCAGCACTTTAAATGTCTGGCTTCCCTAAGTATTTGTAAAGTTGTCCACATAGATTTTTATTACTCAAAAGCTATTAGGGAGAGAGTAAAGGTAAAATAATAGAGAAAGCTATTTCAGGCGACAATGTCAGACTAAATTGTTGTATTTCTTCCTTCTTGGCTTCCCATTTCTTTATTTCCCAGGATCACCAGCAGTTGGTGATGGCTATACACAACTATTATGTGGGAGAATTCAGTCCTTGATTTCTCAAAATTTCTGTAAAAATCTAATGAAGCAGAGTTATGCTTCTAATACCAAACCTAAGAGGTAAAGGAGAAAAGAGATGGTGGAAAAAGGTATACATAGAGTCTATCAGCTCTCAAATTATTCTCCATAGCTATCACAGCCTCCACCACTGCAGCTGCCTCTTAAACTCTCTTTACTATGTGAGCATGTCTACAATGTTTCATCCTCATCCATTCTGCCTGAGGAGTAGGGCATAACTTACTCATCTAACCAGCTCTAAATATTCCTGTGAGACCTTCTCATGTCAGACGTACTCCAACTAAGGCCATTCAGGCTTTCATGATCTCTCATTTTCTGCTGTCCTGGTTGTGTCTACATTATGCCTTCAACACACTTCATATGTAGCTATCTTTAACCATGCCATTTTTAAATTTTATGCCAGACCTAATATTTATTAGTCTTTAAATCTGATTGACACCATTACCTTATTGTCCAAAATAACCATGTTATTCTTCATAATGAACAATTTATCAATGTATTAGTAAAATAAGTGTTACAGTTATTTAAAAAAATACTGCACAAAGCCAGGCACCGGTGGCTCACACCTATAATCCTAGCTACTCAGGAGGCTGAGATCTGAGGATAGTGGTTCAAAGCCAGCCCACGCAGGAAAGTCCATGAGACTCTTATCTCCAATAAACCACTAGAAAACTAGAAGTGGTGCTGTGGCTCAAGCGGTAGGGTAGAGTGCTCGTCTTGAGCTGAAGAGCTGAGGGACAGCGTCCAAGCCCAGAGTTCAAGCCCCATGACCAACCAAAAAAAATACTGCACAACTTGGGGGGAAGGGGGAGTTGGGGAGATGGGGACGGAAGGGATGGTAAGGGAAAAACAAAGGAGGAGGTAACAATGCTTAATAGGAAATGTACTCATTACCTCACTCATGTAACTGTAACCCCTCTGTACACTATTTTTTACAATAAAAATATAAAAAATACTGCACACATAAATTGGATATATATATGTTACCCATTCCTTCATTTTTCTCCTACTTTCCCTCCACTCACCCTTCTGTCAAGTTGTACAGCTCACTTCCCACATATATTGTATATTGCTGTTGCATTGCTTTCCCCCTTGTCCTTTGTCTCACCATTCTGTTGTTCTCCTTTACTTCCCTAATTCAAATAAACATATATACAATTCCAGGGAACCAAAATCAAATACAGTGACAACAGAGGATATACCATAGGGGGAAGAACATACAAAAGAAACAAAAATCATGTAGTATATTAAAAACAACAACAAAGAAAAAAACCTTTGTGTCCATGTTTGGAGTTCATTTCGCTTAGCATCATCTTATACGGTCATATGTACATAGCTATTGAGCTAGTCTGTTCATCTGATAAGATTATCCTAGACATATACTAATTATTGCAAGTAAAGGGAACCATGGGACCTGTGTTTTTTTGCGTCTGGCTTACTTCACTTAATTATGTATTTTTTCCATGCCATTTTTCAACTTTGGTATCTTTGTCTCATCTCTTCATCTAGAAAGTATCTCTACTTCATTACCTATATCTTAACATTTCTACTGCAATTTCATTCTTTAATAATCCATTTCTTAGAGAACATTAGAAGGTGAGTGACAATAACAAATCAAAATTACTGAAAGCTCTTTACATAGACCTGGGGAGCAGATTAATCAGTATTGTGCCTGCCAGTGCTCAATAGCACCATCTGAAACTTTGTAGGCTTTGATCAACAACTCCATAATCCTTCCTCTCAGCCTCTAGTGACTATAATTCTTTTTTCACCTATTTAATTGTAAAGGTGATGTACACATAGTGACTACAATTCTACTTACTAAGAGTTCAGTTTTAAAAAATATTGTGCCTATAAAATCATCATCAATCTTCTTGTATCCATTTCTTACCTAGGTACAATTGCACCAGGCTTGTACCACCATGCACAGTTTAATATAAATGCATTTTTGATTTTCTGTGTTTATTTAGGAGAGATTTGTTGGGATATAATCCCATTGTAAGTAAAGGAGCATCTGTAGATCCAGAAGTAGAAATACTGGGCCTTATGACACTTCTACTTTTAGGACTTTTGGGGAAAATGCCATGTTATTTCACAAAATGGCTGCACTAATTTATATTCCCACCAATAATGTACAAAGGTTATTTTCAGCATCTTTACTAACAATTAAAATAAGTAAAGTAATAACTAAGAGGCATATATATTAAATTTGTCTCTGTCCTTTACTAAAATTTTATTTTTTCCTCAATGATTGAGCCATGTGCACAGGGGGCTTTTAATTTGGGGCCTGGGTACTGTCCCTGAGCTCTTTTGCTCAAGGCTAGCACTCTACCACTTTGAGCAATAGCACCACTTCTGGTTTTTGGTGATTAATTGGCGATAAGAGTTTCACAGACTTTCCCCCCCTGGACTGGCTTTGAACTGGAATCCTCAGGTCTCAGCCTCCTGAGTAGGTAGGAATACAGACATGAGCCATCAGAATCTGCAAGCCCTGTACAATCTGAGGACTGTACATGGACCTTTGTCTTCTCATGACTTCTGTGCAGTAAGTACATGTTTTTATAAAAACAATTATTTATTTATATTGTAAAGGTGATGTACAAAGCAGTTATAGTTATATAAGTTAGGTATGAGTATATTCCTTTTTGAACAGTGTCACCTCTTCCCCCTGAGTAAGCACATTTGAATACTCTACAATGTAATTGATGAAAAAACTCCCTGTTTTGCTAAATGGAATGTCTGTTAAATTCATTTTAATATTTCATAGTGATTTTAATAATTATATAGTCCATGACTTTTATGTGGTAAATCTAACTGCATCCAATTCTAGTGTTTACATTTCACCAATTCTGTTTGGCTAAAGCTGATGGCTTTGTTGGCTAATTACCACAGTGGTTATGTCATTAAAGTTTATGTTCAGGAGAAAGAGATTAGATTGTATGAGAGAAAGCAGACATAGTACTATCCATAGGGTGAGTGGAAGCTCTCACCTTCTTCATACTAATATTTACTGCTGTGCACAAGAGTAAAGAAATATAGTATAGTTTCTCAAAGTGATTCTATTCAGAGGGAAACTACTCACTTGCATTTGTAAGTTCTGTTATATTTCATCAATTATATCACTTCTTAATCACCTAACAGCAGTTTGAGTCAGTGTACTTTTGCCCACATTTGAACATAGCTTTATGCAATGGACCACAACTTTGTGCCTGAGCAGTTCATGCAGGGATTTTTAGCTACCCTTGGTAAGGTTTTCAAGGCCATTTTTTTTCCACATGATGAAACAACTGTCATCCAAACACACAGTTTTTGATTTGAGAATACCAAAAAACCCCCAATCTTCAAAAGATTCAAGTAAACATAATTATATTCCATGCCCTTTGCTTTACACATACTGAAATCCATTTTCTTTCTAGTGTAGATAATTAAGAGCTGAAGATAAATATATTCTAGTACTATTTTTGAACATTTATTTTCAAGATATTATGCAGATATGTCTTTCATATAACATTAATTTGTGTGTGCATTTTGTATGTAGAGGGGAAAAAAGACCAGATTAAGTGGTTGACTTTCACTGAGTTGTTGATCATGAGCAAGAAATGGGGAGGGTGGCCTGCCAAAGGAGATTAAAACAATAGAATGAGGACTGGAAGGTTGCCAAGGATGACAATTTATCTCACAATTTGGATCAAGGGTAGCTGTTTATTTTATGCTATTTGAATTGTTTATCTGGGTGATGCTTCTATACAGAAATGCATAGTAATTGTGACGACTCAGGTTATCATGTTGCTAATGAAAGACACAAGTCTTTTCCTGGAAATAAAGTCCATCCTCCAGGGAGCATGTAATGTGCAGAGTGAAAGATTATACCATACAAATTAGCACTTGATTACAGGCTGCTTGTATTGCTCACTCTTTTATTCTCTAAAGCAATCAACAAACATACTGTGAGCTGTTAGTGCAATGGTGAGCCACACCAAACTTGTGCACCACCCTCATAGCACTTCAGTGTATTAGCTGTTATTTGTAAGAATAAACAAATAATAATGACGATAAACAAGTGCTATTAGTAGAGGAAATAGCCACTTATGTCTTTTTCATTAACAGCTTTATTGAATTGCACTTTATATACCACAAAATTCTTCCATTGGACACTGATCTTTATTTTGGTAGCAGAATTTTATTTTTTTTAATTTTTAAACGTTTTTATTTTCTTGTAAAGATGCTGTACACACAGGTTACAGTTACATCAATAATGAGTACATTTCTTGTGGAGGATTGTTACCCCCTCCTTTGTTTTGGACACTGATCTTTTAAAAAGCATATGTCACATCAAATTTTAAAACTGGTCAGAGGTTTGCATGATAGTAGGTATATCATGGCCTAAAAAGCCTTAATTAAGTTGTCCTATCTTTTATTCTGTTTTAGTAATTTTTTTCTGATAATTCAGAGAACAAAGCGTGCTCATACACTGTTTCCTATGTATAAACATTTCCTGATTTTCATGTAACTGGACCTTTCTTATCATTTAGGGTGGGTTTTTTTAGTTAGTCCTGGGGCTTGAACTCAGGGACTGAACATTGTCCCTGAGCTCTTTTGCTCAAGGCTAGCTCTCTACCACTTTGAGTCACAGCTCCATTTTCTGCTTTTCTGGTGGTTAATTGGAGATAAAAGTCTTACCCACTTTCCTGCCTTTGGACTGCATTCCACAGATTTTCGCTTTCTGAGTTAACTAGGATTACAGGTTTGAGCCACCAGTGTCTGGCTAGGGTGTTATTATTATTATTTTTGGGTCCATTCGTGGGGCTTGAACTCTGGGCCTGGGCACTGTCCCTCAGCTCTTCATCTCAAGGCTAGCGCTCTACCACTTGAGCCACAGTGCCACTTCCAGCTTTTTCTTTTTGCTTATGTGGTGCTGAGGAATCGAACCCAGGGCCTCAGGCATGCAAGGCAAGCGCTCTACCACTGAGCCACCTTCCCAGCCCCTAGGGTGTTATTTTTAAGTCACCTTTTCTACACACTCTTCTCTGACCACACATGTACAAATGCTATAGAGACAAAAAGTTCCTGTAAAGAACTTTAGATCAGCACTAGCCAAAGTGTGTACAGACTGGACAATTCATTGTTTTTTACCAGTCTGAAATGATACAAAGAAAAGAAAAGTAAGATAATTTTGAATCAACCTTTGCTGCAGTTTAACCTGGTAATATAACTGCTGAATGTAATAATGAGAAGATTGGACTCCTTCTATATGTCTTAATGTGTTCATTTTAGCGAACTAATTTTTGTCATTTTTTTTTGGTCGATGAAGATTTTGGCGGAAAACTGGTTCATCTTTACAAGTAGCTTATGAATTAGTTTTTAGAGGGCATGATCTAGGTTGGGAGAGAAAATAGAATTGTCAATTAATTTGGCTAGGACATTGGGTTGGAGGTGGTGTTTCTTACTAATTTCAGATAGAAAGGAGGGAGTGAAAGGGCGAGTAAAAGTGAGTGAGAAGAAAGGGGCTGGGAAGGTGGCTCAGTGGTAGAGTGCTTGCTTTGCATGCATGAAGCCCTGGGTTCGATTCCTCAGCACCACATAAGCAAAAAGAAAAAAGCTGGAAGTGGCTCTGTGGCTCAAGTGGTAGAGTGCTAGCCTTGAGCTGAAGAGCTGAGGGACAGCGCCCAGGCCCAGAGTTCAAGCCCCATGACCGGACCCAAAAAAAAAAAGTGAGTGAGAAGGATAGATGGAGAGTAACATGGAAAACAATGTTTCACTCTAATGGGGAAAGAGAGAATGGGTATCTGAATGTTGGCTGCTTTATGCTAATACATTCTAAATGTATAATAAGAAGTTAGACTCCAGACCAATCCCCATTCCCCATTCTCTTGGTATTATACCAATTTGAAGAAGAAATTGAATCATGAGCCACCAGAGAGATTATATAGACAGGAGACATGATTGGGCTCGCTGGGACTCAGAACCAGTGGGAACTTTTCCCTCTAAGCCCACTCTCATCGTCTGCAAAGCTGACCTCCAGTTTAATGAGCTCTGTGTTAACATGCCATCTGCTAAGGTGTCACTGATCACAACACATGGATTTGCATATGTCATTTTTTATTTAGAACATTACAATTGGGAGCACAAAGAAAGGGAAAGTAGAGAAAAGAACAAGAAGACCTGGAAGGGGAAGGGAGCAGACGGGAGTAGTTGTTATTGGCAAGCAAAACAGCATGACTCAATCTCATTCAAATCTGGTTTTGTTTTAAATGAAACAGGCTCTTTTCTCTCTCAGGTACATTCTGAGATATGGTAAACTGCAGAGTTCACTTTGTCAAGCTTAATTTGGGCTTTTTGGATTCTATTT
This sequence comes from Dipodomys ordii, assembly GCF_000151885.1. NCBI lineage: Eukaryota > Metazoa > Chordata > Mammalia > Rodentia > Heteromyidae > Dipodomys > Dipodomys ordii. Next base: position 11,405,211 of record NW_012267254.1, read on the forward strand.
TATGAGTAATGCTCTTCTATTAGTAAAAAATTTGATGTCATCTAATATCCCTCCATTAGCATACTAATCACGTGAAAGAGGTGGCTGGAGAAGAAAAGAGAGAGAGACAAGAGAGAAAGAAGGGGAATGGAAGAAGGAGGAGGAGGAAGGGGAGGGGTAAAGGGAGGGTGGTGAGGCTCAAATTCAGTTTCACAAAGTTGTCCTAGCTCTTTTTTATCTATGATTACCTCACTCAAACTGATACTTTGGCTTTTTAGATTTTTCTTTTTGAATATGTTCTCATGTGACTGCTGTGGAGCTGGGCTTCTGATTCTGAGATATTTGGTAAGTACATTGGGAAGAGCAAGGAAATCTACCAATTGTAAACAGGAAGTCTAAAGAAAATAGCTAGCACAGCAGGCCAAGTGAAGATACAGTTATTTTCCTTCCTTCTTCTTCCCAAGCACAATGACTTGCTTGATTGCCTGCTTCTGCTGCTCTCTACTACTGACAGCTGACATTACCTTACCTTACTTCCACTTGGGGACAACTGTCCTTAATCTAGGGACCAAACTAACTGGCTAACTGGTACAGCACTGAATGAGCTCTGCGATGTCTCATGTTCTCCTCTGGAAACTTCAATTGTTTAGATTTCTTATTTTTTGGGTTAACAGATATCTGTTGTTGTACCATCTCATCCCAGATCTAGGACTGGTAGCATTTCTTAAGGGTAATAGTTCAATTTTCAGTAACACACACACACACACACCTCAAATGGATCTAATTTGCTTTCTGTCAACTGCTTGATAGACTTTTTATTGATTAATCACATCTTTATCTCTGTTTATAACTAGGATAAAGGTACTTTCACTCTTCTTGGCATTTTCCTCTCTGTACTGATTTTAAAGCTTCAGTCCACCTTAAGATACTGTATTCTCAAGGATAACGTTGCTGGGGTTTTCTCCCCTCATTTTTTCCTTATCATTCACAGTTGCTATGTCTATACTCTTGCTCTGTCCTAACCTACCCAAAGTGGCCTTCTAAGAAGGAATAAACACGTTGGGGTTGTTTCCCAAATTTTAGTCATTAGCATGGTCCCTTTATAGTTTATTTTGCTATGAAGGTGAGTTATCCAAACTATAATTTACTTAATGTCTTTTGTGTACATTGACATGGGTATTTTTGGACCTAAATATCTGCTTTAACCTTATTGTAAGGGATATTATATGTAAAAATCAGTGTCGATTAGATAGTTACAATTTACTATTAATTTAAAAACTAATACAATTTGAAAGAACTTTTTACCATGTATGACCTAAAATTATCTCATGTCCAAATAGCACCTTTTTGGTAAATATTATCTGACTCCATTTTATAAATTAAGAGGCAGGTTTATAGGGATTTCGTTGACCATAAGTCTAGTTAAATGAATTCCTGGAAATCAAACCTGTCTACTAGCTTCTAGTCTAGTGCTTTTTTCTTTCATTACCCCACCCGTCATCATTCCTTTGCATCAATTCTTAAACTTGGCTTATGAGTCTGGATTATTGAAATATATAACAAATTAAATAATGATATGTAATATGCCTGGGAATACAGTGTAAAGATCCTTATCTCAGACCTTGTTCTTGTTGTAAGAGAAAGAGAGGCCATTTAAATGGCAGGTTGCATACAGGCTGGTTACCTCTGGGACTAGAGTAGAGAAACAAGACTTTCTTAGTCCTGGAAGAGAAAACAAGAATCAATTATGGAAGAACCTGTAAGAAGAAAACACATCATCAACTGTTACAGAATTTTAAGAGACTTACTTGCTCTATTGGGATATCCACTCCTGGCCTGACCAGATCACCTTTCTGGCCCATGTTCCTGGTAGAATCTTTTGTTTCTTTCAAGGATTTCAAAATGTTACAAAAGTTTGCAGTTTGTTTTCCAATCTGAAATGTACATCCTGACCTGAGAAAGGACTTTGCTGAAGCATTCATGGGATATCCATTTTCTTGCTTTAAGGGAAGATTCATATAAAAACACATAGAACTCTTTGCCAAGTAGATGGTTTAGTATCAAAGGAGACACTTGAAGCTATGGTGAAAGTGATTTTAGGAAGCTTAGCTAGGCAGAGTGAATGTCCTTCAATGCACATGTGTAAAAGAAAGAAGTGGTTGGTTTATGGTGTTGTAACACCAAGACTCAGTTTTAGAGTTTGTTCCCCTGAATACATATACATCCTCAGCTTTCACCCAGCTGGCTCATCTTGCAAGGCCAGATGGCTCATCTTGAAAGGAAACATCTTCCTTTTTTGACCACTCAAATAGCTTTTAAATAGTTCTGGTTTACTCTGTATGTGTATGCCTTTGCTGGAGGTGTTTGGGAGTATTTTTATCTGCTTAAAAGTCTGAAAACCATAGAAGGGACAGTCAGTTTCATAATTATTATCAAACATAAGCAGTATTTCCCAGATCTAATGCCCAAATGCAATTTGATATAAAGTATAGGGACTTCTGGAAACACATGGCTGAGTTTAAATGGAAAGGTCACTAGAGAAAGAGAAGAGGTAGCAGCTCAAAACATGATAAATGAGTTTTTGTTTTCATTTTCCAGACTGACATGATACTATACATTTTATTTTTCATAGTTATTCTAAAGGTGCTGTACAGAGGGGTTACAGTTATATAACACCACTTTCTTTTGAAGGGAAAAATTGTGCTTGATTTTGTAACAGCCATACAAGATCATTCACTCTTCTGAATTGTGTGGTTTGGATTAATTCTTTACTTCATCTTTGTCCTAGCAATTCTCACCTCTCTCTGTCTTTCTGCCTCTCCTATGTCTGTCTGTCTGTCTCCTCTACATTTTTGCATATGCTAGGTGAGAACACTTCCACTGGAGGTATATTTCCACCCTTGCTTTTTGAATGACTCTGAAACTGTTCTTGAATTTTTTTTATGTATCCCAGCCTGTCTTCAAACTTAAATCTTCTGCCTCCACCTCCCAAATGCTGGAATTACATGTGTGTACTACCACACCTGGCAGAAATTGTTTTTTGTAGTTTTTCACTCTGCAGGCTTTCATTTCTGCCAGATCTAGGTCTGAAAACTGAGAGAAAAGCATTTCTGAAGGATAGCCACTTGAAGATTAGAAGTCTGGCTTGAAATTCTAGAATGAGAAAGGTCTCTGTAGATCATCTTAGGTCAACTGAAAAAACCATTTGTGCACAGCTCAAATATCCCTTTCAGAAAGAAACTGACAAATTTCAAAGGTCTTCAGTATCTTCCTGGGTTTTCAAATAGAAGGTGTTTGCTTCCTGGGCAGCTGGCAGTCAATGACAGCAAAGTGGTGATGCAATGGCTTGCTAATTGGAGCAGTATAGGTCTCATCTATGTGCAGTCCTTGCAATGTAGTGCTAGCCAAGGCTTTCTTAGAGCTATAGCATAGTCTGAAGTTCTTCCCAACATACTTCTGTCTTCATCTCTTTCTTCAGTGGTATCAGAGGTCTGCTGTGGTATGAAGCTTTCCCTGAATATTCATGTTTTTCTCTTTTTCGGTCTTTCACAGGGACCACTTCCCAAAATGTCTTGTACTTCTAATGATGTCTTAGCATGTGCTTTCAATGAATCACTAAACACACAAATGAAACCCCTTCTATTGCTACCTCTACATCCACAGAAGAAAATAGGGTGCATACAGACGAAGTGATTTACTCAAGATATCATGGCTGGTTATTAGCAAATGTAAAATGGCAACCAAAACCTTGTGACCTCAAGTTCAGTGTTCTTCCTCAAGCTTCAGTGAAGCATGTGCAATGTGAACCACTTTTTGGAGAAATATACCAAACCCATATCTGGATAGATCTCTTTATCGTAAATACTATTATTTATTTAAACATTAAATGATAATTTCACATTTGTTAAATCTCTAGTTCCATATCAGATAATGTCTGTAAAATTTTGATGCACTATTTTTATATAATGCCTAGTAAAGAAATATATTTTATTTATTTATATTGTGAAAATACCGTATAGAGGGGTTACAATAATGTAGGCAAGATAATGAGTACATTTCTTATCAAGCATTGTACATTTCTATTAAAATAAAAGTTTGTGACAGGACTACCTAAAGTCATCCCATGTACTGTTAGTGATGGATAAAGCCCACAATTTAAACACTGTACTATATACTACTTTCTAGGACATAAAGATAGAGGCAAAAGAGGAAAGGGATAGAGGAGGAAGCAGGAAGGGAAGAAGGAGAGTGGAATATTTATTGAAGGTGGATTAGTGGTAGAGTGCTTTCCTCACATGCATGAGGCCCTGGGTTAGATTCCTCAGCACCACATAAACAGAAAAAGCTTGAAGTGGTGCTGTGGCTCAAGCGATAGAGTGCTAGCGTTGAGCTGAAGAGCTGAGGGACAGCACCCAGGCCTAGAGTTCAAGCCCCACACCCGAAAAAAAAAAAAGACACATTACCAGTAACTGTCTTAGGTGCTTAGTAATAGCTATAACTGCCAACCATGCCTTAATTTAACCTTTATTCAGTTAAACATACTTTTACTTATCAGTTGTGTAGAACCCTAATTGAACATTTTTAAATGTGAAGTAAGAATGAAGATTTTTTTTCCCTCCTAAAACAGTGGATTCATGTGGCTTAAAGTGTTCCACGTTGATTAATTTATTGAAAATGTGTACCAAGTTTGAGAGCAGTTTTATGTAAGACATCTTTTGAATACACATACTTTCAAAGAAAGAATCTAAAATAACATTTCCTTTCTCATTAAAAATATTAATAAAACAAAATACTTTAAGAAATCTAGGAATATAATTACAATAATCTTTGTTACTCTTCTTTTACTTTAGAGCTTTATAATGATCCTGGTTCCTAGTGCTAATGAAACAAATTGGGATTAGAACTCATGCTATATAATATTTTAATGGATTCTCAGTATTGTAATAATTTAACATTTCTCTTTCATTCCATGGAGATAGTATTATTCAGATCATTCGCCAAACAGATATTACAAATGTATAAGCCATTTTGTTAATTCTTAAATAAATTATTCTTTCAGATAAAGAATAGGTATGAAATAACCTTAAAGAAATACTAACTCCTGAGATGTCACAAATCTTAAAGGCAAGAGAAGTTTGAAGGTAAAGATTTAGATTGTGTCTTATGTAAGGAGAAAGGCGCCTATACATTGTGACAGAGTTATTTAATTATGCCATGGTGAAATGTACTCTGGCGTATAGTTTGTAAAGATTGGGTAGTGATCTTCTTCTGAAAGGGTGTATCTAGTATTGATGTGCACAAATGCTTATGTAAATTGTTTAAAGAATTAGCTTTATATGTAATTTGTCCCTTGCTTTACATTTCAAACCCGATTAAAGACTTCACATTTTAAATCCAAATTTAATCTAACAGTAATAAGGGAGGAATCATATCAACTTATTTTTAAGTAAGTTAAGAATACAGTTTCACAGCTTAAACAAAGAGCATAATTGAAAATGAGACTACTGCATTCAGGTTTGGATATTTTCTAAACACATTTCTTCAAGCGTGTACTGAATACATTAAGTACTTCATGTTTTTCCTGCTTAGATGATTATAGATGACACAATCTAAACAGAATATATTGTCTACACATACTTTAACACTGCTTTTTCTTACCAGGTTAGCAAGCATGTAGTGATACCCTCTCGAATGTTTCCCCAGGATCACAACCTGAAAAAGAAAAGAGAAGCATTGCTTATTCAAGAGGTACATTTTCAATTGCACAATCAGTGGCATGGCTAGAACTAATAATGTCTTTAAATTGTCAACAACGCAAGATGTATTTTCTATACAGTAAAATAACAGTTGGATCTGGCTTCTTCTATGTGCATTTTCCTTTCTGATAAAACAGAAAAAATATTCACTGTATCAAAGTTAGTGTGAACACAAGGGGAAAAAACTCCAAACTTCCAGGTCAGTAGCATCATTGTCACTTAAAATAGATGGCAGAGGCAATGAAGCTGATAGCCCCCCCACCAGTGAACTGGATTTCTGTATTTAGCTATTGAGATGGAAAATGAGCTGAACTTTGCATGCAAATTAGAAAATAGAATGTACAGTACATTTTTTGTTATCTGGAATGCTTAGGGAATATAACTCTCAAAGAATGGGGTTAATGGGATTTTCAGGTTAACTGAGGTTACTTTTGCTTATTGAAAACCTAAATGTTAACTTTCCTTTTTCTGTCTTAATGGAAAAGACTTTGAGACCATCAGTATAACTTTTTGTGCTGATCACAATACCTTAGGCCCATCAAAGGCAGTTTCCCTCAGGGAACATTTGACAATACCTAGAGAGGAAAAAAATCCCTAAATATCTAGAGACATTTTTACTTGTCAAAACTGGGAGGAGTACTACTAGTATCTAATGTATTGAGGCCATGAATGCTGGTAGACATCATCCGATGCAAAGGGCAATCCTCACTACCAATAATTGCCTCACAAAAAATTGTCAGTTGTTCTAAGGATGAGAAACATTCCCTGAGGTTCATTATCATTATCATAATTTTCATGAGCAACACTGTGATTAATAATAAGCCTTAGATTTTTCAAAGTACATTTTTATTATATCAAAATATGAAAGTGGGCTAAATATTTTCCAGCCAAATATACTGGCAAACAGTTTTGAGTAAATACCTGATGTAAGTTTATGTTCTCATAAGAAAATTGCACAAACACTTTTATTAAAGATTTTACAAAATATTTTATTTGAGGAGATTAATAACATAGAATTTAAAGGCATAGCTGGGCATCAGTGGCTCATGCCTGTAATCTTAGCTACTCAGGAGGCTGAGATCTGAGGATTCTGGTTCAAAGCCAGGCCAGGCAGGAAAGACTGTGAAACTCTTATCTCCAATAAGCCACTAGAAAACTGGAAGTGGTACTGTGGCTCAAGTGGTAGAGCACTAGCCTTGAGCTGAATTGCTGAGGGACAGTGCTCAGGCCCAGAGTTCAAGCCCCACGACCAACAAAACAAAAAAAAGAATTTAAAGACATGACTAAGTTTTGTACTTGTCTGAAGCTAATATAACTTTTGGGGCTCTTCTTATGGAAAATAGGACACAAAATTATGAATACAATATTTGAAACAGGGCCTTGGAGACATGCCATGCAAATAAGGAGTTGTTAAGCTTAAGCTTCATGATGAATTCTTTTCTAAATGCAGCTGTCAAATGGCTTAAAAATCAGAAAGACAGAATTGCATACATATCAAATCAGAACTTTATATGAAAAGCTGTAATAGTAATGAATACAACTACCCTCATTTTACTGCCTATGCCATGCATAATTCCTAAGTTAACTTAACAATCTTATTTTATGGATAAAGAATATTAGCTCAAGGAGAGTTTAAATTATTTGTCCAAGACCACATAACTAGGAAGTGGTAATGCTGGAATTAGAAGCTGGATCTTTCTTCCTTTGGAAATACTTCAATAATTTAGGCAGAACCTCCATATCTCTGTGTTATGCATTCACAGATTTAACCAACCCTAGGCTGAAAATATTTGAAAAAAGTGTTTGTACAGATCATGTACAACCTTTTATTCTTAACATTATTCCCCTAGATATAACATTTTATAACATTTATAACATTTTACTACATAAAATATTATAATATAGAGATTATTTAAAGTGTGCACTTTAAAATATATGTGTAGATTTTATTTAAATACTATTTTATATAAATAACTTGAGCATCCACATCTTTTGGTAACTGCAGTGGGTATGGTTACGTGTCCTGGTACAATTATGTGCAGTATGGTGTACTACATGGCTTCTAAGTACAGGTGGTCCATAACATACCGTGAGTTAACTTATGCTTTTCAACTTTACAGTGATGTGATAGCTACTAAATGATAATAATTGCTCTAAGTTCTTGGGAAAGAGAATGACAAGATGTCTAAGGCATGCACAGGGAGGGACACATGGAAGAGAGCAAGTTTAAGCTGAGCCAGACAAATAATAAATTTGAATCTAATCCTTAACATGGTTTCCTTAGAATCAATCATGTAATGTCAGAGTTGTGTTTTGTGTGTGTGTGTGTGTGCGTATGTGTGTGTTTATGCAAGAGAGAGAGAGAGAGAGACAGAGACAGAGACAGAGACAAAGAGAGCACAAGAGATCTGTTTTCTATTATTTTAAAATATGAGCCATATATATATATATATATATATATATATATATATATATATGAAGAGAATGAACTTCAATTCTGTTGAAATCTTACTTATGCCAAGCAACTGTGATTCTACTAATGTGAGCTAAGTAAAAAGTGTCATGGTTTGTTCTTGGTATCCTACCACCTTTAAAATATTTTTTGGGCCTGGGCTTGTGGAAACAGAGTCATATGGGATGGTTATATGTAATGTACTACACAAAAAAACTATGTAGTTGCAGAAGTGGTTCTTGTTCAGTTAGTCCTAAGTCTTTATTCTTTTCATGTGTGAACGATGAACAAGACATACGTTGTCCCCTCAGCTATTTAAGAAGTCTGGTAACCAAGAGAATATTCAACTTTGCTTTTTACAGTAATTATAAAGCTTTTCTGAATTCATTTCAGAAGTTGAAATATAAAAAGCTGTTTTTTTACAGTTGACAGTAAATCTGAAGAAGAAATTCAAAGTTCCCAATCCATCTTCTGTACTAACTTTGCTTTTGTAAGATTTGTCGGAGATGATAGATGGCTTGCCCTGATGGCAAATATGATGAAAGTAATAAAGGGAAATGTGTGAAATATTGATAAAATTCACTGTTTTAAGGAAACTTATTTTTATCTCCATATATAGCATCTCAAAAAAAGCCACAATACTCATTCAGTGAGCAAAAATTTCTTCATAGAAGAAAGAGCGGTTACATATGAACACAATGAGCCAATGCAGATGATTGTCAAGGAAGCTAGTGAATTATAGTCTACCCACTTAGGGGAGATTTCCTTTTACTGAGCCCCCTTATGCACTTCTTTGTGAAATTAAGACTTGGGTATCACTGAGTAGTTAAAAATAATTTATAAATTATTCAGTAGGTTTTCTGTGTAAGAGGCCATTTCTTGATTTAATGTTTAATCTAGACATTTCATAATTTTAGAAATGTGAAATGAAATTGCTCCACAAGACTACTTGGGAGAGGCCCACAGATCCGTTGGGAGGCAAAAGCATCTGTTTTTCTATGCTCACATTTTAGGGGAAAAAAGTGTGTGAAGAAGTGTGTATGTTTTTTCTTTCCTTAGATCCATCTGGTATGCAGATTAGGTTATTTGCAGACCTAAGTATCTCCATGTTTGGATTTTCTACATCACTGCCAGAAAAGAATCTATGTATAAAGATTGATCTTGCGTTGAGTACAGAGCATGCCTTGATGTTCACCTTACTTTGTTTCTCTTTGATTTTGGCACCCTGTGAACATTTGAGGAGATGGGGGAAAAGGTGGGTGGGTGATATTTCTGTTTTAAATTCACCAGGGTGTTCTGTGTTACTGTATGTGTATTATCATCTCTTTAAGAGAAAGCAATTGTAGCATATTCTATTTTTTGTTGATCATGGGGCCTGAACTCAGGGCCTGGGAGCTGTCTGGGAGTTCTTTTTGTTCAAGGCTAGTGCTGTACCACTGAGCCACAGTGCCACTTCCAGTTTTACAGTGGTTAAATGGAGATAAGAGTCTCACGAAGACTTGTGTGCTGGCTTTGAAGTGTGATCCTCAGATCTCAGCCTCCTGAGCAGCTTTCCTATCTCTTCAGATGAAAAGGAAAAGATAACGTTATCCTAAGGCATGCTATATACAAGTTGTTGAATCAATGGTATAATATACAAATTAGCCTTAGAACATGTCACATACTTTCCAAAAGAATTTGTGATATGATCTAAAGTGTTATAAAGACTCCAAGTAACTAAATTGCTTGAGTCCTAGCAAATACATATCAGAAGACATTCTAGTAATCAATCTGCACACACATACTCTTCTATGACTTAATGACAGTATTTCTAACTTGGATAAATGTGTTGAATTAGTAAGACAGAGAAGAACCAATCACCTATACCAAACTCAGCTTAAAGGCAGTAGGGATGGGAATGCTGCAGACAAAGAAATAGCAAAGCTTTTCATACAGGAGAAAAATCGAATTATAACCAAGGAATCTCATCAGTGTTTATGCTGTTTACAGGGATCTGTCTGCAGAGAGAAGGTAATTGAATAAGCACTGAATAAGATGCTAGGATGAGAGGATTAGAAAAAAAATATTTTAAAAAGAATATGGTTTGGGCTGGGAATGTGGCTTAATGGTAAAGTGCTTGCCTAGCATGCATGAAGCCCTGAGTTCAATTCCTCAGTACTACATAAACAGAAAAAGCTGAAGTGGTGCTGTGGCTCAAGAGGTAGAGCTCTAGCCTTGAGCATAGAGAAGCTCAGGGACAATGCCCAAGCCCTAAGTTCAAGGCCCATGACAAGCAAAAAAGAAAAAAAAGAACATGGTTTGGAAAGTTTTACTTTCTAGACTTGAATATTGCAGTCACCATGACTAAATAGAATACATGGAAGAATTAATAATAAATGGTAGGCAAGGTAAAAGACAATAAAGAAAAGGCAATAAATGACCTATTTATACTTGGAAATATTGTAGTTAAAGGGATGTATTATCCTTGCTCTTAGTGATAAGGTACCATTTAAATGCATAGTGGGTATACCTCATCATCTCAACCTTAAAATAGGATTTGTCAAATTCTACCCCATAAACGCTTATTGAGTTATGCCTTTCCTGCATATTACAATACTATCATTTCCCTAATTCCCTTATACTAGCTTCTTTAATGTACAGCAGCCATGTCTAAAGTAACAACAGCCATGAAATAATAATAATAAATACAGTTGTATGAAAATAAAATACATTCATCTAAGCATATTGAAAACCCACTAGCATGTCACTAAGGTAGTGGAAAATTATCTTTTTTTCATGAATATTTAAAAATTATCTTTAGTTGTACAAAGGAGTTACCATTTAACAAAGCAGTTTATGCATACACTCTTAAAACAGTTGTTTCTTTAGGGAATCGAATAGAGATCCTGTTTCTCTGTCCTGTTAGAAGGTTAATTTGTTTATGGCTTATACCTTAAGAGTATTCCCATAACTACCGATGGTTCTTGAGCATTCTAAGGAACCAAAATGAAGGACACACTTTGGAGAGGGCAGCAAATGATGCTAAGGACTGGATATGAGTGCAACTATGGAGACTTATAAAATCATTTCCTAAGGCAGTTTACATGTACTGCCCCAGTCAGGAAGCCTTCATTGCAAATTTATCATCTAGATTCCTTGGATACAGGGCTAATAGCAATCACTTTAACTACTCAGACCATCTTACAATTTCCTGTAAAATGTGCTAATAAAAAATGATGTTACACTGAGCTACAATGCATTTACAAGTACTGTATCTTTTTATGTATTTGGAATTACTGTAGTTTTTTTCAGAGGTTGGAGGTGATTAGTACAGAATAGTACAGCAATAGTGAATAGTACAGCAGAAGGAAATGTCTCTTCAATGTGATGGTGTGAGTAATTACTTCTCTGCAATTTGCCTGACTGTCTCCTTGGCGTAGTGATGAACTTTAGACAGTAAACTTTATTTGTACCTCTCCTGCGGCTTGAACTCAGTGCCTGGGCACTATCCCTGACCTTTTACTTTGCTCAAATTTAGTGCCTTACCACTAAAGCCACAGCTCCACTTCTGGCTTATTTTGGGTAGGTTTATTGGATATAAGAATCTTACAGACTTTGCCCAAGGTGGCTTTGAAACACCATCCTCAAATCTAAGCCTCCTGAGTAGTTAGGATTACAGGTGTGAGCCATTGGTGCCCAGTGAGACAGTAAATTTTAAATGACAGTGCTTTAGATATAAGCTTTTTATGAAATTTACTATTAACTACTTTTAGTCTTATATCTATGCCTATAGTAGTAATTTATTACTTATAATCTTATTCTAAATTAGCAAACTGAACATTTAAAACAAAGGTTTAATGATAGAGTTTACATAATCACTTAGACTCAAACCATTATAATAGTGAATTCCTGAAAAAGACCTACTGGACAGCCTGTATTTGTACTGAGTAACATGCTTGGGAGTTTCAGTGGATTCATTAATTGCATTAAAAAAGTGGAATGGATTTAAAGATAATAAAATACTATGAAAATGGAATGGCAATATATGGCATATGGTTTCATAGTTACATAAAATATGTGGTATTTCACCAAAGTGCTGGTGGCTCATATCTATAATTCTAGCTACTCAGGAGGCTGAGAACTGACGAAGAAAGTTCAAAGGCAGCCTGGGCAGGAAAGTCCCTGTGAGACTCTTACCTCTAATTACCCACCAAAGAACCAGAAGTGGCACTGTGGCTCAAAGTGGTAGAGCACTAGCCTTTAGCAAAAGAGCTCAGGGACAATGCCCAGTCCCTTGAGTTCAAGCCCAGGACTGACAAATGTCTAATTTCTAGCCACAACTACCTGAAGATGAGTGGTACAAAGCAGGACTTTCTTGATGGCTCAGGAGTCACATCTTTTCACTTTGCATGTTTATTAGGATGACTAACTTCTAGCATCATACCTGAAATGATACCTTGTGTTATTTAAATTTGCAAGGGTATTAAATCCATTACATATGTTATCTTAAAGCTTCAAATAACATTTATTAAAGGAAGTGTATTAGTATGAGCTGTGAATAGTTATGGACTCAGTTTTGCCATTACTTACTAGTTCCAATATTATGTACAAAATTGAAGTATGAATGGCAGAGTAGAATGTTAGAAACTGAGGTCTAGGTCAAAATGATGGCATCTCCAAGCAGGGAAGGAAGAGAAAGAAATCTATGAGGATATAGAGGAGAGTATTGTTTCCCTGTGAACTCCTGAACTGACTCCTGCAAATACATTTTCTATTTGTGTAATGTTCTCTGTATTTGGCTCTAATCTGTGAGATCTTTTGATTGCTGAAGTGAATGATCATATTTACATTTTCAAATAAAAATAAATACCTCTCAGAAACCTAATGTGTTTTTGGGTCTTTGATTTTTCGGGATAATTGCTTATTTGGCAGGTTTCTTCTACATTTGGGAGCCATGTTATTTAAGTGGATCTCAATTTGCAAATTGATAACAAATAACCCAAGCTCAGTTTATGGAAGCAAAAAACATAGAATTCTCCTAATTCACAAATATTTGGTTTGGTCTTTCATTCCTGTTATTTGCATTTGGCATTTATCTCCATTGGCATTTATTTGGCCAGTTCCTCTAACCTTGTGAGCACCATGACATGCGCTCGGTTAAAGCACCTTAGGCGGAACCACTGTTTTTCATCCAACTCAGGAAGCACCTAAAAGCCATTTCTTAACTATGTAGGAATCACTGGCTAGTTATTAAACCATTGGTAGCTGAAATCAGCAATGGGAGGAATATTAACACGTAAATCAACCTATAAACACCTTTTCAATTGCCCAAACCCAATTTTCCAGTATAGCAATGGACCCAGGGAGAATATGGATTGAACTTGCTAGCGAATGGAAGGGCTGTCTGTATAAGTCACATTTCATTCATTCATTCTTCTTTTAATGAATGTTAGCTGAATGCCCACACTGTGCCAATTCTGGGGCTACACCATGTGGAGACAGAAGTTGCAGAATAATGGTTCCTCTTCTGGAGGACCTCATACTTAAATGGTTACCCATTTAAGCAAAGTTATCAGAAAATTATAATCCAGTGGGAGAATAGAAATATGAGCAAAGCACATTTGAGGAGAGAATGATTAACTAATAACCTGCTATAGATAGAAAGTACTTTGTCTTCAACCAAAGATCTAAAGATTTTTTTCCCTGTAGCTTTTTTAAGTGGGAACCTGACAAATAGGTAGCTTAAAGAGAATGCTATTTTGAAAATGGAGAGAGATATATTGTAGAGGCTATTCCTCTTGATTTTAGGAGAGTCTTGCTGTTTTTCAGTGCTTACACCCTAGAGGAGATTTTTATTTGAGGCAACTATAAGTATTTGGTAGGATGGTAGTCAGGGCTGGCTCCCTAAGACAATGTGGTTGAAATGATTGATGAGACAAGCTAAGTTAGAGGGACTATAAATAGCCAGATACTAAATGGAAGGGCATATATTAAAGGCCTCACCGCAGCTGAGGGGGATCCTGAGTATGGCTGACTAGAAAAGGAATAGCCTGCTAGACTCTGCCTCCTGAGTCCCGCTGGAGCTCCGAAGCTCCTCATTGGACTGCCGATAGAGCACTGGCCCTTGGGCTGATGAGTCTCTCGACTTTCTTGCCCTGGCTGACTTTGAAGGGATCTCACCCTCCTGAGAATCTTGGATTGCAAGGTTGAGCCACCAGTGCCAATCTCAATCTCTCAATCTCTCTCCCCCTCCCTTTCCCTCCCTCCTTCTTTCCCTCCCTCCCTCCCTCCCCCTTCCTTCCTTCCTTCCTTCCTTCCTTCCTTCCTTCTCTCTCCCTCCCTTCCTCCTTCCCTCCCTCCCTCCCTCTCCCACCCTCTCTCTCTTCTCTTTCTTTCTTTGTGGCAATCTTGTGTTTTTTTTCTTTTTTTCGTACATTGTGAAGCTAAAATCAGGACCCACAATGATGGAGTTTTCATGAAATGGTTTAGTAAGAGACATTTGTGCATACATGAGTTCTCATGAGAATCCCTGGGCAAGCAGCAGGGAGCATGATGATACTCTCAGATTCCTGGGAAACAAGGCAAAGGAGGAATTTGAAAGATTATTGTTTTAAAAAGGGCTCTCACAGAGGTGGGTTCACAGTCAAAGATTTGAGAACTGATAGGAAGCACTGGTTGAGGAATGTGGAAATCAGTGAAGAGGAAGAAGCCAATGTAGGTATATTCAAGCAGATTAATTCTGGAGACCTCTGAGAATGGTGGGGAAAACACCAGCTGGAAGGCCCTAAAAGCTGAGGTCTTTGACTTTCAACTCCCATTCACTATTGGCTGGTAATGCCCTCAGAAGTACTACTTCCTACCCAATGCTTCTGGATTGCCACACTCTCAGTATGAAAAAACTTCATGTGGAAAAGAACACATGCAAGCCTAGTGTCAAGGAGATATGGATAAAGCACCAACAGCATTTGCTATATTGTATTAATTCTTGAATCAAATTTCCAATAATGCAACTATGATATAAGGAGATTTAATCAATATCCTTCCCTTTATCTTGGTTCATGTTCTCTGTAGAATATAGCTTCAACATATAGCGGTGTGGTAGTCATCACTAAATGTTTCTTTTTTGGGGGGGGTCCAGTCGTGGGGCCTGAACTCTGGGCCTGGGTGCTGTCCCTCAGCTCTTCAGCTCAAGGCTAGCGCTCTACCACTTGAGCCACAGCGCCACTTCTGGCTTTTTTCTTTTTGCTTATGTGGTGCTGAGGAATTGAACCCAGGGCCTCATGCATGTAAGGCAAGCGCTCTACCACTGAGCCACCTTCCCAGCCCCACTAAATGTTTCTTGTATGAAGGTATTAAAAGATACAAAACCCTGGAGAAAAATCCAAAAATTTTAGTAAGCCAATAAAAGATAGTTCCAGGCCAGGTGCTGGTAGCTCATTCCTGTAATCCTAGCTACTCAGGAGGCTGAGATCTGAGGATCATGGTTCAAAGCCAGCCCAGGCAGGAAAGTCTCTTATTTCTAATAAACCACAAAAAGCTGGAAGTGGCGCTGTGGCTCAAGTGGCAGAGTGCTTGCCTTGAGCTGCACAGCTGAGGGACAGTGCCCAGGCCCAGAGTTCAAGCCCCACAAATGACAAAAAAAGAGATAGTTCCATATAAAATAAGAAAAATGTAGAAAAATGTGCTGAAGAGGTGGGGACAGAACAAGCTCAAATGTACAATAATCTCTCTATTAGAGAGGAAGGAGTTATTGTTTAGACTAGATTTGAATGATAGTGGAACAGTTGTTGGCATGAAGAAAGGCAAAAAGAGTCCAGGTAGGAAGATGCCCTAGACAAAGGACTTATGGTGGGATATAACAAAATAAACACAGGTTAACCTTTACTGACTACTTACTGTATAGAAGGTACTCTATTAAATGATATTAAAAATTATTGTAAAGGTGATATACAGAGGGGTTATAGTTACATAAGTCAGGTAATGAGTAAAATTCCATTTCAACAGTGTCACTTCCTCCCTTATTCTCTCCCAGTTTTTCACTTCCTGACCTCCTTCCCCCCAACCAAGTTGTATAGTTCATTTCCAACATAGTATCTAGTAGGTTTCACTGCTGAATTGGTTCACCCTTTTTCCTACTGTTTCTGTGCTTTCCCTTCCCCTTTCCAAATCAGATAAACATATACAAGACAAAGGGTACAGAAATCATAAAAAATGTCAGAAGGGAATAAATCAAAGAAAAATGAAAGAAAAAAGAACTGAAAGTAGTACAATAGAAAACCTCTTGCATTTCTTTGAAGCCTTACCACTGCCCTTTAAGGTAGGCCATTAATAATTTTATCTTTTTGGTTAAGAAATCAAGGTACAGAGAAGTTTGGAAATTTGTTGTAAGCCCCACAGGCAGAAAGTAATGAGACATGAAATCAAAATCAGATTTGACTGCCTCAAGTCACTAATCGTTAGTTAGAATAATAAGAACTGATGGTATTGTGGGATGATCAGCTCCTACCATGAGTTCAATTCAACAAAGACTCAGTACTTACTGTTATTATGTATGATTACCTAACTGGAGAGTAATTGTGGCCTGAATCTTAGGAAAGTCTCCTTTGTTGCTGGGCATCCTGGGAATCTCTGTTTGGTTTCTTCTAATTATTTTGCACAGCTTTGTACTTGGTTCATATGATCATGACTCCAATTTTCGTTTCCATATCGGTGTGTGACATAAGTTGTCATTGTTTAATCACAACTGTACTTGTGATGAATGTTGGATAATCAGAACAAAAGCACAGGAAAAATAATTAGAGGGAACCAAAGGGAAGTGGCTCACAGCCTTCAACAAGAGACTGTGTGAAGGTTTCTAGGACTTAGTCCCTGAAGCTTTGACAATGTATTTTGATCTTTGTCTGAATGCAAATGAATGCCTCCATCAAATCATAGGCAGCTTGTCACAATGCAGGTTATTTAGCTAGTTAATTAAAGTCTGAGTGAGCCAGTGGCTCTCTGCACTGGGCTCTGAAGATAACCAAACCTGTATTCTGACCAGGCAAGTTAATTTAAAATAAGTGACCTCAATTGGGTAATGGCTCTAAGTTCAAATTCAAGAATCACTATAATTAGTCCCAGATGGATCTTAATTGTTCTTTCATGAAACAAACTGAGGAAGGGGCAAGAGAAATGCCCAATCCCGAAGTAAAGGTTATTAGCCATAATTTTGGACAGCATGGGAGCTGATTGAAGAAGGGCATAGTTAATTTTGTATAACAAGAGTTCCATTACTGCCTTTCCAAATGCATCCATTTAGGTGTGGAAATAAGTACTAGAATTCAGCACTCTTAACCTTATGATCTTAGGCAAGTTATTTAAATTTCTTCTAGGGAAAAACAAACCACAATTAGTCCAACCTATTTCAGAGGACTAAAGGAGATAACTTTGTGAAAGCTTTGAAAAGTTTTGCAATCAAAATGTTTTGATTTCAGAGTATAGGGTAAAAGTTGTGGCCTGTGAAAGTTTTTTGAAAATACATTTTTAATTGTAAAAATAGTGTATAGAGAAGTTACAGTTATATGAATAAGGTAATGAGTACATTTCTTATTGAGCATTGTTACCTGCTGCTTTGTTTTCCCCACCATCCCTGCCTTTCCCACCTCCCCTACTCCTCCCTCCCTCCCCCCACAGTTTGTAAAGTTCATTTTCAACATAGTGTCTTGTACATCTCATTGATACAATGGGTCAACCTGTATCCCTGGTTAAACATTTTGTTTTTTCCATTCCCTTCCCCAAATTAGAAAAGTGTATATACAAGATTCAGGGCACCGGAATCAAATACAGTGAAAACAGGGATTATACCATGGGGGAAGAGCATACAATTATTATATATGGTCATATGTACATAGCTTTTGACCTTTTCTGCCTGTAAAAGTTTTTTTGTACACTCTGCCATAAATCAGGTCCCTGCTGAACTATCCCTCTCCAACAGGGAAAGGATGAGAGGGGAAAGTATATTTCACCACTTCTGTGCAGTGGCATATAGTGTTCTTATTTCTTAGGAGGTATACTTATAGAGCTGAACGTGATTTTAGCCATTGAGAGGAAGTCAGAGAGTGCACAAATTTAACATTAATATTATGAAAGCAGATACATCTCCATTCATATAATATAAACCTTAAACTTGAATGTGTACACTGGAATAGCATTGTGATACCATGAGCTCAGAGTAAATCACAGGGAGAACACAGTGGCTTTATTCCCATTTATTTTTTAAAAATAAATGCTTAGTTTTCCCATTTGTGACTTTAGATTAATGGTATCTCCCAAGCCCCTCAAGCTAAAAGTAATCAGAAAGAATTAGTAGATTTATAACAGTGCAGTAAGTAAAAACAAGCAAACAAACAACCCCTCCCCAAAACAACCCATAACCTAGTCTAAAATCTTGGAAAAACAAGAATCTGGGATGCACATAATAGATTTGAAACTTCGTTACTTTCTTAGTTCCATGTTTTTTGTTTGTGTTTGCCTGCACTTGTGTTTGAACTCAGACCTCACACTCACCCTACTTGCTTGCTTGGCTGGTGTTCTAACATTGGAACCACACTTGCAGCCTAGATTTTTGCTGAATATTTTGGAAATGGAGTCTCTAGGACTTTTCTCTGTGGGCTGGCTTCAGACCACAATCATTTGAACATAGGCTTCCTTAGTAGCTAGGATTACTACTTAGTGGTTACCAGAACCTAGCTCTGCTTCTACTTTTTAAGTGGAATCATATTTGGATGCCTATTTGAACTCCTTTAACAGAATATCAGCATCTAAAATAGATTTATAGCGTATGCCTACTGACAGTAATCATAAGAATTTATCCTTCAGTTCTAGCCAAAACTCATTAAAGGAGTTTAGGTTAAACCAGAATTTGTATTCTTTCTTCTTATACAAGGCAAGGGTACAATGAAAGTCGTATTTCCCACAGTGGCATTTCCATGTAAAGGCTTGGGCTTTTGCTAAAAAGAGCTAGAGGTCACAATGAGCAAGGAATAAAAAGTCCTGCTCCCCTAGAAAAAGTCATCACTGGGAAACACCCATACATGGAAGAGAGCAGCAGAGAAGACAAAATCCTTTGCTAAAATTTGGTAAAATTTTAAGTTATAGCTCTAATAGTCAATTCTACAGGTCTAGAGAGTTCCTGTTGTGCATCTGTAAGTAAAATTGTAGTGCACAATGCATATAGGACTAGGAATTATTCCCCAAATGATGGATGTCAGGACAACTCCCTCTCCATTTAAAAAGCTTATTTACTTATTTTTTAACACATGTTGATTGAGTTGTTACTGGCTTTAAAGCTACTTAACAGCAGTGAACAAAAGAGAAAAACCTTGCTCTCATGTACCTTATCTTGTGATGGTTTCTTTCTGTGGATTCCTAAATTATCTCTACCTCTCATCTTTCCGTTAGCCCAAACCAATTAGCCTCTCAGTCCTCAAAGGAAGGTTTCTTCTCAGTGTTTGCCTTGTAAGTAGTGTTTATGAATGATGAGAAAGGAAGGAACACTGGGAATAGGGGAGAAGGATGGGAAGCAATATTCCTTTCACATGTTGTCTTTCTGGTGTGATATGCTTTCAAGTGAGCAGACTGTGTTCGTCTAAACACTAGTTCAATGTGGTTGGGTGGGAAGTAGTATGGGGTTGAAGACAGGTGGCCTATTCCAGTGAACCCATGCATAGTTGTCTGTTTTGTATATGTATTGGCATAATCTTGGAAATGTGGCACAAAGAGGATGGGAAATGGAGCCTGGGGGATTGTCCTTGCTCTTTTGACTCATGATTTGTGAGGCCATGATGTATGCTCCTACTTCTCTCAGCAACTCAAAATTGTAAGATGAAGGGGCAGTAAAATACATAAGAAAAATCTTATTTCAAATACCAGGGTATTGTATTGGCTGCTAGAAAATGCTGGTTTCTAAAGGTCATAATGAAAAATCAGGTTGAGTTCTGGTTAATATAGCTCATGTTCTTAGTGCATCAAGTTTGTACCATTCTGCCTTATGACATGGGTCAGTTTTAACTTTTCATCTGCTAACATTAGCATTTACCCTGAAAAGTACGTGAGGATTGTCCTACCTGGGGAAATTTCAATTTCCATCCCTTTCTCTCCAAACCATGAATTTTAATGGATCCTTGAGGACATCTTTCATCTGCCCATGCGGGGAAGTCCTCGCAGATCACTGTCAGTCGGAGCTAGTCATGCTTTTACCACATTTGTGTACCCCTTTTGTTACTTTACTTATCACACGAGATTGTGATCATCTGTTTATTAGGTGGCTTCCCTACTAAACCATGAGCTCCTTGATGGCTGAAACCAAGCCTTATTTGTTTTTCACTTTGCTTTAAACTTATTACTAGTCGTTTTCCAGGACTACAGAGGCAGAATGAATAGGAATGTTGTCTTGCTTTTAAGGAGAACTTGAAACCCTCTCCTCACATTTCAGTAGATCTATGGGAAAGGATTGTGCATAATGGCCTTCTGTTTCTTTTTTCATGAAGCTAAGAAGATGAAGCCATTCACTTGTGTCTCCCACTTTACATGTTCTTCCTATTTATGTAGAGTCTATGAAGAGAATACATGAATAATGGGTCCTTTTCAGTTACCATAAAGAACTGAGTATGAGCTAGTTCTCTTTGTGCAAAGTCTCTATTAACTATGTTGGGCTATGATGTAATAAGACTGTAGACAGAACCATTCCATTGAACCATCCCTATCTCCCTCTAGAGTACAGTAAAGGGAAATTCATCACCATCAGCTAAGCTTTGAAAAAAAAACAAATAATTTAGAACTCACACTGAGAGTTTACATGCTGAAAATATTTGGAGAAACCATATTATTTCCCTTTTTAAATTTAAATTTTACTTTTTACACTATTTTTCTGTTGGATCACAAATTCTCCAGTACTTGGGACTCATTTTCTTTGAAAATATATGATGGTATGAGATTGTCATGGTTGTGTTCTTGACATGGGCTAAGAAGGATAAGAGGATGAATTGCAGGTCACTGAGTGGTGAGGACCATAAAAGAACACATGGAGGATTTTATACTTGTCTTTGGAAAGTTTCAAGATCACTGTCTACTTTTAAGGATCTCTTACAGCTTAGCAATCAGGATGTTGTAGCGCAGGCTGCAGTGACCTGTTTCAGAGAGTCATTGCAGGAAATATACCATGAGGAAGTAATCTCTAACAAATCTTTTGCTCCTACTAATCCCTATAACATAAACTCAGTACTGTATCTTCAACAGGTTAAGTATGAGAAGTAACCATATTCAACTCTCTGTGGGTAAGAGGCAGGAAAAACATTCCTCCTCTCTGGTGGAAGAAAATGCCTGAGGATCCAGGGATAGGCATGATGCCACCTGTTATTGATGTGACTAATGCAGAAGAGCTAATGGCTCTGCTGGGAGGTGTGCTTTCCTGTCACTCCTTGCAGCTCGCTCTGAGCAGCTTGGTGGTGGTTGCCATGGACACTAAATTGTGAAGGGGCTTGGGTCAGAGTTTGAAGGATCATGTTGTGCTTGAGTGAGAGAGACTGAAATTAAGTTAATGTGTATAAAATACGATGTGTTACTTTCTTTTGCACCTTTGGGAAAGCTGCAACAAAGCAGTTTGTCAAGTGACAATTGATTTTATACTGGCCAGGGAAGAGGGAGGAGCAATTTATTAAGTAAGAAGTTCTCAAGTTAAGCACAAGTAGTAGTCTGAAATAGGTCAAGAAAAATACAAAGGACTCTTAGAATTGTTGAAGAGATAGCAATGATGGCAAAGCATTTAAGAGTGGCTATTAAGAAGCCTTTCTAATACACCATTGCTTCAATGTCATTGGATCTCATCTCTTAAGGCAATGCACAATAGTATTAAGGTCACACTGTTTTTTGTTTTGTTTTCTTTTTCTTTTTTTTTTCTTTTGCCCCCTGAAAGGAAGTATGTCCATGAGTTGGCCTTACCTCCAGGTTTTGATTTGTAAATCATTTCACATTTACTTTTCTAGTATCCCCTTTTTTAAAATTAGTAGGATTATTTTATTTTTTGGGGGGTCTGATCATGGAGCCTGAACTCTGGGCCTGGGCGCTGTCCCTCAGCTCTTCAACTCAAGGCTAGCGCTCTACCACTGGAGCCACAGCGCCACTTCTGGCTTTTTTCTTTTTGCTTATGTGGTGCTGAGGAATTGAACCCAGGGCCTCATGCATGCAAAGCAAGCACTCTACTACTGAGCCACCTTCCCAGCCCAGTAGGATTATTTTCTATAATTCTGAACTTACCTGTACCTGTCTTCTCCAAGTACCCAATAATAATCCAGATATACATAGAACTAAGATTTGCATGATTGAAACAATTAAATGTATGAGTGCAGTTCAAGTCTAAACTCTTGGTATGAGTATATTACCTTTTTTGTGTGACCAGTTAATGCTACTCTATAAGGCAAGACTTTTTGGCCTACAAAGCCATAATTAAATCAACACAATTACCACTGTCTTCATAGCACTCAGAAATCTAAATCTCTGTAATGACCATGGTAAAGTAGCATCATATTGCCAGAGACACACAGGAAGCTTTCTAATATCCTGGAAGCATTCCTAACCACACTTACTGGCTGAGAGAATAAGTTTACCTTAACTTTGCTCTCACTATAACAAGTCAAGTTCCCTCAGGTTTTAAATACTTAAATGTTTCTGAGTTCTCAGGCTCACTGACCACAAGTTCCTTCTCTCATTTTCTCCTCCTAAAGAAATAGAATGCAGTGATTCTAATTATAATGCCTTGTATATGTAGACTTGACCTTACTGAGGATCTTAGAATGCCTTAGAGAAATGATCTGATTCATCCTAATGTCATCCATGGAAGGAAGGAAAGGATTTTTATACTTTATGGTTGAAGTTGTTAACATGATGAAAGCTGAGCTGGCTGTATAAGTTCAGGCAATGATCTTGAACAAGAACGTAGCTACTTTTCTAGTCTTTGACCTAGAATGTTATTCTTTCATGAGACATTTGGTCAGGGTTGAATGGTTGTGGTATGTATATATATATATATATATATATATATATATATATATGAGGCTATTTGGTAGCTGTATTTATTTTTCAAAAACAGGTTGGACATATGATATTGGAATCTATCTACTAATCACTTTCGATTAAATCCAGCCTTGGAGGTATGACACCAATTGTCACCAAACTCCACAGCCTTAACCCTGGCCCAATGAATGGTGCCTCTCACTTGTCAGTTCATTATGACCTTTGGGCAAAGATGGTTTGACCCTGTCAAATATGGACTGAAGTAAAGCTGTTCCAACAAAGATGGTACTAATGGGCCAGGTAATTGCTTGAAAACAATGTCATCAGCTATTACAGAGCTATTTCTCACATTCAGTCTCATCTAAGTCCAGACATTTGGATGTGTCTATCAGTGATCTTTGCCCTTCAGTGCTACTATGGTAAAGAAGTTGAGTTGACACACATTATTTCTTTTTTTTTTGGGGGGGGGGATCTGGTCATGGGGCCTGAACTCTGGGCCTGGGCACTGTCCCTCAGCTCTTCAGCTCAAGGCTAATGCTCTACCACTTGATCCACAGCGCCACTTCCAGCTTTTTTCTTTTTGCTTATGTGGTGCGAGGAATTGAACGCAGTGCCTTATGCATGCAAGGCCCATGTAAGGTTGTCTAAGGTAAGCAAAGGCTTCATACCCAAGCCTAAAGCTGCCCCTGTATCCTGAAAAGAAGCTATAGATAAATATGCATATATAGGGCTGGGAAGGTGGCTCAGTGGTAGAGCGCTTGCCTTGCATGCCTGAGGCATGTGTGGGGCTGGGAAGGTGGCTCAGCCCCACACATTATTTCTTTTACTGCTCTTTTACATTGATTTGATTCCTTTCTCTAAGAGAGCACAAGGGCTTAGTTATTGTAAACATAAGTTTCCTGTGGCAATTGAGCTTGAACAATATTTTTTTGCTGATGTTATTAGATATAGTTGTGGGAGCCCTCATAAAACTGTATATTATGACATCTGTTATAATAGGATTGCTGTAATCATGCAGCTATATGACAAACTTTTAAATGCTACATTTTATTGATCTTTATCTAGGGAAATTTCCTAATCTAGAAGATTATTTAAAATATAGCTAATGAGTCAATAATTGTATCTCTATACATGTATATATAAGTATATACATACATACTTACATATATACACATACACACATCAGATATATGTTTTCCCTCAAATTTGTTCAGATTTTCAGAGTTTTTTTTTTGATGAGGTACAAACCTTAATCCTAAGATTCTAGAATTAATGGGTGGGGAAAATGGTCTTGATTTAATAAAATTTCACTATATTATACACAGGGCATCTAAGCAGAAATACAGTAGTGGATGTGGACATAATGAAGAATTTATTATAGGTTTGTTATAAACCAACAGATCTCAATTAATCAGAATCTAACTACCAGAAGCCTTTAATTAATAAGAATTTTCCCTAGGCATTTTCCAGAAGGGCTAATGTGATATTTATATATACATATGTGGCACAGCTTTGATCAACCAGAAACTCCTATTAATGGGGACATTTCTTGTTCTGTACTCGAAAGATAGAGGAAAATGATAAACTTCCTGGCTGGGTCCTGGCCTTAGGGCATATCATCTTGATCTTTCCTTCATCTGTCTCCAATTCTCATCAAAGCTAACTGATGTTGAGACTTTCAAGAATCTCCTTGAGAAAAATATATTTAATGGTGGTCACTGGGCTGGAAATCTGAGGTACAGGGAAATTGCTTTGCACATTTTAAGATAGTTATCATATTCCTTCCAGAATTATTATATTGTCATATCCCCCTATTATAGTGCAAGTTTCTTTATCAGGGAAGATGTGTTCTTTTCCTTCTATCATATTTAGCACTGGGTATAACAAAATAGATTGAGAGCCTATCAATCTTTCTCTTTCTCATACTCTCTTTTATTAAATTGCTGGAGATGGCACTCAGGTCCTCATGAGTGCCCAGTGCATACTACTGTTGAGATATACTCCCTATGTTCTCTCTCTATATAGCTATCTGTATCATGAATGCTTATCTCTAACTATATCTACCAGTACTGAGGTTTGAACTCAGGGCCTTACATTTGCTTGGCTAGGATTTTATAACTTGAGACATGCCTCTAGCTTTGAATTTTGGTTATTTTCTGGTTTATTTGGAGATCAATTATAGGTAAACTTTTCTGACTGGATTGGTTTTTCATCAAGGTCCTTCAGATTTCAGCTTCCCAAGTAGCTAGCATTACAGACCTGTGAGCCAACATCTAGAATCAATCAATATTTCTTCCTGTTTTGGTTGGTTGTGAGGCTTAAACTCAGGGCCGGGATGTTGTCCTTGAGCTCTTTTTGCTCAAGGCCAGTGCTTTGCCGCTTTGAGCCACAGCTTCACTTCTGGTTTCCTGGTAGTTAATAGTAGATAAGAATCTCACAGACTTTGCTGCTCCAGCTGGCTTTGAACTGTGATCCTCAGATCTCAGCCTCTTGAGTAACTAGAATTACTAGCTGGTGAGTCTACCAGCATCTGGCTTCAATCAATATTTCTTGAATTGACTTGCCTACCTTGTTTTATACAAAACTGGGAACCATAGCCCATTAGAAGAGGAAGGGACAGTCATATTTAACACATTTGTTTTAGGGTTTAGGAAATGAAAGTGTAGAGATACTATCTTTTTGAAGTCATATATCTTGAGTATAAAACACAAGTGTACAACCTCTAAGCTTCTAGGATTCTCAACCCTTGAGAGTTTTCATTAGAAGCCCTGAAGTTCTTCCCTAATAAAAGTAATTTGAATTTGTGTTTATTTTAAAAAATAAACCCTCCAAGCCTCATAGAAAATAATCAAGCAAATAATGAGGTATCTTAATTTTTTAACGAGAAGAAGCAACTATGATTTTGTAGGAACATTTCCTGTTTTGAGACCACAGTTTCTATCATCCAAAATAAACAAGATTTGCTGTTTCAAAATAATAATCTTGAATGTGTTTTTTTCTTCTTATATTCCCATAGGGAATTTGCTTCTAAATATTCACAAAGCCAGTTTAGTCAGTCTAGTGTGATGTATGGTCAGAGAATCAGGCCATCTTTTTTTTTTTTTTGATTAAGCCAAAGATAAAGTACCTAAAAATAGAATACTAATATCTGCTACTGTTAGGATAAATTATCTTTGTATTTTAGGTAGAAAGTTTATTTCAGTCAGCCAGTGAGTGTCTAAGTCACCTAACATGTTGAAGAGTTTCACAATCTTAGGGTCTTGGAGTCATTAGTTTTAACCCAATTATAGAGAGCATCATTATCAAGTCTAACTATAGGTTGTGCTTTGGCATTACTGTTCTGTAGCTTTAGGATGCATGTATACTCCCAAACATTTACTCTGAAAATCTAATAATGTTAATTAATAGCATCAAATCATCCTGCAATAGGCTAAGGAAGAGCCTCTGGTACTATGATCCATTAGGTAACAAAAGCAACCCTGAAAAGAGTTAGTGAGACATCCAGTTTGCAGAGAGAAAACTAGAATGGTTGGATATGTAAAAATAAAGTGTACAACCCAGAAAGACATACCAAGAGTAAAGGATAATAGATATTTTTGTGTACATATTGAGGGGCAAGAAAAGCAATGAAGAATGGGGCTACTTCCGCTAAATATGGGACTGGAAGAAGATAGAAATTTTAGGCACTAGAAACACTTTGGCCTTATATTTTGTAATTCCTTCACATGCAAATATAAGCTCTAGGATTTTCTAATATTTTCAATCTACTATACTTATGTATCAAGTTTCTATTAACCTGTGCTTGTTAAGAAGGTGCTTTCAACTTAATATTGATAAGGATATAAAAAAAGAATTTTTGTTTCTCCCAATAATACCTAGTATAGTACTGTGAGTTGGCTGTATAGTATGTGGGACATTTTTCATATAAATTTCAGTGCTCATTTTAGAAGTCTGATCCTATTTGCCTTTTTCATGAGTTACCTCTTGAATATGCAGTGATTTCTTAGGTAGCTAGGTAATTACTCATCCTCTCAAGGAAGTCTCATTCTGAATGGTTGTTGTTTGTTTCATGTGAATGTGATGAGAGATTGCCCTCTGAAATCCAAGCAAGAGATGACAAATTATCTGTCTTTGTATTCTGAAGATTCTGGAAGACTTTGCACATAGTACACTAGTATACATAGGCTGGCAAAGAAATTCCATCCTGCTCAGGATCAAGGTAGTTTCATTATATCTGTTCTGTCTCTTGTTTACTTTTCAGCTCATCATAAAATTTGAATGTCAAGGATACATACCTAATTGTGATGTATAAAACTACTACTATGTGGTGATAGAAGAAGGTTTAACTCTTATCTCTGAAAACAGGTTCCTAGAATATCAATGGAGTTCTACATGTAGAGAACCTGGCTAGACATAATACCTCAGGGTAAGTTATAGCTGTGAGTATACAAAGCAGGGACTATCTTAGTAAATTCCTTCTTTATCCCTGTCCCTCTAAACCTATAATTTATCCCAATCATATCATCTGGCTAACTTATTTCTCAAATATTAAACAAAATGGAAGGGCATGTCTATGCAATAATGCAAAAACAAACAAACCCTTGCTTCAGTAATAAAAACAATTATAGGTGACTGAAGAGCTATATGGACACTGAAAACAACTCAAAAGTGTAAGAAAACCATCTCCCCAGGAATAAGCTGGCATTTATTTATTTACGTGTGTGTGTGTGTGTGTGTGTGTGTGTGTGTGTGTGTGTGTGTGTACATGTGCCAGTCCTGTGGTTGATGAGGCCTGGTGTGGTCCCTGAGTGTAAAGACTAGCGCTCTGCCACTTTGAGCCACAATGCCACTTCCTCTTTTATTTTTTAATACTCAATCATTCATTATTTATTTGGAATAATTGTAACAAGGTGTCGGTATTTTTTTTCTGGAATTTTACTTCCAAATAATGAGTCAGATTAATAAAGTACTAGGGACACTATCTGCTATGCAGTTCACTGGGTTCTCCAAGTCTAAGCACAACCTCTCCTAAGTTACTTTGGCTGTTCAGAAATACGAATTTCTTCTCAAATTGGTGCTTCATTTGGTTTCATTCAGCCTGAGTTGTCACAAGTTATCACTGTGGTGAGGCAGGTTCTGATCTTCCTTCTATATATTTCTCCCATGAAATTTGAGCATGGCCCACACCAAACCTCAAGTGTGAAGAAATGCCACCACTGCTTTTATATTGGTGACCTCCATTTTCTGTCTCAGGCCTCCATCTGATAACAACCTTGTTACAATTCTCTCCTGGGGACACTGAGATTCTGAGACATGAAATTCCAAGCCCAAGCTTTGAGTTGAGTTGAGCCATAACTTCCATCCTGATCTACATCTGAATGACTGTGAGCAATCTCAAAACCTCCCACGTTCTTGGCTCCCGTGCCCTCTTCACCTCATTTCTTCAAAATTACTCCAGTCAAGGAATTTAAGTGATGGGTTTCTCCCTCAGGAAAGATAATCTGCAAATTTTGGCTCCTCTAACCCTTACTCAGAAATTGAAACATCCAGAAAGAAAATGAAGCACATATTTGAGATTTGGGGAGGGGAAGGGAAATAATAAAATGCTGAAACAGGGATACAGGTTGGCCCATTGTAACAATGAGATGTACAAGACTCTTGAAAATGAACTTTACAACTTAGGGGAGGGGGGAGGAGTTGGGGAGGTGGGAGAGATGGGATAGTAGAGGAAAAACAAAGGAGGGGGTAACAATGCTCCATAAGAAATTTATTCATTACCTTGCTCATGTAACTGTAACTCCTCTGTACAGTATCTTTATAATAAAAAAATTAAAAAAACACACAAAATTTAAAAATAGAAATGCTTATTCTAATTATTATGGAGGCATTTTCATACTTGAACTGTTTGGGCACCATACATGAGCCTGTGTGTTCCTAAAGAGATATTCAACAAAGGAATTATTTAAGAGATATATTTTAATTCCATGTTGTAATAGAATATGGCCTCTCAGCAAATGGAAAAAAATCTGTGAAATGCTTGTTGTACAAATGAAGCCACTTCAGGCTTTCTCAGGATGCTCATGTCTTACAATGTATTATTTTTTATTTTTTTAAATTTTATTTTATTGCAAAGATGCTGTACATCTAAGTAAGGCAATGAGTACATTACTTGTTGATCATTATTACCCCTTCCCTTGTTGTTATTCCACTATCCCTTCCCTCCCCCACCTCCCCCACTTCTCCACTCTACCCCCTCTCCCTAGCCCCAAGTTGTAAAGTTCTTTTCCAATATACTGTTCTGTGGGTGTCATTGTTTCAATGGGTCATCCTGTGTCCTTCTTTCAGTGTTCTGTTATTCCCCTTCCCCTCCCCAGATTAGACAAATGTATATACAAGATGCAGGGTACAAAAATCAAATACAGTGACAACAGGGGATATACTATAAGAGGAATAATTATACAAAGGAAATAAAAGAAAACACATAGTACATTAAAAACAACAAAGACAAACCTCTTGTGTTCATATCTTGGGGTTCATTTCACTTGGCATAATCTTATATGGACATATGTACATAGCTTTTGAGCCTTTCAGCTCATTTGATAAGATTTTCCTGTATGTATACTAATTATTGCAAGTAAGTGAAACCATGGGACTTAAATTTCTTTGGGAATAGCTTACTTCACTTAATATGATTTTTTCCAAGTCTTTCCATTTTCTAACAAATGGGGTGATGTCATTCTTTCTGATAGAAGCATAGAATATAGAATTTATATATATATGGGCATCTGTTGGCTCCATATGTTAGCTATGGTGAATAATGCTGCGATAAACATAGTTGTGCTGGTAGCTTTAGTATGGCCTTGTTTGTGATCATTTGGGTAAATACTTAGAAGGAGGTTGCTGGATTCTAGGGGAGCTCTATGTGGGTTCTTTTGAGGAACCTCCATACTGCTTTCCAGAGTGGCCGAACAAGTTTGCAGTCCCACCAACAATGAAGTAGGATGCATTTTTGCCCACATCCTCTCCAGCATCTATTGTTATTAGATTTCTTGATTATAGCATTCTAACTGGGGTGAGGCTGAATCTCAATGTTGTTTTGATTTGCATTTCTTTTATGGACAGAGAAGTTGAGCATTTCTTCATGTGTCTATTGGCCATTCTTATTTCCTCTTCAGAGAAGTCTCTCTGTAAGTCTTTAGCCCACTTGTTGATGGAGCAGTTGTTTCTTTGAGGATTTGGAGGATTTAATTTTATGAGTTCTGAGTATGTTAACTTCTCACATGTTTTATTGAATCAAATCCAGTTGAAAAAGTCAGACACAAGAGCAATTAAAGAACTGATTAATAACATCTGAGTATGACTCCCTGGGTTCAAAGTCCAGTTTCATGAATTATTATCTGTATGACTTCCAGATATCAATTTCCTCATCTGTAAAATGGAGACAATAGTTCTATCTACTTTATATGGTTAATATGTGTCTAAACTCACATGAGATACATATGTTATATACACATTGATTAAAATAGTATCTGGAATATAATATGCACTTAGTATATCTTTGTTTCAAAAAGGACCAATTAGCATATGAAGTCAATATTTTAGTTTCTTTATTTTATGTGATATTGCAAAGCTGTCAGTTTTCAAATAGTGCATAAGCTGATCAATCAACTGTGATTACTCAATGATATAATTGAGAAAATTGAGAAAAAGCAGATATTCTAAATTCAGTGAGACTCAATGTCTTGGAAAAGCCACAAGAACCCATCCTTAAGCAAAAATCTTTAAATATCTTGTTTTCATAAGTATAGAAACTCATGAGCAAATAACTATGGCTACCAGATAATGATTGACTAGTGGATGCCAAGTACTGTGCCAGGTGCTTTCCACATATTATCTGATGTAACCCTTACAAAAATCCTAAGAATAATTTCAGTGGAAGTTAATGAAATGGGCTTGTTCAATGTCACCCATCCATCCATGACTATGGGTCATTTTGTTTGACACTGGTTACATATCTCCTACAATATAAAACTTATAGCCTTGTAGGAACTCCTTAAATGGAAGAGAAAAAAAGAGGATCTTGGTTTATTATAATTTTATGAAAGAAAGTAAATAAAATTGCATCCAAAGTATTTTATGGGATAAAGTGAATGGGCAAAAAGACAGGAAGATAGAGAAGTGAGACATGTAAAGTGTTTTCCTGACTGTAATAATATATAGTATATATATATTGTATAGTATGTATAGTAATATAATAGATAATGTATAGTAATAATTATTTTTCTATGACATTTTCTTCCAACCATGTGAGGTAGAACTAATTTTCTATTCCTCATTATGTAGATGAGAAAACTAATGTGTGGATATTAAAATTTCCAAGATCTCATAGCTATAGAGAAGATAGAGCTCTACCTACCACTCTTTCTATTAAAGTTGGAAAATCCCATATTCTAGTATAAGGTCCTATTAGATTCCAAATACTTAACAGAATATTAGATATTAAAGAAGAAAAGTCAGTAATATAAAAGAAGGAAAACAACATATGAAAGATAGGATGTTCCTTGTTTGGGCTATTAAGTAGGTCACCCACTAAAAGGCTATTTTGGTATAAAGTTTTAGAGGGCATGTAGTACATATATCAACATCACTGACCTGATTCTTCACTTTCAAGATGTAAGAAAATCAAAGGAACATTTTTTTCATAGGGGGAGATCATTTGTGTAGCTCAAGAAAATATTGGTTAAGAAATTTGATTTAGCCAGGCTAGTTCTCTAGATTTTCTGAGCTTTGATCCACTAGGGGTAATGATGATCTAATTAAGAAGGATGCTTTATATTTTTTACCATTCATACTCAGCACTTTACTTTCCTTCCATCCCTTCTCTACTCTTCTTCCCCTCACCTCTTCCCTCCCCTTTCTCTTCTTTACTGCATTTTCTTCATGTTGGGCATATATGACAAATTATTAATATTTTAATTCACTATTAAGCAGCTCTTTGAGGCAATGACTACTCCCTATAATTTTTATCTCTGAAGTTTTTGGCCCCCAGGTTCATTGGGATCAAATTAGAAGGGAAATATTTCCTTTGCAAGTTGTGTTTATGGCAGCCTAGGCACTTTATTGAGACAGTGGCTTAGGGTGAGATATTCCTTCTAAAATTTTTTTTGTCTTAAGTTTAAATGTCTAAGCTTAATAATAATGAATACATTTGACCTATTGAATTGTAATTTCCTCCTAATCTTGTACTTTTAAAAAAACCTTTGTTTACATTTGTTGAACATTCTCCCTCCCTCCTTCTGTCTCCCTCCCTATCTATGTCTCCCTCCTACTTTCTCTCCTTCCCTTTCCCTTTCCCTCACTCTTTCTCCCTCTCCATCTCTCTTTCTACCTCCCTCTTTCACCAGAAGGCTAATTTCCATAAATACAGATAATTCAAACTTGATACATACTGCCCTGACAATCTTCCTACCCATACTCATCAAGAGTGGCTGGTGATCTGTGGAAGGGGTTAGGAATAATGCATATTCCATCAATAAGAAACAGAGACTGTACCCTACAGTACTGCCTAATCCCTTGTATAGTCCCTGTTGGGAAGAAAGTATGGGAGAGATTACTTTGAAATAGTCAGGTATCTGTTAAACAGACGTGTGTGTGTGGGCTGTGTTTATCTGATAGGTAGCTTTAAACTTCAGACACTTTCAGATTAATCATGGTTTGCAATTTTTAATAGATTTAGAATTTTCTTCCCCCCCTCCCAACCCACTGGGGAGGAGAAAAAGGATTAGCAACACTATCAGAAAACTGTTGGCTACTTAATTTATTAGTGGATAGGGAAACTGCCTCAGGATGATGATTTAACATGTAGGATTGGGTGGAATAAATCTCAAATGTACCTGTTCCAAAATTGTGTTAATCCTTTCGACTTCACAGTCAATCAGGTATCGCTTTTCCTGCCTTCTGTCCATTTCTTCAATGATGCGCCTGAATTCCTGGACATCCTTTATGTTTCCCACAGACCTTGCTGTCACTTGCCAGTTGTTTTGCACTGCTGCTTCCATAATAGCTTGTAGGATGGAAAATCCTGAAGGAAGAAAATAAAATAGCTATAATGAGTTTTTCCTTTAAAAATTTCGGTAGGTGTTAAAAAATTCCACTGAGTTTGTATTCACAGTCTATTGGGTCCCTTTGAACTTTATCCACTTGAGAGAGCAGGCTTAGTCACAAACTCAGCCTTAACTCTCCAGACAATTGACACTTCCATTTTGTTTTAAAGAAAAGAAGCTTCCACAACTTGCTGCAACCAGTTTAGATGTTTATAAAGTCTCCATCTAAGAACTTATAGCTGGGTTATAGTATGTAATTTTTTGTATTAATATGGATTATCAAATCACTGTGGAATGGATGAAAAGAAATTCTTCCAAAGACCTATTTTCTAATTTCAGTTGAAGCTTATTTCCTTCATCTTTTACTTAAGCACTCTTGGAATGAGAAATAACTTTAGTAGAGATAGCATTCATTGTAACACAGCTGATCCTTATATGGATATGACTATTTAATAAGGTGATGTTTTTCAGGTAAAACAACTCTATGAAAGTCAGACAAAGATGGTCTATAACAAAGATATAGTTCTTCTCCCTTGATTATAGTAATATGAAATAGTTCATTCAAATTAAGACCACACATTTTCCCCTATTTCTCAGTTAATTTGCCAGGAATTTCAGGTTCCTTTTTGGTTAGTTTATATCAGACAATGATAAGTAACTATAACAATATCCTAGATCTATGTTGAATCTGAAAAAGAGGAAAGATCTGAGGTTTGAATTTCAGGTAAACTACTTGGATGTATGGCTACAGAAATTGGGAAGAAGTGTATATCAAAAGTACATGCTACCAAGCACACCGTAACCATTTTCTACATATAATCCCTTAGAGTAATTGTATCTCTATTGTTATGACTATAGTCTTGCTGTTAGTATGAATCCATAAACTGAGGATAATTTCCTCAAATATAGACATCATTTTATTAGGATATTATCAAGAGCACTTCTCTCCATAGATTTCTATAGGTTTTTTTTTCATTTATAGTCAGGTAACAATGGAGGTACATGATAGGGATGGTTTGTGATGTTCAAATGATGCCTGGAATAACAGTTGCCCACTGGAGGAGTAGAGAATGGAAGAAGAGCCTACTGTCCTTTGAACACAATACAGGTTCAGTTCTGTCTCAAGCTCACCCTGTCGTGTAAGCAGGCTACATTCAGGATTGGCCTCACTGTACCATAGCAAATGGTATTGACATTTGGAGAGCACGTTTCAGGGAGATGGCAGCAGTGACTCAGCCGGTCATTACGACTCCTTTGTGCACTGGATGTATGCAGGAAGAAGATCACAAATGAGACCCAAGCACTTGGTAATTTCCAAATGAGCAATTTCAGCACAGGAGCTCAAAATTACAGATCAGAGAAAATTACCATTGCTTTAAATGTTAATTCTTACTCTTTTTAAACCAACCACGCATATTTATTTCTCAGATTTACATTTTCATGGGGTTTTCGATATACTCTCAGCTTCAGTGGGAGTTGAGGGTGCATAGTGGGCCAAGGCATGGGATTAAGAAATAAACATAGGAAGAAAGAGATTAAAGCATTTGGAAATGTTTCTTAAGCAGTATACAATAAAGCGTCATTATTCTGAATCTCACTAATTAAGAATTTATGAAAAATCAGTCAGGACTGGCTTGAATTTTATTTTTGTACTATTTATTGACTGAATAATAACAGTAATGAACTTACACAGTCTTTGGTATATATAAAATAAACTTTAAAAAGGACCTTTAGAAATATACATGTGTTGAATGAAAATCTGAATTCTTGGAGGGGGAAAGGAGAGAGTTATGTGGGTTGCATATGATCAAAGTACATTATCTATAAATATGAAAATAATATAAAACAACCACAGAAACTGTCAGAAAGAGGAGAGGGAGGGAGATAAGAGAATAATAAAGGCTATGAATTTGATGAAAGTACATTATGTGTAGGTATGGAAAAATCTCAGCAAAACCTCTGTACAATTTATCCTGATAAAAATTAAAAATGAATTCTTTTAATATCTACTCACTGGTCTTGTTCTACCATTTGGGATGATAAGGATCAAGTTTAATCCTTTTTCTATGTGTCAATCCTCACAGTTTTGAAAGCATGTCTGTCCTTAGCCTGCATTTCAAATTAGAGGTCCCAAACAGCTAATTCTTCGACATGTTGACAAGTTTCCTCACAGTTCTGTCCCTTTCCTAGGGTTATTTGTCAATATTTTATTGATGCTAATAATTCAGATGTGATCTGGCCAGTAAGTATGGATGAAAATAAGATTATTGCTTGCTTTAATATAGGGTATTAAAAACTGCAAACTGCAAACATTTTTAATTAGCCAGAATATAGGCTTAGATTCAACTAACAGTATATCAGCTCTCTCCATAAACTTTTGCTGTGTACTAACTCAACATCCTATATCAAGCCTCATTCTTTACTAATTTGCTTTTTATCTCTCTTTGTTTTTTACTAATACTATGGTTTGAATTCAGGGCCTGGGCAGTGTCCTTTATTAGTCTTTTCTCTCAAAGCTTGTGCTCTACAATTTGAGCCACAACATCACTTCTGAATTTTTTCTGGTTAATTGGAGAACAGAGTCATATGAACTTTCCCACCCTGGCTGACTTCAAATGATGATACTTAGATCTCAGCCTCCTGATTAGCTAGGATTAGAGGTATAAGCTACAGGCACCCAGCTGTTACCTCTAGTATTTTTTTAAGTCCTTCGCTCTATACTACACTCACCACTTCTTTATTTGATGATCTTGCAAATCTGGAAAATAGTCTCATCTACTTAGTTACTATCATTGTTATTCTTCAAGGTGACTGCATAAGTATGTCCAGGTACACCCTAGTACTTGTAGACATTAATGGTTGATTCTTTCCCTTATTTTTACTGAGTTCTCATTAATTTCACCAGAGATGAATAGATTTAAATTTAAGTAAAACAATCATAAGCAATGGAGAAATTGATAATGTACTGTAGACATTTAGAAATGCAAAATAAGAGTTTAATACTTGTAGCCTGTAAATATAGAATGCTATGCTGCAGTAAAGGATAACCCATTGTATATATACTAATAGGGAAATATTCTCAGTCTAGTATATTGTGTAATATGTAACAAAAAAATCCGAACTGCAAATAGCAATTTTGTGAGGAAAACTCCATGCTTATATATGTATAGAAAAAAATCTAAAGAATTTGCTAGAAGTTATTTCAGAATTACCAAGAACATCTTTTCTTCATGTGTTTGTATAATATTTGACTGTTTTGTAAGAAACAGGTAGTATTCTCTGTAAAAATGAAAATAATAAAGATTTAAAAGTACAAGTCATGCTGTCCTCTCAAAACACAAGCTCCTAGAATATGCACATGATAGATGAGCACTTCTGTAGCTGCTGTCTATTCACACAAAGAGAGGTCTCTTAAAAAGCAGTGATTTTACAGAGTTTTTAAAAATAATTTTGTTATTTGAACCATAGGAACGTACTAATAAAAAATTAAGTAGAAAAAAGCACACTGACTTTTAATGAGTGTGTGTCTAGAGCCTCCTGGGCGAGAGCCTTGTTCTCATTTTCTAGGCAAATGAGAATTATGACTGAACACTGTAATGTCTTTTCCTATGCACTTTCTCTGTGTCTGCTTAAGCAAGTATCTGTTGCACTCTAGAACCCTGGTGGGGAATCGTCACCTCAGTTCAGAATATGTCAGTGGGCAATCCAAAGAATGATTTTGTTTTCATACTG
The DNA here is from genome assembly GCF_000151885.1 of Dipodomys ordii. Classification (NCBI taxonomy): domain Eukaryota; kingdom Metazoa; phylum Chordata; class Mammalia; order Rodentia; family Heteromyidae; genus Dipodomys; species Dipodomys ordii. The sequence goes on from NW_012267254.1 coordinate 11,442,260, forward strand.
AACTTATTGTAGTTTGACTGTTCTATGTTGTGGCTGACCAAAGAGTAAATAGGAGCTTGAGGGAGAAAAAAAGTTTCATTTGGAAGGCAGAGCAAAAGCACAGTCTCATGCTTGTAGGAGGTGAGGTTTGTAACAAAACCCTGCCTTTGTAAAAATAAGCCTGCTGTTTTAGCAGTTTCAGAATTGTCATCTACTCTGTGTGAGTTTTAGCAGGCCCAACTTGGCAATGTTTAAAGCTACTTTCATTTGCACAACCAATTCTCTCATCTTGATTCCAGACCACCATTGCATGTCCACCTTCTTTTTTTCTTTCTCTTTGTAAGGAATGGGAGCTACAGCATAGGTAACAGAGTGAGCGCTGGATAGCCTTTCACCAAAATAAACTAAGAACATGAGAGAAGCGTAGTGACAAGACAATTATGGATGAAGAATTGAGTTATGATCTAATTCCATTGCTTGGTTGTTGGGCTACCCTTGGCAAACAAAGTTACAATCTTGGTAAGATGTAACATAGTAGATGCTAATATGTATACCCCGACCCTTCTGTAGCACCAAAGACTAATTCCTTCAGCTCCTGAGAAAATTGTTGGTAGAAAAGAGCCACTTGGCTTAAATTTATTTCCCATTCCTAGATCATCCTGCAAGATAAGAAGGCACAGTTTGTGACTCCCATTCCTCACACACAAACAAATTGCTTATCTCTAAAGGGTTACTCCTGCTTTAGAGCTCCCTGAAGGGAAGGGTGGAGGCTTTGTGACTTTGCCAATTTTCCCAATTTTCCCTCCTCAAACTTATATTCTTCTTATGTTCTCATAAATGCTGACAATAAGTGGGCTTCCTAAAAAAAAACCAAAAAACCCTCAAATCCACTTGCATTGGAACTCCATTTCAAAGCGTGCCCTGAAGCAAGCCAATCTGCAACCTCATAAAAGAGGTGGCAGTAAATATAAAAAAGCTCTCAAACTTACAGCTGTTAAAATCATTTTCCGAAAAGGAAAAGGGGCCGAGATTTTTATCAAAGTACAAATACACTGTAGAATTGCTCATGCTAAACAAATTTAGTGTTTGATCTGAAAAGAGAAGAACAATAAACAAGATATTGGCATAGGGGAGATGGTAATGAAGACATCCAAGGAAATAGAGTTGAGGATAATTTTCTTCTTTTTTCTTTATATTTTCCAGTAGGGGTTATTGGCACCTGGTGTCCCTCAGAACCCGTACCAAATCTCTCAGAGCCACACTGTGTGTATTGGTTGTATGGTTTGTAGCAGTCTCCCAAATGATGGGAGTCTCATATTGGGGAAGGGGCTTCACAGGAGTTTTAGCATTTATACCAGTTTGTGCTTGGTATGGATTTTCAGTGCCACAAAGCTCCCACAGGGTTTGCTGACATTCTGGAAATATTGTAGAATGGTAAGTTGATCTTTCCAAGAGAATAATTCACTTCCATTTCCTATGTTAGCAACTGCCTTTCAATATTTGCACTTTGAAAAAGAGATTTGGTATTAGGGTTTTGATGTGCAATCTTTTTCCCACCACCTGCCAAGGCTCTTGTATTAAAGGTTTGGTTCCTACATGACTGGGCTCTGGGGAAGTGATTGGATCATGAGGTCTCTGACCAAATCAGTGGATTAATGTACTGATAGTCTCATAATTTGGTGGCATTCTTGGAAGGTGACAGAAAATAGTAGGCAGGCCTAGTTGGAGGGAGTAGGTCACCTCCTTTGTCTCTGGTCTGTCTCTCTTTTCTGTTTCTGGCTTCCAGTAGGTGAGCAACATTGCTCCACAATGCTTCTTCCACATGGTGTTCTTCTCCAACACAAGTCCACAGTGTTGGGGCCATGCATCCATGGACTAAAAGCTCTGAGACTGAGTAAAAATAAATTCTCCCTTAGTTTGTTTATATTGGGCATTTGGTCACAGCAGTGGAAAGGCTGAATACTATACTGAAACTGGCTCAGGAACACTCTTGTGGCCTGCAATTGTCATAGGACCAAAGCGTTATAGGTTACAAGGGGCACTTATAGATGACTCAGAAAAGTGGGATGCAATTTATTAAGCTGTGTAATTCTTTTTGCAAATGACAGTTTATGAAAACCCAACATCTGAGTCAGACAAAAGTAGAACTGCTATTGTTTGGAGGGTGGTGGTTAGTGAGAGTAAGATACTAGTTCCAAATCATAGTTTAGAGTTACAAACTGGAGTAGAATCTAAGCAAGGCTAGGGATAGACCTGTAAGCAAACTTCCTAATTTCTAATGTAGTGCTGTTTCAACTATGTTATGTTCTCCAACCTACTTTAGATTCTTATTTCAGGATGATGATTGACAACTTTGTGAAGTGGATTCACAGTATGTGTTTGCATCCATTCTCTCTTCTCCTCTCCTCCTCTCTCCCACCTTTCCCCTCAACCAGCTCTTGCTATGTATAGTCCAGGATAGCTTACAACTCACTATGTAGCCCAGGCTGGCCTTGAATTCTCAATGCACCTACCTCAGTATCTCAGTGCAGGGATTATAGAGTTCTACTACCATTCGAGGCCCTTTTATCCTTTTTTTTTTTTAAACTTACATTCCTCTGTCTCCCAAGGGCCATTACTGCCATTTCCGTTTTTCTTTTTCCACATATCAGAATTTTCCTGTTTTGTGTTCAGAGAATAGCAAATGCCTTAATGTGTTCCCCTCAAAGCTAGCATTTTAGCAGTGACCCTGGCATAAGTGAACTTACAAGGAAAGGAAAGGAGGATATTTACCATTTTTTTCTTTTTATCTTATGGGATCATTCAGATGAGGAATATGAAATTGGTGATGTGTTTTGTAATCTCATGGCATTTGACAAATGAAGAGCTAATACCTTGTGGGGAGCTCAGAAGCCAGTACAACAGAAGTCCAATGCTGGGTCAGACCCCCAGGAGTCAGTGTACATCTTGGATCTGTTTCCCAACTAAATGCAGCTGAAGGAAGTATTGATCTCTTTTTAATTTCACTTTTTGTCAAAGTTTATGCCTTTTTGAATATTGCCTAGTTATTTCATTTGTCCACATTTGTAGTTATGTTAATGTCTTTGTTACTGATTTATAAGAGCCATCATATATTGATATCATGTCTGTAATATGTTATATGTTTTAATCAAAGATATTGGACTTTGGTGTTGCTTATAATTTGATAAATATGTTTATGATGTTATGAAATTAATAGTTGATTAAACAATATGTAAGACTAAAGAGGGAAATGAAAATTGCTTTTAAATTTTTATTCGTGTATTCGTCTAGACTTGAAAAACCCAAAGCTTATTCAAACCAGTCTCTATTTCTTGCAACCTGTTTGGTCTCTACAGCTCTCATCTGAATATTATGACAGAATAGAGGCATGAGAAATGGAGATTGTAGTGTGAAGGCAGTTTCTGAGACAGAAGTGAAGACTACAAAAACAGAAGCAGAAGAGAGAATGAGCTCGTTAGTTATTTTGAGTTATTTTCCATCATCGATTCAAATTATGCATAGATTTGGTCTTCTGGACAAATTCACTAGTTTTTTTTTCAGTTGTGGTGCTTGAACTCAGGGCCTGGACACTGTCCCTGAGCCTCTTTATGCTCAAGACTACCACTTGAGCCATAGTGATACTTCCAGTTTTGGGGTGGTTAATTGGAGATGAGTCTCATGAGAACTCTTCATCCCTGGCTGGCTTCCAACTGCGATTCTCAGATCACAGCCTCCTGAGTAGCTAGGATTATAGGCATGAACACCTAGCTCCTGGCTTTATTAGATCCCTTTGATATGTTCTGAGTGTTTTTGCCATGCCTTGTTGTTTGTTTGAATTTCTTTGCTTTATCTTGAACTGCTGGTACCCTGTTTTCAACTACTTTTCTATTGCCTATGCTTTCAACTGTGTTTTGTAATAAGGAGCTAGAGCTCTTCATGCTTCTGAGCTCTTTGTTGATGTCACTTCTCATGTTCTTTATTGAAGTTTTATGGTGTCTATATTCTTATTAATAATGTTTTTAATTTTCTTTATTGAAGTCTTCTTGTTGATATTGTCTTGGGTGTCCTTGATTTTTTTTTCAAGCAAATTTGTTTTATTTTGTTCCGAGGGTAGGGTTGTGAGTTTTGGTGCCGGGGTGGGGGGTTGGGGGGTGGGGGTGGGGGCGGAGGCGGAGGCTGAGGTTGTGGGTCGAGTAATCGCCTGCGGGGGTGGGGGGTGGGGGGACTGTCCTTGATTTTTTTCATGCCATTTTGCCTTTTGTCTGTTTTCACTTTGTATTCTTCTAGTTGTGGATTTCTCCTTTGGTTTCATTGGCCAATTCTTTCATCATTGCTTTAATGATTCTTTTGTATTTCCTCTCTTCTTCACTATAACTAACATCCTCTTTTGAGTTGTTAGTTTTGGAGAGTGGCATGTTTTCTTGGTTGTTCATGAATTTTGTGATCTGTAGCTGTAACTTACACATCTGGGTTCAAGGTTTGTAAGGTTATTTAGATATTAATTTCCAAAAGTTGGAAAGTGTAGGGTCTAGGGCAAGGGAAGTATGGATAGGGAAGAATTTGTGAGAGATCAGTGGAGACAGAAAATACTAGATTATAGTGGAAACAAAAGAGAAAGGAAAATAATAGGACAAGTAGGGCAAGCATGTCTAGAATAATAGAAAGAGAAACCACGTGATCTACTCCAGTGAAGTAAGAGCATTTGAGAAGCATTGAGTCTTAATTCCTAAACACTAGTGTAGCCAACTCTAACCAACTTAAGCTGGGTTCTGATATTCACACCTATGTACCCTTACACTTTTAAAGATGGAGAGGTAATAGAAAAGGAAAAAAGGTAAAACAAACAGCCAAACAAAACTACAACCAAAATCCTTAATAAATGTATAAACAAAAAACAAAAATTAGAAAAAGAATGTTCTCTTTTCAATGTGTTCAGGACTTGCTATCTAGAGAGCTGTTCTGTGGACAAGTTTAGGGGAGTTGGGGTCTTTCTATCCTCCATATTCTGTCCTCCATATTCTGAAGCCTTCTCCTGGTAGTTTAGGGCTGGAGGGGAGGGTTGGCAGTCATAGAAACTGGTGCAGAAGTTCTCAGCCCTTGTGCTTGTTTGAGGGCTGCATGCAGGTTGGTCCATGGCAGGATGCAATAAATCAGTTATTTTGTCTTAAATTTTGCTATGTCTAAGAAACTTAAAACATAAAATTGTGAACTGAAAGCCAATACTTTAGGGAATGAATGATTCATATTACAAAATGTACTTTTCCTTAAAAAATAACTTATGGAAAGTTTCCCATAGTAGTTTGAATCCACATTTTGTTGTTTTGTGGTTTCTTGTTTTGACTTGTTTTAGCACTTTTGGTTTCTATCAAAATCAATATAGTGATTGCCTAAATTTGAGATGTGAATGCAGAAACTGTACTGTATGTGAGGAGTTCCAGATGGGAAGATCAAAAACCCCTGTGTTTGCATATGGATGTCAATCTGTGAATTTTATGGAACAAGATAAAAACAAATATTCACACACACACAACCCAATTTACCCTCCACACATTAAGATTTCCTTGTGGCCTTCGTTCTTCATAATTCTGTTTGTTTAAGTTTTTCTTTAATTAGGAAATGGCCCTCTGAAAATCTCTCCCTTGAAGATGCATTATTAGAATGAGTCTTTCAAACTAATTTGTGGAATCAGTGAAAAAGTGCTCTCAGTTTCCTAACTCTGTGTCTTTTTTTCCGATTTTCTGAGGCAGATAATCCTTCAACCCAAATCAAACTTGTCCTAGACATGATTTGATAGAAGCATTGATTATGACCTCTTCCATGGAGGATTTGTTAACAATTACAAAAACTTAGTAAAGCACCAAAATTTGAAGGAGAAATTGCATGCAACAGTAAGTGATAAGTTGTTGTTTGGACTCTGGAGGTATTTCTAATACTCTGATAGCCTTTTCAAATCTGCAATTAGTACTTATCAAGTATAATAAGGTTGTTGGTGACACTGGCAGTGCATGTAACCCTGCCTTTTCCAATTTTCTCTTTTATGCTTATGAACTTTGGTTTCCTGATGGTGAATTATGAAGTTCTATTCCCTTCACTATAAGCTGAGGAAATATACCCAAAGAGACAGGTTGGCACACTTGCTTTGTATTGTCAACAGAATAAAAATTTATAAGTCTATCTGTAGAATATATGCTTAAATGTGGGGGAGAAGCAGAATAAACAAGCCTCTGATTCACAACCAAGGTCTGATATTAAAAACAGAAACAACTGAGAGTATTGGGGATTGAGTAAAGGAATTACTGCAATGCTTGTGTATTAGTGTCCTGTGTTTCTGTTAGGTACCTATGAAATTGTCCTGGGATATGGTGCCTACAACACAAACTTATAGGGCAAGATTTCTCAGAGTTGCTCTGTGGTCTTGATCATGCATGATCCTATTCACTAATATTTCTTCTCTTGGTTTCTTAATCCCATTTAAACAAACATTGATCACATGTCTAGTCTTGTAACTAAGAAAGTGGTGAGTGGCCTGGATCATAGAAAGAGTTTTATAGGTACCTGGGGGTAGAAAGCTAATGCAGATCTCAATTAAGCATTGTATTAATTGTTTTTTAAAGTACAGAAATAGTAGAAAAATATTTACCTCTGAGTTTCCCACATCCCATTTAGGATATTTCCCAAGCAGATTTTAAGATCACAATATTGAGTAAAAGAAAAATTTTTTTGACTTAAGGGAAAATTTTGTTCCATCTTGTCTTCAGGACCATATCTTTGGCCCTTTCCTATCCTCTAGGCAAGTCTTCACCCTTAACATTACTTTTAGCAGTCCTTCACTACTGTCAGGAGCAAGAGATACAGCAGATACAGCAAGTAGAGTAAAGTATAGATATCTGCATTCAGATCCAAAGTCTTTTCTACTTTGGCATATATTAACATCTATTTGTTATCCATTTCCGCCTCATTCTAGCCATCATTCCATCTCTTGACACCAAAGCTCAGAAATGCTAAGAATTTTGTCTAGGCGGTGCTTTCTAAAAATGGAGAATGCTAAAGAATATTCTAGATAAGTCATTTTTTCCTTATGGGAAGCCTTTTACTTCGTGTAACTCAAGCATATATTTTCTGAGCTCAATTCTAGTGGGTTTCACTGCTGAATTGGTGTACCATTTGTCCCACTGTTTCTGTGCTTCCCCAAACCAGATAAATTTATATACAAGACAAAGGGTACAGAAATCATAACTGTGACAGAAGGGAATAAACAAAATAAAAAGGAAAGAGAAAAGAAAAAAAGAATTGCAAATAGTAAAACAATAAAAAAAACCTCTTGCTTCCATTTCTTGGAGTTCATTTTTATAAACATCACTTTATGTAATCATGCACATAGTTACTGAAACCTTGGGATCCTCTCCTAAGAATATCCTCCTTTGTACTTATTGTGTGAATGTTTAGAGTGTTGTTTAATTAATCATGTCCAGGTGTATTTGTCTTTTACTGTCCATTGGGTTTACTTGTAGATTTATAGGCATAATCTAATGATTACAAATGAGGAAACTGTGCAGCCTATGTTTCTTTGGATCTGGCTTATTTTGCTTAATATAATTTTTATTCCCAAGTCTTTCCATTTCCTTAAGAATGGGGCGATATCATTCTTTCTGATGGAAACATAGAATTCCATTGTGTATATATACCCCATTTCTTGATCTATTAGACCATTGAGGGGAATCTAGCGTGATTCCATATCTTGACTATAGTAAATGATGCTGCAATAAACGTGGTTGTGCTTGTGGTTTTAGTGTGGTCTGGTTTGTGGTCAATTACATAGATGCCCAGAAATGGGATTGCTGGATCTATGTTTAGTCTTTTTGAGGAACTCCATACTGCTTTCCAGAGTGGTTGACCAAGTTTACATTCCCACCAACAGTGGGCCACATCTCTGCCAGCATCTGTCATTGTTAGTTTTCTTGATAATTGCCATTGTGACTGGGGTGAGGTAAAATCTCAATGTTGTTTTGATTTGCATTTCTTTTATGGCTGGAGATGTTGAACATTTCTTCATATGTCTATTGGCCATTCTTATTTCTTCTTTGGAGAAGTCTTTAAGTGTCTAGCCCATTTATTAGTGGGGTTGTTTTTTATGATTTATTTTTGGGAGGTTTAATCAGAGGTCTTTTTACTTATCTTGCTAGCTATGTCCTTTGCCATGCAGAGACTTGAGTTTGATGCAATCCTATTTATCCAGTCTTTCTTTTTCTTTCTTTTTTTTTGGTGATTCTGTAACTTTACCTAAGAAGTTTCAACCTGTAACAAGGATTCCTAGTGTTTCCCCTATCCCTGTAGTATTTTCATGGTATCTGGTTTTACGTTAAGGTCTTTGATTCATTTGGAATTATTTCTGATGCAGGTTGATATATCAGGACCTAGCTTCAGTTTTCTGTATGTGTGTAGCCAATTTTGCCAGCACCATTTGTTGAAGAAGCTGTCTTTATTCCATCCTGTGTTTTTAGCTCCCTCATCAAATATTGGGCAGCTGTAGGTGTGTGGGATCATTTCTGGGTCTTCTATTCAAGTCCATTGGTCCTCATGCCTATTATTTTGCCAGTACTATGCTGGGTATTTTTTTTATTACTATAGCTTTGTAATAGAGTTTGAAGTTTGGTATTGATATGCCTCTAGTATCGTTCTTCCTGCTTAGGATAGTTTTTGCATTTTGAGGTCTTCTATTGTTCTATGTGAATTTTTAGATTGCTTCTTCTATACCATTGAAGAATTTTGTTGGGATTTCGATGGGTATGTCATTGAATCTGTAGATAGGTTTGGTTAATATTGCCGTTTTCACATTGTTAATCATTCCAATCCAGGGGTATAGGAAGTTTTAACATTTCCTTAGATCTGCTTTAATTTCCTATTCAGATTTCTAAAGTTTTCATCATAGAGGTCCTTCTCGTCTTTGTTTTAGTTAATTCCTAAGGTTTTTTTTCTTTGAGGCTATTGTGAAAGGAATTGCTTTCCTGATTTCAGTCTTCTCATTGTTGGCATATAGAAAATCTACTAATTTTTGTAGGTTAATCTTATACCCAAAGTTTCAAATCAGCTCAAGTAACTTAGGAGAGGAATCTATGGGATTCTTTAAATATAGGACCAATCATGTGCAAGGAGGGAGAGTTTTATTTCTTTCCCAATTTGGATCACCTTTATGTTTGTCTCTTGCCTTATTGCTCTAGCTAGGAATTCTAGTACTATATTGAAGAAGAGTGGAGAGAGCAGACATCCTTGCCTTGTTCTTGATTTTAAAAGCAATGCTTTAACTTTTCATCATTAAGTATAATGTTGGTGATAGGTTTTCATATACAGCTTTTATTATATTGAGAAATGTTCCATGGATTCCTAGTTTCTTGTATATATAGGAAAAGTTTAAATTAACAGTAGTGTTATGACACGTGTATGCCTTACAGCATGCCTATAAGCCTTTTATGACTTCTTTAAGGGCCTCATCCTTTACTTTGATCCATCTACATTTAAAAATTAGAAAGCACATTAGCAAGTTTGTGCATTAAAGCACATCTTTATTTTCAAATCATACTGAGCCTCCCATTTGATATTGAGGCCCATTGTTACCTTCACATACATTTGAGTTGATGATTTGGTGACTCCTGCTTAATCACACAAATTGTTTTGTAGGATATAGCCTGTTCCAGCATCAACAATCTCCAGTGATTTCCTCTAGCTGGCTCCTATACTTAGAAAATCCTCACTTCTATCCTTCCCATTCATTAATACTCTGTTCAAAGAACTTATCAATGAACAGTTCACCTTGAGATAGTTGGAAATGAAAGTTCTGAGCTTTCACATCTATCTAAGATAGTAGCCCTTAGAATTTTATGCTTTAGAAGGTGGTCACTATCTCTAAATAATTATGGATGAGGGTTTTGCTTTTTGTATATTGATATATAAATTTTTCAGAGTTATCCCTTAGATTTCCTTTTTCTTTTTGGCGGTTGTGGGGCTTGAACTTAGGACCTGGACCCTGTTCTTGAGCTCTATATTTTTTATTGTCAAGGTGATGTACTAAGGGGCTACAGTTATATAAGTAAGGTAGTAAGTACATTTCTTGTGAGACTTGTTACCCCTTCCCTCATTTTTCTCCTACTTTTCCTCCCTCCCATCCCCCTGCAAGTTATATGAATCATTTCCAACATATCGTCTTGTATATGTTGCTGTTGCATTGGTTCCCCCCTTGTCCTTTGTCTCACCATTCTGTTGTTTCCCTTCTTTTCCCTAATTCAAACATATGTATATAAAATACCAGGGTACCAAACTCAAATACAGTGACAACGAGGGATATACCATAAGGGAAAGAGCATACAAAAGAAACAAAAAAAATCACACAGTACATTAAAAAAAAGTCACATAGTACATTAAAAACTAGATCTGTCTTTTTAGCTTGTTTTTTTTTTTGTCAGTCATGGGGCTTGAACTCAGGGTCACTGTTCCTGAGCTCTTTTGCTCAAGGCTAGTGCTCTACCACAGCTACAGTTGTGGTTAATTGGAGATAAGAGTTTCACAGGGACTTTTCTGCCTGGACTAGCTTCAAACTGCAATCTGCAGATCTCAGCCCTCTGAGTTCTAAGATTATAGGTATAAACCACTGGTGCCTAGCTGTCCCTTAGATTTACAGTTCAAATGCTTTTGCTTTCATTGTCAAAGTTGGGGCAAGGTAAAACACTAACATTTACTGTGTGTCTGTGTTATGCTAGATACTGTGTCAACCATTTACATGTATCATCACATTTCTCTCTCTCTCTTTTTTCTGTGTGTGTGTGTGTGTGTGTGTGTGTGTGTGTGTGTGTAGTGGGGCCTATGTACTGTACCTTGTCTTTTTTTGCCCAGGAGTGGCAATCTGTGACCAACAGTTTCACTTCTGGGTTTTTTTGGGAGTTAATTATATGAGTCTCACAGACATTTTTGCTTGGGCTGGTGTTGAAATGTGTTCCTCAGACCCTAGCCTCCTGAGTAGCTAGGATTACAAATGTGAGCCACTGGCACCAAGCCACATTATCACATTTAGTACTGCTACCAACACTAAATAGTAGTGGATGCTTAAACAAAACACAGTCAGGGTTCTCTGCATAGTAACATCTCTCTTATCAGTGCATTACCACCTTTAAACAAACTGCATGGTTTTTTTTTAATCATTCCTGATTTATTTCTCAGACTGTCTCAGATGTCCTTTTCTTCCAAAGCAGTTACTTCTAACTTTCTTACTTCTGTCAATTTCTATTTATAAAACCTGAACATTGGCTTGGGCTCTATCATTACCTCAAACATATGTGAAGTAAATTTAATTTGTCTTTCATATGTGTATTATTTCTTTATTTTCCAAATAATGCTAGTTATTTTGAAGCTGTTACTGATATATGCTTATGTTATATCAACGGTCTTTCCCATTCTGCCATAACTATTCATTAAGACAAATTTTAACTTTGTCGCTCAATTGATTATATTATAGCATATTCCATTCTCAGAAAAGTTCAACGTTGTATTTACTTGTAGGATGAAATTCAGGGCAGGTATTATAAATATTACCTTCTAACCAAGGGAACATAATAGAGGCCTAGAAATAAACCTGAAGACCTAAAGCCATCTAATATTTGATAAGGGAACTAAAAACATAGGCTGGAAGGCATCCTCTTCAACAAATGGTGGTGGGAAAGCTGGATATCCGCATGCTGAAAACTGAAACTGAATTCCTATCTACCACCTTGCACCAGCATCAATTCAAAGTGGTCAAATATAAGACCTGTAACCATGAAGCGGTTACAGGAAGCAGCAGGACTCACAGGCACAGGTAGGAAGTTTCTCAGTAAAGATCCAGTAACAGATCAAAGAAAGACCTGATAAATGGGATTGCATCAAAATAAAAAGTTTCTGCACAGCAAAGGACATTACCAATAAGCTTACGACAGCTTACATTATGGGAGAAGATATTTGTTAGCTACACATTACACAAGGGCCTGATATCCAGAATATACAGAGAGCTTAAAAAATTAAATGCTCAAAAACCCAACAAACCAGTTAGCAAATGGACTAATGAACTAAAGAACTAAAGCAAATGTTCATTGCAGCAGTATTTATTACAGCCAAAATATGGAATTAGCCCAGATGCCCCTCAGTGGATGAATGGACCAAGCAAATTTGGTATAGATACACAGTAGAACTTTACTCATCCATTATAAAGAATGATATTGTACCATCTGTAAAGAAAGACTTGAAAAAATTTATAAATTATATAAGTGAAGTAAGTCAAGCCACAGAGACAAACACTGCATATTTACTTCATATGTGGAAGCTAGATTTAAAGTATAAACCTATATGTAAACACATTGGATGGTATGCAAGTTTACACAAATAAATTAATTGAAATATAGTGGATTCAAGGCAGAACTCAAGTAGTGCAATGCCTTAGAAAGGCAAAGTCAAAGATCAACAAAATTATTACCAAGAAACAGATACTTGAAAGGGGGTGGGGCAAAGGGGAGAGGGTTAGATGAATGAAGAGGAAAAGGTAGGGAAAAATGCAGTCAAGAATTCAATGTAGATATTACAAAAGTAAGAAATGTAAGGCAATGGGTGGGTAGGGGAGGCATACAGTGATAATGTTGAAAGGGTGGCATTGATAAAAATGTATTGTATTCATAAACTGTTGTTAAATGGCTCTCCCTTTGTACAACTATGTAAAGGTAGTAAAATACAAAAAATAAAAGATATATCCATAAAAACAAGATTTACCTTCTAATCTTTGGAGAAGGGGCTCATTAATCTGAATGAGCTGTGGTTGTTCCTTTCTCATTTTGGAGCTCAATTTCTTCTTATGTAAAATGCTATTCTATTTCTAGGGCTCCCTCTAGGATTATATAAATAGAATTTTCAGAGTAGATCAAGAAAATTTAATTTTGATAAGGCACAAATGGAGGATGCAATTTAGGTGAAAAGAGAGGAATAGTCTGGAAGAGAACAGATAAAATACCTTTTGCAATCATTCTGTTAATCATTCCAAGTTGACAAAATTTGATACTTTGAGTAGAGTTTATAAAGTGATTAGAATTAAACAAAGCCAGCCTACATTTTGGCAGGCCATAATGGAGTAAAACCCATAAATAACATTGAAGCTAACTGGGCCTAGCAACCATCAAAACCATGGCCTTGGCTTCATTTGGTCGGAGTATCTACCTAGCTGGGATAACTATTTGTGAAGGATAAGCTTTGATAAGTAATGGCTTTGAATGCAAAAGAGTGCTTCAGCAATCTAGGATCTAAGGGATTCACACAGGGCATGCCCTTAGTGACTTAGAATTAATATGTAAACTATCATGATGAATTGCAGGAAAACTGTCCTGAGTAGGAATTCATGTGAATAAAATGAATCATGTATCTAGCCATCACATTGCAAAATACAGTAACAGAACTTAACAAAATGGCTGAATTCCTCTTATCTGGAAATTTTTTTTGTCACTGACTAGTGTTCTTAGTCTTACATATAACTTTGTGAGGTTGAGAGTATAAAGCTGTTTAGGAAACTTAAGTAATCAAGTTAGGAGGGCAGAAAGAATATATAAGGGGGGCAATAGTTAATGATGAATATTTCTTTAGCTTAGAGACTCGACCAGAACCAGAAATGGGCCTATTCAGCAGAAATTTGTTTCCACACAAACAATGGTAAGAATAAGTGTGGGACCATTCTGTATCTTCAAATTGGCCTACTTTAAAAGCTGTCTTAAACTTGCCAGTGTGTTTAGAAACACTGTCTGACAACTCCCTTAGGCCATAAAACATGTTTATGTTTTGAATTGAAGCTGAAGAAAAATCATAATACTCTGGAATCTTCTTATGGGACTCTTCCAATGTGTACTGTTTCGCTCTTAAGTATCAGTGCAAGAAAGCGTCCTGTTATTCAAAACATGGATGAATCTGGAGGACATATTCATTAGTGAAATAAGCCAGATACAAAAAGACAAATATTATGATCTCATTCATATATGGATCTAAAAATGTTGTGGTCATAAAAGTAGATAGTTTGGTGGTGACAAAGGCTGAGTGGATGAGGGGAGATGATGGCGTCATACTGGTCATAGTCTACATAGTTATACTTAGGTAGGAAGAATATATTTAAGCAAAGTGACTATAGATAATGGTGATTCATTTTATTCCTTAAAAATAGTGTGTGGCTAGGTACTCTCAGTGGCTTACATCTGTATCCTAGCTATTTAAAAGGCTGAGATCTGAGGATCATGGTTTGCAGGCAGGAAAGCCCATCAGACTCTCACCTCTTTTTAACCTCCAAAGAAAAGCCAGAAATGGAGCTGTGGCTCAAGTGGCTGAGTGCTATCTTTGAGCAAAATAGCCCAGTGACAGTGCCCAGGCCCTGAGTTCAAGCTCCAGAACTGGCATGCACACACACACACACACACACACACACACACACACACACATACACAGAGTGTATATTCATTGTTTCCCCCACAAAAATGATAAAGGAGGTAATGCATTTATTATTTAGTAAACTTTAACTGTTGCACAATGTATATATGCTTCAAAACATCTTGTAGTATAATTTAAAAGTATATTATGCTCTCATTAAAAAAATAAATAAAAATTTAAGTAAGGCTTGGTGCCACAGGCCATGTGTAAACCCAACTATTTGAGAGGAAGGGTAGAAGAATTGTGATCTGAGGCCAATCTAGGCAAAATAGTAAGACCCTATCTGAAAAACAAAAGCAAGAGAACTGGGGGCATCAGAAACACAACAAATCAAAAAAAGGTTGGACAAATGGGATTGCATGAAATTGCAGAGCTTCTGCATGGCAAAGGACATAGCTAGCAAGATCAATAGAAAGCTCACGGATTGGGAGA
>NW_012267254.1:11457507-11479593 GCF_000151885.1 Dipodomys ordii
GCATTTACCCAAATGATCACAAACAAGATGAACTTTACAACTTAACAAGTTTGGTGCGGGGGTGGGGGGGTGGGTGCGGGGATGGGAAGGGGAAACAAAGAGGAGGCAACAATGCTTGATAAGAAACGTACTCATTAGCCGGGCACTGGTGGCTCAGGCCTGTAATCCTAGCTACTCAGGAGGCTGAGATCTGAGGATCACGGTTCAAAGCCAGCCCGGGAAGGAGAGACCGTGAGACTCCTATCTCCAATAAACCACCAGAAAACCGGAAGTGGCACTGTAGCTCAAGTGGTAGAGTGCTTGCTTTGAGATGAAGAGCTGAGGGACAGCGGCCAGGCCCAGAGTTCAAGCCCCATGACCGACAAAAAAAAAAGAAAAAAAAAAAGAAAAGAAATGTACTCATTACCTTGCCCATGTAATTGTAGCCCCTCTGTACAGTATTTTCACAATAAAAAAAAGAACTGGGGGCATATCTTAAGTGGTTGAGTGTTTAGCCAAGTTTATGAATAAGCTATAAGTTAAATCACAAGTACTCCCTGAAAATAAATAAAAATGACTCAGTTTTGTTTTGCCATATATTCACAGATGCAATCAAGTATTTCAATATTGATCATTCTCTAAATGCTGTTTTCTTCCCCCTTCTAATCGCTTCAAATAGTCACACACTTGCAAATGTGTGTGTGTGCGTGTATGTGTGTGTGTGCGTGTATATATGTGTGTGTGTGTGTGTGTGTGTGTGTGTGTACGTCTTTGTCCCTCTGAACCTAGCTTACGAGCCTTGACATGATGATCTCAGTATCATTCATTTCCCTATACATGACATAATTTAACTCTTTATGGCAGAATAAGACTCCATCATGTATATATACATTTGCTTTATCCATTAATTGGCTAATTGGTATCTAGGCTGATTATACAGAGCTCAGCTGTTGTGAATAGTGCTGTAATAAACATGGATGTGCAATTACCTCCATCATATCCTGACTTACATTCGTTTGAATATATTCCCCAGGAGGTGGGTGGAAGTGAGAGAAAATAAGAGGGTCAATCCAATTAAAGTTCTGTATATGCATGTGTGAAACATTGAAGTGAAAGTCTTTGAACAAATAGCATGTACAATTTAAAAATGAATGACAGGAATGTAAAATAGACCCTATCTGAGGTGTGAATACTAGTGAGATGGGAAGGGCCAATATAGTGAAAATACTTCATGTATATGTGTGAAAATGGAACAATGAAGTTAGTTGTGATTGGTTTGGAAAGGGGGAGGGAATGAGAATGACAGAAAGTGTGAGTCTGATCAAGGTAGATTGAATGCATTTATGCACATGTTAAAATGAAACTGTTGTACAACTAAGTGACACCAACAAAAATGTGGGGAAAAATAAAATAAAAATTTTAAAAAGACAATTGCCCTTTAACTTTCATTAGCTCTTTTGGGACAGATGACATAGCAATAATGTCTTGGCAGTTATCTTGGGACAGACACAAAGCAATCAGTTTCTCCAGAAAAAAAATGTATATTTTAACAGCCACAAGATTTTCACAACTTACATCTCAAGAGGAGAATAGACTTTCTCTGTTTGTCATGGCATTAATAGAATGTGGGCCCTCCTCAAGGGGTACATTGCTCTCTATTGGGGAGCTAAATAATGCAAAAGGCATATTTCCTGTAACCTTAAAGCTGTGGCCACTGCCTAGCTTTGCTGGGCCTACTTGGACAGAAGATTGTTTTTCTCTAACATGAAATAAATGGATTGTGTTTTGAATGATGTAGCTGCTTCCGTTGTTTTAACCACTGATGCATATCAGAGCATGAGTGATATGGCAGCATCAGCCATCCAGAGCTACCATGAAAGTGGATGCAATGAATAGAGTGGATGGATGCAGAATGAGTTTGACCTGCTTGACTGGGAGACAGGGAAGGTACCCAGGAAGTCTTATTGAAGGAACCTGGGTTCAAAAAAGTATAGTCTATGCCAATGTCCACTTTGCCACACCTGTAAACAGCTTTGTCTATACATTAAATATTTCTTTTAGCTTCAGTAGGAAAAGAGGCTATTATTAGCTGCGTAGAAGAAAGGTTGATGTACCAATCTCTTATTTCAAGTAGCTCAGTTGGGCTTAATTTGTTCAGCAAGTGGATCTCTCTCTCTCTCTCTCTCTCTCTCTATATATATATATATGTATAGATAGGTATCTCTCTCTCTCTCTCTTTCTCTCTCTATCTTTCTACTTGATTTATAACCCCTGGATCAGCAAATCAGTTATAGACATCTTGAAGATGCTGTATGTTTACAACTTGCAGTACAACCTGTGGACCAGCAACATTGGCATAAGTAAGGCTGATTTTTAGAAATGGCAGACTCTTGGGTCCTACTGTATAGGTATACTTAATGTATGGAATGTACATTTTAACAAGCTCCCTAGGTAATTCATTTAGCCCATCAGAATTTGAGAAGAACTGGCCTTCTGATTGCTGTATCACTACCCCAAACCATACTTTATCAGGATAATATAGATGGATTATTCAAGAGTAGAGAAGAGGGACTGGCAATGTGGCTTAGTGGTAGAGTGCTTGCCTAGCCTGCATGAAGCCCTGGGTTTGATTACTCAGTACCACATCAACAGAAAAAGCCAGAAGTGGCGCTGTGGCTCAAGTGGTAGAGTGCTAGTCTTGAGCATATAGAGGCTCAGGGACAAAGCCTAGGCCCTGAGTTCAAGGCCCATGACTGGTGAAAAAGAGTAGGGAAGGCCCAGGATACACTGGAAATTATAGATATGAAGCAAGTAGTGTTGTATTAGAAGAGGACCAGAACATGAATTAGAAAAGTTTGGAGAATGATCAACTTGCTCAATCTAAGTCCAAGTTAAACCTTTTTAACAGCATGTTGAGAAATTTACACTGATTCTTATGGCATATCATGTAGTAAGTCAAGATCCTCAACTACTAACCAAGGCAGGCCAGGGAAATCTCTAGCATTACTGGGTTGGAAAGAACTATTCCGCATTCACTCCAAATGGGCATCTTAGTCTTATCTATTATCCTGTTGTCTTTCTTATCATCTATGCAGGTTCACAAAGGTCTGTAGTAAAATAGCCATTGACACAGTGACTGTGTAACAAAGTAGTTTCCAATGACAAGATACATGTAGGAAGTCCATGTACTGAATCTTGTGGCGGGGGAAAACAAGAAATTGAAAGGGCTGAATTCATTCTGGTCTGCCTGGCCAGCATGATAGATATAGATTCCTGTTTAGGAAACTCAAACTTTCCCAGAGGTGGGGAATTGGCAGTTAAAAGTACTTGGGGGAGAATTGCAGTATTTCAACCTTACAGTTATGTCTTTCTCTTCTTCAAAATACTGTTGTTTGCCAGGTGCAAGTGGCTTACACCTGTAATCCTAGCTACTAAGGAGGCTGAGATCTGAGGATCACGAATGGAAGCCAGCCTGCCCAGTGAAGTCCCTGTGAGAATCATTGCCAATAAATCACTCAAAGGCTGGAAGTGGTGCTGTGGCTCAAGTGGTAGAATGCTAGCCTTGAGCACAAAAAGGCTCAGGGACAGTGCGTAGGCCCTGAGTTCAAGCCCCACAACTGACAAAAATACTGTTGTTTAATTCCAGTTTTTGAAATGCTTATGAAGTTATACCTGGAGGAGTGATTTCCAAAGAGTAAATTTTATAAATCTCATGTCATGTCCTAGGAACTCAAAGACACTCCATTTTTGTCCTCCTTGGACCAACTGAACAAACTCATGTGACACGACAAAGAGAAATGCTGTTTCTGATTAGTCCCCTTGCTTCCTGCCCCTCCCACCTCATGCTCCAATTTACTTAATAAGTGCTATGTATTTGTACAAATTTTATAGAAAATGGGATAAAATTTACATTAATGAAAATTCTGAAATGGTCATCAAGGTGCCTCAAGGTTGTTTCTAAGATGAAGTAGCTGTGACATTTTATTCTTGCTTCACCTTGATGGTAGCTGAATGGAGATGAAAGGCTTGTAAACTGTTTCCTGTCCCTAGAGTCCAATAGTCTCCTGTGCCATTTTAATTTGAGCTTTTTTGGAATGGAATAGAATGAGTGAACAGGGGAGGTTAATTATCCTAATTAGAAAAGTAGTGAAGCCTTGGCCATTTTAGGTCAGGCATTTGGACAAACCTCCCTTGGCTCTAAGCTTTGGGCATTAGACAGTTACTTGAATGCCAGAGGGTGCACAAAGCATCCTCCGCAGTCCTCTGGCAAAGTCTACAGAGCAAGACAGAGGAGAATTCTTTTCAGGAAATGGTGTGTGATCAGTTTGTGCCTCATGGCAAGAGAGAAGGTTATCTGGAAATGGCAGATATGGAGGAGGCACAGATAAGTGTTGGTACATCCCCAGGGTCCTCTATTCTATCTTTGGTGCCAAGAACTGTCAATATAGCTTGCAAAAAATACTGTTGTTGTGAGTCTTTCTAAAGCTGGGCATCCTCTTTTGAGTCTCTTGATATTCCTGTCTTCAGCTGGCTAAACCTATGATGGTATCTTTTTGGAAGATAAACTTCTCTGAACTGAGGCTGCTCATATTCGTTGGATAAATATTTTGCTTTTGAATTATTGATCCTTAGACACACCATTTCTGTCTTTCCCTACTCTTCTATTCAACATCTATTCTCAGAATAGATCAACCTTGCTTTCCCTATAGAACATGCTTTAGGTAATTTAGCTTTGGCATATAGTAGATGCTTACTCATGTTTGCTTATTCTCTTCCTTCTTATTAGAGAAGAGTGTGCTTGGGACACAGCCTCAGTATCCACCTGTTCTTTCTGCTTCATATTTGCATCTATGATATCTGGTTAGTTTCCGAGCTTGTGGCATAAGGGAAGCACACAG
Source organism: Dipodomys ordii (assembly GCF_000151885.1). Classification (NCBI taxonomy): domain Eukaryota; kingdom Metazoa; phylum Chordata; class Mammalia; order Rodentia; family Heteromyidae; genus Dipodomys; species Dipodomys ordii. The sequence goes on from NW_012267254.1 coordinate 11,462,385, forward strand.
CCTTAAATGAAATGAAGGTAGTGACTTACTATATTAAAGATTAAACTGGGAAATTAGTCAGATATGTCTAGATATACCTTTAAGTTATCCATTTACCCCAGGGATGAATAAGAGAAACTAAAGCTACATCTTTCAAAATAAGCCAAGATTGTGAAATTATCAATCTCTGAGTCCATGAAAATGTGCCTTATTTCTACATAGTTATCCAAGAATATTATCATCAGTGACTCCAACAGAATGTAGAGGACTCAATAGATATTTACACTACCTAACCCTGTTTTCTCACAACTTCCATCTTTATCCATCAGGTGTACCTATTCTTTAAAATTCACATTTGTATCTTTGCAACTGGAACAGGGAATTGAAGATATGGATAATGAAAATTCCTGGATACACTTACATTCATTTTTATTTAAATTTAAAATATTTTTTGCTTCATATTTGAATATGTGTGCATGATATGGGAATTAAGTTAACTATAAAAATAATGCTAGAGGAAATGGAAAATGACTCTAGGTTTTTATAGTTATCTCTCATACATTTTTAAACCTTTAACTGTCAATCCTCTCCAGCTTCATTTCTCAGACTTATATAAGATACCTGGGTTAAACTACCTTCCCTCCTGTTCTCACTAGTGCAGGGAGAATGGCTATGAGATTTAACATTTTTTTTTCTAGTGCTGGGGCTTGAACACAAGGCTTGGGTGCTGTCCCAGAGCCTCTTTGTGCTCAAGGCTAGCATTCTACCACTTGAGCCACAGTGCCACTTCTGGCTTTTTCTGGGTAGTTTACTGGAGATAAGAGTCCTGTCCCAGCTGGCTTTGAACTACAATCCTCAGAACTCAGCCTCCTGAGTAGTTAAGATTACAGGTGTAAGCCATTAGCGCCCAGCTTGGCTGTGAGACTGAAAAATGAATAAAAGGACTGGGGATGTAAGTCAGTGGGAGAGCACTTGCCTAGCATGCACAAGGCCCTATATTTCAACCAAAGCACTGCAAAAATAAATAAATAAGTAAATCTAAAAGAGTTTCAAAAGAAAAGAAATGAGTGAATGATCAGAACAGAAAGTTTTGGATATCAAAATTAATGATGTGATTTAAAACAATATTGGAATTGTAAATACCCAAGCCCCTGTTAACTGGGCAGAGAGACAAAGTTTTGGTATTTATTTTTGTCATAAGAAGTATTTTTGGGTCTGTGGAGAAAATTTATACATTGACATATAGAAATTGCAAAGATAATATGGTTCATACATAGTCATTTTTTCCCATTTCTTAGCCTTCTTGGTTTGTTGCTGTTGTTTTACTTTGTTAGCTCCTAAGTCTTAATATGACACTCTTTGATAAGTGGAATAGGTCAGAGTCCAGTCCTGAGAACTGACAGTAGAATTTTATTTTGTGTTTGGGTAGGTATAGTTTCAAAATTAGGTCATGTGGGATAAACTTGATCTGCAAGCAAGTTTTTCTCTGTTTCCTGGAAGCTTAGATCCCAAGTTTAATAGATGCAACTGAGGCCAGAATCTAAGAACAATTCTTTCTTGTGGGAGGAAGTATTCAGGGGCTACCTATTTGGGGAGAGAGAAACTGTCTTCTCAAAAGTATTTAACTCATTTGGGTGCTGGTTGCTCATGCCTGTAAATCTTAGCTATTCAGGAGGCTGACATCTGAGAATCCTAGTTTAAAGTTTACTCTGGCAGAAAAGCTCTTGAGACTCTTACCTCGAATTAACCACCAAAAAGCCAGAAGTGGAGCTGTAGCTCAGGTGGGAGAGCGTTAGCCTTAAAGCCCAGGCCTTGAGTTCAAGCCTCAGGATTGACATACACATGAAAAAGTACTTTCATAGAAAATTCAATGTACTCTTTTCTTTTTGTCATGTTTTTCCCTGTCTTGGGACTTGAACTCTGGGCCTGGGTACTATCCCTGAGCTCTTCACCTCAAGGCAAGCGCTCTACCACTTGAGCCACAGCACCACTTCCGATTTTCTGGTGGTTAATTGGAGATAAGAGTCTCACAGACTTTCCTGCCTGGGCTGGCTTTGAACTGTGATCCTCAGATGTCAGTCTCCTGAGTAGCTAGGATCACAGGCATGAGCCCCTGGTGCCAGGCTTTCTTTTTGTCATTTTAACTTTATAACTATTGGGGGGAGGGGAGTTGGGCTAGGAATGTATTTTGAACCCTGAACATTGGAAAAAAAATGTTAAGGTAAAGCACTTTTGTTAAGACTGCCACCAAATTTCAAGACTGCCTGCAGTATTACTGACAGTGAGTAAGATCATTTCTTTACACTTTGTCTGATTTATTTTAAGATTTTCTTCTTGCCTTTCAATTAATAATACAAACTTAATTTCAAACTAGCTTCAGGCCAGTATAGCCCTTTGGAAGGAGTTGCCAAACTGCCTTGTATTTAATTCTTCCAACTATTACCTGATGCTTGTCATATATATTCTGTTCTTATACATGAGTTGTCCTCATCAACTCTTTTGAAGGTAGTCATCAAAGAGGCTCTGTTGCCTTTCATAGGTGGGATCAGCAAAACCTTTGCTCTTGGTCAACTTGAGCTAATAGTCCTGAAACTGCTTCCTAGCCTTTGGTGCTTCAAAGGTTCTGAATGAGAGAGGGAACCTTGTGGAACCATTTTCCTTTTAAGTAGAGTCTGTTAGAATCATACATAAAGCCAGAAATATACAGGTCATACAAGAAATCATAATCAAGGAATGTCAGAATTAATAGGAACCTAAAATATCATCTATTTTAATCTTTTTCTTTATTTTGCCTCTACACATATTAAAGGCCAGAAGAGATTGTGACATGCTCCGAGAATTGTAAAGGAAAGGGGAGGGGGAAAATATTTTGCAACATTTGTGGAATCTGATGGGTACTTTGTCAAAGAGAAAGTCCTTTTATAGTAGCTTTTTAAAATTAAAATACTACTGCAAATGTCTTTAAACTGTGTAAGTTCATTTGTCTTCCTTAATAAATATAATCAAGCTGAGCATGGATGGATTAGGCCTGTGATCCTAATTATTCAGGAGACTGAGATTTTGAGGATCATGGTTCAAAGCTAACACAAGCACAAAAATCCTCCACATTTCCATCTCCAAAGAAAAAAAGCTGGGCTAGAGGCATTGCTCAAGTGGTTGAGCATCAACAAGCAAGTGTGAGGCCTTGAACTTGAACCCCAGCACTTCCAAAAATAAAATTTGTTTAAATGAATTTTGTATCTATTCATTATTCAAGTGAATATTGAGGAACACTTTTCTGATGTACAAGGATCTTGGTCATGTCTCAGAGTCAGGATTTTAAGCATAGGTACTTATTATCCAATAGAAGTCAGAAGTAGAGGCCATCAGCCAAATGTATAATGACCCTGGAGCAGCCCAAAGAAACTGTCACTTTTCCAAATCTCTCCTATTACCTGATCCTTTTACAATCTCTGATAGTAATTCTAGCTATTTGAAGATTTTGACCCATTAGACTCTGGTTGGTTGAAATTTTACTATAAAAAGAAAGTGGAATGTTATTTTGAAACTAGAAATTAGGGCAGACATGTTCTGCCTTCATTGGATCCTCCTTGGACTTAGCACTAAAACATTTCCTGCAGAGGAAGTATTTGAAGTGAGCCAAGAAACTCCTAGGTGTGGAAGCCAGAAGTTTTGGTGGAGTGGTCAAGACTGTGAGGGGAAATTAACTATACTGCAGAATGGGTCTGTCTGTAATCAACAACATTATAAATCATGAAACATACAGAGAACTCTCAACCACTGCACCTTCCCATATATATATATATATATATATATATATATATATATATTTGAACAATTTAAAAACATATATATATATGTTTTTAAATTGTTCAAATGATAAGGCACATCATTCTCATGAATAAATAATAGCATATTCCCAGAATTAGATCTCCTCTGGATGAATTATATGTTCTTCATATCAAATTCTCCTCTGGATGAGTTATATGTTCTTCATATCATTTTCTGAATACATCACATTGTCACACAAACCAAGGTAACAAATATTCCTTGTACAGGTCCTTTCATTTCTCTGGATGGCTTCTAACTAAAAGAATAAGCATTTCTGTATAGACCAAAATACTGCTTAGGAAATAAATGAATGATTTTGTGTCTTGTTTTGATGGTAAAAGATAAATTTAATGTCTTTGACTAATCAGTAATTTTGCTTTCCAATGTGGTTGATGAGTAATTTAATGTAAGTCTTACTAGATCCTGCAGGCCACCTTTCCTTCAAAGTGCCACAGGGTATACCTGAATAAGATTTGAATGCATTAAAATTGACGTGATTTTCATAGAACATTTTCAGTAGACCTTGAAAGTAATAGGAAATATTTGTGGAGTGCAAAATGGTAAAGGGGTTTGGCAGCAGAAATGTAATGCTTCAAAACCTGTATTAGAAATAGTTTCTGGACATTCAGGCAACAGAAAAGAAATCCTATTGTGAGTATGTAATATTAGACACTTGTCCTTTAAGTGTAGACAGAGGATAGAATTGCCCAGGGGAAAGCCATGACCTTTGCAATAGCTATTTTCACGGCATTTCTCTTGACCTTATCAAGAGATTAAAGTCTCAATGAAAATTTCTTATGGGGGAAGATTTCAGTAATAGGAGTGTACATGGGCCCATGTTGTTCTTGACATCTCAACCTTCAAGAGTAGCTTAGGGCAGATAGAGTAACAAACTGATGCAATGACTTTCAGAAGGTTAGCAGAGATCTGCATCCTTAAATTGAATGCTTTCTACTTGATACGACACACAGTAACTCTTTGAGGTGGGAATATTATCTCATGGAGGAAATGGAGGCTCAGACATAAGAATGTACTAGGGAAAGACCTAGATGTTTGATTCCAAAGACTATATTATATTCATTTCACTAGAGACAAAGAAGGAGAAAAAATGTGTGGATATGATAATTTAAAAACAGTGAAGCTTCCATCAAGGTTGAAAAATTATTAAAGACCATCTGTTTAGCCTTACTTTACAGATATAGAACTGAAATCCACAGAAAGGATACTGATTGGCTCAAGGCTACACAAAAGGGAGGACAGACCAAATTTTAACAAAGAATCTGCCACATTAGAATAAGAAACAGTAGTTAAAAGAACTAACATTTTTCTAATCCAGAGAGAGTTTATTCCTTATCTAAAATTAGATTCCAAACTATCTAAAAATGTTCAATCTTTTTTTTAAGATATGCTATTTGTCCAGAAGCCCCATTGTGGAATAATAGGCCCCTGAGAGTCAAATAACTTTTTGTGTAGGCCTGGACTACAGCATATGTCCTTTTTTCTTGCTGACTTTTAGGAAGCCCCTGTCACATGTTGTGAAGTTTTATAGGAAGGAGTGTGTGTGTGTGTGTGTGTGTGTGTGTGTGTGTGTGTGTGTGTGTGTGTGTCGGGTAGAGCTATGCCCACTTTTAGAACTTTGTTGCAAATCTTAAAATATGCTTAGAATGTTCTATGAAGAGATGAAAACAAACATTTTGTAGCTAATTGTCTAATTCTTTTGTGAGCCCAACACCCACAGTAGGATTGGACTCACAGTAATATGAAAATAGCACTATGAAATGCATTAAAATGAGAGGAAGGGCAATAAGAAAGAGAAGTAGATAGGTGAACTTGATGAAAGTACATTATATACATTATAAAAATATCATCATTAGAGCTTGGTACTGATGACTCACACCTATCTTCCTGTCTACTTAAGAGGCTGAAATCTGAGGATCTGCAGCCAGCCTCAGCAGAAAATTTTGTGCGACTCTTATCTCCAATTAACCAGCAAAAAGCCAGAAGTGGAGCTGTGGTTCAAGTAGTAGATCCCAAGTGTTGAGTGAAAAAGCAAAGCCAAGAATACAAGGCCATGAGTTCAAGCCTCAGTACCAATACAAACACGCACACACACACACACACACACACACACACACACATACAATATCACAGTGAACTACATTGTACCATTAACATATGCTAATAAAATGTTGAGATTTAGGGTTGTTTTCTTCTTTCCTTTCTTTAGGCACAATGTAAGTTATCTAACATGGAGTTAAGAATATAAGTTCTATATCACACAAGGCAGTGTTGAATTTCTAGCTCTACCACTTTGCAGTGTGACTTTGGAAGAGTTGTTCATCTTCTATTTGCATGTTTTTCCATTTACAAAATGGAACTAGTAATATTTGACATTTATTTTTAGTAGATGCTAAGCATTTTTCTGATACACACACTCATACACACATAATGTATCTATACTTACCCTTTAATCTTCATCAGTAACTATTCAGTGGAGTAGGTGCTATGATTATTTCAATTTTATAGATGAGGAAACAGGCACAGGGTCTTTAAACATCTTGTCTAATACCACAAGCTAGTAAATTCTAGATAGAATTCAAACTCAGACCATCCACATTTCATTGTGGCCCATTTAGCCACTATATCATACTTCTTGAATTTATATGAAATTCAACACTATAAAATGTAGGGTGAATACTTAATAAATAGCTATTGTTACTGTTTTTTTCTACAACTACTAACAAACTATAGAAATGATCCCTAAAGGTATTGTCTTTTCTACAACTGCTAACTTGAACATTATTTCATTTTCTAAAAGCCTTCCCTCAATAACCCAAATCACCTGGGTCTTCCCTATGAATCACATCATTTCTGTGTAACCACTCTATTTGAGACTCAATTGCCTATTATTCTGCCTATTATTCTGGCCTTTTCCTTGGTATTCCCTGTAGTGCCTAATGGATCCTAGGGGCTTAAGAAGTGTTTTTGAACTGTAGTGTACAGTATGACTATCAGTACCAAGAGGCAGGACTAACAATTATTTCCATAGTAGAGCTTCATGTAGATTCAGATTCTGTAGGTTTAGGCTAAGGCCTGAAAGTCTATACTTCTGACAAGCTCCCAGGTGATACTTCTGCTTCTGGCATATGGATCACACTTTGAGTAGCAAGGCTACTATTCTTTAATGTCTTTAAGAGCATTTCATGCATGGTATGTTTCGTGAAGGATGCTCAAATCTGGTAACTAAGGTATGTATTTCTACATAAGGTGAAATCAAGCATTTTATTCTCATGAAAATGTAGTATGGAAATTAAAGTCTGGTCATGAACAATTATTATTTTAACCAGTGCTTATTAAAATCCTACTACATGGAAGGATTTGTACTGACAGCCACTGTGAAAAATATAAGGATGAATTTAATGTATAGGCTATATATTACTATGTGGATTGTCAGCTTTGGTAAATGCTTCCACTTTCTGGTCCAGTGAACTAAGTAGATTTTGTATGTTCAAATTGAAATTTGGAATAAAAGTTGTATAACTATTTATTTTTGTGCAAGAATTAGCAATGCCAATTAAGATCATTTCAATTTGCTGATTATATTTAATACTGTATTTTCTACTGTTTATTATTGTACTAATTGTGTCAAAGTAATTTCTCAGAGATTGTAGCATAGTTTCTTATGCTCATTTAGAATGTCTGTATGTTTCAGCCTCTGGGCATTTAAATAGTACAAGATCAGGGTGGGGATGGGGAGGTTGATAGGAACATGAAGAGAATGAACAAATTTGACTCATGGACAAGGGTAAAAAAACAACATCCTACAAATTGATTTTCATACTTCTTTCAAAGTAAATTAACCAGGGACAGCATAGGCTGTAAATGACATAGTCCAGCAGAAACAAGTATTGGACTGAAAGTCAGGAAACCAGCAATCTAGTCTGTCCTCTACATTGATCTGGTTGGGGACAAAGGGAAAATTGTGTCACCTCCCTTCCATGTGTCAGGAGAGTTCATCTTACCAGTGTTAATATTCAAATCCAATGATATTATCTAATGACCCTATGTTGACAAGAAAAATTGGTGTAAAAAGTCAAGGTGACATTGGCAACTATTTGGCACATGTGTAAAGATTATTTTTCCTTCAAACTCCCTAATATATGATGGAAAACCAAAGGTTATTCTTCCTTCATTTCAGGGTGTGAGTGGGAGAAATATTGTTCTACTTGCACAGTACTTTGTATGCCAGAAAAAAATATATTTTATTCTACCCACATACCACTAATCTTAGTGATACATTCCAATATTATAAAGAATGGAGACAAAAAAGAATGATGAGAGATGGGATCCTTTCTCACAAATCCTACAAATTATATTCGTAATTTTAAAAAATATGACCCTGTGTGTGTGCACCGTGATTTGCTTCCTAAATATATAAATTGGAGTGTGCCAAAACCCCAATCAGAACCAATAAATGTTTCTCCTTAATCTGCAACTAGGCAACTAGGATTTTATTGGAACAATTATTTGTTCTTACTTTTATAGATCTTAATTCACACTCAGTGAGCTGCTAGCCCCAGCTGTGGACCATGACCTTTAAATCATATTGTACTTTAGATGGTGCCTTTCTTGCAGGGTGCCCATAACTCAGAATGCTTCCGGGGTATGCAATTTAAATATCCAACTCACCATCCTGCAGTATAAAGGACCCTCTATGCCACTCATTATAATAGGTGCTGTAAGGGACCATTCTGATTCTGAGGGGCTCAAATTAACAATAAATTCAACCACACTCTGCTGGCAGTGCACATAATTATAAAATATGCAGAATGCTTGTTATTAACTAGTCTGATGGAGATCTACTGTGCCATGCAGGATATATTTTGTAATGGCACTACAAGCCATGATTGATTTTCTAAAAAAATTCACATTCTTTCTATCCTTTTAATCATTCAGCCTCTGAGAACTAGCAAACATTTATAGGCATTTAATGAATGGGGAACAAGGCCCCTTTACAGAGGCTGATAAAAATTATTGTTTGCTTCTTAAGTGAAGATTAAGTCCTGGATTTGTTTTTAATATGAAATTATTTTGCATAGCATTTTATAGTGTCTATGTAGAAATACAGATCAAGATATAAATCAAGTGGGAATTATCAGGGGAGCTTCGAAAGAGTTGTAAAAACAATGAAGCCCATTTATAATCTTTAACTGTTTGAATTCTAATCAGATAAACTATCATTTTTGGCCAGAGGCAGTTAGCGGAGGCAGGCTTTGGATACATTAAAAATAAAACAACAATTTGTTTAAATAGGGATACAGGTGGACCCATTGCAACAATGAGATGCACAAGATGTTATGTTGAAAACGAACTTTACAACTTTGGCCAGGTGGGAGGGGGAGTGCAGCGAGGGTGGGGGGGAGATGGGAAGGAGAAACAAAGGAGGAGGCAAAAATGCTTGATAAGAAATATACTCATTACCTTGCCCATGTAATTGTAACCCCTCTGTATGGTATTTTCACAATAAAAAATAAATAAGACAACAAAACATGAAAAACATAGACACAGTTCTTCTGTAGTGAAGCTGCTTCAACTGACTGTTTTTAGGATACTAGGGGAGGAGGGACTATTTTAGAGGGATTTCCTGAAAGCCCCCAGTGATGTTGCTGGTCTGCTGTACATACATGACAATCAGAAGGAGGCTTTGCTCAGTAGTCATCGGCTTCATGACTCTCAGTATGATGCCTCCCAGAGTGTGATGATATGGGTTTCCTTTTCTAAGAAGTACTTCCCACAGTAGCCACAGAGATCACTTCATCATAGCTACTTCCCTTTCCTGATTGAAAGAGTCCCTCTGGGCACAGGAAATTCTAGAGATGGCCTTATTAATGCTAAAGAATGTTTCACTGGCAAGCCTAGACTGTACAACATCCCAAGTACCCTGAGGAAGGATCCTTCAAGCAAATGCTTATGTATGTAGCACCTGATTTCATGGAATATGAAAAGATGGCTCTTTCCAGATTACTTATGAAAAGAAATATCTGGAATTAAATTGCCTTCAAGTTTTACTATTACTGTTGACTAATGATATGCCCTCCCCATTTTTCTGTCCATCAAAGATTAAGTGTATTTCTTAAAAGTGGAGTCTAAAAGAAAAACTGCAAGAATTTGCCTCCCAGTTGTGTTACTTATTAGCTGCATGTTTCAGGGTAAGCTATTTAACCTTTCTGTATCCTAGTTTCTTCACTTTCAAACTACAGATAAAAATAAGAGTATTGAACTCACTGAACTGTCAGGATTAAATAAATTCATGTGTATAAAACACTTAACCCAGAGTTCTATCCATGATAAACAGACAACAGATTTTCAATTTTTGTGGCAGAGCTGGGGTCCAAACCAAGAGCCACACAAATGCTAGAATAAATGCTTACCACTGAGCTACACTCCAGTAGATCTTTTATTAGAAAGGACTCTTGGTTGCCAATGACAGAAACTTGACTTAAACTAACTTGAACAATAGCATTTCTGGTTTAAGTAAGCAAAATGTATAGAGGCCAAAAGGATCAGATCTCATGTCTCTTTCTTCATCCATTCTTTTTGCTTTACAAACATCAAATTTTGATTTAAGTCTAAGTGCTTCAGTGTCTAGGTCTGTAAAATGGGAAAATAATAATAAGCCAATCTCATTGGATTATTGTAAAATTAGATGTATTTGTGGTGTTTCTAATAGGACATAGACCATAGTGTCATGTTATTATTTCTGTTATTCTTTAGTTATTTTAATGCTAAATATATTCTCCCATAATTTACATTTACCTCTTATTACCCCTTTCCCTTTATCTTCTGCCCTCAACTACTTTAAAAATAATATGGAAGATTAAACCCAGAGCCTTGCACATGCTAGATAAACACTTCACCACTTGAGCCATGCTCCTAGCCCTTGTGTTCTGTTTTTGAAGTAAGTTTGTACTAACTTTGCCCATTCCATTGTCTTACTGTGAGATTCCCTGCTACTGCCTTTCAAGTATATGGGATTTATAGGCATGTGCCACAAGGCCTGGATCCATCTACTTCTTTTTTTCTCTTTCTTACTCTCCCTTCTTCACCTCTTCTCTTTCTCCTATTCCACAAACTATCTTCATTCTCCCCACCTCCAATTCCCCACATCCAGACATGTCAAAGTGGGTGGGATTTCATATCAGGTACGTCTAAACAAAAGCAGAGGGGATGCACTAGACAATACTGAGAATAAATTAATTTTTTTAATATTTGGTCTGGAGTTCTGCCCTTTTTTCAACCTCTCCTCACCCTCAAACTTGTTTGAATAATATTTCATGCTTAGGATTTATTTATACATTCATAAATGTTGATAAGCCACTATACCAGGTGCTGTATGGCATTCTCCTTTATTTAAGAGACAGTTTAAATACTCTACTGCAGGTTTACTACTCTAATTCAAAGCATAGCTTATCAAGGACAAATGTCATAATGGTCTGACTCATTTCAGAGATCTGCTACTTTCTTGTTCCTGTTTTCAATGCCCTTTCTTCCTAGGAGGCTGATGGTTACTTGTTCTTCCTTGCTTACACTGCACTTTCTTCTGTGACAACTCCCTGAATTTTACCTGATTACTAAACTATAAGTCATATTTTTCTTATGCTTAAAATACAGAGTAACAAAGGGTACTATAGCTTTATGTTCTGATCTTTTCTAGGTGAAAAGAGACAAACCAAATACACCAATCTTAAATAAACTATTATCCTTCCCAGGGAATGGAGCATAACTATTACCACAAGGTATGGTTACCACAGGTCTGGCTTTCACCATGACAGTAAAAAAAAAAATACAAGTCTTTGGGCATGGAATTTGTTCTCAAACATTTTGTAAGCCATCAGGGCCAGCCTTCAGAAATTTTTATTTTGAAGGGTCTGTGAAATGTGAATAGTGACTATTCCATGATAACAAAGTCCTTTTTTATTCTGATTAAAAACAAAGGGTTACTGAGATTGGGTTTCACACTGCCAGAGATTTCCTGGTTGGTCCCAGCTACATCAAAGCAACAAAGACCCTTTCTTTCCTGAGGGTCATTTATTTATCTTTTCTTGGAGACAGAGTGTGTCCCTAACAGAAAAACTTAAAAAGAAACCATTCTGGAGCTCCTATTCATTTTGCCCTTGTATGTTTGGGGGTGTTAGAGTAAGGGCAAAGGTCTTTGTAGCTCATTTTCAGATTATATGATGTCTTTTGTATTAACTAGTCAGCAATTAGGATGAGATTAGAAGCAGTGTGGAAATAAAGGTGTGGAGGTAAGCTGGCACCTAAAGCACATGTGCCATTGTATTGCTGTCCATAGCTAGAATCCATTCTGCAGTCCATCTTCAAAAGCAATTTGCAGTACATCCAGGCACAAATCCAATTAAAAAGCAGAAAGGGATTTGCATGCATAAAATAATACTGATGCATTTTTTTAAAAAATGACCCTGATAGATAGAATTCAAAGGCCTTTCTCTGTAAAAATGTATATATGGAGCAGGTTAGCAGATGCTTGAGTCTCTGCACTAAAGTATCAGAAGAAATTTTATTCTTAAAACACAATTTAATGTATATCCTACAAAATTGAGAAGAATGAGGGGTTCGGGGAGTGATGAGTAAGAATGTTGAGATGGGTGACATTGATCAAGATTCATTGTATTCATTAACTGCAATGTTAAATGGCAATTCTTGTGTACACTTCTTAAAGAAACATTTACCAATAACAAAAAGAAACCACTGTGACATAGTGGCTCATAATGAAATAAAACTGGACACATAGCTGGACATTTGTTTTTGTAATTTATCTTTCTGGAAAAAAATGTCATTCTTTGTATTTCACTTAACCTAAGACAAAAGCTAGATCTTCAAGCACAGTCATAGGGTTAGATACCTAATAGATATGCACTGAATATTTGTTGGCCTGAATTAGAGCAGCCAATTATTTCCTTTGGTCTTTGGCAGGCATTCTTTGTTTCCTACTCAGTATTAGTTTACTTCTTTGCTAACACAGTCTTGGTTTTGTTTAAGGTGGCAATGTTCCCAGTTAATGCTCCCTTTCCCAGGCTTCCTTGAAACTCTTGTTGAGTAGGTGGGGCATAAAGTATACTTCTGGCCAAAGACATATGAATAGAATTCTGTATAGTAAAACATTGTTTTTGTGATGAAGGGAGGCAGATGTAGTTGGCATTGTTCTTTCCTTATTGTCTTGTCTCTTAGGAGCATTGCAGTTATAGCCATCTTGTGACCATGAGGTAGCAAGGATGCAGGTGAAAGTCAGTGTGCATAGGAAGCAGGAAGGAAGAACTCAGATCTTTCATGACACATAAGCCACAGAATCAGTACCAAAGCTTAAGCTGTTCTAACTCCTGTTTTTCTCAAGCCTTACAGTGATAGAAGCGAATAAAACAAACCCTTATGTGTTAAAGCTTTAACTTATAGCAGACTTCTCCAGTAGGTTTGCCTCAAAGGCTGACCCTTTGATCATGACAGCTGGGTTTTGATAACTGTAGCAGGCCACATATGGGTCACAGAAAGATTTGAGTATTCATCAACTCCATCTCAGATGTAGACACCTTCAAAATCTCTGGCTCTACTTGAAACGATTGCGGGGAAACCTTTTTATTACTTTCACTGGTTTTATTTAAATTGAGAATAACATTTGCATGATCATGAAAAGTAACACAAAAAAGCTTGGATATGACCTTCTGCAGAATTATAAAAGTTATAGATAGATCTGGACATCATTATATTAAGTGAAATGAGCCAGATTTAAAGTGACAAGGATCACTTTTTTTTTTAATATGGAGAATTTATGGAAAAGAGGGACATGAAAGTAAAGGGAGAACTGTTAGGGATATGAAAGGCAAAAGGGTGTGTGGTGAAGGAGGATAAGAGAGGGCAACAGAGGGAGTAAATGTGATCAAAACACATTATATGCAGGTATGAAAATGTCACAATGAAATACATTATTTTTATACAATTAATAAATGTCAATAATTTTAATGAAATGTTGCATAATTTCAGAACATTATTATGATGTCCAATACAAATATATTTTCAGACATACAGGCATGTGCATACTCTCACACTTCTTGGGAAGAGGGAGTGAGAGAAACAGGGTTTCGAATCCAATTAAAGCTGAGCCCTGATGAATTGACCAATTCCTTGTGGTGCATGCTGCCTTCCATATAGAGCACTCACATGTTTGGTTCTGTGTCCTAGAAACCTATGCTCCCATAGTATTTCCTGACCTTCATTAGTTATCTGTTTTACATAGAATTGTACTGAGAAGCCTATAGTAAAGAAACACAAGAAACACAGAGACCATCTCAGGTTACACATAATGCATATTTGTTGTAACTTGACAATGAACTAAAAAGAGAAAGAAACAAAATAATTCATTTCAGTCTCAAACTTTAAAAGTTTTCTCTACACTGGAAAGATAAGAAGAGGTGCATGTGAAGCTGACAGTATTTTAGTGCTATGGAAAGGAAAGTTCTAACCCTGTGCCTGACCATCTTATCATTACTGTTCTCAAGTTATTTTCCTCACCATTTGTGTTTTCTGACTCTCTCTTCTTCCTTCCTTTCTTCTGTTTCTCTCCTTTCTTCCCTCCCTTCCTCTGTCACTCCTTCATATCTTAATATATCATTTCAATATAAACTATGCCATTTTTCAGAGCATTAAAAAGACAAAAGTCAGTATGGAATATAAATGGCTTCGATAGATCTCCAGAATATGTCAGGAAGAAGCAGCAGAGATAACATTTTAAACACAAAAGAGAAGAAAATCAAATGAAATCAAATCAAAGCATCCTTTAAAAGTAGATGAATCTGTTCCTCATTAGGTAGAATGTGCCAGTGACTTAGATATGAGCAACTAGCACAATGTCACAGACAATGGATTGTAGTGAGGATAAGGGTCATATAGAGAACCCTTGTGTGAAGGAGGAAGGACCCTGGTGTCTATTCTGGACTCACAAGAATTTTTATGGAACGTATAAATACAGTTAAGAGAAATGAAGCCTTCTTTAGAGTTCTTATCTTAATCCAGTTTGGGGTAGGAGCTCTTTAGTGTGCCTCAGAAATGTGAGGTCTTGCAAAGCACTTACAACTTCAGATTCCTAGGTCTTCTGGAAATTCTGATTTATGTGATGTTCAGTGATTATCCATAATTTCCACTTTTAATAAATATACCAAGTGATTCTGCCATTCTTCATCAGAATCAGACTCTAAGAAACACTACCTTTTACAGTGGGAAGAGAAGTATGTCTTTTTATGTCTCTTTCTGGTCACCAGAGACTGGGACTTTTCTAGTTCTAGAAAAAGCAAGCAGTGAAGAAAGCAAGTATTTTCATTTGAAATGGTACCAGTTAATGCACATTAACACATTAGAATTGTCTTTTTAGATACCAGAATTTTTTTAGCTAGCAGGAAGATTTTTTTTTTCTATCACTGAGGTGCATAGACATGTGAACCTATATGGTCAGCGAAGAAGAGAACAATAGAATACCTCAGCAATAGAATACCTCAGATCGCTTTCCTTTTGTTTTATTTGTTTTCTCATAAATATTTAAAAATGTCTCATTTAGGGTTAGTCAAATGAAGAGGAAATGGAGAAAGAGTGCATTCAGTGTATACCCTACAAAATTAAGAAGAGTGAGGGAAGGAATGGGGTTGGGGAGAGATGGGCAAGAATGTTGAAAGGGGCAACATTGCTCAAGATACATTGCATTTATAAACTCTTTTGTTAAATGACGAGTCCTTTGTACAACTTCTTAAGGACAAAAAATAAAAATGTTTCTTTTAAACCTTAAGGTAGCCACAGATTTAAAATAATGCCTAGGCTAGTGGTCCTCAAAAAATATTCATTAGACTGGTATGTATAATTGGCCACTATCTGGAAACTTAATGAAAATATAAATTCCTAGGCTTCTTCCTTTTCACCTATTGAAGCAAAAAGTCTGGTGTTTGGACTCAGTAATTGAGTTTTAACATGCCCTATTGATGTTTCTAATGCATGTTAGAGTTTGAGAGCCATGGGTCTACACAACTAAATTCCTTGTAAACTATCCCATACCAGAGTCTGAGTCATTGGGATCTTGTGTGTCTCCGTCTCCATTCAACTTCTGGTGTGGGATGTGGTACTGATTACAAAGTGAATGATATAATTATTGCTCTAAGAAGCTGCCATTCTTTAGTATCTTAATTCTTTCATTTTCAGTAAGGAAATTTTAGCAGTGGATCTTGATAATAATGACATCAGGTTGGTGGAGCATGTAATTTTCAGTATATCTGGGTTGTAGCTCAGAAAGCTATATTTGTAACAAGTTTCCTCGGCACTCTGATGATAAATGAACTTGGGTAAGACCCATAGGGGAAAGGAATATGTAGCCAGTTTTGAGGTATTGTAACAACTTAGCTGATTCTGAAGTCCTACTTCTGTAGAGTAAGGACATGACTTTATCAACTTTGTAAGATTAATGTAAAGATCAACAGAGCTGATGAGTTTTTAATTATCCAAAGGACACACAAGCACTGTGACTACACATATCCTCCTTTTCAATATTAGCATTCTTTAGTGACTTACAAGGCCAGTGATGCATTGTCAGAGGCACTAAAACCTTTCTGAAAAAAATGTATCCCCACAGACAATGATACCACAGACAAGTATCCTCAACACAAGGATGCAAATGAGTATTTAGTATGCTGAGATCATATTATGCAAAATAAATGGCTCTCAACTGAGGTGCTTAAGGACATTATTATGGCAACTGTTATTATCTTAGCCATGACTTTCACCTAAGCTATTTTGAGTACTACTAAAGTTGAGTACACAATCAGATATTATTCCAGCTGTGGTGAGATTAACTGAATCCAGTACTGCTTGAGAGGAACTCAATACAAGTACAGTGAAAGAATTGATGTGTATATCACAGTGTAGTATACTGAAAGGAATGCTAGACAAAAACTTCAGAGGCTTGACTAATAGCCTTAGGCAAGTTCTTTACCTATTTTCAGAAGCAGTTTATAAGACTGTATTGCAATCAAGTGAGTTTAGGCATAAACATGTATAGAAATGGAAAGCATCATTACATTGAGTTTTATGGAAGCAGAGCCTTCAATTAACAGGCCTGTCTTTCCCACGTTATTGATGCAAAAGAGAAAACAAAAATAAGCCTCCGAAATTGGACACCAAAGGTATGTCCTGAGCTCAGTACATGCCTTACCCATCTTCATTTTTATTTTTTTTTATTTTTATTTTATTTGTGAAGATACTGTACAGAGGGGTTACAATTACATGGGCAGGATAATGCATACATTTCTTACCAAGCATTGCAGCCTCCTCCTTTGGTTTACCCTTCACA
>NW_012267254.1:11481268-11625379 GCF_000151885.1 Dipodomys ordii
ATTTTCACGATGTTAATCTTTCCAATCCAGGAGCATGGGAGGCTTTGCCATTTTTTTAGTTCTGTGTTGATTTCCTTTTTCAAGATTTTAAAGTTTTCCATCTTCATTTTTAATCCTGAACACTGAGAATAAGTGTTCAAGTAATAACTCAAAGACAAGGGTCTCAAATAGTAAGTAAAGATTTAATGATGTCTTTAAAGCAATAAGTAAACTAGACATATTAGAAAATTTACCAAACCAGATGAGTTACTTTAATATTCTTTTAGTTTTAGCTCAGTTATTCCTTAGAAGATTTTGGTAATCCAACGTCTATTTCCTGAGACGTTTGATGGACTAATCCTCAGTTGCCTTGTTTTTTAATAAAAAATTAAGTGTATTTATTTTGGATATGTAACTAATTGAAAAGTTGAACTCAAAAGGATAAAAGAGATGAAATATTTTCTGTTCAGTTTAGGGGCAGACAGTAGTTGATTAACAAATTATGTCAAAATATAGTGGACAAAAGGATCTCCTGAGTGATTTGGTTTGCTTTTGGCATATTCAATGATAGCCTTGGTCTCTCTTTTCAAGATAAACTCATGGGTGTGTTGTGATTGGGAATCAAGGAAATGATGAATGACTTGCTCCTGGAACACTTTTTGGAGCTATGGCATTCATTTATGAAGTGAGATCTCCTGATGTCTTGTTCCTTTTTCTCCAGTTGTAAAATAGAGTTGCAAATACCTGCAATCCTGCAATCTTTCAGTTTTATACTCAGTTGGGAACAGAGTGTCTTGACTCATCTAATAATTTAGTTTAACAGACTACTTTTCTATTCATCCTACAGGGATTAGAGATTTTTCATAAAGTAAATATAAAGCTAAATATAAGCTATGGTATTATATCAAGTTGTTTATTTTTTTCTTCTTTGGTAACTTGTAGTTCAAGCCTTGAAGGATTTCTGAGCCACAAGGTGGAATACCAGGTCTCCATGTATTGTTGATTTGTAAGAAAGGCCAGTTAGGTAATAGAAATGTTTGCAAAGGCTTAAAATTCTGAAAAATCAGTTTGCTGTGCTTGTCTACTGGGGCTTCATAAGATGCTATCTGTGTACCTTTTCACCTCTTCACCTTGTGTAACTCTGTACTTCCATCTGGTGCTATTTTGAAAGCCCTATTTCCTTGAAAGAAATCAATTCCTTGTGATAGGAAGAAACCTTTGTGCCAATATCCAAACTGTAAACCCATTGATTCTTTTAAAAGACTCATTTTGAGAACAATAAAAATCAATGATGGAAAAGTCCTGGACTGGGGGTTCCTGGAAGCATCTGTCACTTGGTGGAGACATGTACTGCCTAATTTACCTGGAAATCTTAGTGATCTATGAGGTCTGAAACATTGCGTGCTTATAAAACCTGCAGCCCACTGTTGGGACCTAGATAAGCATTTTGTCAAAAGTGACTGCTGACCTTCTTATTGCAGAGCAAAGCTTGAATTTCAAAGCTGTAAAGGACTTCAGAAATCATCTAGTTTCAACCCTAGCTGCTTCCTACAATCATACTGAGTGTATGAGTTAAAGTTTAAGCCCTAGCAAGGCTATTATTTCACCTTCTTCATTATCCTACTTGTCAAAAAATCCTGGAGAATAGGCCTTATTTGCTCTACGTTGTAGATAGTCAAGCAAGCTCAATGATGCTAAATGCCACTGTTAACAATACATACCTAATAATCAGAACAGTTATGATTCAATCAAAAGATTCTTTGCCTCCATTTCAAATGTGAGACTTTTTTTGGTGTACACATTAGAATCCTTCCTGTCACTTCTTGGGGAGTACCCAGTAAAAAGGGGGACAGGATCTTCAGACCTGCCTGCTTATTACACAGGTTTCCAGAAAATGACAAGTTAGAGTCTAGTCTCAGCATGCACTAGATCTATTTCAAGGAGGAAATCTATCATAGCCTCACTTGCGTTGTGTAGCCTATCACGAGCTCCATCCTTAGACTCCTACTCCTTTCTCCAGTTTATTTCTTACTGCTCATATTTTGCGTTTGTTTTGATAAGTTGGTTGGAACAGTTGTTAGTACACTTGAGATACCAGGCTGACGTCTAGAAGTATCAGTCTCTAGAGTAGTATCCTCCAATAGACCTTTTTACAATGATGGCAAGGTTCTCTACTTCTGCCATCCAGTTTTGTAGCCACTACCTCCATATCTTTTTTGAACATATAATTTGGGACTAAGAAACTGCACTTTAAATTTCATTTAATTATGATTAAAGGGTATATTTAAATATATTTAATTTCAAGTTATATTTAGCTATACATCTCTACTGTATGAGAGAGCATAGCTCTTGGAAAAGCAGAGAATGATACAATTATGACAAAGTTTAGGGAAAGCACTCTGGCATTCGATGTTCCAGAAGCGATTAAGTAAAGATGAGGACCATGAATATGAAGATTAGAGTACGTGGAGAGGACCATGAATATGAAGATTTAGAGTACGTGGATCTAAATACCAGTTTTATTATTTACAAGCTGTGTAACTTTTGGGTAATCCCCTAAGTTCTCTGAACCAGTGTCATCACCTGTAAAATGGATCCAGTAACACTGCCTATATATCATTGGGTTTTTCATGAAGCAGAGATGAGATAAAATTCATGCATTATTTCAGTTTAGTGCTTGGCATACAATAGGTACACTGCTGATTGGGGAATGAAAGGGAGGAGGAATCCAGGGTTGCTCAGCTGTTATACAAGACCCAGCTGTGTCTCCCAATTAAAAAATGTATTCTGAAAATAATCACCTAGACATTGGAGTTTATGGAGAGGATAAAGTGATCTCAAGGTAGTGGAGGACATTGTAGGGAGAAGCATCAGTGACTGCTTTCAAAATAACCTTTAAAGCATTTAACCAGCATGTTTTAGAGAACATAGTTGTTAGAAGTGCATTGATATGGAGGATAGAATACATTGAGAACTTCCAGAAATGTGAATAGTAGATGGAGTAATGGGTTATGAGTTGGGAAACAACTACTCCTGCTGTGTCATTTTCCATTTTGGGCTTTTAAAATTCTTTTCTTTTAAATTTTTATTGAGTCATACAAAGAAGTTGCCATTCAACAAAGTAGCATATGAATACAATGAAACTTGATCAAGGTCAATGAAATGACAGATGTTGGACTAGCTTCATTCCTTTAAAAGATACTCACTGTAGGTAAATCATATACCAGGTAGAAATATGAATAAAATAAGCTCTGGCCACAGTATATTTGCATTTTTGTGAGAGAGTCAGAATTGTACTGTGTGTGGTAAAGGCACATTTGAAATCCAAAACAATCAAAGGGGAAGGCCTCATAGAGGAGGTGTTATTTAAGATGGGCCTTAAAGGATATAAATTAAGATGTCAGCAGACCTAAATGATTGCTGTGATCCCGTACAGGTTCCAAAGCTATGTATGATTTCTCTAGTTTCTACTGTAATGACTTAAGTCACTTTCTAAATTCTTAGTTTTAGGATACAGTTAGGAGCCTAGTGATAATTAGTTATGTGAATCTGCAAGAGTTCTAAAATATTTCTGTGCTTCATAAAATGTGGATAGCAGCCCTCATGGAGTTGTTGTCAGGACTAAGATTTAATTCATATGAAGTACAGAGAACAGTGCCTGCCATATAAGCTCTTGAAAAATTTGTCTTTTTTTTGTGTGTATGCCTGTCTTGGGCCTTCAACTCAGGGCGTGAGCGCTGTCCCTGAGCTTTTTTGCTCAAGGCTAGCACTTTGCCACTTGAATCATAGTGCCATTTCTGGCATTTTCTGAATAGCTTGTTGGAGGGAGCTAAGAGTCTCATGGGCTTCCCTTTCCCAGGCTAGCTTCAAACTGTGATCCTCAGATCTTTCCTGAGTAGTTAGGATTACAGATATGAGCCACCAGCTCCCAGCTTATGCTTGTCATTTTATCATTATCCCATCATCACAATTATTGTTACAGCTAATGGCTTCATTTCTGCTCTTTCTATTCCTTAGTCTCTGTTGTTGTTTTGGATATGAGTAAGAACACTGTTGATGCTCAGGTTTGGTGATTTTCTCAGTTTGAATGTCTATGCAGGAGCCTTAGCCATTGGACTTGGCTAAGAAAGACCCTAGTACCACCTCTCCCTTGGGTCCAGTTGGGCTTGCATTGTGTCAGTTCACAAAGGTGCCTGACACTGGCAAAGTTTTTAATTCTGAAGTTGTGCAAGTTGCTAATTAGTCTTGTAAACATTCTCCATTTCACTTCCTTAATATCTTTTTGGTCATGGAACTCTTCCCACTGTCACTCCTGGGGTCTGTGCCTGGTGCTTAATTATGTTTGGGCAGCCCCACTGTCTGTGTAGCAAGCTGGCTGCACCCTCCAGCCTGCCTCATTTTTTGTTTCTGTTATGTCTTCTGAGGCCCAGATCACTCTTGGAGAACTTAGGGTCTGGCATTTACATGTATTTCTTTTTCCTTTTTCAAAGAGCAGAATAGGATAGAGTGGACTTGCATACCAGGTTGGAAGGGAGGAGTGGTGATAAGAAGCAAACAGTTCTATATTTATTTAAAAGTCAAGTGAATTATTTTCATGCCACGTATAGTTGATGAAGACAGCCCTGTGATGGGATTCTTTGCTTACTTTTCCATGTCACCCTCACTTCTCCAATACAGTGCTTTAGAATCAGTTACATGTAAGCATTTCAGCAAGTAGAGGTCCAACTGGTACTTTTGCATGGTTATTGTCATTGACACAATTCTTAGAATTAAGCTCAAGTTGCCAGATTTAGCAAATAAAAAACAGAAAGCCTAGTGAATCTGAAATTCAAATAAACAATAATTTTAGTATAAATATGTCCCTTGTAATATTTAGGATATGCTCACACTAATAAGAAATTTGTCACCTAAAAATTCAATTGTATTGTCTATCTGTATTTCATCTGGCAACCTTAAATTAGGCCCAACAGATGGTTTTGAAGTAACATACAAGTAAAAGAACTGAGAAGTTCATATGTCCAATTGGTGTTATCCTTACTGGGCTGGCTTATTACTTGCAATCCTTTCCAGTAAGGACACTAAAGTGTTCTGGAGTTAGGTCATTAGAGACTTGTGTTTCTCCATTAACTACCATTTAATACCCTAGCCCAGACTAATAGTGTAGGTGAGTTAGCCTACTAATCATACTATATGCTCTAGATAAGTGAGACACAAAATATAGTTGATTTGGGAAAGAGGGAACTAGAGTTAAATTTGATTCAGGTGGTGTCTAAGAATCGGTAATGGGATGGAGAGTCCAGAGTTAACCTTATAACTACCAACTTCTTTGGGCACAATGCTGATTGGTCACCACTGATCTATTTGGTTTACCATTGCTTTCTCTATAAGAATTATTACTCTGTGCAATAAAAAGATACCTCTTTTAATGTCACAAACTGTCTTGCCTGGGTTGGGCAAATAGGATGACTTTTTTTTTCTGAGACAGGTTTCACTATATACCCTAAGCTGGCCTCAAATTTATGATCCTCCTTGTGTCAGCCTTCCAAGGACTGGGATTACAAGTATCTACCACCATGCATAGCAGACACTTCTTTATTTCTGAGGCTGGGAAAATGATCTTACCTTAGAGTCTTGTAGGATAGTTATGCTGAGTGAATGAAAACATGGATGTATAAGTCCTTGGATCTAAAGCAGTGCTAACAAAATGCTCTCAAATTATCAAACATGTCTTTCTGGATGAGTTCAAAGAATGAACTAGTTCTGGTTACCAGCTCTATCACATCACTGTTATCCCTGAACATGGACACATGTATACACAGGAAGGCAAGGAATATCAATGATGGTTACTGCTATGGTGCTAGTGTGTTGTGGCAGAAAGGCCCAAGCAAAGAAAGCCTGTGAGTGCTCCTCTGCCCCACAAATAAATTGCAAGCTCTAGCTTTTTGCCAAGGACTGATCCTATGGCATGATCTCAGAGCAGGAAGGCAGGGCTGGAGGGAGGAGGTACGGAAGACTCCCTTGAAATACTGCGGGTGCCATTCACCAGCTCTCAAGGAAGAGCTCCAAGTTTAGGGGGACAGGTGGCCAGCGGAGGTTTTGAATCTACCAAAGGAAATTATCCTCCCTCTGTGTGCCCAGGATAAGATCTCAGAGCCAGGGAATGTTTGTAAATGGACTCTCTCATTTAAATAAATCCCACTTAAATATTTATCAGATCATGAATATGCATGTTTCTCTCTCTCAGTGCTGGAAAGAGAACGGGCATGTAATTTTTAGATGGCACATAAATAATGTAAGGGGGGAAAAAGGGATCTTTGTTCTGTGTTGACTGTGTATTTACAGCATCTCAAGAGGTCTTGAAATAATGAACTGATTTTTCCCTTCGCCAGCCTAAATGTGCACTTGCAACTTCACCTTTCATGTCTTTAGGGTGATTTGCACACATTTGTATCCCCAGGGAGGATTTCTGAAGGCAATAAAATGAGGCGGATCAACTTTCAGTGATTAGTGAGTGACTTAATCATGGCAACCCCTTCCTGGCTTTCTTGTGACTGGCAGAAAGCAAGGCTGATCCTGCACTTGCTGTTCAGTTGCTCAAAAGTGAAGGCCCACAAGGTACTTAAGAGAGCCAAGGACAATGTGATAGGGTAGTACTCTCTCTCCAGTCACAAATACTTGAACTTGGCTCCAGTCAAGTGGAGTGGAGTGGAGTTCTAAATAAAGACAATAGGGAAGTTTTGATAAGACACAGGATGGGATAGAATATGGTCAAAGCCCCAGAATCCCACTGGTGGAAGGAGTTACAAACAGACATCTATGACTTCCCTGATCCATTTGTCTGAGAACCAGCTGTGACTGTAGCTCAGGGTGTGAGCAGGTGAGAGAGAGAGAATAGACCCTTACCCCTGAGTTTTCTATGCTGGATTCTGTGTCCTCAAGTAGCCTCTAACAGCTGCACATTCTTGGCTTTGAAATTAGGCATGATGTGCTTGCTTTCTGTATTTCTCCGTTCTATCAGTATGAGGAATTGGGAGTGCTAGCTTATCTTCCTGCCCTACAGCATCTTTAAAAATAACATTTCTTCCTTGTTAATAAGAGAGCTGAAGGTGGCTGTCAGTGTGGAGCAATAGGAATAACACTTGAACTGGGAGTTAGGAAACAGTGTTGGGTACTAGTTCTACCACTTACTAAGAATGTGATGTTGAGAAAACCACTTAACCTTTTCATGCCTCTACTTCCTCATCTGTAAAATGAGGATCATGACAGTACCTCCCTGGTAAAACTGTTGTGACCATTAAAGGAGATGATGCATTTAAGATGCTTAGTGCAGAGCCTGACACATAACAAGTGTTCAGTCAAGGGTGGATATTAGTCTGAGGAAATGCTTATTCATTAGCCCTCAAACTTTCCCCCAAAGCCTGGCTTTTTCATGGTCAGTGAGAAAACAATCCCTTTTCTTAAAGGTGTGCAGCAGTGTAGTAGAAATGAAAGATTTTATGATATTTGGAAACCTGGATAATAGTCTTGCTTTCACTGTTCATTAGCTATGTGATCTTGAACCAATCATTCCCCTCTTTGGGAAAATAGATTTGCTTAGTCTGTAGATGAACAATGATACATCTTTTTCTCATTGGGGTGATGATGATAAAAATCATGGGAAAAGTGCCTGAAAGTGAAAAATGGTAGGTTTTATTTTCAACTATATTAATTATGATAGTCAAATATTCTTCTATTTCAATAAATTCCAGTTGTGTAATAATTTTGAGCTCTTAGTTACATATTGGTTGATATTATAAAAGCAAATAGTTTATGGAAATATGTCTCTGTTTTCAAGCTGGAACATCCAGAGGGCAAAATAGATGGGTGTTAGGAATAGAAATCATTTCCACCAAGCTTCAAGTAGCTTATCAGTAGTTATAAGGAATTATGAGGTCAGGGAGAAGGTAGCCTTTTCCTCTTATTTTTGTATTTTTCCCATCTTACCTTCTAAGATGCCTTAATCAGAAGGAGAAGCAATACCTATAGATTCAATGTAAAAAACACATATGACTCAATGAGAAAATACAAATTACATGTACTTTTCTTATTTTCTATGAAGGCAATTACTAGAATGATGAAAGGGGTGACATTGATCAAGATGTATTGTACTTATAAACTGACATCCTGGCTTGAAACCCCTTTGTACAACTAGATAAATATAATGAAATAACTAGTTAAATATAATAAAATAATTTTAAAAGATTCCTAAACTTAGTTGATGATTTTGTAGTTTTGTTGATTATTTTGTAAAATTGCCATTTATTGAGTATATTTTTTTGCTTCTTAGATACTATGCTAAGCACTTTCACAGATCTCATTTAATAGCTTAGAGAAGTGCGTAATATAACCAGTGTCCATTAATAGCTACTTCATAGAAGTTGGTGTTCAGGACCACAAAACTGATTCTTGTTAGAGCTAGAATTGAATCTTAAGACTTGCCTCAGAAAAACAAGAAAACAAACATTTTCAGACTGTTTGGTAGGTAGGGTGTTTAAGATAAGGGAAATCAGAATTTGGAAGATAATTGACTTTAAATGTTTGATGGTGGTCAGTGAGAGTAGTTGATAACCTATCTATCAATTCATCTTTAAGGCCAGATAACCCATCTCATGATCTTCTACAAAATGTCCATAGTCCTTCTATCCTCTAATGGTGTCCTTTGTTTCCTGTCATAGCTTTCCTCATGGATGATTCACAGAGATGACTAGGTCCATTCAGCCATATGGAAATGGACTTAGGAAATGGTTCTGAAGGTAAAGGGAAAAACTTAAAAGAAACTTGGAACTAAAGCCATGGTCATTCCTCCCAATTTCTAACATGCACTATTTTAAGCCAAACAAATATAATACTATAAACAGTTTTGCTTCCCAATTCTAGGATTTATTATGTCCTGTGAATCTAGAAAAGTGTAAAATGTTTCAGAAAAGTGATACACTGTGTTTGCTGTCAGCTCATTAAAAATGAAAAGATAGGGTATTTCTTGGTGGAAATAATGACTTCTAGGCTTTCAAAACAGAGGCTGTCTGTTCAACTTAAGTTGGCTTTAGGCATTTCTATTTGGGGCGAATGAAGAGAATGCCTTTCCTGTTTTATTGCTCTCAAAAATACATACCCAGCCAGGTTCCACTGGCTCACAGCTATAATCCTAGCTACTTAGGAAGCTGAGGTCTGAGGACTGTGATTTGAAGTTAGCCTGGGCAGGAGAAAGTCTGTAAGACTCTTATGTCCAATAAATTACCAAAAAAAAGCTGGAAGTGGACCTGTGGCTCAAATGATAGAGTGCTAGCCTTGAGCAAAAGAAGCTCAGGGACAGTGGCCAGGCCCTGAGGTCAAGCCCCAGGACCAGCAGAAAAATGTATGCTTAGTTAAACCACAATAAAGCAGTGATCTAGCTTTTGCAATCACACTCTTTTCTTTAGAAATAGGCTTAGTTTTAGCAATAAGTGGGGCAAAGGAGAGCTAGCTATGAAATCAGGGTGGTAGAAAACAATTGAGCTCTTCTTTACTATCATTGCCTTTCCAATAACAAGGCTTCTTTCCTTTGGCCTGAGGCTATATGCATTTAGTAGAAATGCAGAGCTGTCTGAGAATGGTTATGGGTCTGTCATTTCTTCCATGCAATGTAAGTTTCCTAGCTCCTTTTCTGGGAACAGGTTCTTATTCAGATAGAGGAGAACCAGAAGCAGCACATTGGAAGAGAAAGATGGCCATAATGCAACAAAAGAGACTAGCTAAGATAGCAAGGACCTTTTTGACGTCTCACAGACATTCCTTTCTTATAACCCTAGTAAGAGCATAATGGTAGTGAAAAATATTTGAAGAAACTGTGTGCCAGGAACTGTTCTAGGTACCTTTCATGGATCTAATCAATACAATAATCTTATGATTTAGTGACAATTATTATAACTATTCTCAGGGTAAGCAAACAGATATGTAGCACAGAGCCTAGTGCCTTGGCTGTTCTTCCAGTCACAATATGGTCCAAGGGGTGCATCCCAGGAATCATTGGTCTGCTTACCATTTGTTGCTTATTCCCATTTAATGCAGGGCTTATTGACTTGCTAATTGATCCAAAGAATGGATACCATTGGCTGGATTCTCTGAGTAGGTTGAATATATGCAGAACATGAGAAGCTACATTGACTCTTTCAGTTCAGTTGGACTGAGCTTTACTTCAAGCATTGTGAGTCTGTGGGCATAAAAGGATGAGCCTTTCCTCTGGCATCTTAACCACTTATCTGCAAAGCAGTTGCTTTAGCTTTAGGCGATTTCCACACTCAGCATTTGATTTTAGCTTATACCACTATGTCAGTCTTCTGTATTCCAGTGAGATAGGGTACAAAGTCCATTACCATCATTATGCAGATAAAAGAATTGAGACAGGGTAGGAAAGGCTTAACATTATACATCTGGTACCAGCCTTTAGATTTTTGGAATGTCACTTTTTAAGTAGAATTACAGGTCAGGAGACTCACCAACTTGATAAAATATGGAGCCAATTCATTTTTTAGAACTTGAAACCAAAGACTTAAGAAGTTAAAAATCATTCCAGCTTGACATGTCTAAGATCATTTTTTAAACTGCTACAATTCAGCACTGTGCTAGGTAGATAAAAGCAATAGGATAAAAAGTAACTTATTAAAGCCTTAGTCCCTGCTCTTGAAAATTTCTACTTTATTGATGAACCATGACACATTTATATTACTAGGAATCAAGACTAGAAGAAAATGGGTAGTTTTTGGTAAATAGTACTGTCTTGTTCCCTTCTGTGCTGCATCAGGTGGAAATCAGTAATTCATTTTCAGGATTTTTGGAAGAAATATCCTTTTGCTAAGAACTTCTCAAGGGAGAAAGCAACCTGACTAATCTTTTAAAGTCTTTTTTCAGGCTTTTAGATGCATAAAATACTTTTTTGAAATAATTCAATAGTTTGTTTGTGGGAACTTTGAAATGTTTATCATCCATGCACTTCTTTTGAGTTTCTTAAGTAATATAACACTTCACATCAAAGCTCTTTATCAAAACCTATCAGGCTTACAAGTATTTATTGTTGTTTTTCTTTTCTGTAGTTATGGTTTCAGAAATTGGACTGGTCATTGTCACCAGTGTTTGTTTTGGGAGTCTTGGTATGACCCCATTTCTCATCAGACTCAGGGTCCCTCATGTAATTCTGTTTTTCCATATGATTGTTTTCTATCCTATATTCCTGCTAATATTTCAAACAGGGGCTTCCCATCTTGTCGCAATTTGTAGTGAAAGAAATGTCTGGATAAAAGAAACATCTGAATGATCTCTCCCTGGGAAACCTCCCTTGTTTTCTTCTGATGCTTGATCAAGACAAAAAATGCTAGAAAGATAATCTGTTATGTTAGAGGCACCATTTCATGCCCATAGAAATGCCTTTTAGATTATCAGTGCTCATCTTCTGGTATGAATAACTGAGATCTGACAAAATCAGCTCTCACACCACTTTTTATCTTTGTCATATTGCCTCAATAGACACTTTGAAATAATTTGGCCCTTTTATGTTTTCACTGGGAGTTGTATCAACATCCCACTGCTCTTGTCTTTAGAGAATTCATGTAGTTTGTATAACAGGCAGTTTGTAACAATGTCTACATCCTAACTTTTTTTTATTGTGAAAATACCATATAGAGGGGTTACAATTACATGGGCAAGATAATGAGTACATTTCTTATCAAGCATTGTTGCCTTCTCCTTTGTTTCC
Source organism: Dipodomys ordii (assembly GCF_000151885.1). NCBI lineage: Eukaryota > Metazoa > Chordata > Mammalia > Rodentia > Heteromyidae > Dipodomys > Dipodomys ordii. The sequence goes on from NW_012267254.1 coordinate 11,493,015, forward strand.
CCTTCCCATCCCTTCTCATCTCTCCCCCATCCCCCTCCCACACCGCCAAAGTTGTAAAGTTCGTTTTTTGACATAATGACTTGTACATCTCATTGTTGCAATGGGTCCACCTTTATCCCTATATATATGATTTTAGTTTTTCATTGTGAAAATACTGTACAGAGGGGTTATAATCACATGAACAAGGTAATGAATACATTTCTTATCAAGCATTGTTGCCTCCTCCTTTGTTTTCCCCCTACCATCCCTTCCTTCCCATCTCCACAACTAAATTCCTCCCCCTCTCCCCCCCCCCCGCCTAAATTGTAAAGTTCTTTTTTCAACATAGTGTCTTGTACGTCTCATTGTTGCAATGGGTCAACTTGTATCCCTATTTAAACAATTTTTTTTACATCCTAACTCTTGAGAGTCCTAATGACTCTATTGGCTGAGATGCTGGAAATATGGATAGCCCTGTAGATTTTCCCCTTAGTCAGAATCTCTTAACTAAGGTTCCCAGCATCAAAAATATTTATTTTACTTCTAAACTGCTAGCACCTGGGAGGTGATATCTTTGGTATAGTGTTTGGGTCACAGAAGGACTCAAAATCAGGTTTAGAGTGGCTCAAAGAACATAGGGAACAACCTAATGCATGATCTGAGAACACACTATAAGTTGCATAGGAAGTCCATGCTCATGTGTTTCATTAGTCCTTTAAGTCCTCTGTATTTCCACGTTTTGTTTTCAGCTGTAGTTTCTGTGTTTACTTGTTCAATTTGCAATAATGCCAACCCATAACTCTATTATACTTAACACTGAGCACAGTACTGGCAGACACAAACAAGATAACAATCTTTGTCTTCAAGAAGTTTGTAGAACTGAGAAGGCAGTAACTACATAAACAGATAATAATAATAATACATGATTGGTGCCATCTTAGAGGTATATACATATATACTATGAGGGCACAAGAATTTAGGAAGGGAGATCTTAAGTCTGTGAAAGCAGTATTTGACCAGAGTTTTGAAACACATTATGTTTTATAGATTTGTGTGTGTGTGTGCGTGTGCACATGCACATGTGCACACACATGTGCAGAAACAGTAAATGGTCTGAATGCTATAAAGAAGAAATCCTATGTGCAAAAGAGCGAAGACAAGAAGAGGAAGCATACATGTGACATACTGAAAGTTTCACATGGTTATAGCATTGAATGCTAGTGGGTAAAGGATGGGCGAAGATGAGGCTAAGAATACTATGCTAGGCTCTAAGATTACTGAGAATCTGGCGAAAACTTTTAGGCAGGAGAGTGTTGTGCTGGGAAGGTTGCTGTTTGGCAGTGATGAAGTATGTCAAATTAGAGAAATCACTTACCAGGAGAGCGCAAGAGATAGACCATGGGAGCCTGGACTTGAGTGGGATTGGTTGTGGAAATAAAGCAGAAGGTATAGTGATGGGATGTGAAATATAAAGAAAATGGGAAGACTAAAGAATGAGATATTTCATTTAGACAATGGAGCATAGACATTCATTTACCTTAGTAAGATAAGGAGAGTAAGGGAAGGTTTTCTGAGGAAGAAAAAGAAATCCAGAGTCTAGACTATTGACTCGAAGGTCCATATAGATTCTATTTATTTACACATCTGTGATATACTTCTACACTGTGAACTTATTAAGAAGAAACACTTGGTTTTATGTACTTTTATAACCCCAAGTACCTAATTCTAATTGCAGAATGATGAAGTCCCCTTCCTCCCTTTACAGAGATGAAATATGAGGACCAGAAAGGCTTGATCAAGATTACACAGTTTCATGGTAACAGTGCTGGACATAGAAGTGAAGCTCTGGCTTGATGATATTTTTCTTTTAACACCATTGTTAGTTCATTCAACTCTTAGGGCAGAGTGTTCTCGATCTGTGGTGGCAAAGCTTCTGTCCTTTTCCTAACTGTCGCAAGGATTCTGTAAGCCTCCTTCTTGAGTAGGCCACAATCTTGGTCTATAAAGACTTAACACAGCCATTTTCTGAGGATGAACATAACCTATTCTACAATGTATGTTTGAGAAAATTCAAGGCTGCTAAAAGAATTTCCTATTTGTTCCAATAAATATTAGAATAAAGGGCCTGTGTCTTCCAGGCTTTGTGAGATGTTAAGCCTGCCTTCAGAGAGTGACAGTTAACAAACCTGGATGAGTTTCTTGTATAAGAGCCCCTTCTTCCCACTATTTGTAATTTTTTTCACTTCCTTTATTCTACTGAGCTCCCATTCCTTCCTGTCCTATTTTCCCCCTCTACAGTTCCCAGTCACTTCTGCACAGATTGCAAGTGAATTCAATTTGTGTTGAACTATTTATTTATTGAAAAACTATATTACTGATTTAAATCTGTCCTCAAAATTGTAGTGTCCATCTGTGTTTTTCTTGGACAATAATAGAGATTCTGATTATATTAGACTAAACAAAATGTTCCTAGAGAATGTTTCTCTATTTATAAGAGTCATCCCTACTGCCCAGGTTCATATTATACTCCAAATTATCTTTAAAAACACAGGGGACAGAATGGCAGGACTCTGTGACTATATGTTTAAGAACATAAATGTGGCCTCAAAATTTACCGTGCATCTTGTGCCAACCTCAGCTTAGAGAGATTTCCAAATATCTGTTGCCCTTAATAACTTAGTATAGATCTGTCATCCCTAAAGATTCTCTGAATTCATCTAAGCCTTTATTTGGGGGGAGGAGGGAAAAGCTAATTATATTTTTAGTCAAATCTACCACTTGGTGTAATGAATTCCATATGTTTCCTCCACTTTCTACCTGCTGTGAGGAGTAGAGCTTTCTTCATTTGTCCTAAACTCACCTCTGTGAGCTCTATGCTGGTAATGCATGCAAGCAAACACACAATCAGATACCTGTGCATGTGATTTAGTAGGGAAAAATGACCCTACTATTAATTGTTATCTTTGTTTACAAGCATATTAAAAATTCAAATGAAAAGGAGCCAAAGTAAGGCAACTGAAAACAAACACAGTGGCAGCTAATTACCCCAAGGAGAAAGATATAAATCCTTGAGAAAAGGGAACCCTGTTGATACAGGAACCTGTGGAAATAGATGGGAGGCCTGTTATGGGAATCGGTACTTAGCCAAGTGCTGCTCACCTTTAGTGAGGTTGAAGCATCCTCTAAAAGTTCTGTGTGGCCCAGGAACGTAACCTGTCAGCTTCCTTGCCTGACATGATCTTAATTAGCCTCTGTTCTACTGCAGAGAAAGCCCGCTGAGGCAGTTAGCACCAGAGAATTAATCAGATCGTTTGTGCAGTTGACAAAGCAGGACAGCAGCCGACACTGGCAACTTATTGATTGGAAAAGATCCAGAAAGATGGGAAGTGAAGTCCTCTCTATTTGTGCCTCCCTGTTTTCCCCTGAATGAGAATACAGAGGGTGGATAAGCTGTGCTTCACCTTAACCTATGTCCCTGCCTCCTTTCCTGATCCATATTCTGTTTCCTTAGCATCTGCACATTTTTCAGCTAAGGCAAGCTAATGCCAAACAATGTGTTTGACTGCAAGAGAGAGGGAGAGAGTGCTGTTGATTTTGTTGCAAATTACACTTTTGCTACAAGGATTAGTTGGGAAAATGGAATATTACCAGTATTACCCTCCCTCCCTTTGTTTACTGCCTATTTTCAACAGCCCTGTAATTGCTTTCCATTTAGTAAAAGGAACATTGTTCCTTTTTTTGGTTTTTCTTTTAATTGTGTTTCTTGCCCTGAGCACTAACAGTTTGAGAGCATTGATGGGAAGTCCATGGTTTTTTGGTTCTAGATACCAACCTGTCCTTGCTAATCAAGACAAGGTCATTGCTAGTTCAGGTCGACGTGTGGTGGGCTTAGATGCTTCTTTCTTTCATGAAGCCTTCCCATTAGTCTAGCCTGCTGTCACGAACTCTCGCTTCTTAGGTCTCCCATAGGAATTGAAATCATTAAGATAGAGTCTAGCACTTGTGTTATTTGTACTAATCCTTGCTTTCTATCTTTCTGATTATGATGTAAGCTATTCAGAGACTATCATTTCTTGAACATGGCTATAAGTAGGCACAGTAAGATACTCAGTGAATGTTATGTTGCTTCACTGGCAGCCTCCTGAGGAGTTCCTGTCACATTTCCCTGGACCTGCTGCTTCCTTGGCACCATAGAAATCTCACTAGATAATTCATTATTGGGAGAGGAATTCTGTCTTATGCAATGTAGAATATGTAGCATTCCTGGTCTCAACATACAAACTAAAATGTCTCTAGACATTCCCAAATGTCTGCAGAGGAAGCAAAATTACCCTTTTTCCTAAAGAGGACTATTCTATAATTGTAATCAAATGATGAGAATTAAATTTATTGAACACATTCAACTTGTTCAATCTCTACAATTCTGCCTTTGTTTTAACTGTTGCCTACAGAGCTCCAAAGGACAAATCTCAAAGTCACAGTTGCAGGTCTATAATATATTCTGTCATTTCCTCAAGAAAAATTTAGAAGAATCTTTTCATGAATTTCTCAAGTCCCAATCCAGAATTTACCATACATTTCATTCAACTAACCGTTAATGATGCAAAGAATACTCATTCATTGAAAAGTAGATATACAGCTTACTAAGGGTTAATTCCTCAAAGAACCTGATGAAAAGAAATGGATGGTCACAGAAGGAGCAGCCTTGCCAGTTGTCACCTCCCCCCTTCTTTTTTTCAGAGATGTGAGTACTGTTCCAAACAGCTAATGCATGGTAGGGGGCCTACAGATCTATTTTTTTTTTTGCTCATATGATGACATTTTAACTCAGGAAGTAAAATTTCTATCTAGCTATCTGAAGTAACCGCCATACCAGCTGTCTTGCAAACAATGCAATTGGACACAAGAAAGGCAGGGTAAAAGAAAGCCCATACACTAGTGTGGATTTGTACTTCTAAGTGAGGAAGGGATCTATTCAAAGCACATCTCCTGACAGTAGAATCATCTCTGCATATGAAAGATAACCCAAGAGAGAAGATTTGGCATTTTAGCTTAATGTGTTTTTGGAGAGGAATGTAGATTTGGTTGTGAAGTTAATTCAACCTCAAATTTGCTGTCACCAAAGAGTTAATGATATTATTAAAAATAGTTATGTCATTCGACAGTGAAGTATTCTACTTATGGAAATACCTTTATAGGAAAACTGCCTTTCTGAGTCTGAGCTGGGAATATTACAGTAAACAGGATCTAATCACAGCAAAGCCTTTTTTCAGCTTTGCATGACAGCTGTAAAATATGACAGTATTTATTAATAGTTGCTGCAGTCTAATCTGGAGCATTGGAGAGCTACAGCAAAATATGTTAAGCTACTGAGAGAACAATTTCCACAGTAACTAATATTCAGCTTTTGAAAGGATAGTTTAATGTCTTGTGATTTTTTTCCCCTACTGATGGTCCAACTCCAGGAATGAGCTACTAAGCTAATAGCCTTTGTGGAGAGGAAGTGTTTAAATGATAATTTATTTCAAGAGCTGACAACAAATTGCTCGGCACTTTCTCTTTTTATGCCCCAAAGCAGTCAAGGATGTGCAAATCGAAGTATTAAAAAATATGACAGCTTCGGTATTTTCATTTTCAATGAAACTCTCATTATAGGCATATGTACAGTTTTTTTTAATTCACAATACAGTCCAAATAGTCATTCACTATTATTGTGCAGGCTCTCAAGATGCTCTCATAGCTGAAGATACATCACAATAGATTTAGGCAGGCTGCAGAAACTACCAAATGTCTCAGGTACTGTCAAACCTGATTATTGCTGTTCAAACAGGGGAATTTAGTATGTGATTCTCACAGGATAATGGACTCTCTGGGCCTTCCTAATTTATTCAGATGTAAAAAGTAGCTTGAGTTTCAATAAAAAAAAAAACCCTCTCTTCACTTTTCCCAGAAGGCAAGTGGGCATGACTAGAATTAGAGCCATCTGTCACCTTAGAATATCCTTTAATTAGTCCTTAAAGTGGAGGAGGAAAATAATCCAGTGTAGTCTGTCTGTCTGTCTGTCTGCCTGCCTGCCTGCTTGTCTGCCTGTCTGTCTGTCTGTCTGTCTGTCTGTCTGTCTGTCTGTCTTTCTCTCAGTGGAGAGACACTTGCTATGGATAAGGACTTGTGGTTTTAAATCTATCTCTGTTCCAGAAACTGTCTCTGCCACAGCAAAGAATAAATACATGTTTCCTATGCCCCATAATCAGGGCTCACCACAAAACTCCATTTCAAGTCTACATACTTGCATTCTGCCTTTTTTTAACCTGCTTTCACTTATCTGCCCCTTAAACTGGATTTTTGATGTCCTGTCTACTCAGTAGTACCCTTAATACCACAAGGTATTGTGTTCATTCATAGACACAATGTTTTAAGAATAAAATTGATAACTGGAATGCATATATCAGGAGATAGGCAGATTTGGGAGGGTGTAAGTACCAGATCCTCTAAGGAATGCCTCGAAGGAACATAAAAGGAAGAGCTAATCGATGTTTCAAATGTTGAGAATGTAGAAGGCAGTATGTCAACCAGTGTAAAACAAATCCTGTGAAATGTAGCAGACCTAGATTGAAATCTGATTTTATTACTTTGGAGCTGTGTAACTCCAGAAACCATCTTTTAATGTTTTTTATGCCTTGGTCTTCTCAGTTGTAAAAGTGCAGGAACTCTATAAGGATTAAATGTGACAATGCACAAACTCAGGGCTTCCTGCATATCGAGTATGTACAAAATGATGGCTGCTCTTATGAAATTAATATAATAAAATGAGAATGATAGGGATATTCTGATTTGTACTATTGAATGGTATTAGGTTGTGTATGTGCATGCTTGTGAGGAGAAAAAAAGGATAAGGAAAAGGAAGAGGAAGTAAGTGCAAGAGAACAAGTGAGAGATTATGTACTTTCTTGGGAAAGTAGAGTTGAATGGAGTGGAGGGAAGTGGTTTGGAATGACAATGTGCAGGAAGGGATGAGGAATTTGAAGCACTGCTTTTCTCTCCGTACATTCTGAATCCAGTCAGTCTAAAAATATTTATAGTCTTCTGAGGAAAGGTTCTTTTCTCCTTGTCATGGGGAAATCTCTTTACCACTTAAGCCTTTCAGGACCTTCTAAAATTTTCCCATCTTCTTAGCTATCTGACAACCTTTACTTTTTTTTCCCAAGGTACCTACTCTAATGAGTACAAATGTCACTAGTGGGTAGGTAAAATATTTTTTCCAGGCCCTTGAGATAAATCTTTGTTTCTGCAACAAGATTGTCAACCTCTCAAAAGCAGGGATTAATTCTGCTTTTTAAATCCCACCAGTAGACTAGCACAATCTAGCATTGGGGAAAACTCAATAATTGCTTGTTGACTGATGGGATAATTGGTACAATGCCTGTGTTTCTGCGACAACCTTGGAGAGAAAGTTTTGTTAGAAGGCAGTTGACTTCTTGAGAGTTACTTGGGAACTGAGTAGGGAGTTTCAGATTGAGAATGGGAGACAGCAGGAGTTTAATGAACACTGAGTAGAAGGTTGGGACTGGTTGTCTCAAAGAACACCCAAGGCTATTATCTCATTATCTAAGCCAAGAGTGCCAGCTGGGCCAAATTCTTTCATCTCTGTGGGCTGTGCCATTGAAGCCAGGGAAGGTTGTCAGGTGCTGGAGAGTCTGACTGGAGTCTTTAAGTGTAACAATGTTGTGTTTGTGGAGAAATGTTTGCACTACAAAGAAGTAAGTTACTTGCACCCAGAAGATAGGCCTGACAGGAAGAAATGATCATCTCCCCAGAAGATGGTTTTAGAAATTTCTTTTTTTGAGATATATATATATATATATATATATATATATATATATATTATTGATTGTAAAGATACTGTACAGAGGGGTTACAGTTACATGAGTAAGGTATGAGTACATTTCCTTTTGAGCATTGTTACCCCCTCCTTTGTTTTTCCCCTACCTATAATCAAGAAATCTAGTAACAACAGATGCCGGAGGGGATGTGGCCCAAAGGGAACCCTACTGCATTGTTTGTGGGAGTGTAAACTTGTTCAACCACTTTGGAAAGCAGTGTGGAGGTTCCTCAAAAGAATGCACATAGAACTACCCTATGTCCCTGCAATCCCACTTTTGGACATTTACTCCAACGATCACAAACAAGGCCATACTAAAGCTACCAGCACAACTATGTTTATTGCAACATTATTTACCATAGCTAAGATATGGAACCAACTCAGATGCCCCTCAGTAGATGAATAGATCAAGAAAATCTGATATAGTGATATGTGTGTGTGTGTGTGTGTGTGTGTGTGTGTGTGTGTGTGTGTGTGTAACTCTATGCCTCCATTAGAAAGAATGACACTGCCTCATTTTTTAGGAAAGGGAAAGACTTGGAAAAAAATTATATTAAGTGAAGTAAGCCAAACCCAAAAATATAGGTCCCATGGTTTCCTTATTTGCAATAACTACTATTCATCTAGGATAATCTTACCAGACAAGCAGAAAAGGTCAAAAGCTTTGTACATATGACCATATAAGATGATGCTAAACCAAATGAACCCCAAGATAGGGGCACAAGAAGTTTTATCTTTGTCGCTGTTGTTTTTAATGCACTATGTGATTTTTTTTGTTTCTTTTGTTTGTCTTCCCCCATGGTATAACTACTGTTTTCACTGTATTTGACTGAGGGATAGAGAAATTTCTTTACAAAAATAAATGTGACCAAATTGCACTGCCTGGTATCTCTGAATTAAAGCTGACACTAGAATAGTGGTTGAGTGGTTAGAGGCTTAGCAAGGAATGTTGGGTAGTTGGTCAGTGGGTAAACATTAGCTAGAAGGAATAAGTTCTTTTGCACAGTAGGGTGACTTTGGTTAACAATTAAATGTGTTGTACATTTCAAAATAGCTACAAGAGAGGATTCAGAGTGCTTTTACCATAGAGCAATGATAAATGATAAATATATGAGGTAATAGATGTGCCAGTTACCCTGATTTGCTTAGTACACATATATACATGTAACAAAATACCACACTGTACTTTATAAATATGTGCAATCATTTTGTGTCAATTAAAAATAACAATATAAAGAAAGCTATATTTTGAATTAAGGGTCTGTTTCCATAGAAGTCATTTGCCTGAATAGAAATTTCTTCCATGGATATATTAACACAAATCATTAGTATCCATAATAAATTGCCACAAATAATTTGGTAAGCTGAGCTGTTGTTACTTAGCAAAGAAAAATTATTAATCAATGAGAATAAAATGCAGGACCATAATGTTTCTATGGAGGTATAGAGGCAGGCAAGGATGGAGTTTGTGATGTTTTGCTCCTATTTGAGAGTGTAGGTACAGAGATATGCTTTACTTAGAAGCCCTGGATAAATAAGGAATATGGGAGTCAATAAAAGGAAAGGGTACAATGGAGCCAGATAACACACATAGTCAATCTCATAAATCCCAAGAAGTGAACTTTCATGTACATAGTATCACCTGTATAATTTTCACCTTTGTATTAATGAACCAAGATGGCATTTTGTAACTAAGTGAAGCAATGACCTGTAAACGCCAAATCAGACCTTTCTCTACAGACAGAAATCAAAATAGAGTCAATGAATCCCTGAAATCCATTCAATGTTTCTCGATTTCACAGAAGAAAATGCCCTTTGTGCTATCCATTTTTTAAATGACTTCAAAAGTTTAACTCATTTCTCAGCTTCTCATTCATCTCTGCCCTTACAGAGCAGTCACACCATTTGTATGTTTAGCTTATTTGAATGTAATTACAGTGTTCTGTTATGTCTCTCCATCTTCTATATCTCATGTAAAGTATTCTAAGTTTTTATTTGGCTGCTGTAATTTCTCATATAGATTTTATTAGTGAAGCAATAGATGGTCATTTTAGTAAAAGAAAAACACAGGATAGGTACCTTTGTTGAATAGTTTAAAGAATTGTATGATTTTTAGAATGGACTTGCTTTCTTTTCCTTCTTTGTTTTATATGTTTTTTTATTGTAAAAATACTGTACAGAGAGGTTACAGTTACATGAGTAAGGCAATGAGCACATTTCCTCTTGAGCATTGTTACCTCCTCCTTTGTTTTTCCTCTACCACCCCTTCACTCCCCATCTCCCCAACTCCTCCCTCCCTCCACCCAGTTGTAAATTTTGTTTTCAACATAGCATCTTGAACATCTTATTGTTACAATGGGTCAACCTGTATCCTTATTTTAGCATTTTATTATTTCCCTTCCCCTCACCAAATTAGAAAAATGTTTATACAATATACAAGGCACCAGCAACAAATACAGTGAAAACAGGGTTAAGTGAAGTAAGCCAGGCCCAAAGAAACATAGGTCCCCTGGTTTCCCTTATTTGCAATAATATAAGTCTAAGACAAGCAGAAAAGGTCAAAAGCTATTTACATATGACCATATAAGATGATGTTAAGTGAAATGAACTTCAAGATAGGGACACAAGTTTTTTTCTTTCTTGATATTGCTTTTAATGGATTTAAAATGTACTATTCGATTTTTTTCCTCTTGTATGTTCTTTTCCTTCTTTAATCACTCCTTCTTTCCTTCTCTGACCCTCCCTCATACTTTTCCTTCCTGCCTTCCTGCCTGCTTTCCTATCCTTTCTCCTGCTTATACTCTTCATTTCCCCCCTTTTATCTCCCTCTTTCCCTCCTTAAGGTGAAGCACTGCGAAACGACATGGGCTTATTCTTTTTTTTTTTTGTTCTGGTCATGGGGCCTGAACTCTGGACCTGGGCGCTGTCCCTCAGCTCTTCAGCTCAAGGTTAGCGCTCTACCACTGAGCCACCTTCCCAGCCCCGACAGGGGCTTATTCTTGATGAACCAATAATAGAGGCTGAAAATAAGGCCTGTGCTGTGTACCTGAGGAAGCACAAGGTATATATCTGGAGGCTGTGAATTTATTATGACACTAGAAAGAAGGGCTTGGGATAGTATGGAGGAGACCCAGGAAATAACTATTGAAAGCAGATATGTTAACTGCTGAGTGAATGTCATGAACAAAAGTGTTCTCTGAGTGTTTAAAGGTAGGTAAGATCTCCATTACCTCAAAACTGGTTCAGTAAATTGCATCACCATTTTACCTAGTCTCTCAAGCTAATTTTTAAAAACAATAATCTATAAATATTTCTTTTCCTTCACTTCCCACAGATAATCTACCCTCAAGTTCTGTTGCTTTGTCTCCAAATTATATGTCAACTTTATACACTTCTTCCTGCTGTTTGAACTACAGTCATTATTACCTATATCACCAAAATGGTTTTTTAATTGTTTTCCCTTCTTTTACTATATTTTAGTCTCTATAGATGCTTAAGTCATGTGACTTCTCTTTTCAGAAGCTTTCAATGACTTCCCATTGTGGAATCCACATTCCTGTTCATACTCTATGGCTATGATCTGCCTCCTACTTACCTATTTCTTTCCATCTACTTTTCTACTGCACATTACTTTTTAGCCCCATTGTTTTTTCAGTTCCATGTGATATTGGCACTTTTAATTTCTACTTGAAACTCTTACTGTTCTTCACATGGCTCCTTCCTTCTAATCTTGCTATATATATTATGTATCCATTATATGTATAGAGAATATGTACATTCTACATATATACACATTATATATGCTATATATAATGAGTGGGTGAATGAATCATTGTGCAGTGGAATGGTCATGGAAGACTTTCTTTTGAAGAAGTAGACTTTGAGGTGATTTTAAAAAATGGAAGGATGGAAATAATTTTCATAATCAAGATGAATGAGAGAATTTCAGTAGTAGTAGAGATGAAGTTGCTGAAACAGGTGTTTTCTTGCATATTTTGGCAACAGTGTAAAGTGGGAGCTGCCAGCAGTGGGAGGTTCTCATGGGTAGAATAGGGAGAACAGGTTTGTTAGTTGGTTAAGGTATAATCATTTTGAGTCATGAACAGACTGATTTTCCCCCTAATGTGGGAATAGGCAGACATTAAAATTTTTGGAGCAAGTTCCTGCTGCAGTGCTTTTAGAAGATTTTCCAAAGGAAAAAATAGCACAAAAGTTTATGGAATACACTACATTAGTCCTATCAGCTGAAATTCTACAGAGGAAAGAAATACTGTATTTATTTACATGAATCAGAAAGGTTTCTTTTGGCTTTACGACCATATAATTGTCTCAGTTACTTAGATGATTTGAGAAAAGATACTGGGGTAAGAAATAGATACATGCCATTTCTTCTTTTTCTCTAATAGAGATTTAATGATCAAATATGGGATATGAAATGAGGAGACAATACATTAATTGTGTTCTCTGCTTTTGAATAAATGAAAGTTACTGAGTTAGTAGAACTAAGCTTTAGTTTTTCAGAAATTTCAGGAAAGAAGCTGCTGATTTTCAAACTTCAGTTCTCAAAACTAGATTGCTGTGTTCTAGATTGCATTATACACAGTATAGAGAAATAGGCTAATTCACTCACAGTGTTTGAACAAAATTAAGTATATTAAAAATTAGAGCATTCAAGCTATTTTGGTACCCTAGTCAAACAAGCTCTGCTTGAATACACGGAGTTCCTTCCTGAATCTGTCCTTTATTCTTGATCTTTTCTTCTTTCCTATATCCCCTTCCTCCTCTCTTGTAATATGCTGCTTACCTATTCTCAAGTGGGCACTCTTGCAATATTTCTTTAAAAACTACTCTTCTTGAATGCTACCTTTTCATATTCTTTTTTTTTCAATCCTGGGATGAACTCAGGGCCTGGCTACTGTCCCTAAGCATTTTTGCTCAAGGCTATTGCTTTATTACTTGAGCCACAGCTCTACTTCTGGCTTTTTTGGTGCTTAACTAGAGATAGGAGTCTCACTGCTTATGCTAGCTTCAAGCCATGATTTTCAGATATTGGCCTCCTGTGTAGCTAGATTATGTGTGAGAGCCACGAGCACCCGGTCCTTCTCACAATTCTTAAAGGAATTAGTCCCTAATGCAGCAAGCAATCCAATAGCATTCTGCTGTTCAGGAATTTTTTCATGAGTGTGTTTTCCTGTCCATTACTATTGGAGCCATATTACATATACATTTATCTACCAAAGATTGAAACATATCATAATGATATATACAAGTTAGGATTAGTACCAAGACACAAATAAGGCATCATGTGCCTTACATAATATATTTTAAAGTCATAGAATTATAGAATATTACATTAAGAAGAGACACATTTTAGGTGAGGAGACTAAAATTAGTAAGTTTGTCAAGGTCTGAAAACTAGTTAATAGTAAAGTTTGTATTAGAACTCTGGGTTCCTGCTCCAGGTTTATGAAATTTGATAATATTATGGAAGACACTGGAAAACACAGACTTAAGGATTCCCAGAAAGGATCTAGTGATGCAGCAAAATGAGAGTAGAGTGAAGAGTACTCTGGTTTCCCAAGAGCAAACTAGTCTTGAGTTCAGTTACCCAGAAGGACATTATCTCCAAGTACCTCTTCCCCAGGAAATCAGACCTTTCATTTTTTCCTTCCTTCCCTGACTCTGGAACACCCAAGTCAGAGGAAATCATACTTATTCTGTAACCAGAATTACAGGAAAATGTCTGATAAAGAAACATTGTCTTCTGAAACATCATGGTTTGTTGGATTTATTAAAGAAGCTCTCACAGATAACTGACTTTAGGGGCTCATTTAGATGAATTATGATGTGTATGCTTTTAGCTAATTAATGAATATATTATTAATATACCTTGCTATAAATTGTTTACATTCAGATTAAATTTTGGAGACTGTTTTGATGGAATATGTCTTCAGTGTATTACTCACTCTTAGAAAAAACATCCATACTCAAAGCCCAGTTTAGGGACTCTTCACTCATTATTTTTATCAGATCATTGTCAAATCCTTGTTAACTAAGAACCCAATGTGATCTGGTGGAAGCAGGGGACATTGTCACCAGTCTCACATTGGTGGCTCAATTGCCATGTAAAAAGCTCATTTCATTCGACTAGTTACCGCATCTATGATGGGAGATAATTAATTATGGCCCCAGACTGGACTCATTTTCTAAAATTTTCCAGTGTTGGCCATTGTCTAGTTTAGATATTTACTCTGTGCATTTTACAGCAGATAAAATTTTTGAAGGAGGCTCTTTTTCAGTGTCTCAGCTATCCCAAATTACTTCTCAGTGAGGACATGTATAGTTTAAAATTTTGATTCTAGGCAGTAATCAGTGGCTTATGCCTGTAAGTCTAGTTACTCAGGAGGCTGAGATTTGAGGACTGCAGTTCACAGCAAGCCCAGGTAGGAAAGTCTGTGAGCGCCTTCCCTCCAATTAACCACCAAAAAGCCAAAAGTGGAACAATGGCTCAAGGGTGCTAGCCCTGAGTACAAAAGCTTAGAGAAAGCAGTTAGGCCCTGAGATTAAGTAAGCCCTAGGACTGGCATGTTCACACAAACATACAAAAAGCCCCTCCAAAACAAATTTAAAGAACCCTAATTTAGATTCCAGACTTACCATTGTTTGATTCTTTCATCTTAACCTTTTATTTCTTTTGAATAGTAAAAACAACTTAAAAGAATGTTAGCTTTCATTTATTGGGAGAAAAGAATATATGAATTAAAGATTGAATGCCACTATTATATGAATTTCCAAAGAGGAGAAGCAATGCCTCTTCTTACCTCGTTCTGTGTCATACAAGTACACAAACTTCTCCCACTTGTAGTAGCCAAGAAGACTCAGAATAGCGCCTTTCAAGGCTGGGCGCATTTGGATGACAAACTGCACATCTGCATCAGTGGGGAAGCTTGGTGTGACAAAGGACGTGTGCAGGGCCCCACAGAAGGAGGTCAGGGTGTTCATTGACATCTGGTCATAGAATCCAAAGATGGCATACACCCCTCTTGAAAACTGGGAGCAGACTGCAATGAGAGAATGAGAAAGAACATTTAATGTACCTGCTGTCCATTTCTGAAGCTTCTAGAGTATCAATTCAATGTACAGTTAAGCTCTGTTACATGCTTCAAAATAAAACCAACTCCAAGACCTCAGACTATTCCTGGAAGCCTCTGGAAGTCTACCTGTTCATCAGAGGAATAAGAAGTAAGAGTTTATTGTTCCATATTGTCTATATTTACCGCAGGTAGAAAACTAAGACAATGTGGGATGGTGAATGTTGTCTTACCTCTTTCATAGTCTTCCTCACTCATCTCTGTGGCACTGTAGGTGCATGTTCTCCCACTATAGCTACTCAAGGGACTTTTAGTGTAGCCATGTTCCATTAGGGTATAATTGTTTTCCCATCTCATTCCTACTTTCTCTCCTAAATGACCATAATGTCTGAAGACTTAGTAATACCAACTGAAAATGTATGTGCTAAGAAATGTGGTACTTTTCCCAGGTTATGTAATGATTCAACTATAATTATGTTATGATTAAAGCCCTTTTTGTAGACTATTAAATTACAGAGATTCTCGATTCTGGGAATGCTGTGAAAATGAATGTGCATTGAGTCATGGGGATAGATGGCTGCCTCTTATACCCATATGCAATTGGCAAAGCTCTGCCTTGATATAGTTGCACTTTTCTTATAGACTCATTAGTCCACATGTGAAACTTCAATAGCACCCTCATGGTTGTTGTCAGTTTCCTTTCATTTCAAAGTGGGCCATACCCCTTCCTCTTTGCTCTTCTAGCAGATAAGCTTTAAAAATGTAAAGCAATTTCAATATTAGCTTCAATAGAATATAATTAACAAAGCAAATAAGCTACAACAACACCGTGTGGTGCATTTCCAAACCAAATGGAAATGAATTTTAGATTATTTGCGCCACTGCCTCCTATTCATATGAAGCAGGCATAAGAGGCATAATGTGGGGTGAATTAAGGGGTCTTGCATGGTCTCCTTTATCTGCTAGGAAACTCTAAATACTACAGTTAGTCTTACTTCTTCAGTTTTAGAATGTTGAAAAAGTTGGTGGTTTTGAAGAAGGATGAAATAATCTTTTAAAGCTATTATCATGGTAAGATGAATTAATATGTCCAATTAGATGCTGGGATGAGTGGGAAATCAAAAAGATAAGTTTTGGTATGAATGAATGGATTGGCAAGAAGAATGATACAATCAGGAAAATCTTCCCTGAAAGAAGACACAGTAAAGTCATTAAACATAAAAAATGAGGAAGGCAGTGAAGGTAGAATAAAGGTATAAGAAGAGAGCCAATTTAATTCATTCCTGACTATATTAGAGAGTCCTTGATACCTATGGTATCTTGCTTTTCAAAAATGCTATGTAAATGTATGTTAAAAAGGACTGCTCACTTTTACCAACCAAATTCATCAATCATTAGCTTAAGGATGGCATTGCAAATTTATCAGTCACTTGACCATCTCCAACATGGGAGACAACAGCCTTCAATATGAGGCATTCTAAGTGATCTCAAAACATATGGCCAGAAAAATTCTGCATATTAGAAATAAAAAGCCAACTAGAGGATTAACCTAGGGTGCTTCATGGCAAGAAGACAGAGGGAGTACTCAGAAACAAAAAGAATGTGTTGGTGTTCACCCATAGTTTCAAATTAATCATCCCAGTTTCAAATTAATATTGTAAATGAAGAGTGTTAAATCAGGTCAAATATTGTCCAATGCACATAATATTCTGTGTATTGACCAAGATTTCACAATATAATGCTAACTGCCATATAGTGATAAAAGCCAGAAATAATGATAACAGCCATTAAAAATATAACAATAATAGTGAATTATCTAGGCACCATATTCAGTACTATATAACTCTTACCTCATTAAATACTGTCACAAATCTTATGAGATATTATTATCATTAGTATTTTTTGTGCCAGCATTGGGGCTTGAATTCAGATTATTGCAGTCTTCCTTTTTTATTTTTCTTAAAGCTGATTCTCTACCACTTGACCATTTGGCATTTTACTGGTTAACTGAAGATAAGTGTCTCATGAAAATTTATGTCTAGGCTGGCTTTGAACTAGGATCCTTAGATCTCAGCTTCCTGAGTTGCTATAATTATGGGTGTGAGCCACCAGTGCCTGGCTACCCTTACTATTTAATTGATATTTTGTAGAGTCTCTTTGACTCCTAATCACACTCCTTGGAACCTAAATTCCAGCAATGCCATCAGAATAATTGTTGGATTATATGACATAGGGTTTTCAGAGTTATCAGTTTGAACTAGATAACTACATTTGAATTTCAGATAAGTTAAATTTTAGTGTAAGATTATCACATAGATTAAAATATTTTGTTGATCTGAAATTCAAATTCAACTGAACATCCTGATATTATTTTGTAATCCCTGAAAGAACCTGCCCTAACTAATGGTCATGGATCTAGAAAGCTGAAACAGTTATCACAATATCATTATAATCAGTTGAATTTTAATTCAATTGTTGTTTATCTGAAATTCAATTAATACATAACATACCTCTGGGGAAATGTAACAAAGAAAGACCTGACTTGACTAGATTTGGAGCAATAATTGAGTAGAAACTAAGATCAAGAGAAATGTACAGATGTCATCTACTACTTTGGTGTTTAAAAAGCCCTTGATGTGCTGAAAGACACCAGCTAGTAAAAGTATCTTATGGTGGTAAATATTTGGTCAATAGGAAAAAGATTTTGTATTATTCTTCACACATTGTTTTTGAACCACAGGGACACGGAATTAATTAGTCCTTACTAGTTTGTCCTTCGATCTTTCATACTTTGTTAAATTTATCTATTTATTTAAGCTATAATGAATACTTACAAACTCATTACCCAACACAAGAACTGTATAACATTACCAACAACTTATTTTTGCCTGTGAATTCTCCAATGAACCCCTTTTCTTGACAATCACCCTCCCCCTGTAAGCAGTATCTTAAACTTGCCATTACTAGTATTTGGGTGTTTAAAAATATCCAAACATATACACCTAAACACCATATTGTTGTTTTTATTTTTTATTTTTTTTCTTGTGAAAATACCATACAGAGGAGTTACAATTACATGGGCAAGATAATGAGTACATTTCTTACCAAGCATTGTTGCCTCCTCCTTTGTTTCCCCATCCTACCCCTTCCCATCTCCCCCCCCGCCACCTATATCCTCCCCCCAAAGTTGTAAAGTTCATTTTTTCAACATAACAACTTGTACATCTCATTGTTGCAATGGGTCCATCTGTATCCCTATTTAAACGATTTGTTTTTTCCCTTCCCCTCCACAAATTATACCAACATCAAATACAGTGAAAGCAGGGGTTATTTTTAATTGTATTAAAACTTTACAACAACGGAATCACATTGTGTATATGATACTCCAACTTTGGTATAATTATGAATTGTCTGCAAGAAGATACACTCAGTGGTGTTTTCTTGTGTGTGTATGAGAAAGAGACAGAGAGAGAGACAGAGACAGAGACAGAGAAAAGGAGGAAGGAAGGGAGGGAGGGAAGGAGAGAGGGGTCTGGGGGCTTGAACTCAGGGCCTGGGTGCTATCCCTGAGCTTTTGGATTTTGTTCAAGTCTAGAGCTCTACCATTTGCACCATTGCTCCAGTTTCAGCTCTTTTTCTGATGGTAATCAGAGATAAGAATCTCAAACTTTCCTTCCTGGGCTGGCTTTGAACTAGGATTCTCAGCTCTCAACCTCTTGAGTAGCTAGTATTAATTAGAGGCATCAGCCATTGGCACTCTTCTTCAGTGAGGTTTTAAGCCTGTGTGTGGTAATGAGCAGAATGAGATAAATGAAGACCTTATACAAATATGTGGGGAGCAGGTGTGGGATAACCCACTAAAAGTAAAAACATTCTAAATGAAGCATAGATCTTTGGTTGTGATTCAGGCAAAAGATTTGGTATTAGTAGGTCAGAAGCTATCCTCAGAGAATAATATGCTGCCATAGTTCAAAAGGCAGACATAGAGTGGAGGACATAAATAACAAAAGTGTTAAGCAAAAAACAGCCACTCTACTCATATAACATAAAAGTATAGCTTCCCACAAATACTGACTCTTAAGCAATCACCCTTACTCTACCTACTCCAATGTAAGAAATGCAAGTAGAAGACACAGTGAGAAGTAGTTTAATGCAGAAGATAGCTTCCATGTGAGGGCAAGGTTAGAAGCCTCTGCAAGAACCAGGCACAATGGGAACCTACCATGGCTGATTCTTGGGCTCATTCTTGGCTACAGAAAGTAGAGGTGAATGAAACACCGAGTTTACCCACAGGACAACCTATATGTTTTTAGATCGTTAGAATGAGCTGGAAGGAACTTAAAAGATTTTTTTTATTGTGGCCTTTCAAGCATACTGGGGGGATCTTTTACCCAGAAGAAATTTCATGTAGAAAGTACAATATATAAAAGAGGCAAGAGCTCTTTTGATTGAAAAGTTCCATTGATCTGATGCCTCCCTATCATACAGAAACTGTGACACAAAGAAAGATAGTGTCTTGTACATGGTCACACAATGAATTATGAAGCAGTCTCTTAGGAATAGCTTCTCCATCTACTCTAGTGCTATCTAGGGTAACAGGTCAGGATGTGCCTTTCATGAAAATAACATCTTTAATGCCTAGATCTCAGCCAAGGGCACACAGTTGGATATATCCTATGAATTGCTTGCTAGCTGCTTCTATCTGCTTCCTTCATCCCCTTACCCCAGGTCAACAGTGACAGCCACTGATAGATTGATGAGCTTTTGGAAATATGATTTTTTGAGGGGGATATCCATTTCATTTTCCTGAATCATTAGCAAACCACATCTATTTCTTCTATCTTAGAAGACTGTCCTGTAAAATGTTGATGGGAGAAATATTTGTCTTGGCAATCTTATGAGTTCATTTAGCAGAGAGGAAAGGGCGATAAATTTTGAGACAAACTACTCTATTACAATGATTGGTTGTGTCACTTGGTGTAAGTTATTTCACAACTCTGAGGTTCAGCATTGAATCTCACAGCCTCAATAGTGATAGAAGCCAATAATAATAATAACAACAACAACAACAACAACAGCTATTGACAATGAAAGTCAATAATAATGATAGCAATGTTTATCCAGGCACTGGGTTAAGTACTATAAATATTTCTCATCTAATACTCCTACAAGCCTTATGAGGCATCACTACCATTATTGTTTAATAACTTGGAGATCACAAATTGGTGCTTATCACATGTTAGGCAATTATTTAGTATTTCGGTGCCTCTGACCTAGTTTCTTCATTTGTAAAATTGGGATAATAATATCTGTCTTGGTAATGCTGTGGAAGTTGAAAGTGAAGTTTATTCATGGGAGACATCTGTAACAATGGCAGGTGCATAAGATACTAAAATAATGCTATTTATTCATTTAACAAATAGTTATTGAATATCTACTATGTTGTGGGATAGGTACTCTTATAGGTTTTAGGAGATAGAGTGACAATAATATCTTGTTCTATCGGAACTTATACATTAATGGGGGTGAAACACAATAGATGAGATAAATAAGATATAAATTATGTCAGCTCTCCGTGGTCAGCTTTTTTTCTTAGGATTCTTTGTCCTGTGTTGACTCTTTAATACTATCCTCCAAACAGTAATCTCCATTCTCACAGTCTTTTTTTTTTTTTTTTGGTTGGTCGTGGGGCTTGAACTCTGGGCCTGGGCGCTGTCCTTCAGCTCTTCAGCTCAAGGCGAGTGCTCTATCACTTGAGCTACCGTGCCACTTCCGGTTTTCTGGTGGTTTATTGGAGATAGGAGTCTCACGGTCTCTCCTGCCTGAGCTGGCTTTGAACCGTGATCCTCAGATCTCAGCCTCCTGAGTAGCTAGGATTACAGGCATGAGCCACCAGCGCCCGGCTTCTCACAGTCTTAAGTTCCCAGGTGGTACATTTTTACTTCCCTTTCACCTTTGCTGTCACTTCAGTGTTCTTTATTAGTCTCCGTTCTGAGTATTAATAATGGGTTAATAAAGAAACCCTGCTAATTTGGCTCAACAATGTCCTGTTGTTCTCTCTACCTCTCTCTGTATAGTGCCTGTACTAGTAAAATGTTATTGCCACCTGGGGCCTCTGCACCTTCCTAGTATGAAGCAGCTCCATTGTTTGCTTTGTAAGCCAACCTGACTCCATCTTTTCCCATTAGCAATACCAAATCCTTCTGGTTTGAGGTGTTGTTTCTGACTACATCCTGGATTCCTAGGGACTCTAGTGTAGCTCCCCAGCTGTGTTCCCTTCAATGGAGAATGACAAGGAAGGCTGGAGCCAGCTGTCATGCTTTTATTTATAGTCCCCAAGTCTGTAGGACTGGGACAGGTATTGTTAATGTACAGTGTGGCAGCTAATTACGCCACCCATATTCCAAAAGGCTTCATTACAAAAATGTCAAACAATTTGATTATCCCAAAGATCAGAATAACAATATTGCATATCATTTACACAACACTTCTCATACCCTTTTGAATCAAGGGGAATAAAGGAAACTGAAGTCTCTTGCTGACTTAATGATCACATTTGAAGCCAGCAGGAAGCAGAAAAATACAGCTATGGAGGAACTGATACAAAATTGTCACAAAAAGGTTTTCCAGCTAATACAGGATTAGCATGTACTTCAGTAGGCCAAAAGATATAGTACTTGGAGAGAGTTGAAGAAGATCATATAAAATGGCAATTTCAAAAGGTTGGTGCTAGTCTATGGTAGATTTTTAGTCTGATAAAATAAGTGTGTGTGTGTGTGTGTGTGTGTGTTATGTTGGAGTAAGGCCAATAACAGTTGTTACTTAGGAGTTCCTTTTCTCTATAACATTTCTTTTTGTGTTATGTGTAGAGTACTTATTACTCTGAAATCTTGGTGATAAATGATGTTGGTGATAAATGATGATTATGTTTACCATAGAAGAGATTCTATGTATATATGTATGTATGTATGTATGTATGTATGTATGTATGTATGTATGTATCTATCTATCTATATTTCTTACTTGGCAGATAAGATAATGGCTCTCCAAAAGATTTTCATTTCCTAATTCCCCTAATCTATGAATTAGATTACATGGTACAGGAGAATTAAGGCTTAACATTGAAGTAAGGTTGCTAATTGTGACATTATCCTGAACTATCTTCAGGGCCTACTGTAATCACAAAGCTCCTTAAATGTGGAAAACATTTATCCATCACTAGCTTTGAAGTTGAAAAGGGCCATGGACTAAGCAATGTGGCTGCCCTTTAGCAGCTGCAAATGGCAGGTTGAACAGGGTCTCTCTTAGAGCTTCGGGATAAGAAGTTGCCAATAATTTAATTTTTAGTATGGCAAGAACTATATAGGAATTCTGGCCCACAAGAAGTAGCAGATAAACTATTGTTTGAAGACACTAAATATTTTTTTATTAATATTCACTATTTACACAAAGAGGATTACACTGTGACATTTCCATTTTAATTTCTCACCTCCCTAAATTCATCATAATCTTTAACAGCAGTATCTAGCAAGAATATGGTAAAAATGGCAACATTAAATGGTTGATAACTCTGGTAATGAAATAACAGTCCTTCAATCTTTTCTCTCTGAAGTATTTACTGATCTGAGAAATTCAAAAAATATAAACTAATAATCTACTCTAATCTTCCCATTCAATATCAGAATCTTCCATCATATGCTTTCTTCTTGAATCCTTCCAATATCAAGGAAACTCACTCGTTACAGGGGTACTTCTGGTAGCTAGAAAACTCCTTTTTAAGTGCTACATGATACATCTATTTCCAACTCCACATGTTCTCAACTTAGTTTTACAAGAAGCTCAATAATGCAAGGATCTACCCAAGAGATACACAATGGCTACTAGCTATTTACATTTGTATCTGTAGTCCCTCTATGCTGCTTTCTTCCTGTTAAGCTAACATATCTGCTAAAAGATCCATTAACCCCTAAATCTCTACCATTTCCACAAACTATCAACGTAACTTCTCTCTCATCCTCACTAATGATGGGTTGATACTTCTGAAGCCTCATTTCTGCTACCATTACTGAAACAGCTCTGTGAAGTTTGCTGATGGCCTCACTGCCCCATCCAGCTCCATTGACAGATGTTGTTACATTTGAATGCTGAGCAACATTTGATAGCATTGGCCAAATCTCACAGATGATACTTTCCTATTTCCAGAGCACTGAATTCTGCAAGCTTGTTCTCTCTAGACTCCTTTAAAATTTCTTCTTGATCTGGCTGCTTAGTGAATATACTTTTAAAGATTTTTGTCCCTGACTCTTATGCTGAGGGTTTTTTTTAATTGAACACTAAATGACTTTTAATTAGATAAATATTCTTTGAAGGGAAATATCCTACTATTTACACATGAATATTTATAAAGTCCATACCTGTAGAATAACTACACTACTGAGCTCTAGATTTCTTTTCTTTTTGGGTCATAGGTCTTGAACTCTGGGCCTGGGCACTGTCCCTGTGCTCTTCAGCACAAGGCTAGCTCTCTATGACTTGAGCCACAGTGCCACTTCCAGTTTTCTGGTGGTTAATTGGAGATAAGGGTCTCATGGACTTTCCTGCCTGGGTTGGCTTTGAACCATGATCCTCAGAACTCAGCCTCTTGTGTAGCTTGAATTACAGGCGTGAGCCATGGGTGCCCAGCTGAGCTCTAGATTTCTAACTGCCCAACTAACACCTTCAAGATATCACACATTCAGCATTTTTTTCTCTACTTTCATCCTCTAATCATAGGTCTGCTACTCTTGTCCTTGTTGTTTTTTCATGCATCACTCTTTTTTCAGCCAAACAAATCAAAGTCCTGAGGATCATTATTTTTCTTTTACCCTTTCTCACACCTTGTATTACTCTTTTGTAATGCATGATGTATTTAGCCTCTAAAGCATGTAGAGTATTCATTGTTCGCCTTCAGGTTATTAATCCTCCTCTCTTGGATGATGAGAGTAGTCCCTTTACTGGTCATCAGATTGGAGCCTTTTCTGATACTCCTATGAGACTACAATTTCTACATTTTTTGTTCCAATTTGTTAATGAAAATATACACACTCCATTTCCAGTTTCTGTGAGAAACTTTGGTGGATGTGAGTTGATTTTTTTCTTTAAATTTTGAGCTCTAAGTATATTTTAGATATGAGGCCCTTGTCTATTGTCTGGCTAGTAAAAATCTTCTCCATATCTGTGGACTTTATATTTTTCTTGCTAGCTATGTCCTTTGCCATGCAGAAACTTCAGTTTAATGCAGTCATCCAAACTTTCTTTGATTTGTTACGATTCTGGGCCTTTATTAAGGTAGTGTGTTCCCATGCCAAGGAGCCCTAGTATTTCCACTATCTTTCCTGTAATATGTTCAGAGTATGTGATCTTACATTGAAGTCTTTGATCCATTTGGAGTTGATTCTAGGGCAGGGTGATATATAAGGATCCAACTTTAGTTTTCTACATGTGTGTAGCCAATTCTGCCAGTACCATTTGTTGAAAGGCAATCTTTCTTCCATCCTGTGTTTTTGGCTCCCTTATCAAAGATTAGGTGGCCATAGGTCTATGGGTTAATTTCTGGGTCTTCAATTCTATTCCATTGCTTCTCAGACCCAGTCATCTGCCCAGTCATCTGCCAAGCTGTTTTTATAACTACAATTTTATAATAGAGTTTGGGGGGCTGGGAAGGTGGCTCAGTAGTAGAGTGCTTGCCTTGCATGCATGAGGCCGTGGGATTGATTCCTCAGCACCACATAAACAGAAAAAGCCTGAAGTGGAAGTGGTGCTGTGGCTCAAGTGGTAGAGCACTAGCCCTGACATGACGAACTGAGGGACAGCATCCAGGCCCAGAGTTCAAGCCCCATGACCAACAAAAACAATAGAGTTTGAAATTTGATATTGATATTCCTCCAGCACTGTTTTTCCTGCTAAAGATTGTTTTTGCTATTTGGGATCTTCTATTATTCTATATGAATTTTTGGATTGCTTCTTCTATATCATTGAAGAATTTTGTTGGGATTTTGATGGGTATTACATTGAGTTTTTGGATGTTTTATGGTACTGGAAATTGAAATTAGCACCTCAAGATTGCTAAGAAACACTGTACCACTTGAGATGGGTGATCTCAATCTTGGTACTCTTAACATTTGTGGATGGATAATGAATGCAAGAGCTGCCCTGGGCACTGTAGAATGTTTAGCACCATCTCAGGCTTCTCCTCATTAGATTGTTTTGTGTTGGTCATGGGGTTTGAACTCAGGGCTTGGGCAGAGTCCTTGAGCTTTTATGCTCAAGGCTAGTGCTTTTGATCCACAGTTCCACTTCTGGTTTTGGAGTGGTTAATTGGAGATGAGTCTTATGGACTTTCCTGCCCAGGCTTTGAACTGTGATACCCAGGTGTCAGCCTCTGAGTAGCTAGGATTGTAGGTGTGAGCCACCAGGTGCTGGCATCCTTTCCGCTCAATTAGATTCTAGGTGGACTCTTTCCAGACCCCACGGAGCAACTTCACCTACTCTCACATCAAGAGCTATAGATTTATTTATTTATTTATTTTTATTGTGAAAATACCGTACAGAGGGATTGCAATTACGTGGGAAAGTTAATGAGTATATTTCTTACCAAGCATTGTTGCCTCCTCCTTTGTTTCCCCGAACCATCCCTTCCCATCCGTCCCCCCCCCAAAGTTGTAAACTTCGTTTTTTGACATAGTGTCTTGTACATCTCATTGTTGCAATGGGTCCACCTGTTTCCCTATTTAAACAATTTGTTTTTTCCCTTCTCCTCCACAAATTATACCAACAGAATATACGGTGAAAGCAGGGGTTATACCATGGGGGAGGGACATACAAAGCAACAAAGAAATCATCTTATAAATATGTTAGAAACAATCACAAGAAAGAAAAAAAATCATTTGAATCCTTATCTTGGGGTTCATTTCACCTAACGTCAACTTATATGACCTTTTCTGCTTGTCTCAGATATATACTAGTTATTGCAAATAAGGGAAACCATGGGACCTATGTTTCTTTGGCCTGGCTTACTTCACTTAATATAATTTTGTCCAAGTATTTCCATTTCCTAACAAATGGGGCAATGCCATTCTTTCTGACGGAGGCATAGAATTCCATTGTGTATATATACCACATTTCCCTATGTTTATTGCAACATTATTTACCATAGCTAAGATATGGAACCAACCCAGATGCCCCTCAGTAGATGAACGGATCAAGAACTATAGATTTAGATTATGACTTCCTTTTAGAAGAGCATAAAACCTGAACCCAATGAAAGTGTTTTTATATGTTGTAGATCCCAACGTATCCATCTTAAGACTAGTAACTTAGGAAGGGTAGATATTTATGGAGTCTTGAAAATCCACCAACTGAGCAACTCCATTCATGTTCTTATCTTTTAGTTGACTACTTGTTATTAACCTTAGTAAGCAGGAGATTGGAGAAATAGATTAGATAGAAAATGGCTGTGATAAGATGGTTGTAAAGTAATAAATTATAGCTTCTTCTTTGGGTTCATACCATTCAACCTCTGCATGCCCCTAATGCCTTTTATTCTTGAGGCCTCATAACCAGAGCAGATGCTTGTTGGTTTCAGTCAGAATAAGGTGTCAGACTTATTCTCCAGCTGATAATTCCACGGTTTAATTACCATCTTGGGGGTTAGCTCCTTTGCACATTCTGTTCTGCTCTTAGAAGTACACTGCCTTACAACAGTCTAACTAGTTATTTTTCACTTACATGACATGTTTCTAAATGCTGGCAAAGAAAATACTCATTATCAACATTTGGTCCTACTGGAATATAATGGCTTGTGAATGTAGACATTAACATACAAACCCATGTATTTGGGAAAATTCATTTTACATCTGTAAGTATAAACTACCCTTCCATATAAGTATCGGAAGTGTCAGGAGATGTGCTACAATTGATGAGGATACAGGAATGCATTTGAAGCTCTTCTGTATCAAAATAATATTTGAGCATTGGAGTTGGTAGTCACAGGTGAGTTTTTAATAATTTTTGCTTAATTATGAATTTATTCATCATCAAATAAAATTTAATTTTAATTAATTTATTTTTTTGTGGGTCATGGGGCCTGAACTCTGGGCCTGGGCGCTGTCCCTCAGCTCTTCAGCTCAAGGCTAGCGCTCTACCACTTGAACCACAGTGCGCCACTTCCAGCTTTTTCTGCTTATGTGGTGCTGAGGAATCGAACCCAGGGCCTCATAAATGCAAGGCAAGCACTTTACCACTGAGCCACATTCCCAGCCCCAATTTTCATTTTTATTACATAATAAACACTGCCACTGTGTGACCTTGGGCCAGTCACCTCACTGGGCTTTAGTTCTGTGTTACTTGTAAGCCAGCAAAACTAACACCTGCCCTGCCTACTTCACAGCAATGTGCAAAGAAGAAATAGAAATAGCTGAAACTCTCTTTTGAAAAATGACCCAAACTGCTGAGTGTCAAGTGAATAAGTAGTATTGGTACTTTGCTGTCAGTAATCATCATCCCCATGAAAAATGACTGAAGAGAATTGTCATTCTTCTCAGCCTTAGTCTCTGCCATTCACTCACATATTCCCATTAATCATTTAATTGTCCTGACTTGCAACTCATTTTGTATGGAATTTAACGGGGCTCTTAATGGGAAAATGAAT
This sequence comes from Dipodomys ordii, assembly GCF_000151885.1. Lineage (NCBI taxonomy): Eukaryota > Metazoa > Chordata > Mammalia > Rodentia > Heteromyidae > Dipodomys > Dipodomys ordii. Next base: position 11,520,652 of record NW_012267254.1, read on the forward strand.
TGATCTAGTGATCTATTGACAATCAGTGAAACAGTTTCTAAACCTGGGCAGGAAAGAGATGCTCATATAATGGCTTTGAATTAGCCCTAAGATTTGTCATAGATAGATAAGTCCTTCAAATTTGGTATTATGCCATAAAATAGTAATCCATGTTATTAGTATTGTTCCACATTTGAAAACAATTTTCTTTAGTTTTTCAGCCTATGCTGTGGAGAGAAGGTGAGATATACCCCTAAATAAAAAATTGTTCTTAAGAACTAATGAATGGAACCAGTCTGAGCAGGAAACTCAGTAAAAATTTTACATCCAATTAACCACCAGAAAACTAAAAGTGGAGCTGTGGCTCAAAGTAATAGAGCGCTAGCCTTGAGCAAAAGAGCTCAGAGACAGTGCTCAGGACCTGAGTTCAAGCCCCATCACTGACAAAAAAAATCCCAATCAAACCAAAACAAAAAACTGTTATGTACCTTTCCATAGGCTTAATATATCCATAATTTAAAAACCACATAAAATAATAAAATGTTTGTGTCTATCATCAGTCAGAAATTCCTATCTCTTATTTTAAATTCTGTTTGAGTTCTTTCTCTCACATTTTTCCCTTTGATACAGGGTCTTGCTGTGTTGCCCAGACTGGCCTTGAAATTATCTAGTCTCAGCTTGCCAGGCAGTGGGAACTACAGGCACATATCACCATGCCCCATTTTGTTTCATATTGTTCTTTTTGGGGATGGATACTGAGATTTTAAACTCAGAGCCTCCTGATAAGCACAGAGCCATACATTAAGCTCTTTTATTTTAGTATATTTTTCAGATAAGGTTGTATGTTTTTTTTTTTTGGGTCCAGTCATGGGGCCTGAACTCTGGGCCTGGGTGCTGTCCCTCAGCTCTTCAGCTCAAGGCTAGCGCTCTACCACTTGAGCCACAGTGCCACTTCCGGCTTTTTTCTTTTTTCTTATGTGGTGCTGAGGAATCCAACCCAGGGCCTCGAGCATGCAAGGCAAGCGCTCTACCACTGAGCCACCTTCCCAGCCCCAAGGTTGTATGTTTTTTTTTCCTCTGGAATAGCTTTGTTTTTGATCTGAAGCTTACAGAAAATATCTACTTGACATGGGAGTTGAAATATCTGCAAATATGTATCCCTCCTGTCTTTTTAGGCTTAGCACCCCTCGTAACACTTGTTCTTCAGATATATAGCATAAAAAAATCCAAGCACTTCATCACTCTATTCATCTCCTCTGTGTTCTAGTTGTCAAATGTAATCCATAGAGTTTGATTTCTAGGACTGAGCACCACAGTTGAAACCACTAGAAGAGTTGGATGTTTCCTGCACTTTTATCTATTTTGGTCTATACAACATAGGTTTGCCAATACTGCCTAGAATGACATTGATCATTGTTCCCAGCCCACAGTAGGCATTTATGAAATCTACTACTTTGTGGCCCTAAATGTGTAAAGCAAGTATCTTGCTAAGAACATTAGCCATGATGCGAACCTTCCATTCTTAGATACATGCTGTTGATCTTTTTGTACCTAAATATAGACATTACCCTTTTTAAGTATCCGCATGGTTTTGGCTCAGTCTCAGGAATAATTTTAAATCTCAATTTGGTTAACAAGTTTATCTGCTGTTGCTCCCAGTCATATGTCATCCCCACATTTGATAATCTGGCTATGAGAGGCATTATCTAAGTTATGGACAAAAGATGCTGAAAAGAACAGGGTAAAGGGCAGAATTGCTGGACAAGTCTCTTTCCAGGGTGATAACAAATAGGTAATAAGTATGCTCTGGCTAGAGTTCTTTATTTTGCTCCAAATGTGTCTTTAATATACTTGTAGTTTAGGCAATATGAATGATTTAACACTGATCCTAGTTCATTAAACACATTCATAGACCTGAATCTCAGAAAACGGGGAACAACTTTCTTCTCTGACCATTTTCATCATCTCTGACATTTATCTTTATAATTTATCATTAATATTTTTATGGAGAGGAAAGTTTCAGAAAAGAAGATGCTGAAAATAAAGAGGATATGGAGGCAGAGCAGTGCCCTTTGGTGAAGACTGAGTGAAAGTTATCCTTTCTACCTGGCAATTTAAGAACTTATATAAGATCAAAAGCTGATTCATTGCCCTTTGTTGTCAGGAAGCAAATGGCCTGCCCATTTTACAGGTTGAACAATTGTTATATGATTGGCTTCTAGACTCCATGGTCCTCAATATCTCTGCTTGCCAGGAGACTTTAAAGAAGTAGTAATCAGCTTTATAAAATTTCCTGAATGCAGTCCTGACAAAGTAACTCTTGTAAAGCCATCTTCACAATACATAGGATTGGTGGTTATAAAAGAGTGGTCCTTGCACTGAAAGCTACTTTGATTGGGAACAGTTACTCCAGCTCAAATCTGAGAACAAAGGCTTTGAAACTGGCTTCCACAAATCTCCCCCCATTGAAGGACATCCTTTGAAAGACAGATATTTCAGGTCTTGTAGCTAATTTAGAAAGACTCAGCTTTCTTATAGGGTACCAATAAAAGACAGGCATTTGCTCAAAATGTTTTTCTTATGCCTAGTGATGGTCCAGACATATTTTGTGAAATCTGGTAGTCACTAGATGCATGTTACTATTTAAAATTAAACAAATTTCAATTAAATATAATTAAAGATTCCATTTCTTAGTTATATTAGCCATATTTCAAGTGTTCCATAGCCATATGTGGCTAGGGGCTACTAGAAATGAACTCAAGTTGAAAACTTTGTCATTACAGAGTTCCATTAAAGACCCTGTCACCTACATATTTTAGATTAGTATTCAATCAGTATTTATTCAGTACCCAATCTGTTCTAAGCATTGTACCAGCAACTTAGATGTTTTTGTTGAGAGGCAAACATTTTCTGACTAAGGTTGAAACATTCACCTCTACTGTTTTCAGAATCTATCCCTACCTCCCCTATAAAATTGCAAATGTGGCCTGCAAGAGGAACATAGAGTCAGTATTTCTTATCACTACTTCAGTATGGATTGATTTGTCAGATTAATTCTTTCCCAGCATCAGGTGCTGAGGAAACAGGACATAGGTTAGGTAAATATTGAAGGTAATAGTGAGAGGAAAGATCTGAGTCTTTCAATCATCTGCTGGGGAATGCCTCTCCAGTTGGGTGTACCTTAATATCCGGGACCTTTTATCAATGGAAAGCAGTGCTGGGTGCTCAGGTTAGAGACAAAAGGGAGGAGCAAAACTACTAACAACAAAGCCTGTTAACATTGCTATTTGCCCAAGGTGGTTTCCCGTCTTCCTGTATTTTTGTCAGTTGTGGGTTTAGAACTCTGAGCTTGCGTACTGTCCCTGAGCTCTTTAGCTCAAGGTGAGTGCTCTACCACTTAAGCCACAGTGCCACTTCCAATTTTCTGATAGTTAATTGGAGATAAGGTCCTCACAAACTTTCCTACCTGGGCTGGCTTTGAATCATGATCCTCAGATCTTAGTTACTGAGTAGCTAGGATTATAGGTGTAAGCCACTGGTGCTGGGCTCTTTCCTGTTTTTGATCAGATCTATCTATCTATCTACCTATCTATCTATCTATCTATCTATCTATCTATCTATCTATCTATCTATCTATCTATCTACCTATCTATCTATCTATCTATCTATCTATCATCTATCTATCTATCCATCCATCCATCTATCTATCTATCTATCTATCTATCTATCTATCTATCTATCTACCTATCTATCTATCTATCTATCTATCTATCATCTATCTATCTATCCATCCATCCATCTATCTATCTATCTATCTGTCTATGTATCTATCTATCTATCTATCTATCTATCTATCTATCTATCTATCTAGTACATACATACATACATACAATACATACAATGCATCAAGTGTTATGCCAGGTGCTTGAAGTAGAGTCTATGCTTCAGTGAACTCCTGTTGTAAACTCATGGTGACAATATTACTTCACCCTTCCTCTCCACTTTTCTCCTTATGTATTGCCTTGAACCCACCTTCTCCACTCTTATTTCATTGTTTTTTCAAACTCACTGCTGGTTTGTTCCATAGCAGAATCTGATAGATAAGGGAGTAATGTTTTGCAAATTGCAGGATACAACCCATTCATGGCTTATGAAATTATTGTAGTGAGTCATGACCTAGCATTAAAAAAATAAATGAAATAGAACAGAAAAATGCTGAAGTGCATCCATATATAGTAAAGGACAAACACTGTGTCATGGAACAGATGTTTTAGTTATCAAATCTATGCATGTGTTTGGTGATTCATGAAATAAAATGCACTTTTTTGACCTTATACCATTGTAGTTCCATGTATTGTCCTAAGCTTATCATTGCTTTGTCTACAACAGTGTCTTCACTGTTTATTTCATGTGTAGAGATCACATCTTATTTATTTGCTTGTTCTCCTAATCCATCCCCCCTTCCTAGATTTTCTGAGCTCCATCTGAATCAATCTCTTTTCACTCAGCTGGTGTCATACTAAGTTACCACCTGGAGATGGAAGCCAGAGGAGATTTCTGTTCCCCTTTCAGTTAAGAAGGTGAAAGTATCCTCCCACAGGAATTTCAGCATGTAGTAGGGTTAGACTTCATGTTGTACAATCCTTTGCTTCCAGCCTGCATCCCTTTAACCAGCAGCTTAGGTACTCAAGCCAGTTGTATGGCAGCCAAATCATACATCTTCTTTTAGAACTCAACCCATCTGTGGGGTGAGACATGAAATCACTGGTGCAGAATATCATTCAAATGGATTCCTACTGTAACCTCTTGCAGCAGCACAGAACAGCCAAGTCCTTTTCCATAGACCCCAAAGATGCTCCTTTAGTAATTTGAAAGAAAGAGCATGCCCCTTAAAAGTTTCTAACTTGTTCCATAGGGAAGAATCTGAATAAAAATAGCTAGAAACAGCTAGCATTTAGTAAGCCTGTGTAACTTGTAGAATGTGGTTTCATTTGCAGATAGAATAAGTAGCCCCCTCTTGCACTTTGCTGTTCAATCATGTATGGATTTGTAAATCTTATGTATTGCCAATGAATGCATCTGATCATGTAGGAGTTATCCATTTGCTCAAAAATGGAGTGAAATTAGGTCTATGTAATTCTCTTGTGCATAGCCATAGAGCAAGCTTCATCTTTTTTCAGAAAGTCGTGGCATTGCCTGAGACAGACTGCATACTCAGTCATAAAAGCATTCAAGTGTGTCCTCAGAGGTTGACCAAGGACATGCAAGTAAGGCAACTGGGCACACTCATTTTAGGTTCTAGGATCTAGTGCCTGGGCCCTATATATCTTATTACTTATCAGATATAATCCAAAATGTTCAGTTTAGACTTGTCATTAAGAAAATATGAAACACAGTACTATATATAATAGATGCTCAATAAATAGTGGATTTTAAAATTTTTATCCTATGGCTCTCTACTATTACCACTATTTCCACTATTATTTCCCACAAGTCTCTATTAAGACCTTTCTGTTCTGGCCTGTTTTATTCCCCATGGCTTTTATTTCTTGGTGTCGAGCATTTGCTCATGCTATTTGCCTGTGAGAAATGCCATTTACCCAATCTCTGCAATTCTAATTCTTGACGATCTTTCAAAACCTACTTGAAGTTCTCCCCTCCATGCAGCTTTTAGTGGCTGTTTCATCTCTTAGGAGACAATCTTTTCCTGAATGCCAATAGCACTGTTTTGAATAACCATAGCTGCAGTCTGCCTCCTGTGTGTGAGTGTGAACCATCAATGACCAAAAACCTTTGGCGAACCAGGAAACATGTGTTCTGTTGGTTTTGTGTCAGGCTCAGTATAATTTGGGTCATAGTGTAAGTGTGTAAAGAGTTGATGGCATAAATTGGAACTGAGTAGTAGAATTTTCCAGTTCTGTTTTTCAAGTTATCCCTGATTCAATCTGTGACCTTCATTTTACCTTTTCCTGAGCTCCAACTTTCCTTTAGCATACACACTGGGAAGGACAATATTTATATACCCTATAGAGATGTTTTGTGGATTAACTATAATGAGTATAAAATGTGTAAAAATATGAAGATCTATGGGAACCCTATTATTATAGGAATAATAATAATTATAGTATACTTGGTTACATGCTCCAGAATCATATAGAAGACACTCCCCTCTGGGGAGGGAAGCAGCCAACTGTACTAGCAATTAGTCAATTATGAGTATGTAATCTTAGTTTATTGCTGTGATTTTTGTTTCTGTTCATAACAGGGGCCTAATTGTCTCTCTGCCTTTTATATGGAATCCTGATAAAGATGGTTCCAGATCAATCTTTATGGGACTTAGGCTCGTCAAAGCAATCTTGCAGATCCAGTGTCACTATGTATCTTTTTGTCATATTTTACCCTTGAGACTTCTGCTTTAGCCAACATTCCTTTGCATATTGCTGTTCATCTGCCTCTAAGAAGGAGTCTCAGCTCCAGAGTGGTGTGGGTGGTACTGAATATAAGCGTCAGCCAGGCAGCAATGGCATTTGAGGGTACACCAAGTGCGGAGTTCTTTGGCAGTTCCTTGGGAGAGATTCAGAGGAAATAAAACATGTATTCCCATAACTGTGAATGAATCTTTTGGTTTCTTGGGACAGGAAAAAACTAGGAGATGTCCCTAAAAAAAGCTGAAGAAACTTTCTGTCAAGATGCTGATGTGCTTAATTTATTTAGGGTAACATCTCCAGATTCCTGTTTGGAGGTATAGAGATGACATCTAGATAATGCCAAATTAACCAAGAACCTTTAACTAAGACATTTTAAAACACTCCTTCCATATCTCTCCTTTTCCTCATTTATCCTTTTCCTTTATTTATCAACCATTGTATACAGTGAATTTCTATAAAGCTTTCTGAAATTTCCAAATCACACTTTTGTGTACATGATTAATAATTTCTCTGAGAAGAGTATGTGAACATATTTGGTGCAAAAATAATTGAATGATAACACCATTTACCTTCTCTTTCATCTATTCAGTTCATGCAGAAAAGAATTACCAATGCGTTGTCACTTATTAAACAAATATTTAAATATTTATGTATATGGACATCAAAATTAGAAATCAGGAGGAAAATGGTTTCTTCTTACTGTTTACTGTGTTTTATGTCCATCAGTTAAGCATGCACTGATTTTCTTTTCTGGAGGTTGGGTTGCTGTATGATTATGTATTCGGAAGTTTTTGTTGTGCCTTTTCTTTGAAGATTTTAACAAGATCAGCTTTGGAAGGATTACAGGGAATGTGCTTTAAAAGATATTTTTGAGTAACATAAAACATTCTTTTGTGTGAGTACTGCATTTACTTTCAACATTTTGTGAATATCTCCTTGGTGGAGAACCACATTTTTTCTGGCCTTGCCTTGCCTTGTCTACTCTTCCTCTCTTCTGGGGTGCTTGAAAGTTAAGCAGGCTCTGCCTGGGAGATGTGGTGAGATGAATCCAGTACTTTGTGGGCAAGTGACTGCTCTTGGATCTGTTATACAATGAAGATGTTTTATTGGGAACTGCATTATATTCTTGCATTGTTTTTCTTCATTGTCCCAAATTTTAGATTTTTTCCTCATTTGCTTTTTCTTTTTCTTTTATTGCTTCCTATTACTGATTATATATTCAGCACACACCACAGGGTGCCAATTTAATTTTATTGGACCATTTAAAGGGCAAATAAACCTTTGTTTTTATAAGGAGAAGATAAAGGACCAATTATTTTGGCCTTCAATGCATGTTTGCCATTTGAACAATCAGCTATGTGTCTTTAGAAAAGATCTTGCCATTTGTACTCACTTGGCTTATTCCCTGGTATCTTACTGGTATAACACATTTGCTAATGGATACCTTAGCCCTTACTGGAGAGTTATTATTTTATTAGATGTCATTGACTTAGTTGCTAAGCTCCCATTAGGAGCAGGCTAAGTGCTAAGGGGAATATTACATTTCCTTGAAATGAAGAGTCTCCTGATCTAATATGTTTTCACAATGAATGAAATCACCAGACACATGTTGTAACTGGATTGGACCCAATCAGTTTCAGAGACACAAGAAGGTATTTCTTCCTGCTGGCTTAGATTATAATTTCTTGTAAGAAGATCACTCTGAACTGGTCCATTCCTTGGATAGTTATTATCTCTACAAATCACTTTGCCACTGTGCTTGCAATAACATTATCAGTTTCCAGAGTGGGATACATTTGTGAGATGGATTCCAGGAAAAGAGAGAGTACAGATCCATTCAAGGAAGAAGCTTTATGGAGTGGCATAAGGATCAGGAGGATGTTTGTCATAGGGATCGCTCTGCTGCTGTGCAAGGCAGTGATAGACATCAAGTGGCTAGAAATTCTCTGTCCTGATGAGGCCAAAATTGCAGGCCAGTTTGTAAAGGGACCAGTTATATTTTGCTGACTGAGCATATTCCTAGCACCCAGGTGCTAGGAGGGTGGTAGGTGTCTAATAGCTCAAATATAAAATGGACCATGGAAGGAATAAATAGCTCCAGACAAGCTTTGGATAGCAGTATCATTTTTAATCTTCATTATTTTTTTCTGGTACTCTATGCTTTTATGAAAATGGAAGAAAGCAAAAAGAAAGTGAATAGAATATTCTTGGCTACAAAATAGAGACTGTTATTTTCCTAATTTTTGTGTAGTGTTTTCCGTTCAGAAAGTGTGTATGGATTATTCATAGTAGCATTTGAGGTCCTACCAACAAGCTAACAGTTTCATATGAGTAAAACTTCCCAAAAACCTATCATGGCTTCACACTCTGATTATTAAATTCCATTGCAGTCTTTCTACTTATTCTTCATTTCTATATTTTAATCATAAGAGAACATAGGGATGAAGGCAAAATTGTTGGAAAAGTTCTTCAAAAGAAAAAATCATTTAAAGGAGGAGGATGCAATGCTTGGTAAGAAATGTACGCATTATCCTGCCCATGTAATTGTAACCCCTCTGTACAGTATGTTCACAAATAAAATTAAATTAAAAAAAGAAAAAATCATTTAATTCTATGTATTTAGCAAATACATAGAAACTAAAAATCTAGCAAATTCTTAAGAAGCCAGCCTTCCTTCCATGTACAATTTCTGTAAAGAGAGATAAAGTCTTTCAGAGTAGGACAGGTGGAGATCTAGGGAACCAGTGTGTTAGTCATGAATGCCTGAAGGCTAAAAAAGACCTGGCTCAGAGAGATCAAATGATTTTTTCAAGTGATTTCCCATTTCACAGGAAAGGAACACAGAAGTAACATAAGTTGACCAATGTCATGTAAATGGAATAGCAGATGTTAGATCAGGGACGAGAACCTGGAACCTTGTGAGATATCATAGCAGCTATGCAGCTCTCACGACATTTGTAAGGCTATCTCTAGGCTTAACTCATGCTAAGAAGAGTTATAAATCTGGGAAACCTGAGAATAGCATCAGTAAATATGAGTAATTAGAAACATGCTGTGGTTTCTATACAAGAGATAAAGGATCTAAATGGATCCTGCCTAAAAGATAGAGACCTTGAGGGCATTTTCTTAGTAACTAAATACACTCTAGATTATTACTTCAGTAGACTCCAATACCATCAAATATTTACTGAGCACATGCTTTGTTCCAACCACTTTTCTTCAAAGTGAGGACATGGCAGTGAGTAAAATAGGCATAATTGCTGCTACCAAAGAATTTATATTCCAGTGGGGTTATACCCTGTGGTAAGAATGACATGATAAAAATTCATGTTAAGACCTAAATAGTACCTTTTATGATCATACTGCTGGTGAATGAGCACAACTGAATAGTTAATTTTAAAGTTTTTATTGTGTGGAATTCTATGTTTCCATCAGAAAGAATGGTACTGTCCTATTTGTAAGGAAATGTAAAGACTTGGAAAAAAATCATATTAAGTGAAGTAAGCCAGAACCAAAGAAACATAGGTCCTATGGTTTCCCTTATTTGTAAAAAATAGTATACATCTAGGATAATTTTAGCAGATGAGCAGAATAGCTCAATAGCTATGTACATATGACCACATAAGATGGTGCTACGCGGAATGAACTCTGAGACATGGACACAAGAGTTTGGGTTGTTGTTTTTAATGTACTATGTACTTTTTTTGTTTCTTTTGTATGTTATTCCCCCTATGGTGTATCCCCTGTTGTCAATGTATTTGATTTTGGTACCCTGGTATTGTATATACGTTTATTTGAATTAGGGAATGGAAGGGGAACAAAAGAATGGTGAGAAAAATGATGAGGGGGGAACCAATGCAACAGTGATATACACAAGACAATATATTGGAAATGATCTGTACAACTTGGGGGGATTGGGGGGAGGGAAAGTGGAAGAAAAATTAGGGAAGCGATAACAAGTTTGACAAGAAATGTACGTATTACCTTACTTATGTAACTGTAACCCTTCTGTACATCACCTTGACAATAACAAAAATAAGGTTTTTATTGTAGTAAAAGACATGTAACTTAAAACGTACCATTTTAACCATTTTATTGTACAAAGTGGTTTCTTTGTGATATATCTACATATGCATATAATGTACTTTGATCATATTCATCCTTTTATACCCAAGCCATCGTATTTGTTCGTTTGCTTTTAGTATTGGAATTGAGCCCAGGCAAACACTCTACTAACTTGAAACATGCCTTTACCCCTCTCCTCCATCTTAGCCATTTTAAGTGTATGGCTCTGTTCTGTGGTGTTAGATTCATCATCAGTATTTATATTCATAGCTCTTCATCTTTAAAGCTGAAAGTTTGTAGCCATTAAGCAATCACTCCATATATATCCAACTATATCTAACTCCTGGCAGTTACTTTTCTACTTTCTTAATAGAATTTCAATGTGAAGTGAAAGTAAAGAGCTGGGATGTATGTACACTCAAATAGCAGAATTGAAGACCTCTTTGCCCTTCTGAATTATCCTTACATAACTGGGAAGCAGGATTCCCAATATCTTGGGAGGTTAGTACCTACAACCTGGTTGTTCACCATGTGGTCAGGTCACTTCTAGTGAGAGCTGCAAAGGATTATAGTTGATGCCTGTTGACATATTATGCATATTAACATCTTGAGATATATGTGAAAATTCCATCTTAAAACTATGGACTTATTTTCATTGATCATCACTTGAAATCTTTGGCTTAATTCTCTGGTGTCATGCAAAAGGATGATATTTGACTTTTTCTGAAGCTTGAAACACTGATTATCTGCCTTGGTACATTACAATGGTAGAGAAAAATAACAGTTTAATCAGAGAAGTGATTGAGTAGTATTTTAATAAGTCCACTATAGATCCATGCTTCTAAAACATAAAAGATACTGGAGATCTTACTGCTTAATAAAATTGGTAAGATTTCTAGATACTGGGAGGAACAGCATGAATTTGCTGTGAGAGCTGGGGAAAATTTGAGCTGACTGCATCTTTCCATACACTCTCTAGAATGTTCTCTTAGTCCTCTGCTATCAACCACATGGACAATTTTTACCTAACTGGAGAACTCACCCTCAAGGGCTTCTCTTATTCCTTCAACAAGGCTACATTGCTATCAGGTCTTCCTGTATTTATCCTGCATGGTGTAGATCATATTTATAAATAAATAATTTGTTATTTTCCTAATGGTTGTCTTCCACAGCTTTATAAACACAAGAACAAGGAATACTTGTATATCCAGTATCATAACCTGAGTGGTTTCTTTGATAAGTAGCATTCAGTAATTCTGCATTTGGATCCAAGCTCTATCATTTTCTGTATGTCAGACCAAAGATATGTTACTAGACCTCTTTAAGTGCATCTCTTCACCTGAAAAAAAACCCCAAATATTCACAGTTCTCCTCCACTAACGTCAGTTTTACAGTTCATACCAGCAAAAGCAAGTACTTTTTCTGACTCTTTTTTCCCCTAAAGATCTCCAGTGGGCTCATTGTTTTGAATAACTATGATAAAAGTTGGCTTAATTTGTGGATTCCTCTTCAAAGGCTATTTCAGTGTTGGTTTGCTTGGAAAAAGTCTAGTAAATTGTCCACTGTTGAATTTACTTCTCTGATCTGTTCTTTGTTTAACTTTTACCTGTAAGGTTAGTGCTTTCACATAAAAATCTTCATCCTCTTTGTATTTGAAACAAAAAGAAATATTTAATCCTAGGAGGGAACTCTCCTTGGTACTGTGGTTGTAAGTAAACAGCTGCTGGCTTTTGGCTGCTGTTTTATTTCCTTTGTCAATCAAATAAGCAAATTCTAAGTTGTGTTTGGGCCCCAGCTGGACTATAAAACCAGGAGCTACAGAATGTATCATTGCCAACTTTGTAACCAAAGCAGCCAGCACAGTGCCAGGTTCAGAGTAGGTGTTCAAAATGTCTGCATAATTAAATAAAGTGACAGCTGGGAGGAGGCCCTACACATAGATTGAGTAGGCAATTTTTCTCATATTTTTGTTATTTTTATAATTTATATTAAGTTAACTTGCTAGAGTGATCTAAAGCAGAGCTGCCCACATGGTAGAGTTTGAGGATTACTAAAATGCTCCTATATGGCCATGAATAGCTCCCATGCCAGCCTACTCAGGTTCCAGAAATTTCTCCCAAACTGCTTTAGGTTTGCACAGAGGATTCATTAAAGTGAAAATATTACATCTAGATTCTCCTGGATAAATTAGTGATCATTACTGTCTCAAAATGAATTAGTTTTTCTATTATCTAAGGTGAGGTTCCTGGGAGTATAGGGCCAAAGATGGGTTACTTCTGAATAAAAATTTAGAGGCAAAGTAGGAAAATTTCAGAATAATCAAGAAATTAGGTAGTATCAAAACAGGCCTTCTTCAAGTAGCAGGTGCTCAATATGAGGGCATTAACCTAAAAACTTGGAGGTGTTACCTGAAGTCCAGTGGGGAATCTGAGAATATTCCATATCTTCTCACTTCAAGAAAAAATGCTGAAAAATAGTCTTTAAATATAAGAACAGGGAATGCTTTCATTTTTCCCATACTCCTTCAATTCATCCATTTAGCACAGACTCCTGCATTTTAGCATCCCTACTTTACTCTCAGCATCTGATTAATGATCCAGACCTCCTGGGCAGCTGTAGTCTTTAAGGCACACAATTTTTGCTTCAGAATAATCATAATAATGAATGCCACTTATTGAGCATTCACTATTTGCTAGACACCATGCTAGGCCCCTGCATATGTTATCTCAACTTGGGTCCAGTTAAATATAAAATATATGATCTGTCTGTTAAGCTACAAAGACTCATTTTATGAAGCCATCTCTGGGAGCAGAGCTTTACAGACTAGGGACCTCTGCGTAAACCAATGAGCAGGAATGGAAGTAACTTGTGCCTCATATTCATGGTAGATGCTATAGAGGAAACAGAAAGGGAAAATACAGTCTCATATAACTATTTGACCTGAGAGCTGGCCTCTGTCCTTCACACTCAATGTCCTTTCTCTAGTTGTTGTACAAACATGGATCCCTTAAGTGAAGAGGATTTCCTAACACAATATGCTGCATGCTGTATTTCAGGTTTAAGAATAGTGTACTTAGATTATTGTAAATGTTTATTTGATAGGGTATTCTTATAGATACAAATGCCATGAAATCCATGGCACACTGGCAGTAGATGGAACAAAGTATGGTTTAATAATGAGGTATCTCAGGGTCTCTTGCAGCTTTAGAGTATTCCTGATGAATATATTCTAAATAGCACACAGAATGGAAAGTGCATCCATTCAGGACTCAGATGACCTGAGTTAACAGGCCTAGAAAGGCAATTTTGAGTATATCCTTGTGCTTTCATTTCTCCAAGTTTATAGAAGATAAGTCATTTCTATAAGAAGAAATAGCTTTACGATTTTTTCCACTGCAAATTGTGACTCCTCAGCATAAAGATGGTCAGGGTCCTGGTGGGCTGCGCAGAGTTTCTAACATTTCATGCCCAGTGAGACATCTTTCCGTTGGATCAAGCAAGTATATAGCCCATAGTAATCAGACTTTAATAAAGTGCGTGCTCCATTTTGTCAACATGTGTTATATAATTAAATGAACTGTTTTACTGAGCTCTGGATTGAAATACCCTCCTTCTCTGGCAACTCTTCCCTCCATCAGCAACATCCTGAATTTTCATTTCTCTGGCAATCCTAGGAAGCTGCCTAACATTGTGAGGATAATGTTGCTTGATTTGGGCCTTTGGAATGGATAGAGTTCACATGTGCTTGCCTCAATGCTGCAAGGTTAGGGATGCAAGTGAATGTTGTTGGACGTGGTGAGGCATTGTCATAAAGCCTCACATTCAGACATCTGCTTTTGAATGGCTTCTTTGTACTAGAAGGTATCACTGAGGTCAGACAGGCAAATCAATGGTATATTAAATCTTTCCATAAAATATTCATTTTGGGATTGCCTGTCAAGTGCTTCTCATCTTAAAACAAATGTCCACTCTAGCCCCTAACCAATTTTCCAATCACCAAAGTCATGGTTTCATACCACTGGACCCATTAACTGGCTTTGGGCTTAACCCCAGTATGGCAGTATTCCAAACCAGTGCTTGGAAATGCTCCCTTGGACCTCTGAGGCCCTCCCAGTCACCCTGGAACTCAGCAAATGTGCAATAATACAATTTACCATAATGTCTTTCCTTTTTCAAGCAGCCCAGCTGTCTGTGATCTCCAAGTCCCAGCTCACTATATTTGATGGAGGATGTGTTTAAAATGAGCAGCTGAAATGGCCCCATAAAATGTCTCTTCCATATCCTTTTTATCTGCTCATTGACAAGCATAGGGCAGCTCCATGGGTTGGCTGCTGAGAGTCTGATAGTGTTGGGGAAACAAGCCCATGCTATTATGATCATTTTCATTTTTCCTCTTTTTTGGCTCTGTTATTGTTATTGAAGCAAATTTTTCCTAAGTGGTGCTAGAGGGACAGCAGAAAAATCTGGAAAGCTCCAGACTGTAAAGTAGAAGCAATGGCTTAACAAGGGAGGTACAAACAGCCTTGATTACAACTGTTTGATCACATTCTATGACTTTGTCTTCAGCCATTTGGCTTCAATAAGTTTACTAGAACTCAAAATGTCTCTCTGTCATGATCCCATTGACCGAAAGGATTGGTGACAAATCAAGAAAGATGCTTTAGAATTAACTATAAATCCAGGAACTTAAACCATTCAACTAAAGAAAACAACTATACATAAAATGACAATATTCTGTCCCTCAAATTAGTTTACTTTGTATTACAGAGAAAACTATTCATTAGAGCTACACACAGACAAAAATGACAAAATGTCAAGCAACAGGGCATCTATTTTGTGACTTACACATAGTTGATTTTCAATACTAGGCCTACATTCTCTCATGTTTCCCACACCTCCAAACTATCTGGTCTGGTAGATAAGAAGTTCTCATTAAGTAATTTTGAGATGACTTATTAATACTTGTTGGCTACCCTTCTTGCTGGGAAGTGCTCTGAAATCTATAAATCAGGTAATATTTCTTGACAGCATTGTTCTTTCCTCTGTACATTTGCATATATTCATTCATTCATTCACTGACAGATACTGAAATAAAGGCTGTGGAGACAAAGGTAAAAAGGACATGGTTCTTTCCTGAAGTATCTCAGAATCTACAGAAGAACACAGATGATTGGAAAGAGAGAAGTATGAGCTATCAAGAAACCTACATGATCATAGATCATACTTATTATGAAATCTAGTATCAATTCTTCTAGCCTAGAAAATTAAGAGAAAAAAAAGGAATCAAAGAAAGAATGCTTAGGTATTAGGAAGTGCAGAAGATAATAAAGGAAGATGAATTTCAGAAACAAAGGTAGGAAAACTCTAAACCTAAACTTTCTAATGTCAGTATCAGATTTTTGGGAACACACAAGATTTAACATAGAGCAAGTACTATTCTAAATGTGTTAGGTATATGGGGAGAAGCAGGGAAGAGATAGAAAGCTAAAAATTATAGAAAATATGTAAGATCTCAATGCTTCAGTAATTTTCTGTTCTCATGGATAATCAAAGATGAATTGAATATAAAATGAGAAATGAACCCCAAGATAGGGACACAAGAGGTTTTATCTTTGTTGCTGTACTTTTTAATGTACTTATAATGTACTATGTGATGTTTTGTTTCTTTGTATGTTCTTCCCCCATGGTACAACTCCTGTTGTCACTGTATTTGATTTCAGTGTCCTGCATCTTACATATACATTTTTTTCTAATTTGGGGAGGGGAAGGGAAATAACAAAATGCTGAAATAAGGATACAGGATGACCCATTGTAACAATGAGATGTACAAGACAATATATTGAAAACGAACTTTACAACTTTATGAGGGTTTGGGGGGGAGAGGGGAAGGAGGAGTTGGGGAGGTGGGGAGAAAAGGGGTAGTAGGAGAAAAATAAAGAAAAGTGTGAAAATGCTCCATAGGAAATGGACTCATTACCTTGCTCAAGTAACTGTAACCCCTTTGTACAGTGTCTTTACAGTAAAAATATATATTAAAAAGAATGATTATTGCATATTGTAACTTTTGAATGTCAATGGATTTTTTCAATATTTTATGCTTTTTATTTTTGAATATCTTTAAGTGGTTGTACAAAGGAGTTGCCACTCAATAAAGCAGTTTCTGAATATAGTACTTCTTGATCAATTTTACCCCTGTCAAAATTCTTACCCACCCCTTCCAATCCACTCCTTCCCTAACTTTTCTTAAATTTTTAGGATATGTATTGATTTTTTATATTTAACAAAGCGGTTTATGCATCTTTTTCTTCTTTTTTAATTTAATTTTATTGTCAAGGTGATGTACAGAACGATTATAGTTACATAGTTTATGCATCTTGATCTGTGTTATCCCTTCAACATTTTCTCCCTGTTTTATACTTTTTAATTATTGTTGTATAATATCACCAAGATTATAGTTATCAATAGGAAATCTTCATCTCTACTCACCCATTTCTTTTTTATAACAGAAATAAATAAAAGGTACCGTTCTGGATCCTTGTTTAGGTTAGCAATGGCCATAGTAGGCTATAAGACAGACAAAAAAGATCAGTTCCTCATCTGGTCTCTAATACCCTGTGTTAGAGTGGGTATTCTCATACACAAAGATGAAATTTTCTGTATTTAAAATTTTCTGTAACTTGGAAATAATTGTATTCTCAGTGTTTTTTGTTCTGAAAAAGATGAAATGATGTGAAACTTTATGGGCAGTCATACCTGAAAATGATAGCTTCTCTGAATTTGTATACTCAGAAGTGCTTAGAGGCAAGTTTTGAAAAATGAGGGAAATTAATAACAATACAACACATAAAAACAGCAATGGCTGTATTTAAATCAACTAGTTTTTATTATTTGAAATTATTGAATTGGTATAATAGTGTTTTCGATGGTAATAATGATAACACTTCAGACATCTGGTTTTCATACAATGGATTTGATAAATACGTTTTCCTCTGAGCTTTTCCTAGAACTAAGTGAAGGGAAAGAAAACTGTTTGTCTTTTCTTAAACCCATTTGTTAGGAAATGGAAAGACTTGGAAAAAATTATATTAAGTGAAGTAAGCCAAGCCCAAAGAAACATAGGTCCCATGGTTTCCCTTATTTGCAATAACTAGTTTATGTCTGAGACAAGCAGAAAAGGTCAGATAAGATGATATTAGGCAAAATGAACCTCAAGATAAGGGCGCAAGTGATTTTTTCTTTCTTGTATTGTTTCTAATGTATTTATATGGTGCCTTTTTTGTTGCTTTGTATATCTCTCCCCATGGTATAATCCTTGTTTTCACTGTATTTGATGTTGGTATAATTTGGGGGAGGGGAAGAGAGAAAACAATTGTTTAAATAGGGATACAGGTGGACCCATTGCAACAATGAGACGTACAAGATGCTATGTCGAAAAACAAACTTTACAACTTTGAGGGAGGGAATGTAGTCATGGAGATGGGAGGGCAGGGATGGCAGGGGAAAAAAAAGGAGGAGGCAACAATGCTTGATAAGAAATGTACTCATTACCTTGCTCATGTAATTGTAACCCCTCTGTATGGTATTTTCACAATAAAAACTTATTTAAAAAAAGAATAAGGCTTCTATTTAAAGCATGGCAGAATTTGGCTTTTTTGAAAAAGAATATTCTTTATCAAGAGATATTAAACAGATTACTGTGGGTTGAATAAGAAAGGTAATCTTTTAAGAATTCACGACTAAAATCGAGGTCAAGAGATTAAGAAGGATTATAGGTGAAAGGAGGCAAACATTAGAAATAACATTACTTTAAGTTTTTACTGGTAGAGGAGTTTGGAATGAATTAAGCCTCTAAGGCCCCAGTATCAAGGCATTCTGACAAACCTAATGCAAAGTATAGCATTTTAGAACATGTGGGGCTTAATAACTATTAAATTTTATAAGTTGTCATTTGCTGTGTTATATGATTGTCTCATTAAGTGAATAATCCTATTTGTCAAATATTAAAGTAGGGAAATTGTCTTCAGTTTTATATCTGGTAAAAGAAGTTGGAGATGTATATAAGTGTAAGGTTCAGGTTCAAGTGATATGCTACACTTAACAAAGCCTTTGGGTATCCCAATTGCTACTGTAATAATTTAGCTATAGGAAAAAATTATATAACTAAATTTTTCTAGCTCTGAAAGGTGCTCTAATATCCAATAAAAGAATAAACTGTCCATTTAACAAATATTCTTATCACTTCTAAGCTTTAGTTAATTTCTTCAGCAGCCATTTATTGAGTATTTGCTCTGTGCATATTCCAGACATAGAAGAAAATAGCCATAGGTAAAATTTGTTGTGAATTGCACTGTAAATTTTCTATATGCATTATCTGGTTTATTCTTGTTGTACCACTACTGTTATTTCTGTTTTGTACACTGAAACTTGGAGACACTAGTTAACTTGCCCACGATTACACATCTAATACATATGAGGTCTGACACTCAATTCCAGCTCCATCTAATTCCAAAGTCTGAAGTATTGGACTTGAATGCTGAGATAGACTCCCAGCTTTTAAATAAAGAGCTCTCACATATCTAATTATAAAACAATATGTGGAAATGCTAGAATTATGGTCTTCAGGAAGTTTGAAGTTCAGAGAAGAGCACAATTAATTCTGCCTGGAGAATTTACACAGGAAGTGACATTTTAATTGGGCAAGGTGATAAAAAATTTGGGTCAGAAGTATGAAGAGGGTAGGATCTATACAAAGCAGTATGAAACAAAACTGAGACAAGAGCTGTTGTGACTTATGTAAGGGAGTGGCTCAGCATTAGGTAGGTGGGAATGAAGGATTGGGGAAGGGTGAGGAAGATAAGGGAGATACCAAATGTAAAAGCAGATAGACTAATAGAGCCAGATTGTGACATATCTTGAATATAATGCTGTGAATAATAGAATTATCTTAGAGGTCAAGGGAAACCCCATTAAGATCTTTCAAGCAGTGTCAATATTATACATACACACACACACACACACACACACACACACACATTTTTGTCAAGAGAATAATTAGAAATAATGAAGAAATTAGGTTAGAGATGAGAAAGATACTGCAGGTTAAAAGACCAATTAGAAAATTATTATAACAACTGAAATAATTCAAGAGAAGAAGACTGAGAATGGGAATAAGTGTCTGCTGGACTCTGTAGTGATGGTATTCAAAAAGAAGTTGACAATATCAGCTTGCAGTTCTGAGTAATGGTTATAGTAGGATTTACACTCATGGTAATTCATAGCATGAAAGTATTTGTGAAAGTGTGAATAAGACCCAGACTGATGCCCATCATTTCAGGAATGTATAAAGAAGATTATCTTAAGCAGCTAACTGAATATAAAAGTAGATAAATGAGAAAAATCTAGAGTGAGATCATACCATAAACAAGAAAGGAAAGAATAGTGAACAGTGTCAAATAGATCTAATGGTGTCAGAGTGAATTAGGACTGAGAGCTGACCATGAAACTTAGATATTAATTGATCATTATTATCTTAGTATGAGTAGCTTCATCAGTGATGAATGTGGTGGCAAATTTAAAGAACAAACAAGGTTGAATACATGACTATTTTTACAAAATGCTTTGTAATGAAGGGAAGGAATATCTCAGATTTCTGGGGGTGGGAGAATTTGATCAAGATTCTACAGCAAAGCATCTCTGTACTTTCCCATTGTGAAGGACACCTTCAGATGCTAAATTTTAAATCTGTATTTTAAATGGGTAGTATGATCATTTTTTTAAATTCTGATTCTTGCTCTCAGCTCCCTTGCATTCTTATCTTGCCACACATACAGCCCCTCTTATCTACACAGATCAGGCAAGTATTTGTGGCAGAGTACTTCCAGAATAAAGCCATCTTAAGACCTTGAGGGACTTTCAATTCCCTGTATAATGTTCAAACTGTTCTTCTGAGAGAATGTTTTCCTTTAGAAGCCTTATATTCTGAAAAAGCATTGTTGATGAAATGCTAGTGGTTAAAAAAATCATGTATTTCTGAATATAGCCTAGAATATTTTCATCTGACATTTCTAAATTCTTGGTATGTCTGGTCTTTGACAAGTCCAGAGCTCAGGGATGTTTTGACAGGTTATGAAAATGCTAAGATGTTATTACATTGGTCTTCCCTGCAGATGAGGCATTGGTTCTTGCTGTAGCATTCAAGGGCCATAATACAGTTTGTATGTTAAATCAATACCTTATAAAAATCCCAATGTAACTGTTGGCTTATTATTTAAAGCAAAGGAAGAACAAATCAATTTCTTTAGTGTCAAGGACATTCTTGACAAAGGGCCGAACGGAATGGGCAGGCTCAGTGCCATGAAAGAGGCAAGTGAAATGGAAAGTTGTGCATTGTGCTTACAGATTCTTTCCAGATCAGTGGGAGCCCTCCAGACTGCTCCTACTTGCTTGTGGGGTTTCCCAGCCTGGAAACAAGGCAAGTCAGCTAGTGCTTTGGGGATACATTCTGGGACCAGGGGAGCATCTTTTGTGGCAAAATGATCCACACAATATTAAATATTGTAGATTTAAATAGCACTGCATGGGGCTGGGAAGGTGGCTCAGTGGTAGGGTACTTGCCTTGCATGCATCAGGCCCTGGGTTCGATTCTCCAGCACCACATAAGCAAAAAGATAAAAAGCCAAAAGTGGTGCTGTGGCTCAAGTGGTAGAGCGCTAGACTTGAGCTGAAGAGCTGAGGGACAGAGCTCAGGCCCAGAGTTCAGGCCCCACGACCTGAGGCTCCCCCCAAAAAATAGCACTGCATAGGAAACCCAAGAGTAAAAAATAGTTTGAAATCAATAAGTAAATAGGATAAAACAGAATGTTAGGATAGTGGATAGGTCTTGTAATGTGTAGAATTAGAAAGTGGAGAACTTGCAGGGCAGCCCTGACATCTGGAGAGTTGACACACATCAAATTTGAAGGGCAGCAAGGAGCTTCAGGAATCACCTAGTCCTGTGGTTCTCAACTCTGTCAACATATCAGACTCACTGGAGAGTTAAAAAAAATACTGGTGTGCCAGTCTCACCCATACCAATTAAATCAGAAACTCTGGGGATAGGACTTACCATTAGCCTTTTATTTTATTGTTTTGATGGCACTGAGGTTTGAACACAAGATCTCATGCTTGCTAGGTAATTGCTCTATCACTTGAGCCATGCTTTTAGTCCTGGATTTAATGTTAGTATTTTAAAAAGCTTCCCATTGATTGGAATACCTAAAAACATGTGTGGAGATGTAATAGTGTAATCTCTCCCCTATATAACTAATATAATCAAAAACAGCTCCCTAGGTGAATCTAGTGTGGAGAAATGGATGAAAGTGACAAATCTAGCTCAAGACTTTGTGTTCAAAATTGGGAAACTGAAGCTTAAGGAGTACATGTGTCTTCTAGATCCTCTGGTTTGTGTCATTAGTTTGTGGACTAGAACAAGTCTTACTTGGTTAAGGATTGAGAAAGAGTAGAATTTCTTAGTAGGAGCTAATCATTACCTTCATCTCAAGTTATTACCTTCTATTATATATTGTATGGTAAAAATTTCCAACAATTCTAGTAACATTAAGATGCTGATAACATAATATTATCCTAGCAAATGCTGAAGCATGGCCTTCATTCATCATGTAGTATGTGTGTCTGCTATGTGTCAGCTCATGTGCTGGATGCTGTGGGATGCTTTCTGGACAATTGACTTCTACAAGGTCTTGGACTTGGAGGATGTCTTTGCCTAGGATGCACTTAAGTGGGAGACAAAATAAGGACTATGGTGACTTTGATTCCCTTGGAAAATCCGTTAGCTTTGTTAATAGAGAAGTTTCGTATCTTCGTCAGTCTACTCTGACCCTGTTGAAAAAAATGAAACAAAGATGTGTAGCACTTGTAGAAATGCTTCTAGATATTAGCTATATATGACCAGTGGGGTGCTCATGATGAAGACTATCTAGGTAAGAAAGGGCCAAGACCAGTGTCTCACTACATCTCAAGGGTTTGACACTATTTCTGAGGGAGGAGATATGATTTGGAGAAGTGGTACATTATCTTACCAAATTCACAGTTATAATATTATACACATTTTTATTTGAATCCCAGTTTCTGTCATTGTCAGTTGTATGCCTGGGAGAATAACTTTCTGACCCCATTCTTATTATGTAAGTTGAGGATAAAATGCTGATAGTAACCCATTCTCTTTCCTCTCTTCCCAGAGGCCTTCCTTAGTTTTCCTTTGTTCAAGGATGTCAGGAGCAGGATTCAGTGATAGCAATAAGTTATTGCTGTCCAAGGAAGAAACTACAGATACACAATACCCTGGATATTGTCACATATGTTCCCATGGTGTTGGTACTTTGGTCCAATACAAGTCTGTATTTCTACCTCATTGTAATGTGTCAATGTGTCATTTTAACATGGGAAATTCTTTAGATTCCTTTGCTACCTTTTTTGTTGTTGTTGTTGGTGGTTGTGGGGCTTGAACTCTGGGCCTGGGCACTGTCCCTCAGCAATTCAGCTCAAGGCGAGCATTCTACCACTTGAGCCACAGCACCACTTCCAGTTTTCTGGTGATTTACTGGAGATATAAGTCTTACAAACTTTCTTGCCCAGGCTGGCTTTGAACCGTGATCCTCAGATCTCAGCCTCCTGAGTAGCCAGGATTACAGGCATGAGCCACCGGCACCTGGCCCTTCACTACCTTTTAAGCATCTATGTTTCCCCTCCACATGAGAACCCTAACCCTAAATGTTTCCCACATATTATGCCTCTGTTTTATGAATTATGGGAAGGCTTTTGCATTTGTTTTCAATATTATTTATAGACACAAGTTGATGTTAAGGTGATCTGTTGTCATTGTCATTTGTACTTGTGATTCTATTTGGGTGTGTATATGTGTGAAATCTTGTTTTCTTTAGTGTCAATTGAATTTATTTGTAAAATAAAATTTGAATTTGAAAATAGTGATATATTTGCCTTACTTTTCTCCCACATTACTTTTACATTCAATAACGAATATCTACTTTGGAGGACTGTTGTCGGGATGAATGAAACTAATAAATGTGAAAGTTCTCAGCACATAATAGGTGCTTGACAAATGTTGGTTTCTACATAACCCGAGTATTTTTGAAGACAGAAAACATATTTCCTTTCACATTTAGGATGTATCAAAATGTCTCATAGTTTTCTTCTCTATAATAATATTTTCTCTCTACTGTTACACAAGAGACAGGTAGCAGTGTCAGCATATTTTATAAATAAGGAAAATGAAACACAAGAATGTACGTCCCATAATGTTACTAAGAGAATTAGTAGGGTCAAGAGTACAACTCAAACCTTTGAAATTCAGACATAGGGCTCCTTTTACTTCTCTTTTACACAAAGAGAATTCATTTTTAGATGTATTGAGTATATGTATGTGTATATATAACATATAATATGTATATTATATAATTTATAATATATATCTTCTTTTTGCAGTGAACTCATTTATTTTGTTCTTTACTTTTGTTTTTCTCCCACATTTTTACGAGCATGAATTGGTTGTCCTAGGTGATTTCATTTTTACATGTCCATATATGTATGCATTGTACCTTTATAAAACTCAGTCTCTGTCACTTTCCCTCATCCTGTCACACTTCCAAACCAATCTCAGCACAAGTTTTGTTTTTCCATTTCCACTTATACATGTTTGACCATATTCTCTCTCATTCACTTTCTCTGTTTCCTCCATACACAACAGTACCTATACCCCAGCTGGGACTTATTTTTAACTGTTATATGTTAACTATTAAAATGGGTTTCACTGTGGTATTTCACATACTATAATCAGATTATCTCCCCTCATTTACTGTCATTTTTTCCATCTTTACTACCCCTATTATTCAATAGATTTTAGTGAGTTTCACTTTTCTGTCTTCATTAACAAGTGCAATATATTTCAGTATTGTTCATCCTCTTAACATTCTCTTTTTTTCTATACATCAGGCTCTTCAAACAGTCACACAATTACCAGCAGGTTTTATATATTTATGTATAATCATGTGTGTGTTTACACATATGTTTACCTTTTATATCTACGACATACAGATGAGAGAAAACATTCAACCTTTGTCGTTCTGAACCTCGATAATTTTGTATAACATGATGATCTATTTCCCTGTAAACAATGTAATTCCATTCTTCTTTATGGCTGAATAATACTCCATTGGGCATATATACCACAATATCCTGATCCTTTTGTCAGTTGTAGAGCATATGTTTCTGTAGCATGGCTGTTGTGAATACTGCTACAGTGAGTATGGTGTACAGGTGCCTTTATCATATCGTAATTTAGCTTCCTTAAGGTAAATAACCAAGAGTGGTGTGTCTGGACCGAATGGTCATTCTATTTTTTAGCTTATCTATTCATCAGTTGTTGAGCACCTCAGCTGACTCCACATTTCATCTATTTATATTAGTACAAGACTGTGAGAAGTCAGGATATATTGGGAGAAAGAGTGAACTTTTTCTGACGCAGAAGGAAGGAATTCATTTTTGAGATACAAATCAAGACAGTAAATTCCACATTGATTCACCTATACACAAGCTACCAAAGGTTTGGATGCCTAGGACAGCTGTTTAAAGAGAGACCTACCACTACCATTACAATTCCTTACTTATGTTCATTGGTACCCTTCCAGGACAATTGCTCAAGCTATCTGCATAAGAACATGAATAGTTTGGTCAGGCCTTTCTGGTAGGTTGAGGCAGCACAAGTTAATTCTGCTGTGGGTTGTTTGTTCTACCTTTCTTTGCATTCCCCTTTGAGCAGCTGACTCATCATATGACCTTGAACAAGGGCTTTTGTTCTAAACTCAGCACTTGAAGCATGAGGCTAAGAATACAGACCTGTTCCCGGGGTGCTCAGGTGGACTAGATACTTTCTGCTTTTCAAATGTAAAGGATTTTCTAGTGAGTCCCATGGGGCTGAGGATCCCCTGAGGTGATGTGACAGGGGGCTGGCCCATCATGCCCACAGACTGTGTCTGCTGTCCCCATCTGAGTCTAGGCTGTGTGCCAAGTGCTATTTTGGAAACAGGGCTCAAGTCGTTCCTCTTTTGAAGGTCGTGGATTTTCTGTTCCATGGGAATGCATGGGGGGAGGGAGAGTGATCGGAGACAAACCTCAGTGTAACTACTATAGATTTAAGCAAAGTGACTATATTCCACATTCATTAGAGAAATCTGTGCCTGCTACTCAGTTGCATTGCCAGTGTTATTGATGCTCACATGAAAAGGCAAAGGTAACGAATGAGAGTAGTTCCAGATATACCCTTGCCACATGCATCTGGAGGCCTACCCTGTGCCAGGCATTATCCTATGAGTTGATAGATCTTGTAGAAGTATGAAGGACCCAGTGGTCATTTACCAAGTGGTATGGGAGTACTTAATGTTTTGAAAATACGTGTACCTTGTTGCAAAAGATTAGCTTGGTGCCTCCTTATTGAATGAATGAGTCACATCATCTGGAATTCATTAACATGACAAATTAATTAGATGAGGTACATCTATAGCATTGCTTCCCCTTTCCATACATTTTTTCAGTCATCAATTGTTGGATAAAATGCAGTCTATTTCTTGAAACTTAAAAAGGGGTGATGGATGGAGGCTAGGAGTAGGCTCATTTCAAGGCATTACTAAGGAACGAAAGTTTTTACAAGACCCAGGAAAAATGCAGTATCAATTTACCAACTTCATCTTGCATTGGATAGAGTCATGAAAGAGAGGCAAACAGACAATAACTGCCAATCATTACCTTTTAACTTCCAACAAAGCTGCCCTTAGCTCACTCCTAGGTGCCCAGCACATAAGCTGATGCCATAGGCAGGCCTTTCAGGTTATACATTGTTATTTAGAGCAATGAAAAGCTCACAAAATTTAACAGGAACTTTATCATAAAATGGGTTGCTAAAAAATCTTTTCCTTACAGTTTGTTATGTGGCTAATTCTCTTAACTCCTATATTTATTTTCCCCACACCAAGTGATGCTGTCACAAATTAGCAGTTTGCAATCTGTTGGAAATAGTTCAAATGAAGTTCTTGTATCTTGGGGCCTGCATAAGAAGATGTCTTGGTGCACTGGGCCTTAATTTGGATTCAGGCTTTTGGCCAGGTAGATTTCTGTATGGCTGGTTTATGCTTAAATAAGGAGAAAGGGAGGCATTGCAGTGCGTAGAATCAACCATGGGGTCCTGCAGGATCTCTCTGCTTAAAATTCCCTCTTCATCGGAAATCCTCTCACTTCATATATTCTTTTCAGTAGAAGTACTCTGTTGCTAAGAGACAGCTGTTTAATTGCCAATATGTGACCCTGGTGGGGACTACACTGACTCCTGAATTGGTGCATTGGCCTGGATAAGTTATCATGGAATGACAAGGCAGAGCAATGCTAAGGAAGCAAGCACTATTTTGAAAGACAGTAGAATATTGGGGACAGTCTGAAAAAGGCAAACTGCTGGGGTTGGAGGGGTGTCCTGAGCAAAGTAGGAAACATCTGATCAACTGGCATCAGTGTCAGCATCTTGGATGTTTTGAGGAGAATATCAAAAGTGGGATAAGGACATGCCAAGGATAAAATGTATCTTTCTTTCTTTTGCCAACACTGAGGACAGGTAGTTTGTCTTTCTCTTGCTTCATTCTTCCATCTTCTTCACCACTATCAGGGTGTTCCAGGTTCTTGCAGAGCTTTATTCCTTGGCTGCCTTATGAGAGGCCTGGCTCTGGGGAACTGGCTGGGTTTTCTCAATTCTCCTGACTCATCCTGCAGATTCACTGTCCTCTTGTACGACCTTCTGAGGGCCCTGAGCTCATGGCCTTGGCTTTGCTGGCTCAGGGAGGTCTCTGATGAGGGGGAGTTTGCAGCTGACCTATGCTGCAGTTTTGTTGGGTTTGCAAGATCTAAACACTATTTGTTCAGCTGTGGAGAAAAGGGCATTACAGAACTGTCCAAGGTCCTGTCAGCACCTTTTGCCCCTTAAGCATCAGAAAGTACTAAAAGGCTATTTGAGGAGTCAGATGTTAGGAAGGAAGCTTGGTTGTCCAGTAGACTCTACGTTAAAGAACCAACACTAGACCACTTACGTTTTGAGACCATTTATACAGTGTACTATGTGTATCAATTCAATTATGGCTTTTTATATCCACATTTCTGGAATAAAATTATGAAAAGCCATGATTTGCTTAATGTAATCCTTTCCCTTTCCCTTTTGCCTATTTAAAAACAACACCTGTGCTATTCATAGATCCTTCTTCAGTTATGGCATGTATTCATTCCAGTGGCAGTGGTAGAGGCTTGACATAGGGTTAAATAAATGTATAAGAGATTGCTGGCCTCTAGTCTTGCCCCTCAATACTGTCTGACAAACCTTGTGCAGCCTCAAAACTTGCTGGATATCGAGAGGGGAGCTGAGGCAGCTTCCTGGAGTTTGCTCCACTCACTGAACATGCTTAAGACACAGGTGGGAACATTGGTAGGCAAGGAAATATACAAACACCAGTGAAACTCTCTCTTTCTCTCTCTGCCTGTCACACCTGTACTCTAAACATACTGCCAAGAATTGCTAAAAAGGAGGAAGAAATCTTAGGAATCTTAGAGTAGCTATAGTCCAATTAATATGACTAGGGATTGTCGTGCAACTCTGATGAGATCAATGTTTTACAAAATAATACTGACCAGAATATCCAACTCTTTTGAGGATTTCTGAGATAAGGGTGGCAGGGGACTTTAAGCTCACTTATTTTGGTCTCCTCTTAGCTTTACCATCTTAGAAAAAGTGACAGGAATCCAAGAACAGAAGGAGGTGAGTGAATGTGGTATTTATCTGTTTGTTCAGGGTTGACTTTTTGATTACTTTCGTGTGCTCTAGAGGTTTGCCTTCATCAGTGATTTTCCTTCTAGAGGGCAAGAGGTCACCTCTGCTTTACTGGCTTTGCCCTATATGTAGTACAGCACCAGGGACAAAGCACAAAACAGTCTGTGACAGGCTTTCCACTGGCTGTTGGAACTGAGCCCTGGAACTGCAGCCCTGGGTTAGGTCAGTGCTTGGATTTTCTGGGTAGATAAAGATG
The DNA here is from genome assembly GCF_000151885.1 of Dipodomys ordii. Taxonomy (NCBI): domain Eukaryota; kingdom Metazoa; phylum Chordata; class Mammalia; order Rodentia; family Heteromyidae; genus Dipodomys; species Dipodomys ordii. The sequence goes on from NW_012267254.1 coordinate 11,549,252, forward strand.
ACATTGGGTGTCCTTGGACTCTGATTTAACTTAGCCATAATGCAGTTTGTATTAGTTTGGCTTGGCTCTGTGACCAGCTGAATACCTCTCTCTGGCCCCCAGATAGAATTCTCATTTTCTGCCATACTAGGCACACTATGTATTATCACTACTCTGCCATGAGCAACTTGAGAGCAGGACTGGTCTTTTCATCTCTGTAGACTTCCATGCATGTCAGCTCCTTGTTAGCAGAACTGAATAGCTACTTCGGTACCTTGCACTTGTCCTTGTATTGCTAACATGGGGACTCATTAAAGGAAACTACCCTCAGAAGAGAGTAGCTACTTGAAACCAAACAGCAAAATTTCCTATCTACCCACTGCACTAATGAAGCTGTCATTACAGTACTATACCAGAGGAAGCAGGGAGCGAAAAGGGGAGAGAAGGAGGAAACATCATTTGAGCTTCATTTTTCTAACAGGAGATCTGTATATACTGGCTCATTTAGTTCTCACAGTGGCTTTCTGTGGTAGGGATACTCATTTTTATCTTATAGATGAGGAAACTGAAAGTCAGCAAGGTAACAGATTTCCTAATATCCTGCTGCTTACCAAGTGTCAGAGCAGATCTGACCACTATGTTCTTGTGCAGTACCCTAAGATAGTTACAGAATTTAAGGGAATATTTAATTGGGCTTGTTTCATGTATTATTATTTCCCTGTTCCTGAAAGAGAAGAATTTTTTATTGTATAAGTGTATTTAAGATGATTGCTTTTGAATGGTCAGATTTAAATATAAAGCATCAATGTAATAACCTAGTAATTTCTGTATTTGGAATTTGTTGTTCTGTTTTTCAGTCAGCCTTTAGAGCAATGGCTCACTCTTCTGGCATAGACAAGAGCAGTATACCTTAGTTACTTAAGAATTCAACAGGGATACTCACTAAACACCATCTTGTAAATGAGCTATACAACTTGAGGGGAGAGCAACCAGGAGGGGAAAAAGTGGGAGAAAATGAGGGGAGGGGTAACACTGTTCCAAAAGAAATGCCCTCATTACCTGAGCTCTGTAACTATAACCCCTCTATATATTACCTTTACAATAAAAATAAACTTTAAAAACTGTACCTAAAAAAAGAATTAATATTGTCATAGCTCTCCAAAAGAGACAGTTTCTACACATCCAAGTCAGGACCCTAACTGCATTTTGATGCTACTGACATTTTGAAATGCCAATTCATAGTAGCACATGCTCAAAATGTACATCCAGTTTTGCTTGCAAATCAAATGGCTTTTGTAACAATGAGTTAAGAAAATTAATTGTTTTCTTTCACTCAAAACCTCCTTAGAGACTTTCAGAGGTTCACATGAATTTGTGAATCTTTAAAAAGGGACTGTATTGGACAAAATCATCTCAGAGCAGTGTGTCAGTGGCTCATGCTTGTAATCCTATTACTCAGGAAGCTGAGATCTGCGGTCCATGGTTTGAAGCCACCTTAGGCAGGAAAGTCCATGAGTCTCTTATTTCCAATTAACCACCGAAAACCCACAAGTGGAGCTTTGGCATAAGTGGTAGAGTATCAGCTTTGAGTAAAAAAGCTAAGGAACAGTTCCCAGGTGTTAACTTCAAGCTCCAGAGCTGGCACAAAAACAAGTCATCTCATGGGACTTTTAATATATTTATGCCTAGCCAACAATAAACGTTCAAAGAATTATGAAGGAGGCTACTTTTTTTAGACAAATCTTCAATTGTGATAGGAGAAATATAATTCAACTTCATTATTTAGGACTAAATTGATGTAAGATCAGTCATAATTAGAGTGAAGGCTGACTTATAGAGTGTTCTTAAGTGAACATTGACCTTTTTTTTTGGTTGGTCGTGGGGCTTGAACTCTGGCCTGGGCGCCTCAGGGTCTTATACATTCCAGACAGGTGCTTTACCACTTGAATCATGTCCCCTGACCCTTTTTGCTTTAGTTATTTTTCAAATAGGATCATACATTTTGCCTAAGATTTCCAGTTATGCTTCTAATCATAGTTGGGATGACAGGAATGAGACATCGTGACCAATTTTTTTTGTTGAGATGAGGGACCCTGGTTAGCTTTGAACCTTTTATCTTCCTGATGTCATTCTTCCAAGTAGCTAGCATTATAGAAGCAAGCCATTTTTCCGTGGCAAAGTGGAATTAATCCATCTTCTCAAAAAGTTACACAGTTGGTTATGGATCACTTTGCTTTTTATTTTTTTTATTTGGACTGGGGAATTCCGGGGAATGACTAGAATCTGTTCCCATTCTCTGCTCTAAAAGATAAAAGCAATGAGATTGCTGTAACCCTGTGTTCCAGAGGAAAAAAAGTCTGTGTACAGAATTTCTACATTAGCTTTCATGACTAAGATGTTGGCTCTAAGGAAACAATATGGAATTCAAATAAATTCATAAATGTATTTTCTCTTTTTTTCTAGTTTTTTTCTTTATAATGGAAAGTGCTTCAACTTTAGGATCAAAACTATCTGAATTATTATCCCAGGTCTGCGTTCACTAGTAACATGACATTAACTGCTTTTTACTCCTCAGTCTTTCATCTATAAAATCTTTAAAAAATAACAAACTCAAACAGCTGGTGGGAGTATTAAATGAGGAAATTCATAAAGCATTTGGCCCAGTTCCTGCACATGTTAGATGCTTACTAAATATTAATGATCCTTCATAGTTAACCACCATATTGCAATTCTTCACTCAGGTCATTCTGTCTTAGCAAATGATCCTGTAGATCTATAGACAATCCTCCTCCTCCAAGATTAGTGTCCCTGTTTGTAAAATGTCATATGGTGACATAATACATGTAAAAGAATTTAGCAAATGTTTGACACAGCATAGAAGGTCAATATTTATTAGCTATTATTACTGAAATTTTTATTACCCATCATCTTCTCCTCGACAATGCAACACAGTACACGAATTGATAGAACAAATGGTGTTGCTTTGGAAGTAGAGATGATTTCTTGTTTTTATAAAATGTCATAGGTAATTATTAATTTGTGCCAGAAACCTAAATATAACTCTTGGCACACTGCAGCAGACACTTTGTCACTGGCACCATCCCACCTAGAGCACTTGATAGATAAATTGGCATTTTGTGAAACCTATTTAAGCTTGACATTGTGACAATGCAATATAGTAAAATTGACCTCTACAGGTAATATCTTAAAAGCCTCAAAGATGAAAACATTTAGAGAGAAGCATTGTAGGTTTAAAATGAAATGCAACATTATAACTTTTAAGAGCAGAAAGTTAAAACCTCTTCTTTAAAAATAAATGACAAGGTGTCAGAAATATTTGAATTTTCAATTACAAGGTAGCATATTTTATCAATTTATGTAACAATTCTAACAATGTTACTTATTTTAAAATGGGGGTTCCTCAAATGACTCCAAGTGGAGCTCCCTTATGACCCAGCAATCCCACTTTTGGGCACTTACCTAAAGGATCACAAACAAGACCATACTAAACCTACTGGCACAACTATATTTATTGCAGCATTATCATAGCTAACATATGGAATCAACCAAGATGCCCCTTAGTAGATAAATGGATCAAGAAAATGTGGTATATATAATGCATACACACAATGGAATTCTATGCCTCCATCAGAAAGAATGGCATTGCCTCATTTGTTGGGAAATGGAAAAACTTGAAAAAAATTATAATAAGTGAAGTAAACCAGGTCCAAAGAAACATAGGTCCTATGGTTTCCTTTATTTTCAATAACTAGTATCTGTGTAGGACAAGCAGAAAAGGTCAAAAGCTATGTACATATGACCAGATAAGATGATGTTAAGCAAAATGAACCCTAAGATAGGGACACAAGTGGTTTTTTCTTTCTTGCTATTGTTCCTAATGTATTTATAATGTACAATGTGAATTTTTTGTTTCTTTGTATGTTCCTCCCCCATGATATCATCCCTGTTTTCACTGTATTTGATGTTAGTGCCCTGAATCTTGTATATACACTTCTCTAGCTTGGGGAGGGGAAGGGTAAAAACAAAATGCTTAAATAGGGATACGGGTTGACCCCTTGTAACAATGAGATGTACAAGACACTATGTTGAAAAATGAACTTTACAATTTAGGCGGGGGGTGGAGGGTAGGGATGGGGGAAGGCAAGGAGGAGTGTAGTTGTGGAGGTGGAAGGGAAGAGAGGGTAGGAAAAAACAGAGGAGGAGGTAAAAATGCTGGATAGCAAATGTACTCATTACCTTGCTCATGTAACTGTAACCCCTCTGTACAGTATTTTTTTACAATAAAATGATTAAAAATGTGGAAAAATAATCTGGATTGAGGAATGTAGTTGTGGCAAATATGTCTGATCCTAGTTACTTGAGAGTTGAAGATAGGTGGATCACAGTTCAAGGCTAGCCTGGCCCTTCCTCCTCCTTTTAAGATCCTGCTCCCAAAAGAATAATATGGGTATGTCTATAATTCCAGTTACTCAGAAGGAAGAGGTAGGAGGATCATAGTGCAACCCTGACCTAGGTGTCAGGATTGAGATCCTATTTGAAGTTGTGAGATCTTGTTTGAAGAACAAGCTAAAAAAAATTGGGAGCATGATACAAATGGTAGTATACCTTCCCAGTAAGTGTGATGCCTTGAGTTCCAAACCTCAGAACCACCAAGAAGAAATTCCCATAGACCTTAGGAACAGTTGTTTTTACCTATATGCCCAGTATACTTTTACTCATGAGTAAATTGTATTTTATTTGAACTCTTAAAAAATGGTAAATGTATCATATATATATAGTGCTTCGCTAGTAATTTAAATGCCTAACCCTATTAATTTGAATGCTCTCAGCCTCTCAAAATGCCCAATAATTAAAGTATATGATATGATAAAAAAACCTGTCTATCAAATAGATTTTGACAAGCATTTAGGCTTACTAGAGGGAAAGAGAGATTGAGAGAGTGGCATTGAATGTAGCATTCAACAATTAGCTGTTATTATATTTTGGATAATGTGATACTTTTAAAATTTTTTACAGAGATTTGGGGGCTCATAAATAACGTTTATATGCCTTTATCAAGAGAGCTTCATTGTATATGAGGTCTTTTTGGTGATAAAACAACAACAACATAAAGCTCCAATATAATCTCGGATTCTTTAAAAAAAAAATAACAACATGGCTTGCTGTGGGAACAGCTTACACTTATTCTTTGTCTTGATTAGCTTCCTTGCCATGCATGGACCATTTTTATTTTATATGCTCAAATACTGTTTTGTTTCTGTTCTTTTTAATATAGTTAGTATTTACCAGTAATAGTCAGGTACCTGAGGGCTGATATAAATCAATATATTAATAAATATGCCTGCATATCTATGTTTATGATATGAATGCAACATAAGGAAATCCATCAAACACTGCAATATATGCAGGTATGGAAAATCAGTATATATGCTAATAAAATTTTTCTTTTGTGGGTCTTCAGACTTGAACTTAGGGCCTGGGTGCTGTCCCTGAACCTCTTTGTGCTCAAATCTAGCACTCTACCACTTGAGTCACATTGCTACTTCCGGCTTTTTCAGAGTAGGTTATTGGACATTAGAGTTTCACAAACTTTTCTGCTCAAGCTGGTTATGAACCACAATCTTCAGATCAGCCTCCCGAGTAGCTAGGATTACAGGGGTGAACCACCGGCGTCTGACTAAATACTTTTTTAAAAAATCATACATTGTGAAGTTGATTAGCCCCTCCAAAACATCACCACCTACCCAAATGGGGAAAATACATTTAACAACATTCAAGCTAATAATAGTATAGAAAGAAAGGCACACACAAATATCAGGGGACTTAAGGCTATCCAGAAGTACTAACCCTCAATCTTCCTGCTATTATGTTTGACAAGGCCCCCAACTTAAAACTCATGTGATAATTTCATTTGTTAACTTTTGTATACCATAGTAAGTTTGAAATGTGCCTTGGGACCATTTTTTAAGAAAGCCAGAATGCATGTTTACTCATGAACTAGAGCTAATTAATGAAGGAAATACCCTTGAATCCCTATTAACTGGGACAAACTCAGAAGAACATTGACAATATGGCTCTTTCTCAAATGATCAACACAGAACTTAGCTCTTTGTGGTTGTAAATCTTGGTGAAGTTCTTCAGACTTTTCTATTGCTTGATAATGAGTATCCTGGATGGTGCATGAATCAGCTGTTCACTTAGCTACATGGATGGCTAACATAGTTAAAAGCATTACTGATGGCTACAGACCTGGACCTCAACATTATTCATACTCATGAGTGCTACAGTAGCATAATCAAGGGCATCACATTGTTAGGTAGCATTGTAGTTTGGGAGCAAAACATGTACTAAGAGCAAGTATACTTTAATTATACTTCTGAATGTTTACCTTATTTAAGCTTCAACACCTGTGTGTAAGAGATGTCATTACCCTCATAATACATTCTAAGAACTTAGGCTTAGGGAGGCTAACAGACTTGGCATAAAGATATAACTTGTTATGTCATAAGTTTGACAGGTAAGCCCATTTGAGCCAAAGTTGTTACACATTCTATTTGTTTACTACTTCAGTGTCTCTATCCTTCCATTTCTTCCTGTTCTCTATGTTTTACACTGAACTGAAGTCTATGCCATTATTTTCAAGAATTTAATATATTTGGACTCCTTTTTCTATTGAAATCTACTTTCATGATAATATCTTTGTTGGAGTCAAATGTATAGAGATATGAATGTAGATAGTGTCATCTCTTCCAAAGAAATCACTGTCTTACATATTTTCAGTGTAGAATGGAAGTCTAGGCCCTCTGTTGAATGTGTTTTTAGTATTAGTGAATGAGTACTAGAAATAAGAGCTCACTATGAGTGAGAAGTGAGCTCTAGATGAGAGCTTTCATTGGGAAAGAGAAAGAGAGAAAGACACACACACACACACACACACACACACACACACACACACACACACAGACTCTTCGTGGGCAAGGGCAATAGGACCTCTCCCAGTTCTTGTGACATACTGCCAGGTGAGCAGTACCTCTTTTGCTGATGTAAAACTGACATTAATTAAGAGTTAACTGTGTTAACTGAGAAGAGGAGTATGAACTTTAAGATTATTTCTATTGTAGAGATTCAAACAGCTTATGATTTGATGACTCAGATGTGCATGTCCAGTTATTAACTGGACACACAAGACCAAAAGAAATACACTCTCCCCATTGACTTGAATGGGTCAGAACCTCCCCCCACCATCAAAGGGAAAATCATCTTTCACTAAGATGTAGTTGGGGAGAAGCTAAAATCATATAAGAATATTGGAAAGGCCTTCATAGGGCATATTCAATTTACAAAGATCTAAGTGAGAACTAAACAGGTTATAGTATATTAGAGACAGGCTGGGGCTAGAACCCATGACACCTGACTCTCAGCCCAGAGTTCCATTGAACACACTCTGCTATCTTGTGACAATATTTTCTATATTTTTACTTTCATTTATTCCCTTGTGAGGCCAGAAAAATACAATGGCCAAAGTGGAGGCTCAACAAAGGAAATTATTGCCTTTCTATATAATCTCTTCCCATCCAGAGCTTTTTTTCCCTGTTAAAATCCTGGTACTCCAGTAAATCCCTGTGCTTGAGATGCATCTATTCAACTAGAGATGTCCATCTCCTATTGTTTGCTTTTTCCAGTTGAGGTGGCTTCTGAACAGCCGGAGAAAGGCTGGATGAACTTCAATGGTATTTGATTGTTGTGGTTGCCGGTTTGCCAGGAGGGCAAAGTGCAGCTAATGGACCTGACCTGTTAAATCCCAACAGCAAGTCCCTAACTGGTCCACTGTTTCCCATGTGGGTCTTTCAGGCCTACACCTTTGGGCCTTCTCTTGTCAGGACTGTTGGATGTATTAGTGTATGATACTGAAAGGATGGACCTAATGACTAGTGCCCTATCAGCTAACTCAATATCCTGGCTTTTCTCCTGCTTTTCTGCTGCCTCAGTTTGAATTTCCTGACCACCTTAGTCATATTGGCAATAATACATATAAACAGCAGTAGCAAGGGTGCAAGCCCTACTATCCAGCAGCTTGCTTCTGACTTGCACAGCTGTTTGAGCAAAAGTAAAGATGCCCTATAGATCTGAAAGAAAGCAAAAACTTCCAGTGATGCTGGAATTTGTAGTCCTACCAGCATAGTATAGAATGGACTGTGTTTAAATGAAAGAAAACCCTGGAGTCAAGTCTGTATGCCACCCTAGCTCTGTCATTTACTGGTTATGTGATCTTGGCAGGTGACTTAGCTTCTCTATGCCCTAGCTTACTCATCTGCGAAATAGATCCATATCCTAGGCTTATTTTTTTTTGATGACTGAAAGAGTAAATAAATATAAATCACTTAAAAGACTACCTGCTATAGAGGAAACACGATGTTTGCTATTATTATTCCAATGCCATTTCTAAAAGTCCTAAATGACTCATAGGAAGAAAAAAAAGTTATGGTCTTCTGCAATTTGTGTGAAATTGCCATTTTTTGTTTTTCTTCCTAGAATTTTTTGTAAGTTAATGTGATTGTCTCTTTTGGGTATGTTGACATCATTGTATTTTCTTCTTCTGTAAATCAAAGTTGAAAATTTGCCTTGCATAGATGATTTTGCATACACATACATTTTCCCCAAAGACGGGAGCAGCCCTGTGGTGGTGACAGAAACGAATGTTGTGCTGAGTACATAGAAAGTGAAGGGCCCTTGTAAGTAAAGTAGCAAATTAGTGATGATTTTGCCAGCAGTTTTAAAACAAATATATTGAGATTTCAATAACTACATGCCTAACTTAGAGCTGCACTCAAAGCTTTTAGTAAATGTGTCGTTTCAGTATTGAAAACAGCATCTAATCAAAGCATGCTTATAATTAGACATCACATATAATATCTCTCAAAATTATGTTCTACCAGGTGAGATGTCATTCCCTGGAACACTGAAATCGACTGTTTGTTAGGCCTTTATTATTATTAAAAAGAACAGGTTGTGGGTACCAAGAGAGACTGAGATAAATGAAAGTGCTTAATTTTAATTAGAGAGGGGGAAAATACCACACACAATATGGGTAGTCTGTATGGAGAACTTTGTGCCAGTAAAACTTGCCTCAAAAGGTATGACTCTGTATTAATTTAAATCAGACAGACATTGGCACTGCGTTCTTTTATTTTTCATTAACATTTTGATTTAGAACAACAGATTGCTGCAGTGAGGGGACAAGAACGGCAGCCAGTGAGCCATCTGCCGAGCAGCTCGCTGACGACTCCACTAGTGAAAGGAGCCGGTGACTATGGAATGTATGCAGGAGGGACACACACCATTAGCTAAGTGACAGGATGAAATATGGGAAACTTTGCTGGGTCAGAGGAGACAGAGATGGAGAAGGCAAAGCACAGCCCATTCTGATTGGAATTTGAAAAGATCCAAGTACTTGAAGCAAGCCAATAGGCTGGCAATTGGGGGAAGGTTTGCTTGTAGCATTTTTTTTTCTTTGAAATTACAGCTGGGACAAGGAAAAGAGAAGTGACAGGCTAAACACACAATAATTTGCCATGCATGTCACACGGGATATGTTTTCCAGATCAGTGAAGATTCACCCCTTTAGACACAGCAGTTGAGATAGAAATATTTCTAAAATGGGCCCCCCATCACCTTTTAAACACAGTAAAACACTGGCATACCAAGTTAGGGGTGGGAGCGGTCTCTTCAGGTGCAAACATTACCCAAAAATGTATCTTCTCTGGTGAATATAAAAGCAACGACATACCTTCTAGAAGTCTGCTTTTTTATTTTCGCTGTGTATATGCAGTTCCAAACAATATCAGTGGAAAAAATATTCTTCCCAGCTGGGGTGGACTGCTCCTATTACCCTTTCCATGGTGTACCAGTTTTCTATTGATATTTCTGAGTCTTTACTGGAAATTCCAATTTTGTTGTTTGTTAGGCTATTTGGCCTCTTGGCTTTATTTGCCCCTATATTAAATAGCAGCAGACTGCTTGCCATTTGTAGTTGGTGACTATGCATATTGTTCTCTCACTGTAGCCTGTCATATTTCAGTACATCTGCTTTTAGGAGCGCCCCATGTCAAATATGCTATCTTCAGTAACTTAGGAAGTATTGAACAGTGTCAGTCACAGAGAAGGAAGAGATAGAAGGCTGTGAAAATAGAAGATTAAAAGCACTGTAATCTGTTGCTTTGGCATAATAAGGTGTGGAGGTATGTGATGCATTATAGAAAGTTTTTCATCAAAAATAGTTAAAATTAAAATAGCACTTGTACTACTCAAAGATGTGTGCTTTGGTTATGTGGAAAATTAGCTTTGACAGAGCCATATATTCCCTTACAAAGTTAGTTAAATGGATCCAGTATGGTGAATGAACAATCACAAAATTAGACTTAGATATGGATCCTATATCTGTTATTTACTGGAAATAGAACATTAACTTCTCTACAACTGATTTTTTGTAAAATGGATGCATAGGATTAATATCTCTTTTACGTATATTATTACATAACTAAAAAGTTCTCTTTTTCTGTTCATACTAAGGTTTGAATTCAGGATCTCTCACTTGCTAGGCAGGTGTTCTACCATTTGAGCCATGCCTATAGGTTTGTATAATAGATTTTCAATCAGCCTTCCTTTGCACATTTTTATAATTTGGATCTTGAATAGCTCCCAAAGGCCCCTGCCTTGAAGGCTTGGCCCCAAGCCTGTGACATTATTAGGAGGTGGAACATTGAACAGGAGCTGAGTCTAGTTGGAGAAAGGCATGTTATTGAGGATATGCTCTTGAAAGAAATTTGAGGAATCTAGTGCCTTCCTATCTACCTCTACTTTCTGCCTGCCATTAGGTTAACAGGCCTTCTCTGCACATGCTCCCACCATGAAGTCGTGTGCTGTCATGCACCCAAAGTGATAAGAACAAACAATCATAGAGTAACACATCTGAAACTGTGAGTAAAATAAAGTGGTGCTGGGTACAGATAGCTCACAATTATAAGCCTAATTCTTCAGGAGGCTGAGATCTGAGGATTGTGATTCAAAGCCAATTTAGGCAGGAAGGTTTCTCAGATTCTTATCTTCAATTAGACATCAAAAAGCTGGAGGTGGAGCTGTGGCTCAAGTGGTAGAGTGCTAGCCTTAGTAAAAAAAAATTAAGGAACAGTGACCATGCCTGGAGTTTAAGCCTCAGTACTGGCATGCTTGTGTGCGCGCGTGTGCATGCGCGCACACACACACACACAAAATCAGCTCAAAATAGACCTTTCCTCCTTATAACTTGATTATTTTATTATACTAATAATATGAAGCTTTTTAAACCAGAGATGCTGTCTGCACAGTGTGAGCAGTCAGTATAGGTCATCATTTCTTTCACATTTCCTCATCCTAAAGCTGGTCTTCACTTTTAGGGATCATCTTTATCTCTCTATTTCCTTACCTGATCTATTTTTGGGGGGTCTGGTCATGGGGCTTGAACTCTGGGCCTGGGCGCTGTCCCTCAGCTCTTCAGCTCAAGGCTAGCACTCTACCACTTGAGCCAGTGCCACTTCCCGCTTTTTTCTTTTTTGCTTATGTGGTACTGAGGAATTGAACCCAGGGCCTCAGGCATGCAAGGCAAGCACTCTACCACTGAGCAACCTTCCCAGCTCCACCTGATCTATTTTTGAAAATATGTTTTTTATTTTAAAAATACTGTACAGAGAGGTTACAGTTATATGAACAAGGTAATGAGTACATTTCTTATCGAGCATTGTAACTCTTTGGGCTTATTTTTGGTCACACCAAAATCCATTAATTACTGGATTGAACAAAGATTGAGTGCTTCTTAAAAAAGCCAAATGAGAAATCATCTTTAGAAATCCTGTGCAAAATGTACATGAGAGTTCCAGAAAAAGATTCTTCATAATAGCCATTCCCACTCCCCCTGACTCAATTCCCAAGCACACTCTGATATAGCAGAACATGAGGGGCAAATCAATGTTTCTTGATTAACCTGGTTTTTGGGTTCTATCATTTGATTGTCTTTTCAGCTTTATCTCTTCATTTGATCTCCATAAGACAAAACTTCCTCTTTCTCAAATGGGTTAGGCTTAACCCTGAAAACTACAGGCTTTGCATACCCAGGCTGAACTTCATTCTTTGGACTCAAGGGAACTCAAGAATGTTGGAGACTGACAATTTCACTGACCTTAGAATTTCAGACTTTATCTTTGTGTGTGTGTGTGTGTGTGTGTGTGTGTGTCCATCCTTGTTGTAGGGCTTGAACTCAGGGCCTGGACACTGTTTTTGAGCTTTTTTGCTCAAGGCTAGTGCTCTACCACTTGAGCCACAGCTTCCCTTGTGGCTTTTTGGGGTTAATTGGATATAAAAGTTTCACAAATTTTCTTGCTTAGGCTGGCTTTGAGTGGTGATCTCCAGATCTCAGCTTTCTAAGTACCTAGGATTATAGGCATGATCCACTAGCACCCAGCTCAGAGTTTAGCTTTAAGGATAAATTATTGTTCAGCGTTGTGAGTGAATGAACCACAGCAAGAAGTCACTTTGGGGAACTATCCTCTCTGTCAGTCACACTATAGGATTCTAAATACTGAGATACATGGGAAGTAGCATTCATGTAAGTTAATATGATTTGAAGGGTTACCCAATGTCACTTTAACTAGAAACAGTTCTGTTAATGTTCTGCAGATTCCAGAAGGTCACTGACAAAATGTGAACATGTCATTACCAAGACCAGACATGAAGCCTTGAAAAGCCAAATCATTAGCTTCTGCTTAAAAATTATGGTATTGCTCAGCATGTATTGATTTATTGGTTTTGATTTTGAGCTCAACATCTGTTTAATGGAGAAGAGAGAACAGTGTTTGCTGGTAGCAGAATTAACTGTACCAGGTTTTTGCTGACCATCTGACCAAGATGTCCTCATCAAATCCTAACAATTGCCCTAGAAGGAAGACAGCATTGTGTCTGTTACATCACTGATGTGGAATCTGAAGTCACAGTTAGAACTGGCAAATCTAGAATTCTAACCCAAGTCAATTCTATCTTTAAATTTACATAATACTGCCTCTAATTTATATAACCCTAAAATTTCCTACTATACTGAGAAAAAAAACTCTTGTTGAGAGCTTGGGGAGGGGGGAGAAGAGGTCATTGAATATAAGTTACCAAGCATTTACCTCTGGCTATAGATGCCAGGCTTGCCTGAGATGTTCTGGTGGAATACATAACATTTTCTGAAATTCACAAAGTCCATGAGCTTTCAAATAAGTGGGAGTAAGAAAAGGAGGAGACCTGGCCTCCACACACCACTCAAGCTTTCCAAGGAACCCTATAATATCATATGTGCTGAATGTAGTTGAAGAACCTTAGAAGTCAGCTACTGTAATATTCTTATTTTACAAATGGGAAAATGTAAAATATAAAGACATGATGGCCACATAGCTAGTTTGTAGGAGTACAGCAAGAAGGGGATTTTATACCATGGTCTTCCATAACCTTGTCTTCCATGGACAAGAATTTCACTGTGAGGAACCATAAGATTTTAGCAACTCAGTTTTAGTCAACCAACATTAAATAATACATTTAAGTTTCCTGCTACTAGAAGTTGGAAAACACAATCACAATTCTGAGACCATGTACACACACACACACACACACACACACACACACACACACACACATATTCAGGACTTATTTCACAGAGGCTGTCAGAAGATCTGGTTGTCCTAACTGATTTTTGAGCTTAGGCATTAAACAAATTCCCAAATAACTTAATTTCCCTTAATAACTTATCACTGCCTTACCAGTCTTGGATATGTTGAATATTCTATTACAGTATTTGTTTTCAGCTGGCACCAACTCTGGGCTAAGGGATTCCATATATTTACTTCCCAAAGTAGGCTTGTATTTGGCCTGAAATGTGTTACATTTGAGCCTTCTGAAGGGAGCCCCTTGTGGCCAGGGCTTGGTAAACAGGGTCATTTTCCTTTTCTTTCTACTGTGGAGGTACCAGACAATTCCTCCAGATAAAAGAGGCCTGAGTTTATGTGGCCCCCACCTGGTGACCATTTTAGGCACAGCAGCCTGAGATCTCTGCAGCAGAACAGACAACTCTGCTTTTATACAAAGTTTCCTAGCCAAGGCTTATTGTCCCGATTGGCAGGAGCTATGGGGATGGTCTCTGGCAATAGGGTCATATTCACCTAAAAGGCAGAAAGGGGCACTTCAGGATTGGAATAGGGGTAAATCTGGAGGGATGGTGACCAGGCTTCAGCGGCAGCTGGTGAAGGTAGCCAAAATTCTAGTGCTAAAAACCATGTGAATTCAGTCGTAAATATCTCAGTAGTACATTTCTTGGTACATTTATTAATGGGCTGCCTTATTAGATGGCAGTTTTAGTTACCTTTAGAGCCTGCTTTCGAAAAACTCCTTTCTTGATTCTTTTAAAAATAACCTTTTATGCCGTTGAACTTGAAAAGGTTGTCAGGCAGAAGCATTTATGTGCTCTCATCTCAGCTAAAATAACTAACGTAAAGATGAAAGAATCCAACACATATATTTACCGAGTACCTAGAGTGATATAATTCAGGGAATGCGGCGATTTTGGAGCTGCCATCAGCAATGCAGCCCTTCACTGACGTGTTCTGCATGCATGCCAGGATAAAATGAATAGTCCTCTGGCTGTAATCAATTTACTCCATTCAAACAATTGGCAATTGTATTTTCAAGCAACTGGCAATTTCATCCACTTTACCAAGTTTCCCAAAAGCACATAACTGAGGCCTGGCTGATAAGATAAATATTAATAATCAAAGAAAGCCATCTGCTGCAGTGGTCATTGCTGGGGACAATAAGAAGTGTCTTCAGAATCTGGTCAGGTCCAGAGGCATTCTCCCCCACCTGCCTCACTCCCCCTGTAATCTTTCTGCCTCCTTGCTCTGTCTCATTTGGGAAACTAGCATTTAAAAATATAACAGAGTTATGCTATAGTTTGCTTATCCTTGCAATAAACCCCAATTAATCGTTCCCTACTTACATGGATTTCACAAATAACTAGCCATTTTTTCTTTACTCTTTTTCTCAACAAAAGTTAACTAATTAAATGTTGTAGTGATTGTTTTAGGATTGTGTTTGGGAAATCGGAAGAACTGCATTCTCCTATTTCTATAATTGACTCTATACTTTGAACTCTCTCCTCTTTGGATCTCTTTTCTTTTATATAATATTAAGAGGTTGGACTAGATGATTTCTAATGTTTTTTTTTCTGTCTGTAACAAGACAATTTCTTTAAAAGCATCTTCTAAGGCTCAGTATATACCACCTACTTTTCCTGTTCTGCCATATAAGAATCATATATTACATCTAACTTTACATATTTAACAACCATACCGTGTAGTTTTCAAGGTACTTTCACATGCATCCTCTCCTTTGATTCATGTAAAGTATGCAGATCAGGCACTATTGTCCCTATTTTTGATAGGCTGGAGAAACTGAAGGCTTAAACTTAAAATAACTCATGCAAGGTCATAGAGCTAGATGACAATAGAGACTGAAAAAAGAGCCTAGGTTTTATGACTTTAACTCTAGTGCACTTTTCCTTTGGCAAATATAATAATGAAAAAACTATTTCTTTATTGTTTGCTTGGCGATGTTAAGATGCTTATGTATAGCTGTACAACCAGAAATAAATGGCTCCAAAATTTAAACCCAGAGAATTTGGTTTCTAAGCATAACCATTATTTCTATACTGCCTGTTCTGAACTATAAAACATGCATCATATTTCATTTTATTTATATTTTTGAAACATGATCCAAATATGTAACCAGAGTGACCCTGAGCTAGCAATCTTCTTACCTCCAGGTCCTGAGTGCTGTGATTATGACTGTACTGCCACACCTAGCTAGGACATGTATCCTAAAGAAGATGAAAGGTTAATTTCTCATTTTTCTTGCCATATCTGGTGGGAGAAATATGATCATTCCAAAGGCTAAAGCAAGTGAAATAGATTTTACAGGAAGTTGAGAAGTAACTGTAACCTTTGGTAAACTGTCAAGCTACCTAAATAGAAAAATATATATATATAATAGTTTTACATATTTATAAATGTATCTTTATATATACACACAGGATAATTGTTTATATATAAATATATCATAAATAACTGTGATATAATAATGTATAAATGATAAAAAGTCAAACTTCAAAGAAAGTTTAAAGGGTCTGGAAAAATATTCCCAATATAATATAAAGTAAGAGGAAATCATATAAACCTAAAAGTACTGAAAAGCCTTATTTTGCATGACATTTACTTCTCTTAGATGATTTTGTTATCAGTATTTCTAAAGACATTTTTATTAATTACAGAGAGCAAGAATTAATTTTGCACTTAACTTTCTATAATCATGGAAAGATGTTTCCTATATTTAAAAAATCAAACTGGAGTGATATGGCTTATACACATCAAACAATTTGAGAAAAATATTATCAGAAAATCGTAACACAGTCAAACCTATGGCATTGCTTGACTAGTTTTCTCTGCTTAGGCTGCAAAACATGGTGGGAATGACCCTACTTTGGGAATCTAGCAGTCTAGTCCTATCTTGCTTCTACCAGTAGGGAGTTGCATCATCCTTGGCAAGTCTCTTCTTTCTGGTCCTCACTTTCTTCATCTATAAAATGAGATTGTTGGACTAGAAATATTTGATATTGCTCCAAAAGTATGTGATTTACAGCTGAACTTCAGTTGTTTTTTTATACTCTCTACTATAAATCAGAGGGGGCTAACATGATAGCAGGTTAACACTGGGGGCACTAAATGAAAGATACCATTAACCATGGCCCTGAATTCCTGCATTTCCAATTCACTTGCTGTGAATTTATTCTTCTCCTTTGCCACCTATTTAGAACTGGCAGAGTTGTCATTTTCACATAGAATATCACTGTGCAGCAGTGAAAGCCAAGAGAAGAGGATTGTGTTGGAAAGATGTCATAGAGAAGTGACAAGAGTTAGAAGACACACATTACAGTCCTAGCTCAACCATTAACTAGCAGTGTGACTTTGGGATAATCACATAGCTATTCTGTTCCTCAGTTACCTCATCTGAAAAATAAAAGATCTACAACACACACACAGACACAGACACACACACACACACACACACACACACACTCACACACACATGTGTTCTTGGGTAGGAATGAAATAGATGGTAGAGCATGGGTATACTGGAGATGAAGCAAAAACATAGTTGCCTTTGGTCATCACCCAGGTGTCAGCCTGCTGGGGAGAACAGCTGTTAGAATAGCACTAGATTACAGAAGGAAGAGAGAGGAGAAAACAAGTCAGCATTGTCTGGTACTCCTCAGCAGGCTCCTTTCTAGTGAATCTATGCTGTGGAATCAGCTAGTTAACCTTTGTTCTGGAGAGAATGGAGACTGAAATGTGGAAAATTGCATTAGCAAAATTTTTCTTTTAACCTTTTCTATATCACTTTCCTTTGCTATTTTCAGTCTGACTCAGGCAAGAGCCATCAAAAGGAGAAAATCCATCTACTCAAACAGATATTCTCTAGACTTCCCTCTACCCATGACCTACAATTAAAGAACTCATGAAAAACCATATCTGGGAAAGCTCAATTGGCAGTTCATTTTTTTCCTTGTCTGAGTGAAGATGCATTTTTGCACTCTCCCACTTTAAACATATTAAAAGATTTTACATTTGAAGAAAGAAAGATTATTCTTTCCTTTAAGACAGTAAGTGCCAAGGTTATCATATTACTATCCCCATACTGCTTTATCCACCAAAACAGCATAGATAGTAATAAAATCATGTCTAATTCTAGGAAAAAATGTAAGAAAGGATTATTTCCTAGACAATTCTATTTAATAGTGATGTGATTATGCCTAATAGTGAAAATGCTTTGGATTTTTCAGATATCACATTTTTTTCTGTTTTTTTTTTCCCACCTAAACCAAACTTCTTATGCCCAAGGTAATATTGTGAGTAGATTCACAAATATACAAGTTGGTTTGCAGAAGTTTCAGAATGGCCAGAATTGTAAAGAATTCCTTCCACACCTTGATTTGGACTAATTACCTTCTTCATTTAGCATATACTGCACTACTCTGTGTTTATAATAACTACCATTTGCTGAATACTTACTGTAGCATGCATCATGTTGATGATCCACTTTAATCTTTACAATCTTAGAAGGTAGTTACTATTACATGCATCCTTATTTCACAGATGAGGAAATGAGTCTCAGAGAGGATTAGTAATTTATCTAAGACCATATGACTAATAAAGCAGTTAAGATTCAAATTCAGGCAGTCCAATTTAGAGCCTCTCATTGACATTTGAATACTTTCCAAATTAAGTGGGAGACTTATTTTTCTGCCAAGCAGGGGTTAAACAACGTCCCTTTGCTCTAAGAGTAAGGTACAAAACTCATGGCCAGGAATGAATAAATGAGCTCTTCCCTTGAATACTTTGGCTTTTAGAATATACATAAATATGCAGTTCAATTTCCTGATGAAAACTTGGGTGCATGAGTGGGAGATGTTTGATGTTAGACTGATGTGCTGGAAATTTGAAGGGGTGTTGTGATGCCTTTCTTGGCAGAAAAAAACGAATCTTGGGTTTGATGAACTGAAAACTGTACAAAGGCTCAACAGAACAGCTGTTCAGGAAGGAAATTGAATTCCTAAAGTGACAAGAGATTTCATTTTTGAAATGAAAGTAAATTTCAGTTTTTAGGACCCAAATCTCAAAATGTTTTGAACTAATGATGGTACTCATAATAATATTCAATATGTGTCAGCCACTATTGTAAATATTTTATATGGCTTTGTGGATTATGTACAATGGAGCCAAGTAACTTGCCAAAATTATCACAAGTAGTATTGAAGAAATGGAATGAACAAAGAAAAACCATAACTTGCCCAATAGTTTCATTGTAAAATCTCATAGAAACAAAAAAATAGATGAATGTGCATAAAAATTTGTGGATATAGAATCATTTAAGTGGCTCCATTTTTGTGGTCTTCTCTCATTTAAAAAGTGAAGTAAAAGCTGGAGATGTGTGAGGCTCAAGTGGCAGATCACCTAACCTAGAAAGCACAAGGCACTGACTTCAATAAGATGACAAGAACTGGATATGAATTCATAATAAGATTTCAAAGATAGATGTCCTAGAGATCATTCAGAAGAACCTCCACACTTTATAAGTAATCGAGAGTGGAAGCAGAGGCAGACAGACTTGTCCAAGTTCAACCAGACAGTTGATGCCAGAGCTGAGACTAGAACACAAATCTCCTAATACCTGGACCATTGCTCATTTAAACAATCACTGTGTTGAAAATGAACTATGCAAATTGTTATGGAGGGTGAGTTCAGGAGGGAAATCTGAAAGTGAGGGAAGAGGTGACACTATTCAAAAGGAAATGTGTGTACTACCTGACTTATATAACTGTAACCCCTCTATACATCACCTTTACAATAAAAATTTTAAAAATCCATTTCCACTACAGGTTTTACTATTTCCCCCAGTCATAGAAATATGATATCACAAATGTTCTAGTTTTTGAAATTTATTGGGATTCAACATAAATCACAGTAAATATGTGAGCAGATTAGTCTTAATCAACAGCCTGTATGTGGCCAATTACCCTCATTGGGAAAAACATAGTACAGAAATGGTTATCTAGCATTCATAAACTTCAAATCAAGAAGTCTTTATATAAGCACTCCAGGAGTTTATCACCAACAAATACCAGAAGCTTTGCTAGTTAACACTGGTTTTATCATGGGTGAAATTAATGGTATTACACATCTGGGCACTGGTTAGACATGTTATAGAAGTATTCACAAGAACTCTAGGAGAAAGAAGACATCGGTGGTATCTAATAAGATTTGGAATATTATCCTTTAGAAATGCTCCCTTAGGCTCTACTTGTAAATTACACTGTGAAAAGACAGGTTCTTGGGTAGCTTAATCATGCCACTAGAATGTTTTCTTCTCTGCCTCAGGTGAACCCACATACAAACTACTGTTGGAACACCTAAAAGGGCAGGACACTGAACTTTACTGAGCCTACAGAATACACTGTCCAATTGTTTTATAGTTGTTCAGTGTTATTTATTGAATTTTGTTTGTGGCTTCCTTTTGTGCCAGGTAATGAGATTGTGGCAAGACCTATAGCCCTCACTTCAACTATAGAAGACTATTGATAGCTAAGAAAGAGAGCCTAATGATTGTTAATGGCCAACTTAGCTTATGTCATTTTAAACTCTACACACATAACTATACTTCTCTGTTTTAGACCTTAGCCTAAACTTGATGAGCCTCTTGGAGTATATGGGAAGCTCCTACACTGGGTGTTTAGATTCTTGCTTCATTCAGTGACTTCCCATTTGTGAGCTTGGAGTTTGCATGCATCAGCATCTAAGCTGTTTCCCCAAAGCCAGCCCAGTCAGAAGTACCTCTTCTGAGTTCAGCACTTGTTAGTGACCTTGTGGCAGTATTCAGACCTTGCTGTAGGCCTCAGCATTGCCTAGGGGGAAGTTAGAATTGAGTTGGCATTTAGTCATGGAAAACTACCATAGAAACCATGTCTGTCTGTAGGAGCACAGGAGAGATAGTTCTACTGAAGTGACATGACTTGATGATACACTAAGAGGAAAAAGTCAAAATTAGGTCTTTTCTTCTGAGAAAAGCTTTTCTCCTGGCTGTTCTTCATAGTTATAATTACAAGTAACAGAACTTCTATCAATCAAAAATGGGAGTATAGAGGTCAAAAACAGGCACTTTCCACTCCTAGTCACCTCAGGTACTATTATTGTAAATGTTTTGCTTGTGTCATAATGGGTTAAAAATTAGATTTGGAGCTAGAATCACAAGATATCCAGATTGCCACAGGCCTCACTATTCCATAATCATACTAGTTCCAATGAAATATTTATGTCATCTTTCTAGGTCCTATAATTAAGATTTCAACTGCAGTTAAAACTGAGTCAGGCTCTAGTGGGAGAAAATTCTGAGGTAGAATCTTCCTTCTACAACATTGCCAGCTGAAGGACCTTAAGCTAATTGTTTATACATTTTCAACCATTTCTGATTCCTTTTGTATAAAATGAAGATGAGAGGCCCTCCCTTCTAGCAATATTGTGATGACTCCATAAGTCATATAAAATATTTGGCACAGTGAGCTCCAAATGGTAAAGCTTCAATGAGTAGTTATTACTTGGTAGTTATTATTACTTCAACTATGGTTTTAAATTTGTTGATAGCAATAATGGGATGGAAGGTACAATGATGTCCTATAAACTGATTATAACATATCTATTTTTAATGAATGGGCTGGCATTTGCCATGACATCTAGTTTATAACGTAGCTAAATAGCAATCATTAGCTAACAAGCAAAGAAAGAAGAAACATTGTTAAAATGAAAAGCATTCCCGTGTCTTTACTTTCCATCTGAAAGAATAATTTTGCTTTTTTGTTTCTTCTCAGGGACTCTGAGGCTATTTTTTTACTTCTTTCAATTTTAGGATTCCTAGCCTGACAGCCCACCTCACTAATGCTTGCATGATCCAATAGAATCTCCTTTACACAGAGAAACAACATATGAAAGTATCTGATACAATATCTTGATGGATGTCCAATAGATTTGCATTCTGAATGTTCATATCTGATTGTGGTATCAGGGCTTATTAAACCCAGGATTCTCCAATTTGATGTGCATTAATATCACCCATAGTGTTTGTCATACACCTTAATCTTATATTTTCTGATTCAATCCTTCTGAGATATGATCCAGAAATTAATATTTAATAAACATCTCTGTTGATTCTAATGTAACTGGTCCAGTTCAAGAAACACTGTTTTAAACTAATCAACAAGTAGCTTTGGAATTTGAAATTAGATATAAGAATATTGGAGACTGCTCACTTCAGCAGCCCATATACTAAAATTGGAATGATACAGAGAAGATTAGCATGGCCCCTGCACAAGGATGACATGCAAATTTGTGAAACGTTCCATATTTTTTGCATCTTATATATACACTTCTCTAATTCGGGGAGGAGAAGGGAAAAAACAAAATGCTTAAATAAGGATACAGGTTGACCCATTGTAACAATGAGATGTATAAAACATTATGTTGAAAACGAACTTTACAACTTTGGCTGGGGGCAGTAGTTGTGGAGGTAGGAGGGAAGAGATGGTAGGGGGAAAACAAAGGAGAAGGCAACAATGCTCAATAGGAAATGTGCTCGTTACCTTGCTCATGTAACTATAACCTCTCTGTACAGCATTTTTTACAATTAAAAATCATACAAAAAATAAAAAAATAAAACAAGCACCCCCCAAGAATATTGGAGAATCTGTAACAAGTTCTAGCTGACTATAAATGTCAGTAGCCTTTCTATGTTATATTTACAAGAGTGTTTACATACAGAGACCCAGACAAGATGCATAATACTTACCCACCTACACATCTTGCTCTTTTATTGGGTCATCTCTTGCTTATAGGCTGAGCCCTTTCTAGGTAGCTATAAGATGAAGAACTTAGTTTCAATGAGTAATTGGCAAGGTTGGTCAGCCAATAATGAATAACTGAGGGAGACTATTTTAGATCACAAGTTGTTTTGTGTGGGGGGGTGTGGGGATCATGGGGCCTGAACTCTGACTGGGCTCTGTCCCTCAGCTCTTCACCTCAAGATTAGCACTCTGCCACTTGAGCCACAGCACCACTTCCAGCTTTTTCTGTTTATATGGTGCTGAGGAATTGAACCCAGGGCTTCATGCATGCAAGCACTCTACCACTGAGCCACCTTCCCTGCCCTAAATCACAAGTTTTAAAAAAAATTTAAAAAATTCTGACCTCACTTCACCACAAACTGGTTTATTTCTAAAATTTTTCCACGGTAACTTTAGAGGATCATAAAGTTGAGATAGTACGGGGCAGCAAACAACCATGGTCAGGACAGGCACAGACCTACTGTAATCAGAAGGATGTGACCAGATGGATCAAAACTAATCAGAGTCAAAGGCAATTGAATCCGTAATGAATAAAGTACTCCGATTTACCCAGGGAGAATGACAAATGCTTAAAAAAGATAATGTATATGTCAAGCCCTCTTCCTCATCCTCAAGGGTAGATATAGTATGTCCTGAGTGCCCAGTATCTACATGGTACCCCCTTTCCTTCAGCAGATGTCTTGGACAGCCCTGACTTTTGCAAGGTGATAAGTGGTAACTGGAAATATTGGTGGCTGATGAAGATTTAACTCATTCAATTCCAGTAGCACACATGCAAATTAGCATGGATTTTCATTAAAATAACCCACATGGATTTGTAGAAATAAAGATTAATGGCAGACTATAGGAGGTAATGGTTTAGGTGCCATTTTATCATCTTCAAATAGTACTGGATAACCTTTTAATGACTTTCTGAGAGTAATTATTAGCTCAGTTATGTTAGAAAGTGACATTGGTTCTTTTACTTCCCATAAGTGAGTGTCTCACACAGACCTTAAAAATGGAGTCAGTTTTTAGGCTCTTCTGGGACCAGCAAGGATTTGACTTGTGTTGGAATTCTTGCTTCTATCCCTGTTTTAAGAGAAGTCAAACAGCTGAGAAGCAGATGTTACATGTCTCCTTCTGGTATGCCTTGACCCACAGAAGCAAAGAGGAAAGGGAGTTAGAACCACAAGCCAACCTTAGATCTCTTGAGCAGTTGCATCTAAAAGGGACATTTTGGGATGTGGCAAAAAGCCAATACACTGTTATCCTGATTCATGAGCTACCTCCTCTCTCAGCCTACCTTTTAGTTTCTCCTCCACATCCCAGCAAATAAACAGCTCTAAGTAAATGTTCTCATCAGACACCAAATTATGACACTTACCTGGCTGAAATGGACACAAGATTGTTGTGAATGTCATAGAGACATCTGTGAGTAAAAATTAAAAAATATGTCTCTTACAGAAGTTTTTTGGAAGCTGAGCATCTACAAACCTGGATAAAAGTTTATCTGAAAAGGCTTTTTCTTTGGTGATTATCATCTCCCTAATTTAGACTTGTCTTACTGAAAGTGTCATTCAAAGATCATCAGCTTTAGTATCACCTGCAAACTTGATAGATATATAAAGTCTTCAGCCTCGCAACAGACCTATTGAATCAGAATCTTTATTTTAACAAGATTCCCAGGTTGATATACACATGAAAGATCTAAAAGTGCCACGGTACCTACATAGGGTTGAGGGATCATTACCAACACTATTTCCTGTCCTCATTCTTTTTTTTTATTGTGAAAATACCATACAGAGGGGTTACAATGACATGGGCAAGGTAATGAGTACATTCCTTATCAAGCATTGTTGCCTCCTCCTTTATTTCCCCTTAATCCCTTCCCATCTCCCTCCCCTCACCGTCTTCCCCATCCTCCCCCCTCCTGTCCTGTTCCCCCCTGCCCCCCCATCCCCTGCCAGAGTTGTAAAGTTCTTTTTTCAACATAACATCTTGTACATCTCATTGTTGCAACGGGTCCACCTGTATGCCTATTTAAGCAATTTGTTTTTTCCCTTCCCCTCCACAAAGTATACCAACATCAAATACAGTGAAAACAGGGGTTATACCATGGGGGAGGGACATACAAAGCAACAAAGAAATATCTTATAAATATGTTAGAAACAATAACAAGAAAGAAAAAACATTTGAGTCCTTATCTTGGGGTTCATTTTACCTAACATTAACTTATCTGACCTTTTCTGCTTGTCTCAGACATACACTAGTTATTCTAAATAAGGGAAACCATGCGACCTATGTTTCTTTGGGCCTGGCTTACTTCACTTAATATAATTTTTCCAAGTATTTCCATTTCCTAACAAATAGGGCAATGTCATTCTTTCTGATGGAGGCATAGAATTCCATTGTGTGTATATACCACACTTTCTTGATCCATTCATTTACTGAGGGGCATCTTGATTGGTTCTATATCTTAGCTATGATAAATAATGCTGCAATAAACATAGCTGTGCTGGTAGCTTTAGTATGGTCTTGTTTGTGATCATTTGGGTAGATGCCCAAAAGTGGTATTGCTGGGTCATAGGGGAGCTCTATATGGAGTCTTTTGAGGAACCTCCATACTACTTTCCAAAGTGGTTGAACAAGTTTACACTCACACCAAAAATGCAGTTGGGTTTCCTTCTGTCCGCATCCCCTCCAGCATCTGTTGTTATTAGATTTCTTGATTATAGCCATTCTGACTAGGGTGAGGGTATCTCAATATTGTTTTGATTTGCATTTCTTTTATGGCTAAGGAGGTTGAGCATTTCTTCATGTGTCTATTGGCCATCCTTCTTTTCTCTTCAGAGAAGTTTCTCTTTAAGTCTTTTGCTCACTTATTTATTGGGCAATTGTTTCTTTGAGGATTTGTTGTTGGGGGATTTAATTTTTTGAGTTCCAGGTATATTTAAATATGAGACCCTTGTCCATTGTTGGCTAGTGAAGATCTTCTCCCAATCTGTGGGCTTTCTATTGATCTTGCTAGCTATGTCCTTTGCCATGCAGAAGCTCTGCAATTTCATGCAATCCCATTTCTTTGATTTGTTGTGTTTCTGGGTCTTTCCTCCTCTACTTCCTTCTAATAAGGACAAATGATAGTTGTGTTGAGGTTAATTGCTTAAAAAGACAACCATTTGAGAACTAAAGAGCAGGGAGGTCTAGAATGGAGGCTATATATACTTACTTGTCTCAATGGAAATCCAGAAGATAGTATGCTGGTTATTTCCATTAGGCAGACCAGAGTGTATACATGAGCCAAGGCAAGGGAGAGATGGAGGTGGATTTAGTGACTTTGAGAGGGGTGTTGTTTTGTAAAATGTGGCACAGCACATGCTATCTTAAGGAATGGAAACTTTCAGCTTGCAACTTAGCTTCTTCATCATCTTTTTCCTTTTTTGTGGCCTTCTTTATGGGCAGTACATCTTCTGCCAGTGTCTAATAAGCAACTTCTGACTTTTCCTTCCTTTTTCTTTGTAAAGAATCACCCATGAGACCTATTTGACTTATATTAAATCATAGGACATGAGGGATTTCATAATGACACTTCCATACATGCATGTAATGTGCTTTGATCATCTTCACTGCCATTATTACTTTCTTACCTCTTCTTTCCTTCCCACCTTTGCCTATTTAATAAAATTAATACCTATAAATTTTGTTTGTCTCCACCATTGTCCCAAAGAGTTTTACGTTTAACATGAACAGCTGAACCTGCCTATGGTTTAGATATACTTACATCCAACCTACTCTGTGCAGCTAGTTATTTTACTTTGGCCAGTAAAATTCTTCTGTGGTCAAAGCCAGTTGATTTTTGATTTGAGTATAGTGAACCGGCACCATGAGCCTTATATACCAAAACACTCCCATTTAAGTATTTTTCCTTGATATTGAGACATGATGGTCCCTATAGTCCTTGGTTTTAAAGAAAATCCTCCTCTATTATGTGTATTTACTTGCTACTTTCAGCTATGTTTCTGTATTAGATATAAGAAGCTATTATTCCTAGTGTATAGAATCTGAGGAGAAAAAGGAATATTCCAATGAAAATTCCATGTTAATAAATAGTCCCTAGATAAGTTCCATGTGGTTAGGGCAACTGGATCAGGGCCAGTCCATGAGCAGGGAAGTTTGAAAGCAGCAAGGGACGTGAGCCGAACAGAGACAGAAAGGAGAAGAAATAACAGCAATAGAAAAGATAGAAGTATGAAGAAAACAAATTCAGTCCATGCTGACATTTTTCCAAGGACTGATCTTTTACATGGCACATACATAGTCCAATGTTATTTGTGGCTCTGTGTGTGGAGCCCCAACATATCCTGCCATATCTTGAGCAGCTCTCAGAAGGGAGAGAATTCCTTTTGTATCTGTACAACCTCCACTCTCCTGTTAAAGGATACCTGTCAATCCTACCTGGGATTTTAATGGCACCTTCTTTTGAATGTTTCATCTAATTAGACCCAAACTAATGGAATAGAGCTGAAACTTGATTTTTTTAATGAAACAGGTAAAGTATACAAATGATTTTGTTAAAGTTCATGGAAGATAGAAAGTTTTATAAGAATATATTTGCAACCTCCATCTAAAAATTTTAAAGATAAATCACTTGGATAAGAATGCTTATCCCTTTCTAAAGTTATAAATTGTACTTTCTAAAATCCTGGCCATCTCTTAAAGCTCATGTTGTCTTTTAATCCTTAAATCTATTCCATGAAAATGACAAATATCTTAATGAACATACAAAGAGAACTACTAATACTTCAGCTGTTTCATTTTATTTTTACTTTGCAATCCATTAAAATGAAACCAACCAATCCACTCTGACTACTTAGAACAATAAAATTCAAAGATCTATCAGAAGCCAAAAGCATCTCCTAAAATTTCAAGTAGCCCCCTCTATCTTTACCTACAGGCTAGGTAGAGAAACACAAAATTAAGAAAACAGCCTCCATAGAGACAAAAGTCATGGGATATAGAAATCTAGTTTCATTTAGGGAAAGAAGTTATAAGTGCAGAGAAAAGAAAAATCATGTTCCGTTTTGCAGTAACTACAGAGAACAGAACAATTCTTTGTTCATTTTCCCTCAAACACTTCTTTTCCTCCCATCTTCCTTTAGTAGATCAATAGGACGTGGTCGTAAGTGGAAGGGAATACACTTTGCAGGAGGCTCACCTTTACAGCCTGCTGATTGCCATCTATTTTTATGGCTCAAATGTACAGTATCACCTTCCTCCCTCCTCCCCTATGAAAAACAGATTTTTTAAAAAAAACCACAATAAACCTTTAAGAAGGTGACTTAAATCTTTGACTAGCACCATTGAGGTGACTTCTTTGTGCTACAGTAGGCTATGCCAGATGGCTAGAGGGACTGAGAAGTAAGCTAAGCCAGTAAGCTTACTGAAGACTGGCCAGCAGACAGAGAAGAAAGGGAAAGCAGCAAAGGCACAATGATCCGGCAGTGATGTGGGGAGGTGGAGCCACAGCAGACGTTTAGGATGTGAAGATCTATTTCAGGGTAGGAGCCTTGATCCTGAGGTCTTTACCTTGGTTCCAAAGCTCACAAGAAAAAGACAGACATCCCTAGCAAATCAAAACAAATAAAACAAACCCCACCAAATGGCAGAGCATGGGATCAAGAGAGATATTTCCTTCCCAAATGGACTTAAATGGTTAAATGGATCTTGGCAATTAGAATACTTAGATAATTAGATTGTGACTATATGGCAAGACAAAAATCTGTTTCGGCTAAGTACACTTGGTAGCAAATTGTGCTCAGTTATAAAAAGGAATGTGTTCTCAGTGAGCAGGTATATTTCAACTAGCTTGAAAAAATTAGTAGAATAAAAATTTGCACTTGATGAGTTAAGTTTAGGGAGTAAAAGGGATTTTGCCTGGGGCTTTATTAGAGCTTATGTCCCTATTCTCAGTCCCACCATCATCACTGAGCTTTCATCAACTGATTTTTTATTTAAGCCAATGTGTTTAGAGCACAATTCCGTGGTAAATAACCTTTAAGGTTACATTTGCCTTTTCTCTGCTTCTTGCAAACAGTGCGTAATCCATGAGCACATTTGTTGGCTGTAAAGGTGTACAACAGCAATTTTTGCAATGACAGTGCGGAGAGGGAATATGAGATCTGTGTGCTAATGAGCTGACACTGCAGAGGCTGGGGCGGTGTAGTGTGGAGTGCACTACAAGTGCATAGCAGCAAGACACAGGAGGGGACTTCAAGGGAATTGGCGGTGTTTCCTGAGGAGCCAGGGCAGCAAAGCATTGCAATGGGACCCAGCAGTCTCCTGATGTTTCTGCACCCTTGAAGACCTGAGGATGATGAAATCTGTTTTGTTTTAAGAATAGATATGTGACTTCTAAAATGTGTATACATCTCTTCATATATGTACTGATTGTGTGTGTCTGAGTTCCAATGCATGCTTACCACTGCATGTATACTGAAATCAAAATATTCACCCTATCCTTTTATTTGGATTTATCTAGCTTAACAGAAAAGTAAGACAGCAAACTCTATTTCTATGAAATGGGAACATGTACTCTAAATCAAATGAGTCTCTTTGATAAACTTCAATTTACCTTGGAGCTGAGATTCCAAATGAAACACCTTTGAAAGCCAGGGAGCTTTTTTATTGGCCTCTTATGGCACAGAATAAAGTTGGAATCTGTCTTAAGCAAGCCTTATGGGGTTTGTGCAAAAAAAAAGGTTACTAATAAAGTCTTAATAACTGATGCTTGGGATTCATTGTAAGGAAGTCTTCTAAATACATTGCAGGGGGTAAGGAATAATACACAGGGAAAATAAAGGGCGGGGGAACATACTGAGGGTATTATTATTTGCTCATTCTTTGTCTATCAACTTGTCTGTATGCCTAAACCATAGAAAGTATGTGCCTGGCTTAGAATTGAGAATGCAGTAAAGATCATCAGAGGAGATCAACTCTAGTGTTAGAGAAAGCTGAATGTGGACATTTTTGCATGGCAACAGTGGAAACTTTCTTAATTTTCAACAGTGTATTCCATATTGTACCAGACATAAACTGATCTTGGATCTTCTCAAATTTGCCCTAGGTTTCCAAGGAAGAGCAGGGCAGAGGGTAGAGGAGATTTTCCTTTGTCCAATAATGTAGTCACTTAGAGGAATGGAATATGAGGTCACTTTCTAGGTTCTAGTACTAAGCATGGTCCCTCTATCCATAAGAAAAAAGAACAGTTGAAGCCAGAGATAGAAATCAGATACCTCTGGGGTTTCTCTGGCCCCTTGAAACTATTAGTTTCTTCATTCAGGGACTGTTATTGGATCAGTCCTCTTTCTCAGACCAGACAGCAACTGCCAGGAGACAATTTTGAGATCTGGTCTTTATTCAATGATTGTGGTATTCAGACATTAATGTTTTGAGGGGTCGAAGAAAATGACAGTTTTCCTCACTTGTCTTCTGAGCTGTAACATCTGAGGATGCGCAGGCAACTGAATGCATTATTCCATGTGTGGTATTAGCTCAATGTGTGCATTTGACATAACCAAGGGCAAAGTAACCTTTTGATTTTGTTTTCCTTGTCATCAAGTTAGCCACAACCCTTCTCCCACACTCTCAAGTCCTTAGACTTTTGTAAATAATGGTGCTGTGTATTTAGGATGAGAGATTTTAATCAATTGCTTCCCACCCCCATGGTTGTTCCTTTATTGCCCCAAGAGTTAAAATATTAAGACAATACCAATGTGGATGAGTTATTACCTGTTCCCAAACTTGAAACTTTCACATGTCAAGGATCATTTCCTGACTGCTACTTGCATAGGGTTCTGATGGCCCTACGCTGGCAGGTATCAATTTGGTTTGGCCTTAAGAACAGGACCAAAAGCCTTGGAAATTCATCATTCCTGAGAAGCCAAATGGCTCTCTTATCCCAATCCCCGTCAATGAGAAAGACAGTGAAGGAAGTTGAAATAAATGCTATTTGGTATTAATGATAATAAACCCTAATCGTTTCATGTATTTGGTTTTAAATCTGTTCTAATTGATATTTAAGAAGCTGTATTTTGAGATTCAGCCTCTTGAGAGATCACAGTGCTGTGGGATTAAGAGTCAGATGTGTGTTGTAAATGCTGTGGAGACAGGCTGGGATTACTGAAATAAGATGCAAAGGATAGCCAGACATTTTGCAACTTTCACACTTAGCTAGAATTAATAATTTCCTATTTTTGTCAATGTCAGAAAGACCAAGAATGTCAGATACTGACTATTTCAGAGTATGTTCATAAATGAATCTGCACCTTCAGCTAAAATTTTCTGAAAGATAACTGTCACATTTCTTGCAAGGTACTTTACCCCCACCCCCTTGGTGCAAATCTTCAAATTCAAGGAAATTGTGTCCTTGGGGACCCTTCCATCAATTTTTGGAAATTCCATCTTTTGACCCAGAGGGTTTGAATAAAGATGGATAAAAGGTTAATTCCACCAAACGTTTTTCCTTAGAAAAAAAAAGAAAAACAAATCAAAACTACACCAGCCATTGAAACATCATATGATGCCATCATTGGTCTCAATGTTGTGACACTTTTAATGAAATAATCTTAGACGAGGAATTCTTGGTCTTTCTCACAAAATATTCCATTCAAGTAAAACCTTGTGTCCAACAGGCTATTAACTAACTAGGTTCTTGTGTTTATACTGCTTAAAATATTCCCTTTGCAGGGGAATAATTGCTAGCACAACTATGGATTTTGGAGATGACTTTAGGGCTGATAAAATTCTTCATTTTGATATGTGGTTTTCCTGCCACCACTCCTCCACTATTCCCCAACCAACCTCTTGCTCTAAATTAAGATCAGAGTTGTATTTAAATGTCTTTGGGGTAAACAACACCAGGGGAGACAGAACCAGCTTTCCCAAATTTTACCTGAGCACCCTCTTCTACCTCTTCTCAGTTTGCTAGGTATTCATCACTTAGAATCAGTTTGGAGTCTTCTCAGTTCCTATCAGAGCTCTCTCAGTATGAAAGGTGATATTCTAGGACAGAAAGAGGCCAGGGAACCTAGTCTAATCTGTCTCTCAAGGTCACTTGTTTGCAGGATTCTCATATTTGCTTGCTACACATTAAGCAGTTGTCAAATTCAGCTATCCCTACTGCTAGGCACCCAGATTTAACACTTAAGTAATGTACATCCTGAATTGACTCAATCAAGAAGCTGCTGTTTCTTCTTTTAAAGATCCCATCTGAAGAAATTTCCCTGAACAACCGTGCTATTTTTCTTTCTTTCTCTCTTTTTTTTTTCTCAGCTAAAAAGAGTGCGGGGGAGGGAACGCCAGTTTGGCAGGGAAGAAAATGAAAGTTTTGCATCAAACATTATTCACCACAGAGTTTTGTTCACCACTTTGAGTTTTGCCCACTGTCTTCAGCCCCAAGGCAGGCTCCTCCGGGGTTGATTTATGCAATGAGAAGCTAGGATTGACTAGAATATTATGTCTGTTGAAACAATCACCCCCTAGCACACAGACAGACCCCAACCATCACAAGCAAAATGCAAATGAGGTCCCCAAGGTCCCAAAGGGAGGAATAGCAGATCTACTTACAAGCATTAGTCACAGAAAAACTATTGGAAGAATCCAAGTGATCAACATGGTAATTCAAATGGAAGGGCTTCTCAGTTGTGTTCTGGTTGGTGTTGTATAACTGCACGGCAAAGCGGAAAGCGCTGTGCTCCTGCACTGTGTTCCTCATGAAAAGTCCACCTATAAGCAAAGGGAACCGAGATTTGGCTTGGTGTACCCCCTCCACCCTAGGACAAGTTAGAAATTGGGAACATTAAATACCAGATATTTCTCAGTGTTACTAGAGATGCTCTACCGAGAATAGAATTTTCAACCTGTGTGTCTTTCTTCAAGACTTAGGAACTCAGATTTTAGCTAAGTAAATCCTGCCTTTTCTAGACTGAAGAGGCTGGGGGGGGGGGCGGACAAAAAGCGAAGCCTGGGCTGCTTTGGGTCAGGGTGACAGAACCAAGTAGGACTTGGTTCTTTCTTAGGCAGAGCCTTTTTCATCTCTGCCCCCCCCCCCAAGCTGGTTCATCTTTTCCCAGGGTAAAAGGATAGGTGGGGAAGAAAAACAAATTTCATTCCTCTTGCTGCCCCATCTCCTCTCCCCATTAGTCACACTCCACCATGACAATTCGGGGATTAGTTCAGTAATGGCAACATTTCTAACTTCTCTACTTGTAAATACAGACAGCAGTAGAGAAAACTCCCTTCCAGTTCCCAGAAGCCAGGCTCCAAACAGACATAGCAGCAATTCATGAATTTGTGGTGTGCGTGACTTTGCTGCTTGCTAGCTCACTCTTCTCCTGGTCTCACCCCCACGTCCTACCCCATCCTCCAGCCACCGACCCTGCTGCTGCTTAGGTCTGGCGGATCTAAAGTAGGATCCATCTCCTCTAATACTACCCTGTGTCACAGAAGCTACAGACACGGGACAGGAAGCCCCTGGCCAGGGGTAGGCTCCCTGATGCAGTCAGACAGATAGCATCACCCTGGGACAACTTCCAGTGGCTGCACGAAAACCATGGCAAAGTCCAGAGCAGCGAGCTAAAAAGCCGCGACTCTTTACCACCCCCCCCACCCCCCGCCCGCAGCATCCCAGCCTCTGGCTGGACTTTTTGGTCCTGTCAGCTGGGGAAACCCAGCAGACCACCCGCATTAGTCCCAGGAGACCCTTTCTCCCACCCCCAACACTCCCCAGACTAGCCCTCTACTTGGAGCTCAGATCCCCTCTACAACCTCTGCCCATTCTCCATCCCCAGGCCATGCAGTACAGGGACCGGCGCAGCCTGGGCAGTGGTCTCAGGAGCCTGGCCCCACTGGCTGGCTTGCTGGCGCTTACCTATGCTGATGGTGTTGGGGAATCCTCCGTGAGAATGACCCAAAAGCCCCAGGACTAAAAAGAAGACCGCCGGGAGCACGTTTTGCCCCATTTTCTTCTGTCTGGCCATGCTATGCCTAAAACGAAGCTGACAAGAGCATGGGCACAACTCGGGAGTCGTCAAAATAATACTAGAAAAAGAAAAAGAATTCACCGGCTCTTACACCCCCTCCCCTCAACTTGCTCTCGCTCACTCTTCCTTTCCACCCCACAGTAGTCCTCCTCCTCCGCCACCTCCTCTTCTCTCTCTCTCTCTTCTCCCTTGCGCTCTCTAGCGCGCTCTCTATCTCCCTGGTTCTCTCCCCCCCCAGGATCTCTCACACCCCCTCCCCGCCCCCACCTCACTTCTTCACACCAATCTGGAAGGCGGGTTCATTGGCTGCAAGCTGGGTTTGCCAAAGAGATTTTTGAGAGGGGGGGTGACGAGAGAGAGAGAGAGAGAGAGAGAGAGAGAGAGAGAGAGAGAGAGAGAGAGAGAGAGCACACTAAGACACAAAACAAACACTGAAAAAAATCAAAGGAGAGACAGAAAGAAATTAGAAAACCCAAGAGCACCCTTCCCTGAAGATGGTGGGTAAAAGAGAGGGGAAAGAAGGAAAGAGCAAAAAGGCTCTGCACTGGTGAATTGGGCTCTCCCAATTGGGCCGGTAGGGGGATATTGATCAAAGTTGATCTGACGTGGAATTAAAGCAGCACACAGCTTAGCTCCTCTGCAAACTGCAGCCCCGACTGCAAAGCCTAGGCGCTGGCGTTTGTCAACACCGGAGATGGGATCAATGGAAATACACCAGTTCTCAAGAGGACCAGGCTTTCAAACTGAGGCCAGTCCCCATTTTTTTAAAGCTGCATTACCTCTGCCTTTGTGTATTTGAAGACGAGGGTCTGGGGGTAGGGGGTTAGTGCTTACTCCTGAGTCTTTGTAAAGAGACTCGGACAAACAGTTCCCATCACAATGCGCCCAAAGATGCTGCGCATGCCCGGTCTCTGCCGCTCAGTTTTTACAGCAGAGATGCCAGAGCCAGCGAACAACCCCCACTGGGTTCCCAGCAGCTTTGGGAGGTGTGTCCCTCCCCCCACCATTCAAATGCTGAAGTGGTTTGCATCTGTCAGGGGCAAAGCTTTGATGATTGCTTGGGAGGATAAGGGGATAAAAAGTATGTGCCTGGAAGTGGTAACTAAAAGGTTAATGAAATGGACGCTCAGTCCAGCCGTTGACCTAGGAGAGAAGTGTAAGAATGAGCTGGGATGGGGGTGGGGATTCAAAGTTAAGATTGGAAGAAACTGTCCCTTTATGCTTTGCTCCCTTGGTGTTTCCAACTGGATGAAATAGCCTAGGCGCTTGAGTGAGGACTACAGAGGTAATCTGTTCTCTCCAACTCCGTTCTGAGAGGAGGAGGCAAGTACCTATGAAATCATATAGCCAACATGGACCTCAGTGAAGCGTGGTCTCCTGCAAATCATGCAATGTATGAACGTGCCCAACTACATTCTTTTCTATAGCCCCATTCTCCTGTCGTGAGAGGGGGGAAATTTTTATTTCCTAAGTTTTCCTCTTACTCTGTAGCTACTCTGTAAGGCCTGCATTTTCTCCTCCCTATTCCTTTTATTCTCCTTTTCTTATTCTCTTGTCCTGGTTTAAATGGTCAATGAATCTTGATGTCAGTGTTAAAGGCCAGAAGGACAGGGGACAGGGACCCAGAGACCCAGTTAGTATATTGATTTTGGTTACTCCAGAGCTTTTACCTTTGCAAGATATAGGCTCAAGGCAAGAATAAAGGGGTTTGAATCCCTGTGGCAACCAGAAAATATAAGCTCTTCTTCCATTGCTGTTCATTCCAATAATGCATAATCTCTTTCTAATTACATCACCCACAGAAATCTTTTGTCTTTTTCATGACAGTCCATGGCTAGAAGTGAGGGAGAAACCTAGGAACCAAAGATTCATTTGACAAGTGGAAGAAACTTTACAAATATGGAGAAAGAGAACATCATCCAGCAACATAGCTTAGGAGACATGTTCCCATTCAAATCTAAATTTTATCACAAATAAGTAGTGTGTGGCCATGAACAAATTTGTTAACCTGCTTCTCAGTTTTCTCATCTTTCAAGTGGGAATAGCATTTCTTTGAGATGATTGTGAACACTAAATAAAACAATTTATTTTTTATTGTGAAAATACTGTACAGAGGGGTTACAATTACATGGACAAGATAATGAGTACATTTCTTATCAAGGATTGTAGCCTCCTCTTTTGTTTCCCCTTCCCATTCTTTCCCATCCTCCCCCACCACACCCCCCACCAAAGTTGTAAAGTTTGTAAAACAATTCATTTAAAAGCATCTAATTCAGTATTGTTTCATAAAAGAAACACTGAATGTTTATTTCCAAACTTGTTTCCCTTCTCTTTCTGAGCTTTTAAAAGGATTCTCTTCTCAAAACTCTTCATGCTGCCACTGTCTCTTCTCACCATCATGCCCTTAACTTCAGACTCAGTGCCAAGTCTTTGCCCATATTCTCCTTTAAAACTTTCCCATTGTAGCTCCTCAAGAGCCTCAGGAGACAGATGAGAAACATGAACCTTTACTATATTCTAATGGCAGGCATAGCTGACTGGATGTTTAAAATGCTTACATTCAGAGAGCTTCATCCCTGTGCCAGGCACTATATATTCCTCTTTTTATTTATTTTAAATTTTATTTGATTTTATTGTAAAGATGATGTAGAGAGAGGTTACAGTTATACAAGTAAGGTAATGAGTATACTTCTTGTCTAACAGTGTTACCCCCTCTCTCGTTTTCTCCCACTTTCCCTCTGCCCCGGCTCCCCCCTCCAAAGTTGTAAAGTTCATTTCCATCATAGTGTCTTATGATTATCGCCCTTGTATTGGTTCACTGTTTGTCCTTTGTCTCACCATTTTGTTATTCCCCTTCCATTCCCCAAATCAGATAAACATATATACAAGACACTGTACCAAAATTAAAAAATAAAAAGCAGTGACAACAGAGAATAAACCAAAGGGAAAAAAAGAATGAAGATACATTTAAAAAAACACCAAAACCCAAAAATCCCTCTTGTTTCCATTTCTTGGAGTTCATTTCGATTAGCATCATTTTATATGATCATATGTACATAGATATTGAGCTATTGTGATCCTCTGCTAGGACTATCCTAGACATATGCTAATTACTACAAAAGAAGGAAACCATGGAGCCTATGTGTTTTGTGATCTGGCTTACTTCATTTAATATGATTTTTTTTTCCAGGTCTTTCCATTCCCTTAAGAATGGGGCAAAGTAATTCTTTCTGATGGAAGCATAGGATTCCATTATATACATATATACCATATTTTCTTTTTCCATTCATCTACTGAGGGGCATCTGGATTGAAGTTAGATCCTTATATATCACCTAGTACCTTCCCAGAATCAACTCCAACTGGATCAAAGACCCCAAAATAAGAACAAATACCCTGAAAATATTACAGGAAGAGATAGGGGATGCACTAGGGATCCTTGGCAGAGGTTGAAACTTCCTAAATAAAGATCCAGAAACACAACAAATCAAAGAAAGGGTGCATAAATGGGATAGCATTAAACTGCAGAGCTGCTACATGGCAAAGGACATAGCTGGCAATATAAATAGAAAGGCCACAGATTTGGAGATCTTCACTAGCTGTTCAACAGACATCTAAAATATACTTAGAACTCAAAAAATTAAATCCCCCAAAACAAATACTTGAAGAAACAACCACCCCATCAGTAACTAGGCTAAAGTAATATGGAGAGGAAATTAGAATAGCCAATAGACACATGAAGAAATGTTCAACATCTCTGTCCATAAAAGAAATACAAATCAAAACAACATTGAGATTCTACTTCACTACAGTTAGAATAGTCATTATCAAGAAAAGAAATAATAACAGATGCTGGTGGAAGTGTGGCCAAAAGGGAATGCTACTACGCATTTGGTGGGAATATAAACTGGTTCAACCACTCTGAAAGGCAGTATGGAGGCTCCTCAAAAGACTAAACATAGAGCTCCTATACAATCTAGCAATCCCACCCCAGGGCATTTACCTAGGTGATCATAAACAAGGCCACACTAAATCTACCAGCACAACTATGTTCACTGCAGCATTATTAAAAATAGCTATTTTCCTCTTTTTAGATTACATAGTTGTCATTTTAATAGGGATTCAATGTTTTGACCCAAAGGGATGCCCTCAATCAGGAAGTTTTGCTTTTGACTTCAGGAAGGTGAATCATATATTTTGTGCTAGGGGGAAATGACTCTCAGCATACTTTCATTCACTCTTTAAATCAGCTAGGTCCCATCAATGCTTGGTCCACCATGAGAGGAGGTAGAGGAAGAGATTTGTGGCCATCTTCATTATCATTTGGCTTATGGGGCAATGAGAATGGGTTAATAACAACAGATGAGAGGAAGAAGATGTGGACACTTGAAAATCCTCCATTGATGTCCTCACTTTGCTTTTATTTGTTTTGTCAGGTGTGGGGCTTGAACTCAGCGTCTGGGCACTGTCCCTGAGCTCTTTTGCTCAAGACTAGTACTCTACCACTTTGAGCCACAGCAGCACTTCTGGATTTTGAGTGGTTAATTGAAGATAAGAATCTCATGGGAACTTTTCTGCCCAGGCTGGCTTTTAATTGTGATCTCAGACCTCAGCCTTCTGAGTAACTAGGATTACAGGTGTGAGCCACTAGCACCTGGTGAAATCCTCACCTTACATGCCATCTATTCCTTCTAGTTTCATCATTCCCTGTCTGCTACCTTTTCCTATTTCATTTTCTACCACTCTTTCAACTTTTAGCTGTCAGTGGCAGTTGTTGGCAGAGTTGGACTAGCCTCATCTGAGCCAGCAGAGGCACAGTGGTAGACTAAGCATATTGCATTTGGTTGAAAATTATAATTAATGCAAATTCTTCAGTTATCGAATCCTTACCTGAGAGTGCAGGGAGTCACTTTTTGAACTTCACCTGTTTTTTCAAATAAAGGGATAAAAATTATACTAGCAGTTCCATGGCTACAAAAAGTCCCAACCAAAACCTCAAACCTAACTGTTCCTTTGTCATTAACAGATGCCCTCATTGGATAAGACCTATGATTTGTACTTTTACATGATCTCCATGTACAGTTGAAATAGTACAAATGATTACAGGTTTTATTGAAGTGTGAAAATACTACTTCTCTTCATGAGTCTACACTTATTTCGGGCTTCAGTTAGATGCACTTGGATAAACAGAAATGTTGGTTGGTGGAGTTTGGAGAGGTAATCTGAGCCATACATTGAGCTACATCCTTACTAACAATGCCTTACAAATAAGGAAAATAACAACACAAATTATTGTGGTCCGTTGGAAGGTAATTTCTATTCCCTTCATATATAATGAAACCAGGGTATTCAATTACTTGATGAGAAGATAATTTTCTCATCTTTTTATTTGAATCAGATTTTTTTAAACCAACGTTTATTGACTACCTGCTACATGAAGACTCCTCTAAGCACTGGGGATATAAGGAAGCCTGAAACTTTCTGCTTTCAATGAAATTCCTGTTCAGAGGAGAAGCAGATGTATTCACTGGCAATGGCAGTGCAATATGGTAAGTGATCTGAGAAGAGTAAGCACCAGGTTCCATGGTAGGACAAAGGAGAGTGTGTGAATATCTGAACCAAGGTACTTTTCTTATCCTAGATTAATGCTCAAACCATTTGAAAGAGGAGATGAAACAAAATGACTTTGAAGCTCTACTCCACCCTCATGTTCAATCATCCCATGATCTGAGGTTATTTTAAGGTCAGGAAAAAAACTGTAAAAACTCCAGCCTACACTCTAATCAAATAATGAAGCTAGGTACAACTGATTATTTTTAAATGCATCTTTCTTGCATTTCTATTTCTGCATTCTTTAAGAACAGAGAGTTTAGCTGTATCTGGAGATTTATTCAGGTTGGCTGTGACAGATATCTAAGCAAGTTTGGGCCCATCATTCTACTTCTCTATCATGTAATCTTCTTTATTGCACTATCCCTAAAGAAATATCTTCAGAAGGCCCTAATGTTGGTGTCAGACATGATGTTGCTAAATAAATCCATAGATTTAAGGGACTCAAATTCTAGGCATGGACTTAGTTGGAGCTGTTTCTGGTGGGAGTATGTGTGTGAGTCAGAGGAGAAGCCTATTCAATTTGGGTGTAATAAGGCTAGAACTAGAGCTATCGCAATTTTCTAAAGAAGAAAATTACAGTAAGGGTCAAAGAAGATATTGTTCATGAAAATATTTTCAGATTTTTTATACATGGTAAAAGTATTTAGAGATCAAATTTTCCTTAAAGACAGGTTTATATGGTGTTAGGAAGCAAAATTATTTGGAGGGAAACTTTTACTTTTAATACCCCTCATTTACTACTTTCCTCCCTGGACTAAGAACAGCCACATCAGCTTGTTTAAATATCCTCAACACTACTGACTAGATTTTTACCCCTTCAGCTACTGAATCAGTTTGTATGATTTATACAGCAGGCAAGAACAAATGTACTAAAATGGTTATAAATAGTAATAGAGACATATTGGCTCATGTACCTTAAAGGGCAAGAGGTAGAGCTTGAGAATTGATTAGAATCAATAAGACAACAATTTCATCCAAGACACAATTTCTTTTCCTCTTTTTTGTTTCATGAAACAAACAAAAAAACCTCAAACCCCATCATTTGTTGGTTTGCCACATGACCTCTCAGTGTTTCAGACTCACTCATATGTTCATTCATAATCTAATCTGTGGCCAAGTAATACCATGAATTATCTCAATCACCATGGTGTAGGGAATAGGGTTATGCCCTATCCATAGAGTTTACTGTAGGATTAATAGTCTATCCCACTGAATCACATGATTCATGATTAGCTGAAAAATGTGGAGGATAGAAAAACAATACTATTTGAAATCTACATCTTCTTGAATACCTATTTCCTAATATTGTGGGAAATAATAATTTTGTTTTATAAATGTCTATAGGATCCTGATGACTTACTGAAATATTCTTGTCTTTGGTCTATTAAAGTTAGGCTACTCAGTAGTTAGATTATTTTACTGATTCATTAACTCAATCCTCTAATTTCTGTTTAAGATACACCTGCCTGATCCTTAGTTCTACTCTTGAAAGCATTGTTATATTAAGAATCCAGGGTAATAAAACGAATATAAATCTTATGTAGAAAAATGAAGTTTACAACTTTGGGGGGATATGGGGAACATGGGGGAAATGGGGGAGCAGGAGCAGGGGTGGGGTGTGAGATGGAAAGGGATGGGAAGGGAAACAAAGGAGGAGGCAGAAATGCTTGATGAAAAATGTACTCATTACCTTACCCATGTTAAAAGAAAGAAAGAAAGAAAGAATTCTTGTTTAGGAAGATGTGAGGACATATATGTTTCTAGAATCTTGTGGATAACAATCCAGTGACTCTTGTTTAAATCCTTGAAACAAGAAGAGGTCTAAAGTGTCACTCCACAAACTAGGAAACTGAGTAATCAGGGAAATTGAGTAGCCCAAGGTCACACAGACAAGAGGTGAGGAATGAAGGTTTTTTTTTCCTCCAGGGATTTCTCCATAACACTAGTCTCATTCATACTGTGAGACTGAGGATGTGAGAGAATTGAATCATAACAAATATATTCTGCTGGGATGGGTACATCTTAGCAAGTAATTATCCCCTGGTGGGTTCTGAATGGGTTTAAAAACTGAAGATAGAAATCACATGGTTTCGGGACTCCACTTCTCACAAAGTGACATTCTTATAAGCTGCAATGTCTCTCTGGTGGGAAGTGTTAATTTATTGTGAATTATTCCAGGTTATCTCCCTGAGATGATATTA
This sequence comes from Dipodomys ordii, assembly GCF_000151885.1. Lineage (NCBI taxonomy): Eukaryota > Metazoa > Chordata > Mammalia > Rodentia > Heteromyidae > Dipodomys > Dipodomys ordii. The sequence continues at coordinate 11,590,647 of NW_012267254.1, forward strand.
TTGACATTTTTATTAATGTGTACCTTTTTGCCCCTGTGAGAAGGTTAAAAGCTGTCACTACAAAACACCATAGGCAAGTTAAGGGGAAATTAACCCCTCAACCTCAAACTAATCCCACCTTCCAGCTCTACTTGGAGAGGGGTTTCATTTTTAGTAGATTTGAGATTTAGAGATGGTGAAACTCTTGGTGCCAGTTATTTGAAGAGCTATATTTTATACTCAACTGAAAAAAATTCCATTTTGGGAGGTACTTATGCAAACTGGTAATTGTCTATTCTAAAACTTCCAAAACCTACAGACTTGGATGTTCAGAACAGAGTGCATCATGCCATATATCATATGGATTAAATAGATTCTTTTCCTCCCAAGTCTGAGGAATGCATAAGTATGTGGGTGGTGTTAATGGGGTTGGGATAGGTGAAGCACATGTGTTAGATTAAATGGCTTGTTTAATTCTTCACCCCTTCTTGAGTCCATACAGTTATCATAACCTTATTATAAGCAATTTATTTTTTATATTTTTAAAATTTATTTTTATTGTAAAGGTGATCTACAGAAGGGTTGCAGTTACGTAAGTCAGGTAATAAGCATATTTCTTTTTGAACAGTGTCACCTTATTATAGACAATTTGATTCCCTGCCCTTTAACTTGACTATGTGACTAGCTTTGGCCAATGACATGGCATGTAGAAAAAAAATAACAACGCACCAGTTTCAGCTTTTGTCTTAAGAAACCTCATGTGTTTCTGCTTGCCATCTTTACTTGGTCGATGTCATGAGAATAACATGTACCAGTTAGTTTGCTATCCCCCAAAATACATAAAAACATGATGACAAGAGCTGTTACAATTGACTTACAGACATGATGTAAGAGGCAGAGTCATCCTAGCTATGATAGCTGTGGTGGAGCTGCAAAGCTGAGCCCAGTCTGAAACAGCTGAATCCCTGCTAATATGAAGATGGGTAAAAAGAAAATGACAAATGGTTTTGAGTTTAAGGCACTGAGATTTGGGCTAATTTGTTTTTGTGCCTGTACAGGGGCTTGGACGTTAGTTTTTTTGTTGGACTCAACACAAGTGGTTGAGCTACACCTTCATTTCTGGTTTTTTGTTAATTAGTTGGAGATAAGAATCTCATAGATTTATCTGTACAGGCTGGCTTTGAATTATGATCTTCAATTCTTAGCCTCTTTAGTAGCTAGGATTACAGACATGAGCCACTAGTGTCCAGTGGTTTGGACATTGTTTTGCAGAACAATAGCTAACTACACAGCAGGGCTCTGACAGTGGTATCATTTTGTGAATGATGTAAGGCTAGAATGACCACACGTGTTTGTTTTCTCAAGAGTATTCAGCATATGTCCATTATCTGACTACAAAGTATTAGTAGTTCTCCTTTCCATTTTTTAAACAATTTGTGGTGCTAGAGATAGAGCCCAGAAGCATGTACATTGTAAGGAAGTACTCTACCACTGATTTATACCCCAGATCTTCCCTTCTGTTTCTGACTTAAAAGTGCCAGCATGGATGATAATGTGTATGGTCTATGTAGTCAAAGCAATTGCTTTGAGGGCCATGTGGAAGATGCTATCTGCTGGCTTGCCAATTGTACCTCTTAATTTCCAGTTCCTAATTTGTCAGCTGAGAGTTTGATTTTTACTGTCTTGAGGAAAAAGGCTTTAAAATGCTTCTTTAGATGTAGAAAGTGCTGGGTTTCCTTATTTGAAAGAGTACGAAAATGAAAAGATAACTGAAAGCAGTTAAATTTTAGGATATTTACCTATGGCTAATTTTTAAGGAGGAAATGGAATTGCTAGTTTTCTTAAGGTTTAATCTGTTATAATCTGTGTGCTTCAGGCATAGTTTGTTGAATCTTTGTGACATCAATTTCATGAACATAATATTTTGAAGGAAAAGTAAAGTATATTAACCATTGTATTTGAAGTGATTACCTATAAAATTCAAATCACTTTTTTTCACCCCTAAAACATGCATGCTCTAGTTTAAGAAAATCCAGTACAAAATAATTGCAGGGAGTTTTGTAGTTTATTAAATGATTCACCAAATAGTTTATTTATGCAGTGAGCTGTTCCTTGTTTAGTGGTTATCAGCTGGCTATGATTTTATCACTCACAGGCCCAATGACAATGTTTGGAGATATTTTTGATCACCAAGCTTAGGGGAGCAGAGGCTACAGGCATCCAATGGATAGAGGATATGCATGTAGCTAACCATTTTACAAAGCACAAGGCAGTTCCTCTAATCAAGGACTATCCAGCCATAAATATAAATGGCACTATTGAAATCAAACTCCTATATATTTGGAACAGATGTTTAGAAAGACTAAATGTTTATATGAACTTCTTTAGAACCATGAGTATTGGATTAGGAATCTCAAAATGTTCCTTCTAATGAGAGTTCTGTCACAATTATATCAATTTGACCCAAGGCAATCAGTTTAACTTTCTGAGATTCTGTGATTTTTGTCTGTATGAATTTGGGATACATGTTATCTTCTTTTCTTTTAAAAAATTTTAATTATCAAGGTGATGTATAGAGGAGTTACAGTTATATAAATAAGGTAATAAGTACATTTCTTGTCAAAAGTGTTGCAGACATGAGGAAGAGGGGAGAGGGAGGAGAAAAGAAAAGTGAGAGGGGAAGATTATTGATAGTGTATGTACTACTATGGTATTGAGGTTGGTTAGGTCAAGTCATAGAAGCAGGGAATGTGAGCTTCTAAAAGTATTTATGCTGGTTTTTAATTTTGATATATTTTAGAGCAGTAGCTCATCAGTTAAAAAATATGAGGTAAGTCAGAATACATGTCACTTTCTTAAATCCCATGCAGAAACCCAGGCTTGCCAACTTCCTATACTGCTTCTTTAGCTTTCACTCACTGTAAGGCACTTACAGTGTACATCATTAGTTATGGGTATTCCAAGGAATTTTGTTATTCTTATTATTTTCTTGTTTCTTTTAAAAATATTTTATTATCTTTGAGTAGTTGTACAAACGAGATACCATATAGTGCCATATAACAAAGGAGTTCATGAATACAATGCATCTTGATGAGTGTAGTTATTTTTATTCTTTTTATTTTAGTTTGGAGAAAATATGAGTGAAGAAAAAGCAGAAGTTATGAAAATATTCCATGATGATTTTCAGAGATCAGATTAAACACAAAGCTGGTTCCTATTGAAATACTAACCTCTAGTTGGTCCAAACTGTTAAAAAGTGAGTTGGACTCTGCTAAGTAATATCAAGAAGGAGTGATACTAAGAACAAAGTCCTTCTGGTGTTTAGAATCTCTACATAACTTGTGAAGGTCAGAGGAAAATGAAAATCCTGAGCTCCTTGTTCCAACATTATTAAGAATTCCATGGCAAAGGCAGAAGAGTATCAAACAAATCACAGACCATTCTAGCATAGAACCCTGTACAACTACACAGGTCTTGCTCCTGAGGGCAGAACCTGCTCTAGAAGAAAATGGTGTAGTGTGGAGTACTTCCCTTTTTTATATCTGTAGGCTCTTGATTTCATTCTCCAGGGAGAAATCTTATTCACTAAGGGCCATGTAGAGTCCAAAAGAAATGAAGGGGTTACCTTTCCTGGCCTCCTTCAGTGAGTAGCAGTCCCAAGAGAAGTTCCATGTTACCAAGAGAGAGAAAAATCACTTGAAGTCACTGTCTTCACAGAAGTGCTGTCAAAGGTAGTCTTACCATCTGAACTGCCTTGCTGTTGAAACTCAAAATGACTTATCTAAGGGAAATATCATTTTATATCCAGAGCAATTCACTACACCAGAAAAAGACATTTTGAGACAATTCTTTTAAAAACAAAGCATAACAAACCAACAACATTTTCTCCAGCTTAATATTGTCACATTTTGCTAATAAAGAGGAAAAAATAACTCCTCAATTCTGAAATTTCTTTAGTCACATTTCTCATACATGTAGAATATTTAACTTCCTCCTGAAAAGGCTGATTAAATGTGGTATATATGCACAATGGAATTCTATGCCTCCATCAGAAAGAATGACATTGCCCCATTTGTTAGGAAATGGAAAAACTTGGAAAAAGTTGTATTAAGTGAAGTAAGCCAGGCCCAAAGAAACATAGGTCCCATGGTTTCCCTTATTTGCAATATCTAGTATATGTATGAGTCAAGTGGAAAAGGTCAGATAATGTGATGTTAGGAAAATGAATCCTTAGATATGTATTTTAATATTTTTTTCCTTTCATGCATTTGTTTCTAATGCATTTATAAGATTATCTCTTTGTAGCTTTGTATGTCCCTCCCCCACAGTATAACCCATGCTTTCACTATATTTGATGTCATATAACTTGTAGAGGAGATGGGGAAAAACAAGTCGTTTAAGGATACAGGTGTACCTGTTGCAACAATGAGAAGTACAAGTTGTCATGTCAAAAACGAGCTTTACAATGTTGGTGCGGGGGGGGGGGAAGCGGGGAGGATTGGTGGGGGGGTAGGCTGGGAAGGGATGGGAAGGGTAAACAAAGGAGGAGGCTGCAATGCACGCATTATTCTGCCCATGCAATTGTAACCCCTCTGTACAGTGTGTTCACAAAAAAATAAAAATAAATTAAAAAAAGAAAAACAAAAAAATAAAATAAAAAATAAAAAAGTAACATGATAATAAAAACCATGGTCATGATGAGAAACAGAATAATAATTGTCAATACATCTTTTTATCTTTAAATATATGACATCATTGCATCCTTCTAACAAATATGCCTTGATGTAATATCCTCATATTTGATGCAAATCAAAATTAGAGGCATCTCATACAAACCTGAAGGAAAGAAACTCTGAACATGTCTATTAAACGAGATGTTAAATGGAAAATAATTGCACATCATAGGCAGTTAGAATGTGACTTTTCCCTTTATTTGCAATGCTTTCTGTTGAGTATTTTTGTGCATATGGAATTCATTTTTAAATGTTTCTAATAATTCTTAAGCACAGAACCTTCTTAATAAATGTGTACTAAATGAATTAATAAATGTGAGTTTCCATGGACTCACTCAAGACATAAATCTTAGCTGTCATAAATTCTGCCACTAATGTTTTAAGAAAGAAAATTTTGATTGTAGAAATACACTGTAATTTCATTTCAGATAAATCATGTCTATAATATCATCCAATCTTTCTGATATGATTGTAAGCTAAGGTATTTTTACCACCACCTTGTGTCAGTTTCTAATAATTGCAGACAAATTACTCAGGTAGAAAACCACAGTGATGGCAACTATTAAACCTGGAATTCTCCAATATATTCCTTGAATTGTGCTTTATGTTTATTAGTAGCAAATCAAAACAATAATCTCTGTATCTTCTGTTTTAGATTACCTCAAAATGTTTTTGGACTTAAAAATTACAAACACTATACTGTCCTTCCCAGAATCGAAGTCAACAGGACCATCTTCTTGGTATTGCAACATGCTGTAAGTTTGTATTTGTACTCCAACTAAATATGTAAATAATTTTATTTCAGGTTGTGACCTCCACGAGGACGATTCATTTGTACTATATAGTTTATATATAGCAGAGAAATTAAACTGATGTAACAGGTATGGAAACCAAAACATTGGTAGAGTTTCAATAAAGTGTTTTATTTTGGTAATACTAGTATTTCAAACAGCTCTTTTGATATACTATTTGAACAAAGGAAGAAAAAATATGGTCTTAGGGGATTATTATAGATGATACTTATTATACTTGAAGTTTATCTGTTATGTTTACTGTCATAATTCTAGCACCTAGGGAAATGCCTGGAACATGGATGCTATTTATTTCTCTTTCAAGGCAATGCATGGACGTTTGAATTAGCCAAAAGCAATATTTGTGGTGTCCCATTTAACATTATGGTAAATACATCAACAAAGATACAAGGGAAAAATGTTCCTGATTACATGGATGGAGTAAAATAGAAGGAATGAAGTGACTTTCTGTCTGGGTGATGAGGTTTGGGAAACTGTTAGGCGCATTGGCCATATATTATGCTTATGACAATGCTGCTTTTTTTTTTTGTGGGTAGTGGGGCCTGAACTCTGGGCCTGGGTGCTGTCCCTCAGCTCTTCAACTCAAGGCTAGCACTCTACCACTTGAGCCACAGTGCCACTTCTGGCTTTTTCTGCTTATGTAGTGCTGAGGAATTGAACCCAGGGCAAGGCAAGCACTCTACCACTAAGCTACCTACCAGCCCAAGACAATGCTTCTTAAAGGCAGAGTGTGAATAAGAATAGTCTGGAGGCTGGAACTAGTCAGGAGAAAGGAGAATGAAATTTTTTCTTTTTGTTTCCTCACTGTCAAAATCCTTTCTCTCTTCTTGTCTGTAATTTTAAGAAAAAATGGTTGGTATGGTTCACAATGTAGTTGGTAGAAAACATTGCTTTGTGTTCCTATGAAGGGAGAGATTGAAGTTAAGAAGACCCCAAGGTCTGATTTAGTATAACATTTTCTAATTTTTTTTAAATTTAATTTTATTGTCAAGGTGATGTTACATATGTAAGGTAGTGAGTACATTTCTTTTCAAACTTTCTTGCTCGCTCCCTCTTTTTCTTCCACTTTCCCTCCCCCCAGTGTCCCATCCCCAAGTTGTAAAGTTCATTTCCAACATGACTTGTGAGTATCGCTGTTTCATTGGTTCCCCCTTGTCCTATGTCTCACCATTCTGTGTCTCACCTTGTCCTATGTCTCACCCTTCCCTAATTCAGAGAAACGTAAATACAGTACACAGGGTACCAAAATTAGATGCAGTGACAAGGGATAAACCATAGGGGAAAAAAGAAAAAAACAAAAGAAAAAAAGAAATGATTTCATATATAGTACATTAAAAACAGCAACAACAAAGAAAAACCTCCTGTTTCTTAAGAACATAGAAATTGACTATGTCAGTAGCTGGCCATAGCATGATAAGAAGCTGACCTGGAAATGACGACAAAGTGGAAATGGACGTAAACACTTCCTGTTCCTTATAATGTGCACAAATCTTGCTTTGTATAATGAGTATGCATTTAGCATTCTTTTGGAGTAGAAGATGAAATTAGGTAAATTGAATTCTATTTTAAATTCAAGACAGGTGCTTTCCACTTAAAGGCAATCTAAAGTAAATCTTTTAGTTTTCAAGTAAAAAATTGGCTATTTTGTCTTTTTATGGTTTTCTACATGTTGTACTAAAAATAAAACATAGTCCCCTATAATTTAGAAGAGACAATCCTTGGAACAAAAATATGTTTGAGAATGTTTATTTTTCAAAATTTCTCTGTTACCAAAACTCAAATAAGAAAGTATATGCAATTTTCAGATCCCTACAATTCCAATCTGGTATTTTTTCATACTATACTTCTAATGCATGATCAAATATTTGCCAGTTCATCTGGAAGAAAATTGAAGTGTTAATGAAACACAGACAATATTGACAATAGGTGTCCCTACCAAGTTATTGCCTTTCACTACTTCACTGAAGCCTTGGTTATAGAACATAAGCTACAAATTTCCTGTCAGGAAAAGTAACGGCTTTTAGATACTTCTCCTGTGTCAGCTATGTGCTAAGTAGTTGAATGCATTGGCATACACAACCACACACACACACACACACACACACACACACTATATATATATATATATATATATATATAGAGAGAGAGAGAGAGAGAGAGAGAGAGAGAGAGACTCTTTGGGATAATCACAATTATTGTCTTAATATATATATATATATATATATAATATATACATACATAGAGACTCTCTTTGAGTTAAGCACAATTATTGTCTTAATTTTGCAGTTGAGGAAGTTGACATACAGAGATCAAATGACTTACCCAAGGACACAGTACACTAAATGATGGAGGCAAAATGAAGCTGAGGAGTTCTCTGTTATCCTACCTCTATCTCATTTGGTGTGTGCATGCGTGCGTGCATGTGTGTGTGTGTAATTTTCTGACATTCTAACATTTAAATTAGTTTATGTGTCCCTGAAGAAAAGGAACCCATCATGTTGGTCAGTCCAATCAACACTGGAGGTTTATTATAACATACAAAGATGTTGGAGAAATTATTTTTATATGTGTATATGTGTATGTGTGTCTCTTTCTACTTGAACAAAAGTAGATCTGTTTTTGTTATGGGAGGAACTATGTGTTCTATAAAATAGTTATTTAGTGAATGGAGATCACATGCCCTGGAAGGATACCTTTATTGTCTGAAAGGGATAATGTAGTAGTGCAGTTGTCTTCTTCCATCAGAGCTATGGGGAGTAGTTTAGCTCAGGAGCTACTCCTCCAGAGTTCATGTCTTCCCTGCACCACTAGCATTAAATGATTTGATTTTGGATCTTACTATCCTTATCTGCACAATGGGATAACAAACATACCATATTTTCCATAAGGCTAGTGTGAAAATTAAATGTAATAAAATTCATAAAATAATGCCTGATCAGTAATGAGTGTTCAATTATTTTAGCTAGCATTGCTATTAGCATCAGGATAAGCAGCATATTGCAGCACCATCCCTTCTGAGCTTCTTTAGGTCCTGTGTGCATCAAGACAGTCCATTTTGCTAAGTTGGAGGCCAGGAAGGTGTTTCCATTTGCAGAATCTGTCAGCATTTGAGTTTGGATAGCTTGGGCAAAAAATGGCTTCCTATTTTGAAAATAAAAAATGTGTATTTTTTTCAAGTGAAAAATACCTTTAAAGGATTATAAAAATACTCAGAAGACTTATTAGACAGAAAACAGCTTTTACAGAGCAACATTGTGGTGATTGAGGGGAAACATTGTCAACTGTAAGAATTAGATTGCCTTTAATGGAGAAACACAGTTGAACATAACAGAGACTGCTGGGATGGAGGGAAAAGGAGGAGGGCCAGGGGGATTCAAAAGGCTTGCCAAAGAGCTACGGAGATTACATTGTGCCAGTCTAGAAACGACTTGCCAAATGGAAACTGCAGTTACTTTAACCCACTGCTGCTCTGTGCTAATGAACGCATTTATGATTAGTTTTGCTGATTACCTAATCTCTATGCACAAAACAGAAGATAGAATAGCAGAGTCTGGGATTTTTGGTTAAGGCTTTAGAGGCAAAAGGATTGTAGAAGGACCTTGATTATTTTAAATTTTTTTCTTTCCTCACCTGCTCCTCAATCTTCTAGTGAAATAATAGTGGCTTTTCTGGAAGCAGCCGGGAGGCCAGAACCTTGACCTCCACATCAGTGCTGTTACAGAGAAATAAAAAGAGTACCAGAGGGCCAAGGAGACATACTTAAAGCCCCTATCTACTTTCCTGTGATTTTTCTGTTGCATTTAACTTATCCCCTCAACCAGAGGAGACATATATATTGAAAAAGAAATTATGTCTTTGATTTCCTAGATACATTGCAAGTGTTTACCAAGAGATGAGAATTAGGTAGGGAAATAGGCTTTAAGCTCAGAAGGCAATGTCTCTAAAGATTTAGTGCAATTTGAACAGGAACACAAACTTTGGGAAGGAAAAACACAAGTTATCAATTTTAGAACAATTTCCTCTCTGGTGCTATTAGATGAGAACTGGAATCCAATGTTTATAATCAAATGAATCTTTTTTGTACATCAGTATAGCAGTTTTTCATATTGCATTTTATCTGTGCATGGGCTATTAATTTTTTTGTTTGGTTGTTGTAGTTGTTGTTCTGGGCTTGGCATTTTACAAAGACTAATTTCTTTGGAGCAAGTTGAAGGCTAAATAAACAGACTCATCCATGAAAGTCAGCTTAGTCTGTGCCTTAGCGCCTGATCCTGTCTGGAAAATAAAACTACTCTTTTTGGGTGAGAATGGAGGGCAGGATAACTGTTTGGATATAGATCAGATCTATGTCTGTGTTTAGGTAGTGAGCAAGTGTTCTATTGATTGGGGATGATTTGAAGGACTTCCAATACTTCCCTTTCTCTCTGTTTCATCCTCACATTTAGTCTTTTTTTATTTTTATTTTTTTATTGTGAAAATACTGTACAGAGGGGTTACAATTACATGGGCAAGATAATGAGTACATTTCTTATCAAGCATTGTAGCCTCCTCCTTTGTTTCCCCTTCCCATCCCTTCCCATCCTCCCCCCACCCCCCATCCAATCCTCCCTGTCCCTCTCCCCCCCCCCCACCAAAGTTGTAAAGTTGTTTTCAATATAACGACTTGCACTTCTCATTGTTGCAACGGGTCCACCTGTATTCCTAGTTAAATGATTTGTTTTTCCCCTTCCCCTCCACAAATTATACCGACATCAAATACAGTGAAAGCAGGGGTTATACTGTGGGGGAGAGACATACAAAGCAACAAAGAAATAATCTTATAAATGTGTTAGAAACAATCACATGAAAGAAAAAAAACATTTGAATACATATCTTCACATTTAGTCTTGTACCTTCTGGAATTCCCATCTTCATTTGTTTCTTTAGGAAGCCTTCTTGTTGAGATGGCTGCTGCTTATATTTGGTATATGCTTCTCACTACTTCTACATCATGGCTCATGGACAGCTTCTCAGAAATGGAATCAAGTTTGGAAATTCTGGCCGGTCTATGTTTGGAATTGAAGGAAATTACTGACTTAGCACAGCTCTCTAATCTATTCATATGACACTATCACCTGGCTTTTTATAAATATTCATTTATGACATGACCTGAGATACTTTGGAAAATAGAAGAGGCCCTATTAATAATTAAACCAGGGCATCAGACAATTACTTAATATATGATGGTCACCTCGGTCTATCAAAATTTAACCCAGGTTAGTTTTCCAAACCAGCCCTACTGAGACTATGTATCTCTGAAATATGTACGTTTCTAGCCTGTTTGCTGTTAGTCCTTTTCTTTATCTGCCTCTCTATTTATACAGCCAGTATCATCTACTATGATGGTTTGTTTGGCTCCAGTCTCCATTTTACAGATGAAGAGATAAATAACAGACTAACTGATCCCCTCGACCCCATCCCTGCCCTGTTTCTATCAGAAGCAAGCAATTGGGTAACACAAGGACCAAGTGGCAGGGGGGGGTAATTGGTGATATTTTAATCTTTACCAGCTTTCTTTATTGCTATACTCTTGAAATCTGTTTATTTTCTTTCTCATTTCCTAATATATGTATTACTTGCCATGTCCAACATTTTCTTTGTTTATTCACATCCCTGAAGCTTCTCTACAATATTTAATTTCCTAAGGAATTGGCCTACAATGCAAAAGAAAAAAGTTCTGAAAAAAACACAACATATTAGCTTCTCTAGGTCTGTATATTCACATTTAAATTGGGACTTCTGGAGACATAACTGTATTAGTCCAATGAAGCCATCATAAGACTGAGAATTCAGGCACCCTGGAAAACAATGCCTTTTAAGTTAAATGATACAACCTTTCCATGTAACTTGACTGGTACCACATTAAGATTGTCTTCGTCAGGTCTTTTGATGTTAGATAAGCTATAAGTCTTTTTGACAAGTCTACGGCTGCTATCTAGATGATATGCTCTATGAAATTGTGCAATCATCTTAGATTTACTTGAATTTGTGAAAAGGCAATACAAATTCTTAGCAAGAATTTGAAAGAGTAAAAATAGTAAAAATAATCCAGATTTGTACCTGATCTGCTTCAGGCAGGAACATGAACTCATTTTAAAGTGGTAGAAGTCTGGAAGTAACTGCTTTCTTTTGGGAATACAATTACCTTTTGTCTCTTTGGGATGATAAAACATTGATTGCCTGGAGGATGGACAAGAGAACTTAGCTCTAAAGTTCCCAGATGTCCATTTTAGTATCTTCTCTATTTATACTCCTTTGAAATTAAAGTTAAAACATCAGATGTTAAGTCTTTGGGAAATCAGTTTCAAAAGATAATTATGATTTTTTTCTTAGCATATGTCCTGTAATCTACCTATTAACATCTAAACCACCCAGTTTCTCCTCTAGAATATGAACAACCCACCAAAGGAGAAATAAAGACTTTATCAAATAAAAGCTGAGGGAATTTGTTGCTAATAGATATGTTTTGCAAGAAATGTTAAAAGAAATTTTTCAGAGAGAAGGAAAGTTATATACAGTCAGAGCTACATAAGGAAAGGGAAGGCATCATAGCAATATGTGAAGGTAAAATACAAATATTTATTTTTCTTATTAATTGTACTAATAGTATTTTGTTCAAAATATTAGTAACAGAATTACTCTATTATGTATATTTATGTAAATGCCCACTTGTATATGTTATGTTTAAGATAAATAGAAACAATAATACAAAGGAATGGAGGGTCAAATTAGAAATATTTCATAACTATAATGTTTTTTCACCACCTCTGAAGGAGTATGGTGCTATTTGAGAATATACTTAGAGTAGTTGTAATGTGCATTGCAAGCTTTAGTCCAACCATTAAAAATTTTAAGGTATAATTTATATGCTAAGAAAAGAGAGAAAATGAAATTATAAAATGTATATTTTAAATCATAGAATATAGAGTAAGAATGAAAAACAAGAATAGAGAAAATTAAGAAAGATAATAAATATAAACAGTAACAACATCATATTGAAAATATTTTTAATTTGTTTTTAAAGGCAACAAAACATAGTAGGTAGTGGAACTCCAAAATAGTAGCCACACTCACCACTAAATTCTCAACAATGGCTTGTATTAACTGTGTAGGGTAAAACAATCCTTCATTATACATCCTTAGTGTCAATTGGGACATAGAGTTAGTATTCATGAGGGTTTTTCTTTTATGTGGACTCCTTATCCTGAGGTCAAGGCTACTGCATTCTGTGTGACTGGGGTCACATGGAATTGCAATGTACTTAGGACTTGAAGCTCTGACAGTGTGAGGATAGTTCATGACTACTAGCTATGATTTGAATAATATTGTTTTTTTGCATTTCCTCCTTCCCATTTCTATTTTAACCATATTGTGAATATTATTGTTTTTTTTACCACAAAAAAACATTTTAATTTACTATGGGTAAGTTACTGCTTTGTTTTTAAAGAAAAAACAGTATCACCATTACCCATTTAAGTAAACTTGTAAGATTATAATATATAAATTGGGGCATTATATATTTTCCTTTTAACCTCATCCATACATTGTGCACAGATTTATAGGCTTTCAAATTTTCTGTAGAAAATGTATGAAAACCAATGGTCTAATGCAATGAGCAATGGGTCTGGAATAAAAGACATAATAAAGCTTATAAGCTTTAGTTTCTGAATCAATAAAGTGAAGTAAATATGAAATCCATTGTTACATATTGAGCTACTACTTGGTATAAAGTTACTCCATCAGACACTAGGAAGGATTCAAATGTTGGGGGACTCAGGCCTTGGTCTAAATACATTTTTTAATTCACCTAATACCTAATTTCTAAAATTCCTATGAGATCAAAGAAAATAGCAAATGCTAATAAAACTGACAATATGAAAATACTTGAGATAAGTAAAGATATCGTACAAACACAAAATAGTATGGTACATAATGAACTATCTTATACATTGTTTGGGGTGTGTCAGAAGACCAGAGGTTCTTTAACGTTTAAATATGGTTGCTTTAGAGAAATTGATTCAACTAGTTAAGAAGTGGTATCAATATCCTGTCACCTTCTCCCTTTGTTAGAATTCATTTGTGTTTCTGGTCATAGAGATGCTTTACAACAAGAAACCACTGTCAAGTCTTGATGCCTGGCATAAAACCTACTCAGTAGGTAAGGGAAGTCTGAGGAAGTTTTCAGGATTGTGCAGCTAGGCTTGGACTGAAGGTGGTAAAACCTTGTAGAATTCAAGCCATCAACACTGGAGTGTGTGTTGCTATATTTATTTGTCTTGGAAATTCTGTAGTGAGATTCTAATCAATGAATGAAGGTACAGAGAAAGGATCTGAGCCTGAGTATTGGGGCCTTAATCAGGGAATCAGGATGAATTTGGAAGTAGGAAGCAAAGCTGAAATGCACACAGGTTTCTCAAAATTTCCCAGGCTTTGAATTCTTGGAGTTTTTTTTAAGCCTATAAAATCCATCATATAGGATGAATAGAAAGCAGGCCGAATTTTTCTACTACATAACCTATGAAGTGGTAGTCAAACTTGGGAGATACATAAATGAGGTACTCCTACTGGAAGAACTCCTTAAAAAACATTTTTCATGTATAGCCCTCTGCAAGGACACATTCTCCAAGAAAAATTTAAAGTACATTTTATTGTTACCTTTCCTGTACTCTGGGAAGAAAGGTAAATGTATTATGAAGAAAGGACTTATGGCTCAAAATGTTTCCCAGGTACTAAAGCTCTTGTTATTTGTAAACCTAAACAGGCAATTTAACTTATAAGCTGTGAATATGTTAATGCTTCATTGTTTTCTGTTTGATCAAAAGTGATTAGGGCAGAAGTTTTCCAAACTGATAGTTCTCTTCACTTTCACAGAGAGTGAATCAAGGTGGATTAGAATGGATATGAAAAAACCATTTGAGTTAGCCATGATAGCAATTCAAGTGGGAGGTGTTGGCAATTTGGCATAGGGTAGGGGTGATGGCAACAGTGAGAAGATGGTAATGTCTCAAAGGTGGAGTTAGGCTATAAAATCAATGGAACCTAGTGAAGGGTTAGCTGTATGAGTAGTGAGAAGATAACATAGTGATGGTAAAATGATGTAAAGGAAAAGGAGATGTCAAGATGAGTTTTGGACTTGTGGGTTCTGGTGCTAGAAAAGAGGCCATGGGAAGCATTTAGATTGGTAGGCAAAACAACAAACAAACAAAAAACAAAAAAAACAGCTCCAACTTCAGTTTTAGATACAGTCAATTTGCAGTACTTTTGAGACTTGAAGAAATGTTGAGTAGGAAGTCTGAAGTTCAAGGGAGAGGTCTGTGCTGGAGACACATAAATTAGGTAGGTGAGTCACTTATGAATCACACTATACATAGTAGTCTGTAATTTACTTTTCATCCCTAATATGTCACATATGTTTTCAATTCAAGCATATGGATTAATCTCAGTTTGTAACAAAATAACATTCAGTAGTACACAAATGCACACTAATTCATTTAAGCATTCCATTAGCAATAAACATACAGGTTGTCTCCAGGTTTTTAAAAATTATTTTTTTGTTACCAGTCCTTAGGCTTGAACTCACAGCCTGGATACTTTCTTTGACTTCTTTTGCTCAAGGTTAGCACTCTACCACTTGGCCCACAGTGTCACTTCCAGTTGTTGTTGTTTGATAGTTTAGTGAGATAAGTGTCTCAATGACTTTCTTGCCAGAGCTGGCTTTGAACTTTGAACTGTGATCCTCAAATCTCAGCTTCCTGAAGTAGTTAGGATTATAGGTGTGAGCCACCAGTGCCTGGTTTCTAGGTATATTTTTAAATATTACAAGTGCTAAAGCAATATATATATATATATATATATATATATATATATATATATATAATATGTTGCTTCAGTATCTGATGGGTAAACTAGAAATGGAATTGCTGGATGAGAAATTACACACATTTTGATTGCAATAATATATCTAGACTAGAGTGTTTAGCATGCAAATATCAGGTTTTAAACTTTGACTTTACAACTTAGTAGCTGTATAGCCATGGACAAATTATTTTCCTCTGTCTTACTTAGTTTTCTCTCCTATAATTAGGAAATATTTACATCATATATTGATGAAAAGACTGAGACAACATTCATAAGAAGTTCTGAGAAACAGTAAACTTGGTGAATGTCATTTACTATTACTTTAAAATTATTCATAGCCTCAACATAGTGTGTTGGAGAAAAGTTATTTTCCCACAGACTCAACAATGTAGGGCAATCTTTTCCAGTTCTGATCACAAGTATTATGAAGTTTTTCTCCTATTATAAACAGCAATGAAAACTTGCGAAAACAGAGAAAATTATTTGAAGAACTTGATAATAAAGATGAAAGTACAATGTTTGAGAAAAAGAGGTATATGATTCTAGCGTAACATTTGCCCACATATTCTCTCTAGGTGTGTTTTCTAGGGTCACAGAACCTAAGTTTGAACTTATGTGCAGGTTGCTATAAAGATTGAAACTATAGACAGATCACTCCAGAAATCTAGAAATAGCCATAATGTCGAGCACAAAACAAACCTATGTTTTTGCCTTTAATTCTCACAATGATAATGAGTAAGTATATTATTTACTGCAGTAGATTTGTTATTATCTCTCTTTTACAGAGCTAGGGAAAATGAGGGAATATGGAAGTCAAGTAACTTTCTAAATATCATGCAGCTTGTAATTGTGAACTCGATTTGAACTTAGGTAGCTACTTTATACCCAATACTGCCTATCTGGAAGGCAAAGAGTGGTCTAAGTATCTTATGTGTATTATCTCATGGAACACCTATAATTCCCATTTTAATTTTCAGGAATATGAGACACAAAATTAATTTTATCAGAGCTAGCAATTGATGGAGCTTGAGTATTCAAGGCTCACCCCCTTTTCAGCACATGTCCATGCTTTATTATTTTGTGGCACAATGATATTCCATTATGTAAACTCACCACATTTTGTTTTTTTGTTCACTTGATGGACTTGTTTTAGCCTTTTGGCTAGTGTGTATAATGTGTCTATAAATATGAATGTATAAACATTTCTTTTGATACCTTACTCTCATTTCTTTTGCTTATATACTCAGAAGTGGAATTGATATATATGGCAATTACATTTTATTTTTTTCCAAGGAAAGCATATTTTTCCATAGTGTTCTGTCTTTAACATCTCCCTTAATAATACAAAAGGTTTCAATATCTCATCCTCCTTGCCAACAATTCTATTCTTATATATTATATACATATATATGTATTGATTAGAAATTGAATCAACTGAAAATGGCCAATGTTTTAATCAATCATTGTTACATAGTGGAATCTTCATTAAAAAATAAGTTTGGAGAATGTCCAAGTTGGTGAATACTGAGAGAGCGGTATGCTCCTCATTCTGGGACAGAAGGTGCTGCACTTGATACTTTTCTGGGCATTTTCCTCTGTAACTTTTACTTTGGACATACATTTGTATCCAATATAATATATTTTTCTGAGTTACTTGATCTGTTGTAGAATACTTTTGAATTGGAGGAGTGGCTCCTAGGAATACCTAATTTGTAGCCAAGTGAGACCAAAGTATGGGTAACCTGGGGACACACTATTTGCCATTGGTATTTGATGTTGGGGGATAGTTTAGTGAGACTAAGCCCTTGATTTGGCTAGCTGTTAAGGGTAGTGAATGCCAGGAATTAATTAGATCATTAGACGTGCAGTTGGAGCCTGCAGAAAATTGGAAAATTACTTGGTATGGGAGGAAACCCCAAGCTTTTGTCCTAGAAGTGTTATAAATTGCAAAGCAGAGATTATTTTAGTTTTCTATAATTTCTTCTATTGATGCTGTATAGTTTTCATTTTATCAGCCTTTTACCTCCCTTGTTAAGTGTATGCAAGTATTTGATTGCTTGTGGTACTATTACAAATGGAATTATTATTTTTCCTTTTCTTTCCAGATGGTTCATTCTTAGCAATACCACTGTCTTTTATGTCCTAACTTTTTATACAACTACTTTTTGGAATTTATTCATTGGTTGTAACAGTTTTATTTTATAGTGGGTTTACTACATATAATCATATCTGTGAACAGGGAAAATTTTACCTCTTCTTTTCCAACTTGGATGACATTTCTCTTGCCTAATTACTCTGGTAAAGACTTCTAGTGTTAAGTAAAAGCAGGCTATCATTGTTTGTTCCTGACCTTCTGGAAACATTTTCAAACATTTATCAGTGCTGTATTAGTCATCAGGCCATGTTCCACATGTCATTTATTATATTGAGATATATACCTACTATTCCTAATTTGTTGGGAATTTTTATCATAAACATGTAAAATCTTAAAAATCACTTATTCATCTGTTGAGATTATACTGTGATTTTTGACCTTCAATTTGTTAATATAGTGTGTGTTTTTGGCATATGTTGATTATACTTGTGTCTCAGGAATAAACCCTACTTAATCACAGTGAATGGTTCTTTTCATTGGTATAAAATTCACATTGGTAGTATTTTTTGTGTTTTCACATCTATGTTGAACAGAGATATTGGTCTATAATACTTTTTATCTCGTAATGCCCTTGTCTGACTTTAGTTCCTCAGTATTTCCTCCTCTTCATTTTTTTGGGAGAGTATGAGAAGGGCTGACATTTCTTTTTCTTTAAACGTTTGATAGAAATTATAGTTATAAATCCATTAGTTTCTGACCTTATCCTTAATCCCATACTGTGAAAATAAGCATCAATGGAAAAAACAAAGATAGATATATCACATTACTGGCATCAAAACATATTACAAAGTTGCAGTAACCAAAATATCATTGTACAGGCATAAAAACGAAACAATCATCTAGTAAAATAGGATAGAAAAGGCAAAAGTTAATGCTCATTTAAGGTCAGTTGAGTTTATACACACACACACACAATCTTT
This sequence comes from Dipodomys ordii, assembly GCF_000151885.1. Classification (NCBI taxonomy): domain Eukaryota; kingdom Metazoa; phylum Chordata; class Mammalia; order Rodentia; family Heteromyidae; genus Dipodomys; species Dipodomys ordii. The sequence continues at coordinate 11,609,143 of NW_012267254.1, forward strand.
AAGTAGTTGTACAAAGAAGTTTTCATTTAACAAAGCAATTTATGAATACAATACATCTTGATCAAAATTACCCATTTCAACATTCTTCTTTATTCTCTATCCCTTGTAACCTATCCCTTCCCTCACTTTTCTTAACTTTGTAAGATACATTGAGAATTTGAGTGTATTCTCCCCTCATTCTCTTCATTCATTTACCCTTCATCCACCAGCCAGGATCAGTTGATTTTTAACAAACATGTAGAAAGCACATCGTATGGAAAGGAGTTTGTTCAGTAAGTGGCTGGTAAAACTGGATATCCACATGGAAAATATAAATTTGGGCCCTGATGTCATGTTAATCACAAAAGGCTAATTCAAAATGGAGCAATGACTTAAATATAAGTGAAGTAAGCCAGGTCCAAATAAACATAGGTCCCCTGGTTTCCTATATTTGCAGTAACCACTATATGTCTATAACAAGCAGAAAAGGTCAAAAGCTATGTACATATGACCATATAAGTTGATGCTAAGCAAAATGAACCCCAAAATAGGGACAGAAGAGGTTTTATATTTGTTGCTGTTTTTTTAATGTATTTAATAATGGACTGTGTTATTTTTTAGTTTCTTTTGCATGTTCTTCCCCCATGGTATAACCTCTGTTTTTACTGTATTTGTTTCTGGTGCCCTGAATCTTGTATAAACATTTTTCTACTTTGGGGAGGGAAAGGGAAAAAACAAAATTCTGAAATAAGGATACAGGTTGACCCATTGTAACAATGAGATGTACAAGACACTATGTTGAAAACTAACTTCATAGCTTCAGTGGGTGGGGGTAGGGAGGAGTTGGAGAGGTGGAGAGGGAAGGGATGGTAGGGGAAAGACAAAGGAGGGGGTAACAATACTCTATAGGAAATGTACTAATTACCTTACTCATATAACTGTATAGTGCAATATCTTTGTACAATAAATATATATATATATATTAAAAACAGCAACAAAAAGCATAGAAATGAGATGAAAACATGGGGTAAAAGTTTCATGTTATTGGACTGGGCAATGATTTTTTTCGGATACTATCTCAATTGCCTAGGCAATAAAAACAAAAATGGACCAATGAGTTTATACAAAACTAAAAAGATCCTTTGTAGCAAATGAAACAATTAAAAGAGTAATGAGAAAACAATTGAGTAGGAGAAAATATTTGTAAACCATATATCTAATAAACTAATATTCAAAATATATGAGGAATTCAAACAACCCAAGTAAACAAATAACCCAATTAAAAATAGGCAAAGCAAATGAACAGACATTTCTTTAAAAACATAGAAATAACAACAGACATATGAAAAAATACTCAGCATCATTAATCTCCAGAGAAATACAAATCAAAACTGCAGTGAAATATCAGCTCACCTCAGTAAGAATGACTAATATAAAAGTGACTGAAGGAAGTGGTACTATGGCTTGAACACAAGGAGTCTCAGAGACCATGCCCAGGCTCTGAGTTCAAGCCTTATGACTGACAAAAAATGACTGAAGATAATAGGAGCTAGTAAGAATGGGGAAAATTGAATTATTATACACTATTGGGGGATGTATATTAGTACAGCTATTATAAAAAGCAGTAGGAAGATTCATGAAAGACTTAAAAGAGAACCACTATATTATGCAGCAATCTCATTACTGGGTATATTTGAAGTGAAGGAAATTAAATCAGTGTTATGAAAAAAATTTACATGCCTTCATTTGTTTTGCATTATTCACATTAGTCTAGAAATGAAAAGTATGTGTCCATTCGTGAGTCAGTGGATTATGAAAATGTGTTACATATCCACTTTAAAACAAATGAAGTCCTGAGCTAGATGTGGTAACATGTATCTGTTATCCTAGCACTGAGCAGGTGGAGACATAATGATTGTGAGAGTTCAAGGCCAACCTGGACTATATGTTAATATGTTGTCTCAGACCCTCCAAAAAAACTGAATGATATCCTGTCATTTTTGGCAATGTGAACAAATCTAGAGATCATTATGTTAAGTGAAGTAAAACATGCATAGAAAGACATATACTCATGTGGAATCTAAAAGAGTCAAACTCATAGAAGTAGAGAATAGAATAATGCTTACCAGAAACTTGGGAATTAAAAATTTCTGGTGCTCTACTGTATGGAATGGTTACTCTGATTAGTAAAAATATACTGCATATTTCATACCAGTTAGAATATAGTTTATTTGTTCTTATCATAAAATGAGTAAGGTTATGAACATATTAATTAGCTTATATATAATTTTTATTTTTTAGCAGAGTGTTACATCTGTCTTAAAAGACGTAAATTTTTCTTGCTATTATTTCTAACGTATTTATAAGGTACCATGTGATTTTTTTGTTGCTTTGTATGTTCCTCCCCTATGGTATAACCCCTGTTTTCACTGTATTTGCTGTTGGTATAATTAGGGGAGGAGAAGGGAAAAAACAAATTGTTTAAATAGGGATACAGGTTGACCCATTGCAACAATGAGATGTACAAGACACTATGTTGAAAAACGAATTTTACAATTTAGGTGGGGGGTGAGGGGGTGGAGGGTGGGAGGATGGGGAAGTGTTGTTGAGGAGGTGGGAGGGAAGGAATGGTAGGGGAAAAACAAAGGAGGAAGCAACAATGCTTGATAAGAAATGAACTCATTACCTTGTTCATGTAACTGTAACCCCTCTGTACAGTATTTTCACAATAAAAAAAACTTACTTAAAAAAAGATGTAAATTTAGGTCATTTTTCTTTTATTAGCATTAGTGTTATTATCCATTTTGTATGATTATCATCTATTGAGATTTTAATTCGAAATTTTGTAAAAAGCCACTATTTGCTACTTTTTCCTTTACTTTGAATAATTTGATGTGCCATAATTTCATTTGGAAAAAAAACCCTTTGAGTAACTGACTTATATAGAAAACTTGAGTGGTATACTATCTGGGCTCACTTTGCCTATGACAGAGGGGTGACAGTTACATAAGTCAGGTAATGAATGCATTTCTTTTTGAACAGTAGCACCCCTTCCTTTACACTCTCCCAGATTTTCCATCCCATTTCTCCTCCTCACAAGTTGTATGGTTCATTTTCAACATAGTGTCTAGTACCACTGCTGCATTTGTTTACCCTTTGTCCTTCCATTACTGTGCACCTCCCTTCCCCTCCCCAACAGATAAACTTATAAACAAGACAAAAGGTACCAAAGTAAAAAAAAAAAACAAGCAAAATAACAAAAGGCAAAATAACCAACAAAATATCTTGTTTTCATTTTTTGGAGTTCATTTCAATAAACATCATTTTATATGATCATATGTACATAGGTATTGAGCCTTTGTGATCTTCTCCTAAGAATATCTTCCTTTGATCTCACTGTGTGAATATTTAAGAGTCACTTGGATATTCTTTTCTTAAAATTTTTTGTTTCTTGTTTGTTTTTGCTTTTTTCTCCTTTGTTGCTATTTATAATTTCTGTACCATTTGTCTTTTGTGTAAGTTTATCTGGTTTGGGGAGTGTAAGGGGAAGCACAAAAATGTAGGGACAAATGGTGAACAAATACAGATGTGGTACTCACTAGATACTATGTTGAGAATGAACTATATGACTTGTAGGGGAGAAGGGTCTGGAGGGAAAAAACAGAGAAAAGGAGGGAAGAAGTGACACTTTTCAAAAAGAAAGATAATTATTCCCTCACTTATGTAATTGTAACCCCTCTGTATATCACCTTTACAATAAATATAAATAGATAAATAAAGCAAAACAGCAACAAAGGAGGAAAAACCCCAATCCAACAAAAACTCTTGCTTCTATTTCTTGGAGTTCATTTTGATAATATCATAATACTATCATATGCACAGGATAAATTATACAAGCCTCTAGACATTCTCTTAAGTCTTTTCATCAGCAACCCCTACTTATTTAGATTAAGTTGTGATTAAACCTGGATGGCCATTAAAATGGTTGGGGAGGCTTTGAAAAAAAACACTACTTGCCTTGTGCCCTTTCCAGTTCAATTGGTAAGAATTTCTGATGCTGGAATTTGGACACCCAGGCTACATTGAAATGCTTGATTCTTTCCTCTGACTTGACATACTTTGTATCCCTGTGCCATCAGGTAAGAGGCCAAAAGGCTTTGTTGAACAAAGCAATTAAGATAACATAATTTAAAAATTAGAATAATAACTTATTTAAATATGTATTACTTAAATATTATGCAAAATCCAAAAGCCTGAATGTACAGTATATTTAGTAAATCTTACTATCAACCATGTTTCTTAGCCTACCCTCTCTTCTTCCTCAGAGCAATTACTTATTACCACTATCTTGTCCTTCAGAGACATTCTGTACATTTTCAGTGTCAATCTGTCACGTGTCAGTAAATCAATTATTATGGAAACATTTATTAAATTTCTGTAATTTATTCCACTTAGTGACAGTTTTCTTTCAATGTACTCTAGGAGTCTACCTAATGTTTTGTGGGTTTTTTTGGGGGGTCCGGTCGTGGGGCCTGAACTCTGGGCCTGGGCGCTGTAGCTCAGCTCTTCAGCTCAAGCACTCTACCACTTGAGCTACAGCACCACTTCCGGCTTTTTTTTTCTGTTTATGTGGTGCTGAGGAATCGAACCCAGGGCCTCATGCATGCAAGGCAAGCACTCTACCACTGAGCCACATTCCAAGACCTATCTAATGTTTCTAAGGTATTTTGCATAGCCATTTGCAAATAAGACCAATCTGTATTTTGCTCCAATTTCCAGCTTTCTGAACAACATTTAAATCTCTGGAAGGATTAATAAGGGATTAAATGTTACATCTCACAGAAATGTATTTGTATTCAGTTAACAGTTTTGTATAAAATTGTGTTTATTTTCATGCTATTTTTATTATGAATTTTTATTCTGTGTCGGTAGTGGGTCTTGAACTCTGGGCCTGCACTGTTCCTCAGCTCTACAGTTCAAGGCAGGTGCTCTACCACTTGAGCCACAATGCCACTTTTGATTTTCTGGTGGTTTATTGGATGTAAGATTCTCATGGGCTTTGATGCCTGGACTAGCTTTGAACCATGATCCTTAGATCTTAGTCTCCAGAGTAGCTAGGATTACAGGCATAAGCCACTGGTGCCCAGCTCTTGATTATGAATTTGAGTCTTTCTTTTTAGAAATTTAAAACATTATAGATGTCCAGGCTTGCTTTAAGCTTGAGATTCAAGCAACTGTAGTCGATGAGCCAAATCCAAGCTTCACCTTGTTCCTATACATGAACTTTTTACAAGAACACAGGCATATTCTTTCGTTTACATTTTGACTATGACTATTTTCACCACAACATAGAATTTAATAATTGTAACGAAGTCCACAATGATAGAAAATCTAGTCTTGTCTGTCTTGACCTTTGTAATGAAAGATTGTTGACCTTGTTTTGTACCCACTGATCAAAATATCTGGTAATTGGGCCTGGGTACATGTATTATTAAAAATATCATAGCTGATCTTCATTTGTGTAAGGTCCACCCTGGGAAAGTGGACCTGACACCTCCCTCTTTTTGGTTAAGTCTCTGCCCAGTACCTGCATCACATAGGTAACTGGCATACCTGGAAGCAGACACTTCCCCCCACCCTGAGGTCACATACCATCTGGTCACATCCCACCCCTGGTCTTGATAAGTCCTGGCCCAGCTGTGGTTTGATCCTTCTATTCCTGGCTTCTTGGACTTCCAACTTGACTAGAGGCAGCCTGCAGCTAGAAAATAAACCTTTCCCCTGTCTGAATACCATGTAGTGCCCTCTCTTTCCTAGGCTGCTAATTTAACTTACCTAACAATTTGTACTAAAATTTAAGAAACTATTTACCAGAATGTTAAACAACTAGATTGCCATTCTCTTCCCAGGCTAGAGTGTCATTTCAGTTTTTTTTTTATCTACTATCTTGCCCTGTCTTTGAATTTCCAATGCATTCATTACTGTCCTTTGAATTTCTATCAAATTCTCCTGCCATTGTTTCTTTCATCAACCTGTCACCAAAATCTTAATGACCACTGAGTAAATATTTATAGAAGAAATTTTGCTTTCTCATCCATTTGAAATATTTGATCTTGCTTTTTGTTTCAGTTATGCTTGTATGTACGTAGGCATAAATATCAAATCAAAAATATCACATGGAAGAAGTAATAAACCTAGTATTCTGGTAAATTTTAATTTAGAATCTTCAATTTAATAAGATTTAAAAACTAAATTGCAGTATGTTTGGGGCTATTACTCTTTGCTCTAGGCTGTGTCTAAGTTATTAAGTAGTAAGTGGAGGATTTATATAGTGCTAAGATTTGGGAAGAGCTTTTTATTATATCCCTGATATAATCTGTTCATGTAGCCATCTGCTAGAATGTCCGTGGTCCCATCTGGGCAGATAGTATGAGTCCACAAACGCCATCAGGGGAGATGCTCCTTGCTAGTATCATCATGGCTCCTTTGGGTTGATCTTTTTTTTTGTCTATTTGCATTGTACTCCTGGTAATCACTCAGCTGTTCCTGTACCATGATGAGGTGTAGTAAATTTCTGATATTGTCTGTGGCTCCTGCTGCCTAACCACATGTAAAAGGCATTTGTCCCTGTTGTACCTTATTGCTTTCCAAGGGCTGCACTTGAAAACAGAGCCCAAATTCCCTTTCTCTTGGAAATAAAAAAAGAAACTAAGTGGCTTATATTTCTGGTCCCCTTTCTAGGATCATTTGATATTTATATTCTCCTGATTCCACTCCCCTCCCCCAACTCTGTTTTGTTGTCTCATCCTGTGAAATCCTTTGTTGTTATTTTTCTTTCTAGCAGGAACTGGGCAAGGTAATCTTTGTTTTCTTACAAATACTGTCTATGTTGTGGGCCCTTTGCTATACATTTGAAGCCTAAATGCCAAGATGGAAAGCCTTTTGCTACCCACTGCTTTATGCTGTTTCTGTTGTGTGCAGTCTGCCAAAACAAAATGAGCACAGAATTGTTCAGCTATGCAATGAGCAGGAGGGCAAGGAGAAAAAGATACTTTTAGGAAGAAAGGGTTGCATTTTAAAATATTATCCTGCCAGAAAGGTACATCACTATTGCTTAATAGCCACAGATCAGCATGCAGATGCCTTGTCGTTGTTTTCTCTTTTATTCTATGTTCCTTTCTCAAGTAGGTCCCCAAAGAATTTAAAACATTTTATTTTAACTTTCAAGTTATTTGTTAAGTACCTATTCTAAGCTTTGCCTATGTTCTCTTGAATTGACTCAGGCAATGAATAAATGTGCAACCCCATTTATTTGCCTTGGTGGCTTCCTCAGATACTTATTTTTCTTAGATTGGTCAATGATCATAAAAGGTCAAGTCCCTGGTGGGTGGAAGTGTAAATCTGGGCAAGCAATAAATGCTAAATCAACTATCTAAAAATGAATGGAAATGTTAAGAAATGACATCGCTCTTCCTTTATGTTGCCAGGTTAAGTATTGCATAGAGACAGCAAGTGAAGTTTATATCTCATTTCCGAAAGATTTCATATTAGTCCATTGTGTTTATATGCAGTATAGGGAGTTAAGGAATAGACAGAAAAGTCTTGCTTGCAGAATTCATGTTTGTTTTTTCTCCTTCCTGAGCCAGAGCTTTTTGCATTGGTTTGATATACTGTAGTTACTTGGGGTTTAATCTTGTATAATAATTAACTTCAATTGATCCACTGCAGTGTGTTAGCAAAGTGCCCAAGCCTATTAAATCCAACTAAGAATCCTCCATTGCTTTCCTAATTTCTAGCATCATTATACTACCAGGGAAGCTGATTAATGTAAAGGCATTCCAAACTGGAGCTTTTGCCTAGTCAAATTTCGGAAAGGTTGTACACATATCCTATTTAAAATTATTGCCTTCAACAAATACTAACATAAAGGAGATACAGGTTTCAGATGAGACCTGGAACTATGTGTGGGGGCAATTATTTGTCTTTATAAAAGAACTCATTCATTAAAAGGGGAAGATATAATCACCAGAACTTTATTTCTTAATAGGGGACACATATGGTTGGTTTAAAAACAAGAAGAAAAATAGAACATCACACAAAGTGTGCCACTTTCAATAGGCCTCTGGAAAAGAAAACAAAAGATTGCTGATGGAAAAAGAGGACAATAGGGAGGAAGAAATTACCAAAAAATAGTTAAGAGAATATATATTTAAGTGTAGCTATAAAATTGAAGACTCACAAGAGACATTTTCAGTCCTTGGAATGATTTTAAATAAAACATCTGAATGGATCTATTGCAAAGATTGGGCTAGGGGTTTTCCTTACTATGACTACATTGTATGTCAGAGGAGACAAAGGAAATTAAGATTTGTTTCCTGTCTTTGGGGTACTTATACTTTATTTTAGCCAGTCTTGATTGTTTTAGTGAATTAAAATTCTGTTTTTTCCTCATAGTCTTGGAAGGTTTTAAGCCTGAGTTTTTCTTTCTTAATGATTAAATCTACTAAACATCTTCATTTTTATAAATTTACAGATTCATTATTCTAAGAATTAGTGCTCTCTGAAAGAATAGATAGCACAATTGTTGATCAGGAGACTGAGGCCTAGAAAAACCTAGACAATCCATGAAAAGTGATTTTAAATCAATTAATGGGATAAGGGATGTGGAATAATAGAGTGTAACTAACAAGTGTGAGATCCTGGGTTTGATCACTAACACCATTTTAGAAAAGGAAATTAGCTTATATTTTTGTTTTGCCTCATCACAAAAATTGTTCAGAAATAATTTTTTTACATAAGGATTAGATTAAATATATTTTTCACATAAAATAATAATTTTACTCAATTTTTATCTTCCAAATGAGATAGATTGTCATTGTCTGTCTCATGTGTGTATCAAGATTGGGAGGGATGGAGGAGAATGTTATATTGACTAAGAGGCACTGGATTGATAAACTGCTTTGTCAAATAGCCACTCCTTTGTACAATTATTTAAAGATAATAAAAATAGACTAAAATGAATAAAAATCAATAGTATATACTTTAAAAAATAAAGTACAAAAGTGCTAAAAGGAAAAAAGTTATAGACTATTAGATTATATCATTTTGTAGGAAAATAGATGAAACTGGACATAATCATATTGAGACAGGCCAAGTACAAAAAGCCAAATGTCATATGTTTTGCTCATATATAGAATCTAAACCTAAAATAATAATAATATAATAATTTATCATGAAAGAAATAAATTTGAAAAGAAGTTTAGGGCTACATTTGTAAGAAGGGAGAGGTGGAAAAGAGGTGTTAGAGCAGTTGAAGAGGAACAATGGAAAGGGAGGTAGGAAGGAGGGGAATTAAATAAAACAGAAGAAGTAGACTTGATCAAAGTACACATCTATGGAATAAAGGAAATGAAATCCCCTGTACTATTTATTGCTGTATTCTAATAAACATAAAATTTAGAAGGTAATACTATCTTCAACTTGAGTCTGAGATGAAACTGGCCACACATAAAATACAGGCAAAAAAATGGGAGGTAGTAAGGTCAAGGGAATATAATGGAAGAATTGAATTTGTTCAATATACCTTGTACATGTCAATGGAATTGTCACAATGAAACACCCTTGTACTATTCATATTTACTAGTAAAATATTTAAAAGTATATGTCTAAAACAAACAATAGCCTCTCAACATTCACAGCTGTAAAAAACAGTAAACAAGTGTACCTCTGAGAGGAAAGAATGCCCTATCTGAGTGACATTGATCAAAATGTATTGTGCTTATAAACTGATATGTTTAACTAAAACCCTTTTGTACAACTACTAAAATCTGAAAAAAAGAAGATTTTAGATAATGAAAATACTAAAAGTTGGATACATAATTGTCTTTGTTAATACATTTTTTATTATAAAAATACTGTACAGAGGGGTTACAGTTACATGAGCAAGGTAATGAGTACATTTCCTATCAAGCATTGTTACCTCCTTTGTTTTTCTCTTACCCTCCCTTGCCTCCCATCTTCACAACTACACTCCCTCATCCCTCCTCTCCCCCCTCACCTAAATTGTAAAGTTTGTTTTTCAACTAGTGTCTTGTACATCTCATTATTACAATGGGTCAACCTGTATTCCAATTTAAGCATTTTGTTTTTACCCTTCCCCTCCCCAAGCTAAAGAAGTGTATATACAAGATGCAGGGCACCAACATCAAATACAGTGAAAACAGGGTTTATACCGTGGGGAAGGAACATCCAAAGAAACAAAAAAAATTACTGGTACATTATAAATACATTAGGAACAATAGCAAGAAAGAAAAAAAACACTGTGTCCCTATGTTGGGGTTCATTTTGCTTAACATCTTCTTATCTGATCATATGTACATAGCTTTTGACCTTTTCTACTTGTCCCAGACATATAGTATTATTACAAATAAGGGAAACCATAGGACCTGTGTTTTTTGGGGCCTGGCTTACTTCACTTAATATAATTTTTCCCATCTTTCCATTTCCTAACAAATGGGGTGATGTCATTCTTTCTGATGAAGGCATAGAACTCCATTGTGTATGTGTGTGTGTGTGTGTGTGTGTGTGTGTGTGTGTGTGTACATATATACAAATATATATGTACATATATATCACATTTTCTTGATCCACTCATCTACTGAAGGGTATTTGGCTTGGTTCCATATCTTAGCTATGGTAAATAATGCTGCAGTAAACATAGTTGTGCTGGTAGCTTTAGTATGGCCTTCTTTGTGATCATTTGGGTAAATGCCCAAAAGTGGGATTGCTGGGTCATAGGGGAGCTCTATGTAGAGTCTTTCGAGGAAACTCCATACTGCTTTCCAAAGTGGTTGAACAAGTTTACACTTACAGCAATAATGCAGTAGGGTTCCCTTCTGGCCACATCCCCTCCAGCATCTGTTGTTATTAGAGTTCTTGATTATAGCTATTCTAACTGGTGTGAGGTGGAATCTCAATATTGTTTTGATTTGGATTTCTTTATGGCTAGAGAGATTGAGCATTTCTTCATGTGTGTATTGATCATTCTTATTTCCTCTTCAAAGAAATTTCTCTTTAAGTCGTTAGCCCACTTGTTTATCAGCAGTTTTTTCTCAGAGGATTTGTTGTTGGGGGATTTAATTTTTTGAATTCCAAGTATATTTTAGATATGAGACTCTTATCTGTTGTATGGCTAGTCAAGATCTTCTCCCAATCTATGGGGTTTCTATTGATCTTGCTAGCTATGTCCTTTGCCATACAGAAGCTCTGCAGCTTTATGCAATCCCATTTGTCCAACCTTTCTTTGATTTGTTGTGATTCTGGGTCTCTATTGAGAAAATTTCAGCCTGTGCCTAGGAGTCCTAGAGTTTCTCGTATTCCTTTCTGTAATGTTTTCAGGGTGTTTGCTTTGATTTTGAGGTCTTTGATCCATTTGGAGTTGATTCTGGTGCAGGGTGATATATAAGGATTTAACTTTAGTTTTCTACAGGTATTTAGCTAATTTTGCTAGCACCATTTACTGAAGTGGCTGTCTTTCTTCCATTCTATTGTTTTAGCTCCCTTATGAAAGATTAGATGGTTTGTGCATTCATTTCTGGGTTTTCAATTATTTTTAAAAAATTTATTATTATTATTTTTATTGTGAAAATACTATACATAGAGGTAACAATTACATGGGCAAGATAATGAGTACATTTCTTATCAAGCATTGTAGCCTCCTCCTTTGTTTCCCCTTCCCATCCCTTCCTATCCTCTCCCTGTCCCCCCACCCAATCCTCCTCCCCACCCCCACCAAAGTTGTAAAGTTCGTTTTTCCACTTGATGACTTGTATATCTCATTATTGCAATGGGTTCACCTGTATCCCTATTTAAACGATTTGTTTTTTCACTTCCCCTCCAAAAATTGTACCAACCTCAAATACAGTGAAAGCAGGAGTTATACCATGAGGGAGGGACATACAAAGCAACCAAGAAATCATCTTATAAATGTGTTAGAAACAATCACCTGAAAGAAAAAAAAACATTTGAATACTTGTTTGTCAGATCTGTTTTGATTACTATGGCTTTGTAGTAGGATTTGAAATTTGATATTGATATTCCTCCAGCACTATTCTTTCTGTTAAGGAACATTTTTGCTATTCGGGGTCTTTTATTGTTCTATATGATTTTTTGGATTGCTTATTCTACTTCATTGAAGAATGAGGTTGGAATGTTGATAGTTATCACATTGAATTTGTAGATAGCCTTTGGAAGTATTGCCATTTTCACGATGTTGATCCTTCCAATCCAGGAGCATGGGAGGTTTTCCACTTCCTAATTTCTGCTTTGATTTCCTTTTTCAGGTTTTTAAAAATTTCACCATAGAGGTCCTTCACTTCTTTAGTTAATTCCTAGGTATTTTATTTTTTGTGAGGCTATTACAAAGGGAGTTACTTTCCTGATTTCAGCAGTGCTCTTCTCATTGTTGGCATACAGAAAAGCCGTTGATTTTCGAGAGTTAATTTTATACCCTGCTACTTTGCCAAAGTTTTGAATCAGCTCAAGTAATTTGGGAGTGTAGTCCATGGGATTCTTTAAATACAAGATCATGTCATCTGCAAAGAGGGAGAGTTTTACTTCAGCTTGGACACATAATTTTCTAACTGTAGATGGCAATCTCATTGATACTTTTCTATTTCTTATCAAGATGTAATTGGAACCCAAAGCAAAAAGGGCTACAATTGTGGGAGAAAAGCTTTATCAGTTAGGTGGGATCTGACTTAGGCCTTAAGGAAGTGTTCGTATTCTATTGGTGAGGGAAAAGGGAAAGACTATTAACAGTAGAGAAAATAACAAGTAAAACTGTGAAGATAGATCGGATTATGATATATATGGGGACATTAATGAGACTTGTTTGATTTGAGGGCAGATTTTACATAGTAGAATAACTTTTAGTTGAAGAATAAAGCAAAGCTGAAATTATTTGATGAAAATTTTGAATACAAAACTAAGGCATATGCATTCATAAACTTTAACCACATTTTAGTATTTTGACCTATTCTTCGTAGTCACATACAGTCTAAAGAGATGCTTTGAGCCAGACAGTGTTTCATGACAGACATACTATAACAATTACTATTTTTATTATTTTATTTTGTTATCTTTAGGTAGTTGTACAAAGGAGTTGCCATTTAACAAAGCAATTTATGAATAAAATACATCTTAAACAATGTCACCCCTTTGAACATTTTCATCCCTCCCTCCCAACCAACCCCTTACCTGGATTTTCTTAATTTTATAGGATGTACATTGAATTGTTGACTGCATTCTTTTCTTCTTTTCATTTGTCTACGCCTTTCCCCTTGATCCCATCCCTTTCAAGTACCTCTTCCTGGTGTTTATTTTGTTGAACTTTGCCTTTTGCCTTCCTATTTGAGTTCTCCCTTGAATCTACCATATTTCAGTTAATACATTTGTATATATTTGGATACCACACATTCTTTTAAAGATCCTGGCAAACTTGGGAGATGCACAAAATAATCTAGGAAGTTGTTTTCTTATTACAGTTTACATGAATGATTTTGTAGCTGAGGCATAAAATTCCAATGGACTGAATACCATTCAAATGAATCAATGAAGCTTGGGACTGAGTATATTAAGCAAGTTCGTTAACTTTTCTGAGGCTTAGTTTCTTTCTTCAAAGTGAGAACATGGTATCTATTTTTTATTTTATTGTATTTTTTTTATCAGTCCTGGGGTTTCAACTGTCCCTAAGCTTTTTGCACAAGGCTAGCATTCTACAACTTTGAGACACAGAGCCAATTCCTGTTTTCTGGTGGTTAGTTCGAGATTAGGTCTTGGACTTTTTCCTGTCCAGTCTGGCTTGCAATGGTAACTGTCAGATCTCAGCCTCCTGAGTAGCTAGGATTATAGACGGGAGCCACCAGCATCCAGCTTTATTTTATTTTCACATTATAAGAAATAAATGAAATAATGTTTGTCATGAGCTTTGAATAGCTACTCAAGAATAACGATGGTGATGATTAATTTTCATCAAGTAATTGGATGATTTCATAATGTGAATAATAAAACTATCTAAAACATTTTATAATTATATGAGATTAGAAACAAAACATCTAGGGGGAATCTCAGTAGAGATTGTTGAAGGGGAGAAAACAGTAAGTTAGAATTTGGACTAGTGGGACCTGAACCAAGGAAAGAGAGGCCAATAGATGAAGTATTCCAAGTGGGGTGATGACTAGTTAGTCTCAGAAGACCTTCATAACAAGGGCTAAGGGTAAAGGTAAGAGTATTTGGTGAATATTTTGAATATGAATTTAATTTTAAAGTAAACTACTTTAAATTCAAATGTTTTTTCTTTCATGCGATTGTTCCTAACACATTTATAAGATTATTTCTTTGTTGCTTTGTATGTCCCTCCCCCACGGTATAGCCCCTGCTTTCACTGTGTTTGATGTTGGTATAATTTGTGGAGGGGAAGGGAAAAAACAAATCATTTAAATAGGGATACAGGTGGACCCATTGCAACAATGAGATGTACAAGTCGTTATGTCGAAAACGAACTTTACAACTTTGGTGGGAGGGGAGGAGGATTGGGTTGGGGGGTAAGGGGAGGATGGGAAGGGATGGGAAGGGGAAACAAAGGAGGAGGCTACAATGCTTGATAAGAAATGTACTCATTATCTTGCCTATGTAATTGTAACCCCTTTGTACAGTATTTTCACAATAAAAAATAGATAATAGTATAATATCAATACAAATCTCAACAGAGGCCAAATATTACAAAAGAATAAACTTGTAATTTATAAAGATCATATGAAATTCCTATATTTAATGAACTATGGTAATTTTATTTTACACTATAAAATCATCATAAAAATGTTTTACACTGTAGTGTAGGAATTATAATTTCTTAGTACTGTTCAATGCTAGATTATTCTTGTGGCTATTCTACTACATATTATTAAGTACAGTTTTTGGAAAGAATAAATAGGTTTTTTTCAGGGTGCCAAAAGATAATAAATAGTTTTAAGGTGATTTGTTTACTCAAACACTTCAGTCTTATTTCTGTCTTTGTCTAGATCAAACAAGATTTCTTACAGAGGCTTTTGTATATGATTTTGGAGCATTTTCCTCCTCATGAAATTTTAACATGGCAAAATTGATATTTAGCTTTTGATTGATTTTTTTGTCATAAGATATATAGTACATAATTATGGCTTTTAGAGTAAACAGAATTAAATTACTATACATAAAATTAAATGTAACTAGTTTACCAAATTTTTTGATATTAAAATTATGATAAAATATATCCATTACTACTTTGATTTTATAATCATTATAATTAAATGCTAATTTATCTCTTTTTCACTAAGAAGTATATAATACTTTTCTGAAAATTATTTCACTAGTGTACTCTTAATATTTATATTAATTGATACTCTAATTTCCTGCTTATGTAACCATTTGGAAGTCTTTGTTTTATACTTAAAATGAATAATTTTCACAATCACTATCATTATTATAACATTTTATAGCAATAGTATATGTATATTTATACTTCAACCTGTTAATGAGCATTTCAATATATAAATTACAATTTTTTATTCCAGTTTTGAACAGGAAGGATGCTTACCTATTTATAAGTAAATACATACAAGTTAAGAATCTAAATTGTGCTATATTTCTAATACTGTTTGTTATGCTAATTAAATGCCATAGTAACTTTGTAGGCTCATGCTTAGTGAACATACATGAGTTCAAGGGTACTGAAATGTATAGTTGTCTATTTGGGATTGCAAAGGCTGGGGTTTAAGCTCAAGACAAATATAATTTGAGCAATGAAGCTGAAGTTTAATATTATACTTCAAATATATTCATTTGTGAGGCTCACTAAAAATATACTAAATGCTAGTTTTTAGGTGGTAGACATATTTGGTACCTCTGTCCTTCAGAAGGTAGGAGCTCCTTATAAGTTTATAGGACAGGCTTTCAAGAGAGAGGAATATCAGTTTCCTCCTTGCTTTCATTATTCTTTCATTTTCCTTTATTCTAGGTCCTTTAAACCTCATGCCATTCTAATTTTTTTTTTCATTCTTATTTTTATTGTGAAAATACTGTACAGAGGGGTTACAATTACATGGGCAAGATAGTAAGTACATTTCTTTTTTTTTTAAATTTTATTTTATTTTATTTGTGGACATACTGTACAGAGGGGTTACAATTGCATGGGCAGGATAATACGTACATTTCTTACCAA
>NW_012267254.1:11633314-11651010 GCF_000151885.1 Dipodomys ordii
GTCTAACTCTCTGTCCTGTGATGGCACACTTGGTGTGTTTCTCTGGCTTAGGACTGTTCACTGGAACTCTAAAACTGCTTTCTATGCGAGAGCTTGTTCAGCTTCCAGCTTCTCCTCCGCCATCTTGTCCTCTCTCCTCATGCCATTCTAATTTTTAATATGCTACCCCTCCTTTTTGTTCCCTAAACCAATCATTTTTAGTTATTCACATGGATAATTCATATAATGCTTTGGTTCTTTAATATTTTAGTTACTTAATTTCCTCATCTCTAATCTCTGGAGACCTTTGGCTTTACTGTTTGATCTACTCATTTTCAGAGTCATATCTTTGAACTATATTTACCAAAAATGAATGAAACACCTCTAATTTTTTTATTTTAATGATCATTACATCCATTTCCTTGTGTACCTGTCTCTCAGCTGAACTTACTTGTTTGTAAAACCTAAGCCCAGTTAATATCCTTCTCACTACCTATTCCTGGACTGTATATGAAATACTGAACAATACTGGAAAAATGTATACAATCATATTTTCTAAGCAGGAAAATGATTCCACAAAGATGTCCATGACCTACTCACAGGAACTTGTGAATATATAACCTTTAAGGCAAAATGGAATTTGTACATGTGATCAAGGTTACAAACTTTGAAAGTATCCTAGATTATGCAGGTGACCCTACCATAATTCCATAAGTCCTTAAAAGTAGAAAATATTGGGATGGGAAGGTGGTTTAGTGGTAGAGTACTTGCCTAGCATGCATGAAGCCCTGGGTTCGATTCCTCAGTACCACATTAACACATAAAGCCAGAAGTGGCACTGTGGCTCAGGTAGTAGAGTGCTAGCCTTGAGCAAAAGAAGCTCAGGGACAGTGCCCAGGCCCTGAGTTCAAGCCCCAGGACTGGCAAAAAAAGTGGAAAATATTTCATAGATATGAACAAATAAGTGACAATATCAAAAAGGGAGATAAATGTGATGAGAAAGACTCCCACAATTGCTAGATTTGAAGATGATATAATGACACCATGAATGATACAATGCTTTGACCACAAAGCATGTGGCAAAGTCTAGGAAATTGATTATTTTCTCAACCATTTAGGCAGGCAGGTAATCTCACTATATTTACTTTCTCTCAGTATGACTTAGATTGCAGTTCTGACTTATAGAGCTCTATGATAAATTTGTATTGCAAGAACATCAGTAGAAATTGAGAGCACACCTCATATAAAAATATACTTAAAGGTCAAAAAATTAAATCCCCCCAAACAAGTCCTCAAAGAAACAACCACCCCATTAATAAGTGGGCTAATGAATTGAAGAGTCTTCTCTGGAGATGAAATAAGAATGGCCAATAGATACAAGAAGAAATGTTCAACATTTCAAATCAAAACTACATTGAGATTCACATCATCCCAGTTAAAATGCCTACTATCAAGAAAACAAACAATAACAGATGCTTGTGGGGATATGGCCAAAAGGGAACACTACAAATCTGTTGGTGGGAATGTAAACTTCTTCAACTACTCTAGAAACCAGTATGGAGTTTCCTCAAAAGACTAAACATAGAGGTCCCCTATGACCTAACCTTCCCACTCCTTGGCATTTACCCAAATGATCACAAACAAGACCATACTGAAGCTACCAGCACAACTATGCTCATTGTAGCATTATTTACCATAGCTAAGATATGGAACCAACCCAGATGCCCCTCAGTAGATGAATGGATCAAGAAAATATGATATATATATATATGTATATGTATACACGTATATACATATATATATATATACATACACACACACACACACACACACATATATATATATATATATATATATATGAATTCTATGCCTCCATCAGAAAGAATGACATCGCCCATTTGTTAGGAAATGGAAAGACTTGGAAAAAAATCATATTAAGTGAAGCAAGCCAGACCCAAAGAAATATAGGCTCCATGGTTTCCCTCATTTGTAATAATTATTGTATGCCTAAGATAGTCCTAGAAGAGGTTTACAATGGCTCAATTGTTATGTACATATGACCATATAAAATGATGCTAATCGAAATGATCTCTATGATATGGACATGAGAGTTTTTTGTGTTGTTGTTTTATTTTGTTTCTGTGTCCTATTTGCAGTTATTTCTTTTGTTTTTCTTTTTTTTTCTCCTCCGGTTTATTCCATGTGGTAACTGTTTTGGATTTTGGTACCTTTTGTATTGTATATAAGTTTATCTTATTTGGGGGAAAGAAAAGGGAATCATAGAAATTGTGGTACAAAAGCTGAACCAATGCAACAGCAATACTCACGAGACTCTATATTGGAAATAAACTTTACAGTTTGGGGGTGAGGAGAGTCAGGAGGAGGGAAAGTGGGTGAAAACAAGGGAGAGTGTAACACTGTTGGGAAAGAAATGTACTCATTACCTTACTTACGTAACTGTAACTCCTCTGTCCATCACCTTTACAATACAATGCAATAAAAAAAGAAAATGAACAAAATACTAAAAAATAACATACTAACTTGTCTCACTTTATGCTATTTTTTGTTGCTTTTGGTCTTTTATCATACAAACCCATTATCTATGTAAGCTTATTAGTGCATTTCCCTCAATGGCATACTTCCTTCTGTCCACACAATTTACTATCATAAAAGATTTGTTTCCTCATGATCTATCCTTAAAAACATCACATCAGGTCTCTCTCTTTACTGCTCCAATGATCTTTCTGATTTCAAATCCATTGACTGACTCTTTACTCTCACTTTAGTAGGCTCTTTTCCTTTCTTTTCTTTTTTTCTGGTGGTGGGGATTGAACTCTGGGCCTGGGCACTGTCCCTGAGCTCTTCAGTTCAAGGCTAGTGTTCTACCACTTTGAGCCACAGTGCCTCATCTGGTTTTCTGGTGGTTAATTGAAAATAAGAGTCTCACAGACATTCCTGCTCAGGCTGGCTTTGACCATGAGCCTCAGATCTCAGCCTCCTGAGTAGCTAGGATTACAGGCATGAGCCACCAGCACCCAGCTCTCTCTTTTTTGTAATTGTGAAAATACCATACAGAGGGCTCACAATTACATGGGCAAGGTAATGAATACATTTCTTATCAAGCATTGTTGCCTACTCCTTTGTTTCCCCTTCCCAACCCTTCCCATCTCCTCCCCACCCCCCAGCCAAAGTTGTAAAGTTTGTTTTTCGACATAACGACTTGTACGTATCATTGTTGCAATGGGTTCAGCTGTATCCCTACTTAAACGATTTGTTTTTTCCCTTCCCCTTCACAAATTAAACCAACATCAAATACAGTGAAAGCAGGGGTTATACCATGGAGGAGGGACATACAAAGCAACAAGAAAAAAATCACCTGATAAATATGTTAGAAACAATTGCAAGAAAAAAAAAACATTTGAATCCTTATCTTGGGGTTCATTTCACCTAACATCAACTTATCCGACCTGATACAACTGGTCACGGCCTTATTCTTGAGATCACTTCCTGGTGCTTATAGGGACACCATATTTTCCTCACAACTAGTAGTATTTTTTTCTCCTTTGTTGGCTCCTTTCTTTGGACCCAAGACTCAATTCTACCCAATTTTCCTTCTTTATTTATACTTTATATAAATGATTATACCTAGGTCCCGATATTGACTAAATGCCAATGGTCATACAATTTCATTTCTGACCCTAAATTCTTTAAGTTCAAGATTTGATATTGTTAACTTGAAATTACCCAGTTGAATATCTAATAAGCACCTAAAACAACATATACCATATTAAAAATAGTTATTTTTCAAGAAAGGTGTGGTTTTGCTATGAGTCAGTCACAATATCCTACTCAGTAACATATTTGTAAGAATCTTGGCCTAAATAAAGATTTTAGTCTATAAACAAAGAGTTGATTTCACACTTTGTCTTAATCTCAGTATTGTGGGTTAAAGCTTTTTGGTCACAGGAAATACAAGTCCAACCACGCTAATTCAAATAAAGGGAGAATGACTTCAGGGATAAAGGAAGACTTCATTCAAATCCAAATAAAGAAAATGAAATTTAGCCATGACTTATTGGAACTACTAAATGCTTATTGCTAAACTGCTATCAAGAATGGATGATTATTTTTCAGTAGTAGACTTTCTCTTACTATTTCTCTACTTCTTTGAATCTGTTCCATTTTCTTCTTTTTTTTTCTGGCACCTCCTGCTTACTTATTTCACACACATGGCATCGAATGACAGTCATACCAAACAAACCTGTCTAATGGTGGTTGGATTGGCCAGTGGATTTGTGAGGAAGAAGCTAAGTGGGGTGCTGGTAAGTGTTTAATAAATTGATCTTTGGGAAAGTGTAAATGTCTTGATTGATCACACTTACTGATTAAATGGTTTCAATATTCCTACAATGGCTGATTTTCAGCTACCAACATAACATCACTAAGGTTGCAGAATTCCTGAAAATTTAAGATTTGTTTCACATAAATCTAGGGCTAAACTAGTCTGGTTGGGTGACCATCTCTATTCTAACAGCTATGGCAAGAAAGGTGGAATCATGTGTTTTATTGCCATCAGGGCTGTATGGGTGCCAGTTTCTCTTTGATGGATCATGGTTTTTAAAGACATCAAAACTCCTGAATGCTCTAGCCATCAACACACAGAACACTTCTGACACAATAACATTCAATCTGTGTTTTTCTTAATATTTGAAAGAAAATTATCAGTCTGCCTTGAAAGCAAACCAAGAAGAACACCTTTTAATCTAGAGACTAGTCACTCCATTAGCTAATCAAGACTCCTTAAGGGAGTTATTGAAAAGAATAAGAACATAATGATACAAGAGATCAATGCTGACAAAAATTGAGAAGAATTCATAGGGAAATTTCAAGTGGGATAGTAGATATGTTAGCATCTGTATAAACTGAGTTTTATTGTAATTAGTATGACTCAACTCATGGGGCTGGGTCAGCAGAAATGAAGACAGATGGTGAGTCATTAGTCTCAAAGATCCTTATACCCATTATCACTATGATGAGCTCTTTTCTGCTTTTTTCACAATTAACAGCCCCACTTCCAACTGTCCACAATTTATGATCTTACCCTAAACTTCTGGATTGGACTTTGAGGAGAGGTTTAAGATCCTCCAAGCCCAGCTCTAGAGCCTGCTTGTATTAGACAACAAATAAATACATAAGTGCAAATATACCTTAATTTTGAGAATCCCTGCCCCATACTCTCTGGTATTGTTCACTCCATGTAACTCCAATACCTCGAACAGTTTTTGACTTTAATCACTCAATAAATGTATTTGAATGAGTGAGTGAGTGAATGATTATGTCCTTTTATGCCTGAACATGTCACCTAAGTAGTCATCTGTCTCTTTTCTTTTCGTAATGCCATGCTATCATTTTTTGCCATGATATCACTTAATTTAATTTTATTTCAAGGTGATATACAGAGGGATTGCAGTTACATACATAAAGTAGTGAGTACATTTCTTGTCAAACTTGTTACTCCCTCCCTCATTTTTCTCCTACTTTCCTCAGCCCCCCAAGTTGTACTGTTCGTTTTCAATAAGTTGTCTTGTATTGCTGTTGCATTGGTTCCTCCTTTGTCCTTTGTCTAATCATTTGGTTGTTCCCCTTCCCTTCCCTAATTCAGATAAGCTTATATACAATACCCTGGGTACCAAAATCGAATACAGTTACAACAGTGGATGAATCATAGGAAAAAAAACACAAAAGAAAAGAGAAATAACATAGTACATTAAAAACAACAGAAACAAAGAAATTGCTATAATCAAGAACTCTAATAACAGCAGATGCTGGAGGGGCTGTGGCCAAAAGGGAACCTTACTGCACTTTTGATGGGAGTGTAAACTTGTTCAACCACTCTGGAAAGTAGTGAGGAGGTTCCTTAAAAGATTAAACATAGAGCTCCCCTATGACCCAGCAATCCCACTTCTGGGCAATTACCTAAATGACCACAAACAAGGCGACACTAAAGTTACTTGCCATGATATGATTTTGTTCATGTTTCTTTTAATTACAACCATTTCTTTTCTCTTCTTCCTACTTTATTTTTAAGCAGTTGTACATAAGAGTTGGCATTCAACCACACAGCTTATAAATAGAATGTATCTTGATCAATGTCATCCTGTTCAACATTTTCACCCATCCTGATCATCCCACTGCTTCCCTCACATTAAAAAATAATTTAGCATATACATTGAATTTTTGATTACACTCTCTTTGTTCATTCTTTTTTCCCTGTTCATTGTTATACCCACCTCCTCTTGTTCCTACTCCAACCCTTTCAATTACCCATTTCCCAGTGTTGATTTTGTTGAACTATGATTTCACTTTTCTAAGGAATTACATTGAGTTCTACCCTGAATGTACCATATTTCAGTTAATACATTTATGTATATCTGCAGACAACCCAAAATGTTTACTTGTATATTTATAAATAAATTCTACTTTCCTGAGCCTGACTTACTTTACTTAACATAGTATTTTCCAGATATTTCCATTTCTTTGCAAATAACACAATATCATTCTAATGGGTAAGTAAAATTCCATTATGTACATATGTTACATGTATCCATACCACTCTTTCTTGATTAATTAATCCATCGAGTTGCATCTGGGCTGATTTTATACCTAAGCTCTATAGTGAATAGTGCTGCAGTGAACATGGTTGTGCTCATGGCTTTACCGTATCCAAGTTTGTAATCCTTTGCATAAATGCTTAAGAGTGGAATTGCTGGATCATAGGATAGTTCTGTTTAGTTATTTGAGAAACCTCTGTATTGCTTTCCAGAGTGATTGAACAAGTTTACATTCCCACCAACATTGTATGCCAGGTCCCTTTTGTGCACATACACACCAGAGTCTGTTATTGTCTCATGATGGCCATTCTAACTGAGATGAGGTAAATTCTATGTGTTATTTTAATTTGCATTTCCTTTATGGCCAGAGATGTTGAACAATTCTCCATGTGTCTGTTGGCAATATTTTTTTGGTTGTGGGGCCTGAACTCTGGGCCTGGGAACTGTCTCTCAGCTCTTTAGCTCAAGACTAGCACTCTACCACTTGGGCCACAATGCCAATTCCAGCTTTTTCTGCTTATGTGGTACTGAGGAATAGAACCCCCAGGGCCTCATGCATGCAAGGGAAGCACTCTACCACTGAACCACCTTCCCAGCCTCTCTGTTGGCCATTTTTATATTTTCTAAGAAGTCTCTGTTTAGTTCATTAGACCATTTATTAAGTTTTTTAATTTTGAAGCTCTCTATAAATTCTGTATTTTAGACCATTGTCTGATGTATCATTTATCTTATCTCTTTTTAATAAATCATAAGAAGAGAATATAGATGGTACATACCACATGCTGGCAGATATTAGGGTTTGATCTTAGGGCCTCATACTTGGTATCAGGTGCTCTACCATTTGAGTCAGTCTTCTAGCTCAATTTGGAGAACATTAGCCTGTTTTGATTGCTACCCAGGATATGCATATACAAAATACAGTAATTTATATTCACCTCTTCACCCACCTAGTTATCCAAGTATTTGGTTTATTGAATGGTTTCTGTAGGCCTCTTCACTCAAGGGATTTACTTTGATTGCTCACAACTGCGTGGCATTTCTTAACTTGTCACTGCTACCAGAATAATATCCAGAATATATACCAAGTAATACAGCATAAACACCATCCAACAGTACTGACTAGCTGTAAACAATGGTAGGGACCTCTCCATGTGTAATGGCTAAGGATCAGTCTTTTATTTTTGGCCATGGACCTTGAACTCAGGGCTTGGGTGCTGTCCTGAGCTCTTTTTTAAAAAATAAGTTTTTTATTGTGAAAATACCATACAGAGGGGTTACAATTACACGAGCAAGGTAATAAGTACATTTCTTATCAAGCATTGTTGCCTCCTCTTTTGTTTTTCCCCTACCATCCTTGCCCTTCCAGCTCCACGACTACACCCCCCCCCAACGCCAAAGTTGTAAAGCTCATTTTTCGACATAGCATCTTGTACATCTCGTTGCAATGGGTCCACTTGTATCCCTATTTAAACAATTTTTTTCCCTTCCTCTCCCCGAATTATATCAACATAAAATACAGTGAAAACAGGGGTTATACAATAGGGGAAGAACATACAAAGCAGCAAAAATTATGCTCAAGGCTAGCTAGTACTCTATCACTATGGCACACATTTCCATTTTCTTGATCATTAGCCTTATATAGAAGATTGTACACCTGAGCAATTGGATTTATGGGTTCTTAAAAGAAGTAATACATGTTAAGAGTGAGGCCTCCTTGGTCATAGCTCATATTACCTTCTGTTATAGATAGAATAATAACCTCTTAAGGGTATCTACACTCTGATACTTGAAATCTGTACATATTACTTTACAGAAAAGAGGTCTTTGCACATGTAATTGAGGTAAAGATCTTGAGCAGTGGAAGTTATCTTGTATTAAGTAGATGGGCCAAGTTATAAACATGAAGGATTATATAAGGGACAGAGTGAAGTAGGAGAGTCTTAGTGAAAGGAAGTGAGATTGAAAAGTGGAGGGGCAGGGATAGAGAGTGTGTGAGAGAGAGAAGAGATATTGACAGATGGTAATATTTGAGGAAAAGAAAAAGTGAAGCAGAGAAATGGAAGATGTGAGGGTATGAACCAAGTAATTCATTTGTTCTCTAAGAGGTGGAAAAGGCAAAGAAACCGATTCTATCTTAGTCCTGTGGAAGGAATGTAATTATGTTAACACCTGATTTTAGAATTTGTCATACCAAGAGCAATAAGATAATAGTTTTCATTTAAAACCACTAAACTTTTGGTAATTTGCTATAGCAGTAATAGGAAACCAATGTTGTTAGTTGTATGGTTTTCATGGTTTTTAAATATTAAGTATGTGAAACTCCATACCAATTACTGTTTAAACCTCATATTCTATTCAGTTTTAGGTATCTTAGGTCCAATTCAAGGTACTGTTGGATAAACAAATGATTATAAGCATTTTTAACGGGTTTGAAAAAAATTGTAAAAATCCAGGTTTTATTCTTATTCATTATCCTGTGGGTATAGCAAAAAGTAGAAATGTGAGATGAAAGATATTTTGTTCCAAGATTATTGTCTTGCTGTGGGATGAGGTGAATCTAATCTGATATATATATATATATATATACACACACACACACACACACACACACACACACACACACACACACACACACACACATATATATATATGTATGTATGTATTATCCTAACCAGAGGGTCTTGTAATGTCCACAGCCCTATTAGAACTACATATTGTATGGTTTACACAGAATTTACAGTTTATGGTTTTCTGTTGAAATTACTAGGTCCCTAGTACTCTAATAAACCTCTGGTAACCTTCATGAGAGTAGCCTTCATGAGAGTACAGCTACCTATGATCTAATGTCTTGAAAAGTTTGGAAACCTTTCTGGCCTTTCTGTCTACATATATCTGGCTACCACTTTTTTTTTTAAAAAGACTTGATAATTTCTTGAGCTTTATCATATAAGTGAGATAGACTTCTGCTCTCAACCTCTTCCAAATACTGGTGTGCTGTGCTTACCCCTCATACCAGAAATTACTCTCAACTCTCCATCCTTTCTCAGCTAATCTAACTTATTTAACTTATTTTTGTTTTGAATGCTAAATAAACTCCTTTTCATTGCATGTTCTTTAATTTCTTGTTTATGGGGGTAATCTCTAGACTTCGAATTAAGTATTTACACCTTTGAAACTTAAAACCTATTTCTCTCTAAAAATGCTTTTTTTGTAATCCAAAGCTATATCTCTTGAGATTGTGGCTCTTCAAAAGGTTTCAGAGACCAAGATGGTGACAGGAAAGTAGGGAAACACCACAGCTCTCTCCAACCATAAAGGGAGTTCAAGTTCCAATGCTTAATTTCAAGAGACTGACTACAAAAAGATGGACACTCAGAGAAAAAAAAGAGGTGAAAAAAAAACATAAAAGAAACAAAGGAAAGAAAGAATTTCAGAACAGAGAAGCAGGAAGACCCCTCCCCCAACCTTTACTGGCTGCGCTGGCTGCAACACACCAAGCCACAGCTACCCCGGCCCGGCAGGGGCTGCTGGAGTACCCAGAGACACAGGGCATCGGCTGCAGATCACCCGCGCAGAAGATGACTGAGGTACCAGTGTCAGACCTGCTGATCACAACGAACAGAGAAACCTCCAAGCCAGGAACCTGCACAAAGATCCACCCCCACCCCTCACTCTCCTAGCAGAGGGGCTCCATCCTACCAAGGCCACTCGGCCCCATGGCGGGAACCCCAGAACTACACAGGTCGCCCATAGAATGCCAGAGCAGAAGACCTGCAAGGTTTTGGTGCTGATCTGGAGAGTGCAAACAGAACAAATTCCAGTGTTCACAACCTGCACAGAGACCCCTCCCCTACCACTCAGCCAGAAGCCAGAGGCCCATCCCATGGTGTGACCCGAAGAGCACCAACAGAAGCAGAGAGAAAGGAGAAACACACAGAGCCACCACCGCCCATTCCAGCCCACAAGCATCTCAACTGAACTCTGATTGCAGCAGCAACCAGCGACCTACATCACACAGAAACAACTAGATCCAGGGTGAACACCCCGCAGGGGACAGTGTATCCCTCCTTAAGGGAGACCAGAGCTGGTGGGAACCCCCAGACCTTGACCCAGACCCTTACCCTAACACCTGGCCTACAGGACCCACTAAAACTGGAGCACATCCAGGCTAGATCAAGAGCGACCCTGGAAGGGAGCTTAAACACTCAAGCCAGGAACAGCACCCATGGGTCACAACAGCCAACAGTGGAAGAAACTGTGTACTCCAGGCTGTATAATCAGGTGGGATACACAGCAGCACATGTCCAACTGGCGTGCCTTAGGATGGGGATTGGGAGCCAGGACCAGGCCTGGTGATCTAGTGCCTGAGCAACACAAATAACTCTTCCCAATTGAAGTCAGAAGCTGAGCATACACTTCAGCAGAGGAGGGAAAACAGTGAACCGCATCCCCTGGGAATCATGCCTGTGACAGTAAAAGACCTGGGTGTCCAGGGCAAGAGAACCAGAAGCCCAAACTCCACCAGAATCTGACCCATATGTCCCAGGCTGGGAATTGGACAACTCAGATCACTAGCACCTGATAATAGCCAGGAGCTCAGGCTGGTAAGGTGGCTCAGTGGTAGAGTGCTTGCCTTGTGTGCATGAGGCCCTGGATCTGATTCCTCAGCACTACATAAGCAGAAAGGACCAAAAGTGGCACTGTGGCTCAAATGGTAGAGTACCAGCCTTGAGCTGAAGTGCTGAGAGACAGCACCCAGTCCCAGAGTTCAGGCTTACAACTGGCCAAAACAAAACAACAACAACAAACCATCAGGAGCCCATAGCAGACTCCAGAAACTGGTAGAGTATATCCAGCACACCCGATCTTGCCAAGAGTACCTGCAGGAGTAAACAGGAGCAGTCTAGGCTGCTCAGTCCTTCTAAAGGTAGAAACTGCCAGTGATCTACAGCAGAGAGCCGAGAGCCCTACGTGGGTCAGACCAGCAGTTGGAGTTCGGACCCCAACAGAACCAAGACCAGGTACAGACTCTCTCCACCAGCCTAGAAACAGCAATCAAACAAAGCCAAACATCTATTGACCAAAACAAAATTTCAGATTAGTCTCCAATAATCCCTGAATCCCCATGAGAAAATCACGGAGAAAAATTACAAGATTTATCAATACCCAGTATAGCAAGCTACGCCCAAAAGCCAGAAGCCACCCAGGGGAGAGCCCCAGTAGGAGCAAAGCAGGAATGGAAGACAAAAGCTACATTTAAGAGATGCTGGAGGCAATGACTCATGAATTAAAGGGAGAAATAGACCAGAAATGTAACGAACACAGGGACGAACTATCGAAAGAGATACAGGGTCTCAAACAGGAGGTGCACGAAAAAATAGAGGCAGTACACACCTCACTAAGAGGTGAGTTAGTACTTTGAGAACCAACATCGAATCCATAAATGAGTCCATTTCGTCCATGCAAACTACAATGGAAACCATAGTTAACAGAAATGGAATTTAGTGTCAGACACAGAAGACAGAATACACCAACTGGACCAAAAAGTCACAGATATGGAAAAATCACTTAAATTATGACAAAGGGAAATCCAAGAGCAAGCGGATAGTGCCAAGAAATTTAACCTTCATATAATTGGAGTGGACAAAGGCGAAGAATATCAAAGCAAGTGAATGCAACTATTCAACAAGATTATCAATGAAAATTTTCCCCACCTTAAAAAAGAACATCTTACTACATAACAGAAGCATATAGAACACCTAACAAGCAGGATCCCAGGAGAAACACTTCTAGGCACATTATAACAAAATTGAAAGATCTGAGTATTAAGGAAACAATCTTACATGTAGCAAAAACAAAGGAGCTATACTACAATGGGAAAAAAATTAGAATCACTGCAGATCTCTCCACACAGACACTGAATGCAAGAAAGGGCTGGGAAAGTACCATCTGAGCACTGAGAACCAATAGCTGCCAGCCCAGACTGATATACCTGGCAAAGCTTGCATTCACATTCAATGGAGAAATGAAAATTTGTAATAGTAAAGAAAAACTAAATGAATTCATGAACAATAAGCCAGCATTACAAAGAATGCTAAGAGGGGGAACACAACCTGAAGAAAGCAACAAGGAATGGGACCTGCACCAGACAGGTAATAATAGAAGTCTAACTTAGTAAGCACAGGAGAAAAGGAAAGAAGAAAAACTTAGGAAAACAGGGAATGACAGGGACCACAATGTATCTCTCTATAATAGCCTTAAATATTAACGGACTTAATTCAGCAATCAAAAGTAAAAGAACTGCAGATTGGATCAGAAAACATGACCCATCCATCTATTGCCTTCAGGAGACCCACTTCTCAGCCAAACATACAAACAAACTCAGAATGAAGGGTTGGAAACGGATCTACCAATCAAATGCCCACAGTAAGAAAGCAGGAGTAGCTATCCTGATATCTAACAAAATAAACTTTTCATTAAAATCAATAAATAAAGACAAGGAAGGACACTACATATTAATACAGAGAACAATCCAAGAGGAGGATATTACCATTATCACCTTATACTCTCTAAACATTGGAGCACCCAAATATATCAAGCAAATATTCTCAAACTTACAGAATAAAATAGATCCAAATATGATAATACTAGGAGACTTTAATACCCCACTCTCACCAAAGGACAGTTCTACCAACCAAAGGATTGGCAAAGAAGCTACCGAATTAAGTAAGGCCATACTTCAAGTAGAACTAACTGACATCTACCAAATATTTCACCCTAAAACAACACAGTACACGCTCTTCTCATGGAACTTTCTCCAAAATAGACCATATCATAGTTCATGCAAGGAACTTAAGCAAATACAAGGGGATTGACATAATCCCCTGTATGCTATCCGACCACAGTGGAATCAAGCTAGTTCTCAATAACAAAGCATATACCACAGAAATAACTCAAATACATGGAAATTTAACAGCACACTTCTAAGCAAGACCTGGGTAACAGAAGAAATTAAAAAGTTCCTACAATTCAATGAAAATGAAGACACATCACAAAGAAACTTGTGGGACACAGCAAAACCAGTCCTGCAGGGCAAATTTATCACCCTCATTGCCCACATCAAGAAAACAGAGATAGAGCAAGTAAATAATCTCATGTTGCAATTAAAATAGCTAGAAAAATATGAAAAATGGAACCTAAAGTTACTAGATGGAGCCAGATAATCAAATTAAGAGCAGAAATTAATGATAGAGAATAGGAAAAGTATAAATAAAATTAATAGAACAAAAAGATGGTTCTTTGAAAAAATAAATAAAAATGATAGAAGTTTGGCAAGATTAATTAAGAAAAGAAGAGAGGAAACCCAAATTAACAAGATCGGGGATGCCACGGGAAAAATCACAACAAATACCCCAAATATCCAAACAATTATAAAGAACTATTTTCAAAAGTCATACTCTCTAAAGAAAGAAAACCTAGCAGAAATGGATGCATTTTTAGATAAATACAAGTTGCCCAAAGTGAGCAAAGATGAATAAGCCAATATCTTACAATGAGATACAGGAAGCAGTCAGAAGTCTTCCAATAAGGAAAAGCCCAGGATGATGGATTCACAACAAAATTCTATAAGACCTTTAAAGAAGAACTAATAACCATACTCCTCAAGCTCTTCAGAGAAGTAGAAAAGGAGGGAGCTATCTCAAACTCATCCTACAAAGCCAATATCACACTCATCTCCAAACCAGGCAAAGAGCCAACAAAAAAAGCGAACTACAGACCAATCTCCTTGATAAACACAGATGCAAAGATCCTTAACAAAATTCTAGCTAACAGAATCCAGAAACACATAAAAAAATCATACACTACAACCAGGTAGACTTCATCCCAGAGATGCAGGGATGGTTTAACATATGTAAATCAATAGATGTAATCCAACACATCAACAGATCCAAGTTCAAGAACCACATGATTATCTCCACTGGTGCAGAAAAGGCTTTTGATAAGATACAACATTCATTCATGTTAAAAGCTCTGGAGAACTTATAGGAATAGAGGAACATTCCTTAAAACAATGAAAGCCATATACGACAGACCAATAGCCAATATTATACTTAATGGGGAAAAACTACAACCAATTCTCCTAAAATCAGGAACAAGGCAAGGATGCCCACTATCACCACTTCTCTTCAATATAGTCCTGGAACCCTTAGCCAGGGCAATAAGGCAAGAAAAAGACATTAAAGGATCCACATAGGGAAAGAAGAAGTTAAACTATCCCTTTTTGCAGATGACATGATACTATACCTTCATGATCCCAAAAACTCCATCCCCAAACTCTTAGAAATTATAAATCACTGCAGCATAGTAGCAGGATACAAAATCAATCCACAAAAATTAGTTGGCTTCCTGTACACTGACAATGTACAAGCAGAGAGGGAAATAAAAGAAGCAACCCCATTCACAATAACCCCCCAATAAAATATTTAGGAATTAATGTGAAAGAACTATTTAATGAAAACTATAAAAACTTAAAGAAAGAAATTACAGAAGATACCAGGAAATGGAAAGACCTTCCATGCCCTTGGATAGGCAGACTTAATATAGTGAAAATGGCAATACTGCCAAAATTAATATCAAATTCAATGCAATTCCTATTAAAATACGAATGACATACATTTTTGAAATACAGAAAATAGTCCAAAAATTCATATGGAATAAGAAAAGACCTAGAATAGCCAAAACAATTTGAGGCAAAAAAGACAACATGGGAGGGATCTTGATGCTGGATTTCAAATTCTACTATAGAGCCATAATAACAAAGACAGCATGGTACTGGTGCAAAAACAGACCTGAAAACCAATGGAATAGAATAGAATCCAGAAATAAAACCACATGCCTACAGCCAGCTGATATTTGACAAAGGAGCCAAAGACATACACTGGAAGAAACACAGCCTCTTCAACTACTGGTGCTGGAAAACTGGGAGGCCACATGCAGAAAACTAAAAGTGGACCCCATCCTATCACCATGCATCGACATCAACTCAAAATGGATTAAAGACCTTAACATCAAACCTGAATCTCTGAAACTTCTGTAGGATGGAGTAGGAGAGACACTTGAACTTATAGGCACAGGAAGGAACTTCCTGAACAGAGTCCCAGGGTCACAACAAATTGGAGAGAGATTCGACAAATGGGACTATCTTAAAATAAAAAGTTTCTGCACAGATAAAGCAATAGCAACCAAGCTAGAAAGACAACTAACTAACTGGGAAAAATATTTACCAGCAATATATCAGACAAGAGGTTAATATCCAGTATATACAGGGAACTCAAGAAACTAATCCCTCCCAAACCTAACTAACCAATTACTAAATGGGCAAGGGAACTAAAGAGAGACTTCTCAGAAGAAGAGATAAAAATGGCAAAGAAACACATGAGGAAATGTTCACCATCTCTGTGAAGGAAATGCAAATAAAGACAACCCTGAGATACCACCTTACCCCAGTCAGAATGGCCCACTACCTCAAGTCAGCCAATGACAATTGCTGGAGGAGATGCAGAGAAAGTGGAACCCTATTACACTTCTGGTGGAAATGTACACTTATACAACCACTTTGGAAAGCAGTCTGGAGGGTCCTCAGAAAGGACTGGGTCATACCACTTCTAGGCATCTCTGAACAACAGGAACCAGGATACAAGGACACATACACCTGCATGTTTATTGCAGCACTGTTCACAATAGCCAGGATATGGAAACAACCCAGATGTCCCACCACAGATGAATGGATCCAAAAATTGTGGTATCTATATACAATGGAATATTATGCAGCCATTAGAAAGGACAAAATAATGGCATTTGCAGGGAAATGGGTGGAGCTGGAAGAAATCATGTTGAGCGAGGTAAACCAAGATCAAAGAGACAGACAGCACATGGTCTCCTAGATAAGTGGATGTTAAATCAAAATGTAAGGTGAGATGACTTAACAAGTCTTAACAAGACTTAAGAAACAAAGGACTTCCACTCATCTGGCCGAATCACTACTAAATAACCCCATGCTGCTGATCACATATATGATGTATATGTGCACCCTGGAGGGAAACCAGGAGGACTACACAGAACTAGAGGGAGTCAGGGGAAAACATACAACAGCAGAACCCATCAGCTGCACTGGACATTGACCAAAATGAACTAAGCAACTCAATGGCAGTGATGGGAGGGAGGGAACGAGTGGGAAAGAGGGAACAACTGATGTTATGCAAAACAAAAGAAATGTACATATCACCCAACGTGGAAGAAATAACTGTATTGCAAAGCTCATAGAACTAAAAAGTGTTATAGACCATGATAGACAATTTGCCCCATGAAAGTTAGATTGTGTTTGTGACTTTAACTAAGCATCATTATCCCACAATACTGTGAAATTATGTAATCACTTAATCACAATAAGGAATTAAAAAAAAGAGGAAATGATAGCCATAAAAGACTAACTTCCACATATACACCGATGTGCATTGTTGCTCAGCAACTCCATGTATATTTGGGAACAAGCCAGGCTGAACTACAAGGGACTCTACAATGAGAGTACTTTGTCAAATAACTAAAGATTATACTTCAACTGATTGTTTCCACATCCCTTATCTGCCAACACATGGTACTCTGACTTAGTCTGTGGAATTGTGGCTCCGCTGGGCACTCCAGCCACACTTCCCAGGACATACTTATTCAGATGTTTTAAACTTTAACATTATGATAATCTCAGGTATCTTGTAAACTGTAGGGATAAAGGTTGACCCATTGTAACAATGAGATATACAAGACACTATGTTGAAAAATGAACTTTACAATTTAGGTGGGGGGGCGGGGGGAGGGGGACGGAGTGTAGTTGTGGAGATGGGAGAGAAGGGATGATAGGGGAAAAAACAAAGGAGGAGGCAAAAATGCTTGATAAGAAATGTACTCATAAAAATGGCAAAACCTCCCATGCTCCTGGATTGGAAAGATTAACATCATGAAAATGGCAATACTTCCCAAGGCTATCTACAAATTCAACACAATACCTATCAAAATTCCAACCTCATTCTTCAAGGAAATAGAAGAGGCAAT